>NC_091196.1:33010780-33740999 GCF_040958095.1 Procambarus clarkii | reverse complement strand
AGAAGGGAGAAATGGAAACTATGCCCCTCTAAATGTTAAAAGTTTCTGCATGCACCGTGTTACGTATCCCTAGTTGTGTGACCAGGCATTGACACCTGCCATTGGAGGACTGCCGAACATCTACACTCCAACACTTTCCCGTCACAATATATATATATATATATATATATATATATATATATATATATATATATATATATATATATATATATATATATATATATATATATATATATATATATATATTGTAACCCATATGTAACTCCTTTTTTGTAACAAAGTTCAAATAAAGTAAATATATATGTGTACATACAAAAGAATGGGGGTGGTAGGAGAAGATAATATTAGTGTTCAGTGAGAGACCACAAGGTCTCCTCTGAATACTTTTTATTTTCTTCTCCGAGGCTATGGGTCCCCACATTGGCACCAGAGGTGGTACCCTCACAAACTTTTATATATATATATATATATATATATATATATATATATATATATATATATATATATATATATATATATATATATATATATATATATATACATATACATATATATATATATATATATATATATATATATATATATATATATATATAGTATAATATATAATATATAATATATATATATATATAATATATATATATAATATATATATATATATATTGTAACATATTATTATTTGCAAGTGACCATTATATTATAGTTTGCATTCTTATACCTTTGAGAACGATTATTTGTTTCAATTATTGTAAATATTGAAAAGTCCTTATTTACCATCCCTCATCCTGGATGAAGGTGGAGGGAGAGAGAATTATGGGTAGTGACGGCGAGAGTCAGTTAGCTGGGAGACGTCGTCTGGGTAACATTTAAGTTAAGTTCTGTTTCTGTTGTAGATAGGTAGCATAATTTTGGCTGGTTGACATTTTTCCTTTAAATATTTAGGCATTTATTCAATGGTATTGTTCAAAGTGATTGCCATCTTAAATAATATTGATATTTTATTTTTTTTTTAAATTTTGCCCCGAGGGGCGAGTTTATTGGGCAGCGCCACTCATCTTGTAAGTGAACACACCGCCATAGCAGAATGTACAATACTCCCCAATAGGAAGAAAACCCGCTGGGTTGTTCATCCTGTCACTTGTACCCAGACACAGCTGGGACTTGCTTAACTGTCTCAAGTGAACAGCTCCTCAAACAAGAAGATTAACATTTATCAACCCTTAAAAGCTTACGTTATCTTACGGGTGCAAAATGGGGAAATCTTTTAAGAACTGTATCAATATTTGACAAATAGTGTTTTCCTAACTCAAACAATGTGAGGTTTATTATTCTACAGTTATTCCTAATGTCTCTCAGGTGTTCACATTCACGTAGATAGTGTTCAAGGCGGTGTCCATCACTCTCACCACAGATTCTGCAACTTCGCTGATCAACTGCTGTTTCCATTCCAAATCTCCATGGATATTTGTATCCAAGACGGATTCTCGCTATTACTGATTCTCTCCCTCGTCGTCCTCCTCTTCGGCCATAATGATTGGGATTGCCAGCTGCAACCATGTTGTACCATCGTACAGATTCACTGGTTTGTGCTTCTATCCTCCTTTCCTCAGTTACCTTGTCACTTTGATGTTGCCTGATAATACCTCTAATTTGTAGTTGAGTCTTGGGTATGAAGTATTCAATATGGTCTCCTTCAGCGCCTTCAGCAGCCAGCACATCTGCTCGTTCATTCCCACATATTCCAACATGGGAGGGGATCCACAGAAACTTGATGACTCTTCCCTGATTGGTAAGTACTCTCACAGCTCTCTTAATTTCAGCGACTATTGCAAGATTTTCTGCCTGATTTTTACTTAGGCTTTGCAGTGCTGCTTTTGAATCGGTGCAAATCACTGCACCATTAGTGTTCCGTTCAAGAAACCTTAACGCCATAACAATGGCAGTTAGCTCTGCTTGTGTTGAAGAGGCATAGTTCTCAATACGCGCTTTTTCTTCATTTCTGCGTTGGAAAGTATTATCCTTGATTACCGTGTATGCTGCACCAGCCCTGCCATTGACAGGATTAGATGACCCGTCAGTGTAGATTTGATCTAGTTCATCTCCGGCTTCTTTGTAAATTTCCTCGAGATACTTGTGCCTCATTTCTTGTGGTATCATGTTGGATTTTTTCATTGCCATTTCATTGATGATGATCTTGCATGAGTCATCCTCCCAGGGAGGTAACCTCTCTACAGGCAGGAGCTCACGGGCTTGCTCAAGCAGGAGAAGCTCTTCAAGGTAGCAGACTGCTCTGTGATGCCATTTTTTGCTTCTCCTGTTTCCCCCTGAAAGTAGCACAGAGCTCAGTTTTTTCTTAGCAATATCATTGTAATGGGGATATCTGGCTATCCTAATTGCAAGCTTAGCATTCAGCTCCTGAATTCTGCTTTTAACACTGGGAAGCGACAACTCTTCTCGTAGATTAGACGTTTTGGCAGTTCTTGGAACTCCAAGAATGATTGTCATGGCTTCATTTTGAATGCTTTCAAGCCTTTTCATATCGCTTTGGGAGTAGGTGCACAGAACTGGTGCTGCATAGTCTATGACGGAGCGCACATAGGCTGTGTACATCATTTTGAGCACGGCAATAGAGGCTCCATGTCCATTCCAGGTCATAGCTTTCAGTGCCCTGATATATGCTTTTAGTTTGTATATAAATATTTTATATTCTTTATATATAGATGTTTGGTCTATGCTTCAACCAACCTGGAGTATATTTGTTGTTTTTCTTACTTGTACCATATCACGGGGCACACGTATATCATATTTAGATACAGATTTTTCCCCTAGATTAGTAATATTATACTGTAGCCGATATACGAGCTGTGTGTACGATAGGTAACACACCGGCCCATATACGGTGTTAGTGTGGCGGCATGATACCTCCGCTATCTAGACAACAGTTTACATACATTGTGACGGGTCGGGGCGGAAGGTGGTGCTGGAAAAACCGACACCATTTACCAATATTTAATACTATATGCAGATAATATTGCTGTTGTTTTGTAATAACAAATTAACCCTAGAAATAGTGCTTTAGTCATTCATAGAAAATGAGGCACAGTGAAAATTTCCTCCAGTAGAAAACGAGATATCATTGCCACATGTCACTATTAATTTCACAACTTAATAATAGAAAATCATCTTAATACTGCAGTCTCTGGACTGTAAACATCATGAAAACATTTCCCTTGAACCAACTTAATTATCAGTACTAAAATAGAGTAAATGTAGGCCATCTTTTCACTTCTTGACATCTGGACAAGACAGCTGAGGCGGTCGCCATATAATTTAACATCAGTAACGCTGGGGCAAATCTAGCTCCAACAATTTTTCCAGCAACTTCCAGTATCTTGGACAACAGTGTTAAGGGATGTAAAGTGCTTCCATTATCAACACATTTATCGTCTATTAATAAGAGAGGTGCTCTTTCCGATTCCTGTACCATCTAGCTTATTATTGGCCAGTAATATTAGATATAGGATAACCTGGTTAGACTGCTAGACAACAAAACAAACGAGGTAATTGTTAATTAAACTTCATCTGATAAATCATAACTATATTTTCTCTGATATAGCTGTCATATAAGTTATTACTATTATTGTGTGCCCTTTGACAGGTGTAATTGAAGTGGGAGAAGAAGCAGAATATAATTACCTGGTACAACAGTAACATGTGATGACGCGAGACTCACACAAGGATTATTTGGTGTGATCATCCGTGTTCATATCTGGTTGTCTAGGCATCATCCATACAGATAAGGCCTCCCCAGTATTAACTAATACATTGTAGTTGTAGTTTAACACCTAGTATTAATATTGTAGTGAATGTCTGCCAATCGATAATTTCGATTGATAGACTATATATATAAACCATAAACCCCCAGAATGTGTAAGGAAGGGATTTGTGGGAATCTTTAAGCCTCATACAGTCCACTATCGAAAAAATATAAATTAACGAAATATATAAATTACTATATAAATTAATATTAACTAAATAAATAATAAATCTCAGGTCATTTTCCCCACAGGTGGCAGGGCAGGATGTGGTGTTCCCTTATTCACTGATAAAGGAATACACTGAGTTTAGAACTGTGAACAGGAAATTTGAACTTTGACTTAGTAATTATTTTTCAACCACTCAAGCTGAACTGCAGGCCATTCTGCCTGATTTGGAAGAAGTACGTCAAGACAAAGATGTTCTCATATTTGTCGATTGCCAAGAAGCACTTGATTCATTACGCTATCAAAATCCAATCTTCATTCGCATAGTTGAGAATTGTAAGAAAAGAATAAATGAGATACAACTAAAAGTGAAATTCATTTGGAGTCCATTTTATGTTGGAATAGTGCTCAACGAGGTGGTGGATGAACTGGCCAAACGCTCCACATTCAAGTTCACATTGAATGTGTTTTAACATGAGACAAATAAGAAGCAAAATAAGACATATTCAGGCACAAACAGAAGTGGCGAGGGGAGGTATAACGTATGAGAGAAGTCAAACCATGCACCACTACATGTGAGTGAGTCAAAACACCCATTTCACTTATGGTAAAAGGAGAAACGCTTGGAGTGACTCTGTACATATGCGGCTCAGGGTTGTGTACAAATATTACTGGGAATATCGAACAGGTGCTAATGATAATGAAACGAAGTGTAAACAATGTAATATGTAAAGGTCTCACACACCCTCTTCCATTATGTTCTTGATCGATGTATATAAATATTGTGATAAAAACTGTTCCTGAAGAAATAGCCTGGATGTGCCACAACGGATTCATGATATTCTGGAGTGATATAAGAATTTTACACCAAGATTGTAAACTTTGGTTGAATTGTTTGAATGTTATTACAACTTATGTCTATGTACCTAGTCATAAAATTATTTGTGTGTATGTCATTGATAGCCTCGACTTTCAATGACTTGTACAGTCTGCAATGGTCAAGTGGATTACGTACCGGATACGCTGGTGTTTGGAGCACCATGCTATCTAAGGTTCGAATCCTTCATGAGGTTGAGTTCTTTAAGATATATATATATATATATATATATATATATATATATATATATATATATATATATATATATATATATATGTCGTACCTAGTAGCCAGAACGCACTTCTCAGCCTACTATGCAAGGCCCTATTTGCCTAATAAGCCAAGTTTTCCTGAATTAATATATTTTCTCTAATTTTTTTCTTATGAAATGATAAATCTACCCTTTTCATTATGTATGAGGTCAATTTTTCTTTATTGGAGTTAAAATTAACGTAGATATATGACCGAACCTAACCAACCCTAGCTAACCTAACCTAACCTATCTTTATAGGCTAGGTAGGTTATGTAGTCGAAAAACAATTAATTCATGAAAACTTGGCTTATTAAGCAAATCGGGCCTTGCATAGTAGGCTGAGAAGTGCGTTCTGGCTACTAGGTACGACATATATATATATATATATATATATATATATTATATATATATATATATATATATATATATATATATATATATATATATATGTCGTACCTAGTAGTCAGAACGCATTTCTCAGCCTACTATGCAAGGCCCGATTTGCCTAATAAGCCAAGTTTTCCTGAATTAATATATTTTCTCAAATTTTTTGCTTATGAAATGATAAAGCTACCCATTTCATTATGGATGAGGTCATTTTTTTTTTATTGGAGTTAAAATTAACGTAGATATATGACCGAAACTAACCAACCCTACCTAACCTAACCTATCTTTATAGGTTAGGTTAGGTTAGATAGCCGAAAAAGTTAGGTTAGGTTGCCGAAAACCAATTAATTCATGAAAACTTGGCTTATTAGGCAAATCAGGCCTTGCATAGTAGGCTGAGAAGTGCGTTCTGGCTACTAGGTACGACATATATATATATATATATATATATATATATATATATATATATATATATATATATATATATATATATATATATATATATTAGTATATTTTGGTAGCAGTCTGTCCAGTAGACATATATTAAATATGACCGAAAAAGTAAGATTAATAATTCTAACACGAATTTTCTCTATCTTTCTTATGTTTCTTTTCACTGTTGATGGTAATTCAAAGATCAATTCTCCAAAAGTCATTTTTATTTCTAGTCTGACGCGACACTTGAGCGCGTTTCGTAAAACTTATTACATTTTCAAAGACTTTAGTTTACAAACACACAACTGAAACTGAATAGAGCTTACACATCTTCGAGGTTTATATCTACATTTGGGTGAGGTGGATGAGGTGAAAAACGAACTTTCAACAATGGGTATTCAATGGGTATTAAATTCCAACACAAGACAGAACACGAAACAATGGGTATTGAATGGATATTAAATTCAAACACAAGACAGAACACGAAACAATGGGTATTGAATGGAAGTAATTGTAGAAAGCCTATTGGTCCATATTTCTTGATGCTTCTATATTGGAGCGGAGTCTTGAAGTGGGTAGAATATAGTTGTGCATTAATTTTTTTTTCTGTTGATTGCTGGTGTTGACTTCTTGATGTGTAGTGCCTCGCAGACGTCAAGCCGCCTGCTATCGCTGTATCTTTCGATGATTTCTGTGTTGTTTGCTAAGATTTCTCTGTGATGGTTTGTTTGTGGGAAGAGATTATATGTTCCTTAATGGAGCCCTGTTGTTTATGCATCGTTAAACGCCTGGAAAGAGATGTTGTTGTCTTGCCTATATACTGTTTTTTTTTAGGCTTACAGTCCCCAAGAGGGCATTTGAAGGCATAGACGACGTTGGTCTCTTTTAAAGCGTTCTGCTTTGTGTCTGGAGAGTTTCTCATGAGTAGGCTGGCCGTTTTTCTGGTTTTATAGTAAATCGTCAGTTGTATCTTCTGATTTTTGTCTGTAGGGATAACGTTTCTATTAACAATATCTTTCAGGACCCTTTCCTCCGTTTTATGGGCTGTGGAAAAGAAGTTCCTGTAAAATAGTCTAATAGGGGGTATAGGTGTTGTGTTAGTTGTCTCTTCAGAGGTTACATGGCGTTTCACTTTCCTTCTTATGATGTCTTCCACGAAACCATTGGAGAAGCCGTTGTTGACTAGGACCTGCCTTACCCAACAGAGTTCTTTGTCGACTTGCTTCCATTCTGAGCTGTGGCTGAGGGCACGGTCGACATAAGCGTTAACAACACTCCTCTTGTACCTGTCCGGGCAGTCCCTGTTGGCATTCAGGCACATTCCTATGTTTGTTTCCTTAGTGTAGACTGCAGTGTGGAAAACTCCGCTCCTTTCCATGACTGTTACATCTAGAAAGGGCAGCTTCAGTGGTTCAAATAGCTTCGGCTATCACTTCCTTATGTCTGGTCGTGATGGTCAAGCGGATTAAGGCATCCTGTAGATACCAGTTGCGTTGCTCCTTGGAGTATGGGTTCGAGTCACTTGTGGGGTGTGAGTTTTCAGTTGCATATAGTCCTGGGGACCATTCAGGCTTGTTCGCATTTGTGTTCTTCACGTGTGCCCCAAAGAATGAGGTGATTTGATAAAATGGTATGCCCAAGATTACCATCCGAGTGCCGGCGGGGAAGTGGTTCAAATAGCTTCGGCTATCACTTCCTTATGTCCGGTCGTGATGGTCAAGCGAATTAAGGCGTCCTGTTGATACCAGTTGCGTTGCTCCTGGGACTATGGGTTCGAGTCACTTCTGGGGTGTGAGTTTTCAGTCATATATATATATATATATATATATATATATATATATATATATATATATATATATATATGTCGTACCTAGTAGCCAGAACTCACTTCTCAGCCTACTATGCAAGGCCCGATTTGCCTAATAAGCCAAGTTTTCATGAATTAATGTTTTTTCGTCTACCTAACCTAACCTAACCTAGCTTTTTTTGGCTACCTAACCTAACCTTACCTATATATATAGGTTAGGTTAGGTTAGGTAGGGTTGGTTAGGTTCGGTCATATATCTACGTTAATTTTAACTCCAATAAAAAAAAATTGACCTCATACATAGTGAAAAGGGTAGCTTTATCATTTCATAAGAAAAAAATTATAGTAAATATATTAATTCAGGAAAACTTGGCTTATTAGGCAAATCGGGCCTTGAATAGTAGGCTGAGAAGTGAGTTCTGGCTACTAGGTACGACATATATATATATATATATATATATATATATATATATATATATATATATATATATATATATATATATATATATATATATATATATATATATATGTCGTACCTAGTAGCCAGAACGCACTTCTCAGCCTACTATGCATGGCCCGATTTGCCTAATAAGCCAAGTTTTCATGAATTAATTGTTTTTCGACTACCTAACCTACCTAACCTAACCTAACCTAACTTTTTCGGCTACCTAACCAAACCTAACCTATAAAGATAGGTTAGGTTAGGTTAGGTAGGGTTGGTTAGGTTCGGTCATATATCTACGTTAATTTTAACTCCAATAAAAAAAATTGACCTCATACATAATGAAATGGGTAGATTTATCATTTCATAAGAAAAAAATTAGAAAAAATATATTAATTCAGGAAAACTTGGCTTATTAGGCAAATCGGGCCTTGAATAGTAGGCCAAAAAGTGAGTTCTGGCTACTAGGTACGACATATATATATATATATATATATATATATATATATATATATGTATGTCTCATTGAATATGACCGCATATTCAGTATTTACTATCTTCTGATTTAGGGCTTCTATCCCTCTAACTATTTTCCTAGCATCAGGACTTAGCTGAAAGAGGAGTTCTCCAAAACCCATTTTCGTTATTTCAAGGTGAAGAAAAAAGTTAATTACTATAGAATGTATTACACTTATTTATACAATTTGCACAATGTTTCGAACCTCAATGGTTCATTCTCAAGTGAAAAGAAATTACAGAACTTGTTGATTTATACCCGTACAGGGTCAGGTGATAAGACAAGAACAAAAAAGGTAAAAACAAGGGGGATACATAAGGGATAAATGGGGGACAAAGCACATAACATAAGAATAAAGGTAACAGCAGAAGGCCTATTGGCCCATACGAGGCAGCTCCTATCCCAAAGATAAATCAGGTGTAATTTGCCTGTTATGTTGAACAGTGTCTTCTGTGTTGGCATCGTTATGTTCTGGTCTTCTCCTTACTCTCATGGTGGGTAGAGTAAATAGTTCCGTGATTTGGGTGTTCATGGTAGGTTGTTCTATTCTTATGTGAATTGCTTCAAGAATTTGTAATCTTCTTGCATCTTGGGTTTTGTCTATTATACAGGTATTTTTGTTCTCAACATTTCTCTTGTTAGGGTGATGTCAGGGGCTTGTCTCATGTGATTCCTGGGGGCACCGGATTGAAGATGACATGTCAAACGCCTCGTCAGTTTGGTCGACGTCATACCTATGTACTTAGATTGAAGGTTACATCCTTCGTGGGGGCAAGTGTACATGTATACAATGCTTGACTGCTGTAGAGGGTATTCCGTCAGCTTCGGGCTGTTTTTGATAAGGAGTTCGGAAGTCTTATTGGTTTTGTAGAATATGATCTGATCTATGTTTTGGTTAGGAGTAGTGCTTTTTACTCCTTTACGAATTATTTCTTTCATTATTCTTTCGTCTTTTTTATGTTCACTGTGCATGGTTGATTTGTAATATAATTTTATTGGAGGTGTTGTGGTTTCTGTTCTAGGTTCAGGATTATACCATCGGTCCAAGTGTTTCTTATAGCAGCGTTTATTTCCGTGTTGCTATATCCGTTGTTCACCAATACCTGTGTTATTCTTTCAAACTCTCTACTCACGTTGCTCCATTCAGAGCAGTGGGTAAGCGCTCGACGAATATAAGCATTGAGAACACTGGCTTTGTATCTTTGGGGGCACTCACTTCTACCGTTCAGGCATAATCCTATGTTGGTGGGCTTGGTATATACGTTGGTGCTTTAAGAGGTTCCTGTTTTTGTTATTAGTACATCCAAGAATGGTAGACTGTTATTTTCACTATTTTCATGTGTAAATCGGAGTACTGACTCTCTCTAGATGACATTTTAGACCAATTAGTTTGTCTGAGTCTTTTACTGTGACGAATATGTCATCTACATAACGGCAATATACAGTTGGTTTTTGTCTACTACTGAAGACTGTCTTCGATGGTTCCCATGTCAGTAAATCGAACAATTTTAATCGAACATCGATTTTTTTTTGTATTAATGGACACAAGGGAGCCGGTCGGCCGAGCGGACAGCACGCTGGACTTGTGATCCTGTGGTCCCGGGTTCGATCCCAGGCCCCGGCGAGAAACAATGGGCAAAGTTTCTTTCACCATATGCCCCTGTTACCTAGCAGTAAAATAGGTACCTGGGAGTTGGTCATCTGTCACGGGCTGCTTCCTGGGGGTAGAGGCCTGGTCGAGGACTGGGCCGCGGGGACACTAAAGCCCCGAAATCATCTCAAGATAGCCTCAAGAAGGCTGGCTTGTGGTAATCTCGGGACCGGAAAGTTCCCAGTTGGAGACTGGGAACTTTCTGTACGATATGACGCGAACTGTGACCTTTACTGACACAAGGCTGTGGTGCTTCAGTATCTTGGTCACGTGTTGTACCTAGTGGCTTGGTCACGTGTCGTACCGGGTTACTTGGTCACGTGGGCGTAACTGTTGGCTTGGTCACGTGTCGTACCCTTTACCTCGAAATTATACTGTATATTTAAGGTAGGAATATATTTTCACATATAAACCTAACATTCCCTAATTTAACCCTATACTATAATTTCGAGGTAAAGGGGGGGTCTAAACCCTTTAGTTATAGGTTAGGATAAGGAAAATAAGGTAAATGGTAATTAAATAGTTTTGGTGAGTTATATCCCTTTCTAACTAAGGTTAGGTTAAGGATGGTTAAGTTGAACTGATGTAGAGAAAATTCCCATTATTATCATATTTTCCATTAACCTCCCTCCCCCCAGGTAATAGAGGTTAGGTTGAGGATGGATGAATTATGTGAACAAAAATATGCTACGAGTATAATGCAATATTGAACCAAGATTCGTGTATCAGAGGTTAGGTCCAGGGAGGTTGGGTTGATGCATAAACAACACCTTCTTCCCATAAATACAATAAATTTGAAGTTAGAT
Organism: Procambarus clarkii; assembly: GCF_040958095.1. NCBI lineage: Eukaryota > Metazoa > Arthropoda > Malacostraca > Decapoda > Cambaridae > Procambarus > Procambarus clarkii. The sequence goes on along the minus strand of NC_091196.1, from coordinate 33,729,841 downwards.
AAAGGGAGGTTAGGCCCAAGACGGCTGGGTTGATGCACAAATAACACGGTCCTCCCATATTTATGATAAATTTGAAGTTTGATAAATGGAGGTTAGGTCAAGGACGGTTGGGTTGATGCACAAACAACACGTCCTTCCATATTTACGATAAATTTGAAGTTAGATGAAGGGAGGTTAGGTCCAGGACGGTTGGGTTGATGTGTAAAAACAAAAACACATACCCAACACTATATCTACAATATTGAACACAGTTCCAAGTTTTAAAGGAGAGGGGCTGTTAGGTCCATATCCAAAACATCACTTTTCTATGAATATGGTTACAATGTTCAACAAAGAACCTAGCAGGTTAGGCACAGTGTGGATAGGTTCATATCTAAAACTTCAGTTTTTGAAGAAAAATAGATAAAATATTCAACAAAGCTCCAAGACTCTTGCAAGTTAGGCACGGGCATTTAGGTTCATATCCAAAAAACATCACTTCTCTGAGTATATGTAGTATCAGAGGCTAGGTCCAGGTTTAGATGGAATGGATGAAAATGTGGGTAAAATGGGTTTTGGCTGTGCTATGATACATAACATTAAGGCATATTTGGTGGAAATTGTCTCCAATTTGATGGCGATAGCTTAAATTTCCCCCAACTTTAATCAAATCTGCTAGGTCAGGGATAGGTAAGGCTATGTAGGGTAGGTTGGAATATGTGAAAACTCGGGTAAAATGGTCTTTGGCTGAGCTATGTAACAAATCATTTTGGGTATATTGGGTAGAAATTGTCTTAAATTAGGTTGAATTTAGGTGAGTAAGCATAAATTTCACGAACTCTAATCAAATCTAGCTTGGGATATGCTAGGTCAGGTTAGGTAAGGCTGTGTAAGGTAAGATGGAATAGGTGAAAAACTTGGGTGAAATGAACTTTGACCATGCTAAGATACAAAACATTTGGGTATATTCGGTGGAAATTGGCATAAATTAGGTAAAATTTAGGTGGGAAAGGCATAAATTTTGCCAACTATAATCAAATCTGACTTTGGATATGCCAGGAAAGGATGGGTAGGGATGTCTAGGGCAGGTTGGAATAGGTGAAAACTCAGCTAAAATGAGCTTTGGCCGTGCAATGTTCCAAAACATTTTTGGGTATATTTGGTGGAAATTGTCTTAAATTAGGTCAAATTTATATGGGATAACTTAAATTTCGCCGACTTTAACCAAATCTAGGTTTGGATATGCTAGGATAGGTTAGGTAAGGTTGCATAGGGTAGGATGGAATAGGAGAAAATGTAGGTAAAAATGGGCTTAGGCAGTGCTGTGATACACAACATTTGGGGGATATTTGGTGGGAATTGTCTTAAATTAGGTCAAATTTATATGGGATAACTTAAATTTCACAGACTTTAACCAAATCTAGGTTTGGATATGCTAGGATAGGGTAGGATGGAATAGGAGAAAATGTAGGTAAAAATGGACTTTGGCGATGCTATGAAACACAACATTTGGGTATATTTGGTGGAAATTGCCTTAAACTAGGTCAAATTTAGGTGGCATAGCATAAATTTCGCCAACTTTAACCAAATCCAGGTTTGGATATGCTAGGTCAGGTTAGGTGAGGTTGTGTAGGGTAGTATGGAATAGGAGAAAATGGGCTTTGGCAGTGCTATGCTACGCAACATTTGGGTATATTTGGTGGAAATTGCCATAAATTATGTCGAATTAAAGTGGCATAGCTTAAATTTCACCAACTTGAACTAAATCTAGGTTTGATTATGCCAGGTCAGGTTAGGTGAGGTCGTGTAGGGAAGGACATATATAATATCTTAGGGTAATGAACTAGCATGTTTATGAAATAGTGTAAATTTTCCTATTTGGGGTTCGAGCTATATGGCAGACTCATATAATGTATGGACAGAGGCGACATAGGATTGTATGTGAGGATATGGGATGCTCATATTTAGTTAGTTTAGCTAGGTTGAATTTAGTCAAATTTGCGTAGTATAAGTATATTTTATATAGATTTAGATGAATTTAAGTTTTAACAAGATGCATTTTGATAAGATATAGCAAATTTGTCGAAAATTATCATAGAAAATACTGACTTCACCTAACCCCACCTGCCCTAACATAACTAAGGCTAGAACAAATAAGTCTGTTAGATGGTTTGAATAAATACATAAATATGGTGGTCTGATTGGAGAGAATGTAACAAGGAAGGTATTAATAAGACATAAAAACAGTGGACATATGTTAGATGAATAGTTTAGCACTAATAATGTTGATATCTAAATAGAAAAAGAATGTGTTATATATTGAGCTCATCGGAAGTCATATGCACCATTTTTATATGTGAAATTCTGACTTTTGGGGAGTTGGTTAAACTCAGCATATTATAATTAATGTCCTAAATATACCCAGAAAAATATCATGCAAACTGTGTATTGTTTGACCCAGTTGGTTGTGTTTGTACATATATAGCACAATTAATATACTTGTGTATTAATTGTGCAGATTATGTATTTTGCATAAGTTGTATGATTATTGCAATTATGTATTGATTATATTTCTATAAATTGTGTATTGTTTTGTGCAAGTTGTATGTATTAATTGTATATGTTTTGCATGTGTATTTGCGAAAATTGCTTAGTTGTGTATTTAATGAATATGTGCTAGTTATGTATTGTTCATATTTTGGTAAGTTGTGTATTGATTATAGTTTTGAGCAAGTTGTGTAAATGTCGCAATTGTATTTGTGTAAATCGTGTATTTATGTTAGTTGTGTATTTTCATATTTGGGGTAGTTATGTATTGTACGTATTTGTGCTAGATATGCATTTGTGCAAGTTGTGTAATAATTATGAAAGATGTGTAATATTTGTATAAGTTGTATATTAATTGCGCATGTTGTGTAATTGCATATGGACGAATTGTTTATTTATACCTTTGTGTATTGATTGTCATTGTGCAAGTTGAGTAATTATATAGCAAGTTTTCTTGTATTAATTGTGCAAAGATGTAAAATAATTATACAAACTGTGTAATAATTGTCCATGTTTTATAATAATTTTTTGTGATAATAGTGCATTTATGCAAGTTGTGTTTTTAATTTGTCGAAGTGGAACTGGTGCAACTGTATTTGTGTGTGAAAATTGTGTATTTTGTGTAAGCTCTGTAATCTGATAAAATAGATCTTCATGGTGTAAGTGTATTTTGGTTTGAGACAATGTGTGAGTATTTTGTGAAAATTATGTTTGTGAAATTGTGTAATTTTAGTGAAAGCGCATTTTGATTGTCTAAATGCATAAGTATTTTGATATATTTGTGCAAAATACCGTACTTTGTGTAAATGTCATACTCTGAGTGTACATGCAATATTGTGTAAATGCTACATTTTCATGTCCAACTGACATATTTTTGTATGTAAATGACATATTTTTGTCTATAAATGACATATTTTTGTGTGATGGTATATTTTGTGTGTAAATAATATATTTTGTGCATAAATGGCATATTTGGTGTGTAGATGCTGTATTTTCTGTGTGCATGGCATAAATCGCATCTGATTAATGAGGAAATGGTGGCAAAAAACTAGGCTATTCTCTATGAATATATAGTGTGAAGTATGTGTAGGTATATATGATTGTATTTGCGACTGTTGGTTTAGAAACAAGTTAGCTGATTTGTGTAGCAAAACTAGGATTTTTTATTTTCGAGGTGTAGAAATGATTAGCTTATGAATATAGTGGCTAGGATCCAGCTGAGTTGCTAGATGGATGAATTGAGGTGCGACATTTGGATAGCTATTTGATGGATGTGAGGACAGTTCACTAGCCTATGAACACAGCCACTAATCCGCTGTACTGCCAGATGTGTGGTAACTACTTGTGGATTATAGTAGAATATCTAGCTATAGGGTTTTCATAATTGCTGTTGTGTATAAAACTAGAATAAGAGCTATTTATTAAAACTATTATTGTAAACTATTACTTTAAGTGGGATCCCTTGGTTGTTTTAAGCATAGGGTGGACATGAATGAGATTGGGTGGAAATATATAGGAGCTGCCTCGTATGGGCCAATAGGACCTCTGCAGTTACCTTTATTCTTATGTTCAGCTCACCCGCTATGCTGCCAGATGTACGATTCTTCATAAATTGCAGTACGACATTTGGGCGTCTATTTGAGTTTTGAACTTATCACTGAATAATGATAGCAGTTGTGGATGACTAAAATGTATGTTCTTAAACCTCTGATTAGGTTAGGTGGGGATGGATAGTCTAGTCATTTTTGAATAATAACATCAAATACTCATGCCAGTAGGACGCCAAAGGTCGCATTGGTTGTCTGGTGACGTCATACATAGTTGACCAATCAGGTACTGTAATACCTTCACACCTATATGCTAATGACCATCAATACCTTATCCCTATACCTGAGGTCGCTTTTCACGATGTCACTAAACAACAACAATAACTGGTCTGTAGAATGTATTTGTTTGTTATATATAATAAGTTAGGTTAGGATGGTTTGATAGGGTTTATGAATAACAGAAAATATAAGCAATGAGCGAAAATACGAGCTATTGTAGCTGAATATCAACTTTGATGAAGCACAGAGTACAGTTGAGGTATTAAGCCAGATTAAGAGTTCACACTTATGTGTGAACCTCCTAGGATCCGCATTTAGCGCGCCTCGCGCCGCAGAAGGCCTTATTTTAAAACATGAGAGGCTTGCTTTACTGAATGAGATTTTTTTATTTTTTATTTGACACAGTAAGGTGTGGGAGGTATGTTTTGAGCGTATGTGAGACGTGTATGCGGTTAAGGACAATATTGGTTTACTACTGAACACGCATTGAAATTACCAATGCCCAGGGCTCTGTTTTTTCATATAAACGACTGATAGCAGTTTTTTCATTTTATATTTTTGCCCTATGCATAATAAATGATCCTTCAAGAAAGATTGTCAAAGCTCAAATTACATCCTCTAGAACGACGACGAAGAAGAAATAGGGGTGACATGATAGAGGTGTGACTGAATGGTCATAGTAAAGGGGAATATTAATAACCTATTAAACGTATCGACATGAAACAGATTAGGAATGAATTGGATAAGTTTTATATTTAGGAAAAAGACCTGGGTAAATACAGGCAGCAGGGGACGAACTTGAAAATACACACATAACTTCTTGCAGTGCTGAAGTTATGTTCTTCCCTTACATACATGTTCCCCTTTGATAAATGTAATGGGCGATGGTTGGAAGTAAATATGAAATTAAAAATAGACTAGGGATGATGGTATTTTACATTAGGTTTCAAGGTTACTGTTGTATCGCAAAACACACGACTCATAGACCGGCTTTTTAATCCCCTTGAACATGCCGGTGCAGGAACGCTGAGCGGCTAGCTGGTGACGTCATTGACCATTAGCAATGTCTGTGCAGGGTCACTGAGCTAACGAAATTTGGGGATGACTGGAGGCGGCCGTTTAATCCCCTTGAGCGAAAATGGCAGGGGCCAATGACCGGCCATGAAATTTTTTTCGAGAAAACCCAGGGGCCAGAAGCCGGCCCGGGAAAAAATCAAAACGGCCGGGCATAGGGGCCTTCCATCCATGCAGAAATATGGATACCCCCCCTGCGCCTATCCCCGGCCCTCCAAAAAATCAAAACGGCCGGGCATAGGGGCTGCGACAATGCCCGGCCCTCCAAAAAATCAAAACGGCCGGGCATAGGGGCTACGACTATGCCCGGCCCTCCAAAAAATCAAAACGGCCGGGCATAGGGGTCATTTCCACTACTCTTAGTCACATGGGCGTACCTGGTGGTTTGGTCACGTGGGCGTACCTGGTGGTTTGGTCACGTGGGCGTACCTGGTGGTTTGGTCACGAGACATATCTGGTACCTTAGTCACGTGGGCGTACCTTATACCTTAGTCACGAGGGTGTACGTGATGGATTGATCACGTGTCATACCTGGTAACTTGGTCACGTGTCGTACCTGGTAGCTTAGGCACGTGGGAGTACCTAGTGGCATGGTCACCTGGGCGTACCTGGTGGCTTGTTCACGTGGGCGTATTTGGTGGCTTAGTCACGTGTCGTACCTGGTGGCTTGATCACGTGTTGTAACTGGTACGACCACGTGAACAAGCCACCAGGTACGCGCACGTGACGAAGTCACCAGGTACGCCAACGTGACCAAGCCATCAGGTATGATACGTGACGAAGTCACCAGGTACGCCAACGTGACCAAGCCATCAGGTATGATACGTGACCAAGCAACCAAATACGACACGTGATCAAGCCAACAGGTACGCCCACGTTACCAGGCGACCAGGTACGACACGTGACCAAGTCACCAGGTACGACACGTGACCAAGCCACTAGGTACGACACGTGCCCATACCACTAGGTACGACACGTGACCAAGCCACCAGCTACTTCACGTGACCAAGCCACTAGGTACAACACGTGCCCATACCACTAGGTACGACACGTGACCAAGCCACCAGCTACTTCACGTGACCAAGCCACTAGGTACGACACGTGCCCATACCACTAGGTACGACACGTGACCAAGCCACCAGCTACTTCACGTGACCAAGCAACCAGGTGCGACACCTGACCAAGCCACCAAGTACGAAACGTGACGAAGCCACCAGATACGACACGTGACCAAGCCACCAGGTAAGCCCATTTGACCAAGTAACCAGGAACGCCCACGTGACCCAGCCACCAGGTACGCCTACGTGACCAAGCCACCAGGTACGACACGTGAACAAGCCACCAGGTACGACACGTAGCCAAGTCACCTGGTACACACTCGTGACCAAGTCACTAGGTACGACACGGGACCAAGCCACTATGTACGCCCACGTGACAAGGCCACCAAGTACGCCCACGGGACGATGTCACCAGGTAAGCCCACGTGACCAAGCCACCAGGTACGACATGTGACCAAACTATCATGTACGCCCACGAGACCAAGCCACCAGGTAAGCCCACGTGACCAAGCCACCAGGCACGCCCACGTGACCACGCTACTAGGTACGCCCACTTGACCAAACCACCAGGTACGCCCACATGACAAAGCAACCAGGTACGTGCTCGTGACCAAGCCACCAGATACGACACGTGGCCAACCACCATGTACGGTACGTAACTAAGTTACCAGGTACGCCCATGTGACCAAGCTACCAAGTACACACTCGTGACCAAGCCACGTGGTACGCCTACATGACCATGCTACCAGGTCCGCCCACGTGCCCAAGCCACCAGGTATGCCCACGAGACCAAGCCATGAGGTTCGCCCACGTGATTAAGCTACCAGGTACGTCACGTAACCAAGTCACCAGGTATGCCGACGTGAACAAGGCATCAGGTACAACACGTGAAAAACCATTTGGTACGACACGTGACCAAGCAACCAGGTATGCCAACGTGACCAAGCAACCAAGTACAACTCGTGACGAAGCCACCAGGGACAACACGTCATTAAGCAACCAGGTAGGCCCACACGACCAAGCCATCAGGTACGCCCTCGTGACCAATTTATCAGGTACGCCCATGTGACCAAGCAACCAGATACGACTTGTGACCAATCCACTTGGTATGACACGTGATCAAGCCACCAGGTACGCCCACGTAAAGAAGCAACCAGGTACGCCCACGTGACCAAACAACCAGGTACGCCCACGTGACCAAACAACCAGGTACACCCACGTTACCAAGCAACCAGGTACGACACGTTACCAAGCCACCAGGTACACCCACCTGACCAAGCCACCAGGTACGCCCACGTGAACAAGTCACCAGGTAACCCCACGTAACCAAGCCACCAGGTACGCCCTCGTGACCAAGCCACCAGGTACGCCCACGTGGCAAAGCCACCAGATACGCCCACGTGCCAAGCCACCAGGTGCGACACGTGACTAAGCCACCAGGTACGCCCACGTGACCAAGTCACCCGGTACCCCCACGTAACCAAGCCACCAGATTCGCCACGTGACCAAGCCACCAGGTACGCCCACGTGATCAAGCAACCACGTACGACACGTGACAAAGCAACCAGGTACGCACTTGTGACCGAGGCACCAGGTAAGACACGTGACCAAGCCACTAAGTACGCCCACGTGACAAGGCCAATAGGTACGCCCACATGACCAAGCCACTAGTTAAGCCTATGTGATCAAGCAAACAGGTACGCCCACGTGATCAAGTAACCAGGTACGCCCACGTGACCAATCCACCAGTTACTCCCATGTAACCAAGCCATCAGGTACGCTCACGTGACCAAGCCACCAGGTGCGCCATCGTGACCAAGCCACAATATGCGCACTCGTGACTAAGCCACCAGATAAGACACATGGCCAAGCCACCAGGTACAACACGTGACTAAGCAACCAGGTACGCCCACGCGACCAAGCCACTAGGTACGCCTACGTGACCAAGCCACCAGGTACGCTCTCGTGACCAAGCCACCAGGTACGACACGTGAGCAAGTCACCAGGTACGCACTCGTGACCAAGTCACTAGGTACGACACGGGACCAAGCCACCAGGTACGCCCAAATGACGATGTCTATAAGTAAGCCCACGTGACCAAGCCACCAGGTACGATATGTGACCAAGCCACCAGGTTCGCCCACGTGACCAAGCCACCAGGTACGACATGTGACCAAGCCACCTGGAACGCCCACGTGACCAAGCCACCAGGTACGACATGTGACCAAGCCACCAGGTTCGCCCACGTGACCAAGCCACCAGGTACGACACGTGACCAAGCTACCTGGAACGCCCACGTGACCAAGCCACCAGGTACGAGATGTGACCAAGCCACATTGTACGCCCACGTGACCATGCAACCAGGTACGCCCACATGAGCAAGCCACCAGTTACTACACGTGACCAAGTCACCAGGTACGCCCAGGTGACCAAGCTACCTGGAACGCCCACGTGACCAAGCCACCAGGTACTACGCATGACCAACCACCAGGTACGACATGTAACCAAGCCACATCGTACAACCTATGACCAAGCAGCAAGGTACCCCCACATGACCAAGCCACCAGGTACGCACACGTTACCAAACCACAAAATACGCCCTAGTGTCCAAGCCACCAGGTACGATACGTGACCAAGCAACCAAATACGACACGTGATCAAGCCAACAGGTACGCCCACGGTTACCAAGCCACCAGGTACGACACGTGACAAAGTCACCAGGTATGACACGTGAACAAGCCACCAGATACGACACGTGACCAAGCCACCAAGTAGGCCCACGTGATCAAGCCACCCGGTACACCCACGTGACCAAGCCACCAGATACGCCCACGTGACCAATCCACAAGTTACGCCCATGTGACCAAGCCACCAGATATGACACGTGACCAAGCCACCAGATACGCCCTCGTGACCAAGCCACCAGGTACGACACGTGAACAAGTCACCACGTACGCCCACGAAACCAAGCCAGCAGATTAGCCCACGTGACCAAGCCACCAGGTACGCCCACGTGACCAAGCCACCAGGTACGACACATGACCATCCACCAGGTACGACACGTGACCAAGTTCCGAGGTACGCCCAAGTGACCAAGCCAACAGGTACGCCCACATGACAAAGCCACCAGGTACTCACTTGTGACCGAGCCACCAGGTACGACACGTGACCAAGCCACTAGGTACGCCCACGTGACCAAGCCACGAGGTACGCCCACGTGACAAGGCCACCAGGTATGCCCACGTGACCAAGCCACTAGGTAAGCCTATGTGATCAAGCCACCAGGTACGCCCACGTAACCAAGTCACCAGGTACGCCCACGTCACCAATCCACTAGTTATGCCCATGTGACCAAGCCACCAAGTACCCGCACGTGACCAAGCCACCAGGTACGCCAACATGACCAAGCCACAATATGCGCACTCGTGGCTAAGCCACCTGATACGACACATGGCCAAGCCACCAGGTACAACACGTGACTAAGCCACCAGGTACGCCCACGTGACCAAGCCACCAGGTACGCCTACGTGACCAAGCCACCAGTAACGCCCTCGTGACCAAGCCACCAGGTCCAACACGTGAACAAGCCACCAGGTACGACACGTAGCCAAGTCACCAGGTACGCCCACGTGACCAAGCCTCCTACTACGCCCACTTGACCAAGCCACCAGGTACGCCCTCGTGACCAAGCTACCAGGTACGACACGTGAACAAGCCTCCAGATACGACACGAAGCTAAGTCACCAGGTACGCACTCGTGACCAAGTCACTAGGTACGACACGGGACCAAGCCACCAGGTACGCCCACGTGACGATGTCTCTAGGTAAGCCCACGTGACCAAGCCACCAGGTACGACATGTGACCAAGCCACCAGGTTCGCCCACGTGACCAAGCCAACAAGTACGACATGTGACCAAGCTACGTGGAACGCCCACGTGACGAAGCCACCAGGTACGACATGTGACCAAGCCACCAGGTTCACCCACTTGACCAAGCCACCAGGTACGACACGTGACCAAGTCACCAGGTACGCCCACGTGAGCAAGCCACCAGTTACGACACGTGACCAAGCCACCAGGTACGCCCAGGTGACCAAGCAACCTGGAACGCCCACCTGACCAAGCCACCAGGTATGACTTGTGACCAAGCCACGTGGTACGATCTATGACCAAGCAGCAAGGTACCCTCACATGACCAAGCCACCAGGTACGCCTAGGTGACCAAGCCACCATGTGCGACCATGTGACCAAGCCACCAGATAAGACACGTGACCAAGCCAAAAGGTATAACACGTGACCAAGCTACCAGGCGGCCGTTTAATCCCCTTGAGCGAAAATGGCAGGGGCCAATGACCGGCCATGAAATTTTTTTCGAGAAAACCCAGGGGCCAGAAGCCGGCCCGGGAAAAAATCAAAACGGCCGGGCATAGGGGCCTTCCATCCATGCAGAAATATGGATACCCCCCCTGCGCCTATCCCCGGCCCTCCAAAAAATCAAAACGGCCGGGCATAGGGGCTGCGACAATGCCCGGCCCTCCAAAAAATCAAAACGGCCGGGCATAGGGGCTACGACTATGCCCGGCCCTCCAAAAAATCAAAACGGCCGGGCATAGGGGTCATTTCCACTACTCTTAGTCACATGGGCGTACCTGGTGGTTTGGTCACGTGGGCGTACCTGGTGGTTTGGTCACGTGGGCGTACCTGGTGGTTTGGTCACGAGACATATCTGGTACCTTAGTCACGTGGGCGTACCTTATACCTTAGTCACGAGGGTGTACGTGATGGATTGATCACGTGTCATACCTGGTAACTTGGTCACGTGTCGTACCTGGTAGCTTAGGCACGTGGGAGTACCTAGTGGCATGGTCACCTGGGCGTACCTGGTGGCTTGTTCACGTGGGCGTATTTGGTGGCTTAGTCACGTGTCGTACCTGGTGGCTTGATCACGTGTTGTAACTGGTACGACCACGTGAACAAGCCACCAGGTACGCGCACGTGACGAAGTCACCAGGTACGCCAACGTGACCAAGCCATCAGGTATGATACGTGACGAAGTCACCAGGTACGCCAACGTGACCAAGCCATCAGGTATGATACGTGACCAAGCAACCAAATACGACACGTGATCAAGCCAACAGGTACGCCCACGTTACCAGGCGACCAGGTACGACACGTGACCAAGTCACCAGGTACGACACGTGACCAAGCCACTAGGTACGACACGTGCCCATACCACTAGGTACGACACGTGACCAAGCCACCAGCTACTTCACGTGACCAAGCCACTAGGTACAACACGTGCCCATACCACTAGGTACGACACGTGACCAAGCCACCAGCTACTTCACGTGACCAAGCCACTAGGTACGACACGTGCCCATACCACTAGGTACGACACGTGACCAAGCCACCAGCTACTTCACGTGACCAAGCAACCAGGTGCGACACCTGACCAAGCCACCAAGTACGAAACGTGACGAAGCCACCAGATACGACACGTGACCAAGCCACCAGGTAAGCCCATTTGACCAAGTAACCAGGAACGCCCACGTGACCCAGCCACCAGGTACGCCTACGTGACCAAGCCACCAGGTACGACACGTGAACAAGCCACCAGGTACGACACGTAGCCAAGTCACCTGGTACACACTCGTGACCAAGTCACTAGGTACGACACGGGACCAAGCCACTATGTACGCCCACGTGACAAGGCCACCAAGTACGCCCACGGGACGATGTCACCAGGTAAGCCCACGTGACCAAGCCACCAGGTACGACATGTGACCAAGCCACCAGGTACGACATGTGACCAAACTATCATGTACGCCCACGAGACCAAGCCACCAGGTAAGCCCACGTGACCAAGCCACCAGGCACGCCCACGTGACCACGCTACTAGGTACGCCCACTTGACCAAACCACCAGGTACGCCCACATGACAAAGCAACCAGGTACGTGCTCGTGACCAAGCCACCAGATACGACACGTGGCCAACCACCATGTACGGTACGTAACTAAGTTACCAGGTACGCCCATGTGACCAAGCTACCAAGTACACACTCGTGACCAAGCCACGTGGTACGCCTACATGACCATGCTACCAGGTCCGCCCACGTGCCCAAGCCACCAGGTATGCCCACGAGACCAAGCCATGAGGTTCGCCCACGTGATTAAGCTACCAGGTACGTCACGTAACCAAGTCACCAGGTATGCCGACGTGAACAAGGCATCAGGTACAACACGTGAAAAACCATTTGGTACGACACGTGACCAAGCAACCAGGTATGCCAACGTGACCAAGCAACCAAGTACAACTCGTGACGAAGCCACCAGGGACAACACGTCATTAAGCAACCAGGTAGGCCCACACGACCAAGCCATCAGGTACGCCCTCGTGACCAATTTATCAGGTACGCCCATGTGACCAAGCAACCAGATACGACTTGTGACCAATCCACTTGGTATGACACGTGATCAAGCCACCAGTTACGCCCACGTAAAGAAGCAACCAGGTACGCCCACGTGACCAAACAACCAGGTACGCCCACGTGACCAAACAACCAGGTACACCCACGTTACCAAGCAACCAGGTACGACACGTTACCAAGCCACCAGGTACACCCACCTGACCAAGCCACCAGGTACGCCCACGTGAACAAGTCACCAGGTAACCCCACGTAACCAAGCCACCAGGTACGCCCTCGTGACCAAGCCACCAGGTACGCCCACGTGGCAAAGCCACCAGATACGCCCACGTGCCAAGCCACCAGGTGCGACACGTGACTAAGCCACCAGGTACGCCCACGTGACCAAGTCACCCGGTACCCCCACGTAACCAAGCCACCAGATTCGCCACGTGACCAAGCCACCAGGTACGCCCACGTGATCAAGCAACCACGTACGACACGTGACAAAGCAACCAGGTACGCACTTGTGACCGAGGCACCAGGTAAGACACGTGACCAAGCCACTAAGTACGCCCACGTGACAAGGCCAATAGGTACGCCCACATGACCAAGCCACTAGTTAAGCCTATGTGATCAAGCAAACAGGTACGCCCACGTGATCAAGTAACCAGGTACGCCCACGTGACCAATCCACCAGTTACTCCCATGTAACCAAGCCATCAGGTACGCTCACGTGACCAAGCCACCAGGTGCGCCATCGTGACCAAGCCACAATATGCGCACTCGTGACTAAGCCACCAGATAAGACACATGGCCAAGCCACCAGGTACAACACGTGACTAAGCAACCAGGTACGCCCACGCGACCAAGCCACTAGGTACGCCTACGTGACCAAGCCACCAGGTACGCTCTCGTGACCAAGCCACCAGGTACGACCCGTGAGCAAGTCACCAGGTACGCACTCGTGACCAAGTCACTAGGTACGACACGGGACCAAGCCACCAGGTACGCCCAAATGACGATGTCTATAAGTAAGCCCACGTGACCAAGCCACCAGGTACGATATGTGACCAAGCCACCAGGTTCGCCCACGTGACCAAGCCACCAGGTACGACATGTGACCAAGCCACCTGGAACGCCCACGTGACCAAGCCACCAGGTACGACATGTGACCAAGCCACCAGGTTCGCCCACGTGACCAAGCCACCAGGTACGACACGTGACCAAGCTACCTGGAACGCCCACGTGACCAAGCCACCAGGTACGAGATGTGACCAAGCCACATTGTACGCCCACGTGACCATGCAACCAGGTACGCCCACATGAGCAAGCCACCAGTTACTACACGTGACCAAGTCACCAGGTACGCCCAGGTGACCAAGCTACCTGGAACGCCCACGTGACCAAGCCACCAGGTACTACGCATGACCAACCACCAGGTACGACATGTAACCAAGCCACATCGTACAACCTATGACCAAGCAGCAAGGTACCCCCACATGACCAAGCCACCAGGTACGCACACGTTACCAAACCACAAAATACGCCCTAGTGTCCAAGCCACCAGGTACGATACGTGACCAAGCAACCAAATACGACACGTGATCAAGCCAACAGGTACGCCCACGGTTACCAAGCCACCAGGTACGACACGTGACAAAGTCACCAGGTATGACACGTGAACAAGCCACCAGATACGACACGTGACCAAGCCACCAAGTAGGCCCACGTGATCAAGCCACCCGGTACACCCACGTGACCAAGCCACCAGATACGCCCACGTGACCAATCCACAAGTTACGCCCATGTGACCAAGCCACCAGATATGACACGTGACCAAGCCACCAGATACGCCCTCGTGACCAAGCCACCAGGTACGACACGTGAACAAGTCACCACGTACGCCCACGAAACCAAGCCAGCAGATTAGCCCACGTGACCAAGCCACCAGGTACGCCCACGTGACCAAGCCACCAGGTACGACACATGACCATCCACCAGGTACGACACGTGACCAAGTTCCGAGGTACGCCCAAGTGACCAAGCCAACAGGTACGCCCACATGACAAAGCCACCAGGTACTCACTTGTGACCGAGCCACCAGGTACGACACGTGACCAAGCCACTAGGTACGCCCACGTGACCAAGCCACGAGGTACGCCCACGTGACAAGGCCACCAGGTATGCCCACGTGACCAAGCCACTAGGTAAGCCTATGTGATCAAGCCACCAGGTACGCCCACGTAACCAAGTCACCAGGTACGCCCACGTCACCAATCCACCAGTTATGCCCATGTGACCAAGCCACCAAGTACCCGCACGTGACCAAGCCACCAGGTACGCCAACATGACCAAGCCACAATATGCGCACTTGTGGCTAAGCCACCTGATACGACACATGGCCAAGCCACCAGGTACAACACGTGACTAAGCCACCAGGTACGCCCACGTGACCAAGCCACCAGGTACGCCTACGTGACCAAGCCACCAGTAACGCCCTCGTGACCAAGCCACCAGGTCCAACACGTGAACAAGCCACCAGGTACGACACGTAGCCAAGTCACCAGGTACGCCCACGTGACCAAGCCTCCTACTACGCCCACTTGACCAAGCCACCAGGTACGCCCTCGTGACCAAGCTACCAGGTACGACACGTGAACAAGCCTCCAGATACGACACGAAGCTAAGTCACCAGGTACGCACTCGTGACCAAGTCACTAGGTACGACACGGGACCAAGCCACCAGGTACGCCCACGTGACGATGTCTCTAGGTAAGCCCACGTGACCAAGCCACCAGGTACGACATGTGACCAAGCCACCAGGTTCGCCCACGTGACCAAGCCAACAAGTACGACATGTGACCAAGCTACGTGGAACGCCCACGTGACGAAGCCACCAGGTACGACATGTGACCAAGCCACCAGGTTCACCCACTTGACCAAGCCACCAGGTACGACACGTGACCAAGTCACCAGGTACGCCCACGTGAGCAAGCCACCAGTTACGACACGTGACCAAGCCACCAGGTACGCCCAGGTGACCAAGCAACCTGGAACGCCCACCTGACCAAGCCACCAGGTATGACTTGTGACCAAGCCACGTGGTACGATCTATGACCAAGCAGCAAGGTACCCTCACATGACCAAGCCACCAGGTACGCCTAGGTGACCAAGCCACCATGTGCGACCATGTGACCAAGCCACCAGATAAGACACGTGACCAAGCCAAAAGGTATAACACGTGACCAAGCTACCAGGCGGCCGTTTAATCCCCTTGAGCGAAAATGGCAGGGGCCAATGACCGGCCATGAAATTTTTTTCGAGAAAACCCAGGGGCCAGAAGCCAGCCCGGGAAAAAATCAAAACGGCCGGGCATAGGGGCCTTCCATCCATGCAGAAATATGGATACCCCCCCTGCGCCTATCCCCGGCCCTCCAAAAAATCAAAACGGCCGGGCATAGGGGCTGCGACAATGCCCGGCCCTCCAAAAAATCAAAACGGCCGGGCATAGGGGCTACGACTATGCCCGGCCCTCCAAAAAATCAAAACGGCCGGGCATAGGGGTCATTTCCACTACTCTTAGTCACATGGGCGTACCTGGTGGTTTGGTCACGTGGGCGTACCTGGTGGTTTGGTCACGTGGGCGTACCTGGTGGTTTGGTCACGAGACATATCTGGTACCTTAGTCACGTGGGCGTACCTTATACCTTAGTCACGAGGGTGTACGTGATGGATTGATCACGTGTCATACCTGGTAACTTGGTCACGTGTCGTACCTGGTAGCTTAGGCACGTGGGAGTACCTAGTGGCATGGTCACCTGGGCGTACCTGGTGGCTTGTTCACGTGGGCGTATTTGGTGGCTTAGTCACGTGTCGTACCAGGTGGCTTGATCACGTGTTGTAACTGGTACGACCACGTGAACAAGCCACCAGGTACGCGCACGTGACGAAGTCACCAGGTACGCCAACGTGACCAAGCCATCAGGTATGATACGTGACGAAGTCACCAGGTACGCCAACGTGACCAAGCCATCAGGTATGATACGTGACCAAGCAACCAAATACGACACGTGATCAAGCCAACAGGTACGCCCACGTTACCAGGCGACCAGGTACGACACGTGACCAAGTCACCAGGTACGACACGTGACCAAGCCACTAGGTACGACACGTGCCCATACCACTAGGTACGACACGTGACCAAGCCACCAGCTACTTCACGTGACCAAGCCACTAGGTACAACACGTGCCCATACCACTAGGTACGACACGTGACCAAGCCACCAGCTACTTCACGTGACCAAGCCACTAGGTACGACACGTGCCCATACCACTAGGTACGACACGTGACCAAGCCACCAGCTACTTCACGTGACCAAGCAACCAGGTGCGACACCTGACCAAGCCACCAAGTACGAAACGTGACGAAGCCACCAGATACGACACGTGACCAAGCCACCAGGTAAGCCCATTTGACCAAGTAACCAGGAACGCCCACGTGACCCAGCCACCAGGTACGCCTACGTGACCAAGCCACCAGGTACGACACGTGAACAAGCCACCAGGTACGACACGTAGCCAAGTCACCTGGTACATACTCGTGACCAAGTCACTAGGTACGACACGGGACCAAGCCACTATGTACGCCCACGTGACAAGGCCACCAAGTACGCCCACGGGACGATGTCACCAGGTAAGCCCACGTGACCAAGCCACCAGGTACGACATGTGACCAAGCCACCAGGTACGACATGTGACCAAACTATCATGTACGCCCACGAGACCAAGCCACCAGGTAAGCCCACGTGACCAAGCCACCAGGCACGCCCACGTGACCACGCTACTAGGTACGCCCACTTGACCAAACCACCAGGTACGCCCACATGACAAAGCAACCAGGTACGTGCTCGTGACCAAGCCACCAGATACGACACGTGGCCAACCACCATGTACGGTACGTAACTAAGTTACCAGGTACGCCCATGTGACCAAGCTACCAAGTACACACTCGTGACCAAGCCACGTGGTACGCCTACATGACCATGCTACCAGGTCCGCCCACGTGCCCAAGCCACCAGGTATGCCCACGAGACCAAGCCATGAGGTTCGCCCACGTGATTAAGCTACCAGGTACGTCACGTAACCAAGTCACCAGGTATGCCGACGTGAACAAGGTATCAGGTACAACACGTGAAAAACCATTTGGTACGACACGTGACCAAGCAACCAGGTATGCCAACGTGACCAAGCAACCAAGTACAACTCGTGACGAAGCCACCAGGGACAACACGTCATTAAGCAACCAGGTAGGCCCACACGACCAAGCCATCAGGTACGCCCTCGTGACCAATTTATCAGGTACGCCCATGTGACCAAGCAACCAGATACGACTTGTGACCAATCCACTTGGTATGACACGTGATCAAGCCACCAGGTACGCCCACGTAAAGAAGCAACCAGGTACGCCCACGTGACCAAACAACCAGGTACGCCCACGTGACCAAACAACCAGGTACACCCACGTTACCAAGCAACCAGGTACGACACGTTACCAAGCCACCAGGTACACCCACCTGACCAAGCCACCAGGTACGCCCACGTGAACAAGTCACCAGGTAACCCCACGTAACCAAGCCACCAGGTACGCCCTCGTGACCAAGCCACCAGGTACGCCCACGTGGCAAAGCCACCAGATACGCCCACGTGCCAAGCCACCAGGTGCGACACGTGACTAAGCCACCAGGTACGCCCACGTGACCAAGTCACCCGGTACCCCCACGTAACCAAGCCACCAGATTCGCCACGTGACCAAGCCACCAGGTACGCCCACGTGATCAAGCAACCACGTACGACACGTGACAAAGCAACCAGGTACGCACTTGTGACCGAGGCACCAGGTAAGACACGTGACCAAGCCACTAAGTACGCCCACGTGACAAGGCCAATAGGTACGCCCACATGACCAAGCCACTAGTTAAGCCTATGTGATCAAGCAAACAGGTACGCCCACGTGATCAAGTAACCAGGTACGCCCACGTGACCAATCCACCAGTTACTCCCATGTAACCAAGCCATCAGGTACGCTCACGTGACCAAGCCACCAGGTGCGCCATCGTGACCAAGCCACAATATGCGCACTCGTGACTAAGCCACCAGATAAGACACATGGCCAAGCCACCAGGTACAACACGTGACTAAGCAACCAGGTACGCCCACGCGACCAAGCCACTAGGTACGCCTACGTGACCAAGCCACCAGGTACGCTCTCGTGACCAAGCCACCAGGTACGACACGTGAGCAAGTCACCAGGTACGCACTCGTGACCAAGCCACCAGGTACGACATGTGACCAAGCCACCAGGTTCGCCCACGTGACCAAGCCACCAGGTACGACACGTGACCAAGCTACCTGGAACGCCCACGTGACCAAGCCACCAGGTACGAGATGTGACCAAGCCACATTGTACGCCCACGTGACCATGCAACCAGGTACGCCCACATGAGCAAGCCACCAGTTACTACACGTGACCAAGTCACCAGGTACGCCCAGGTGACCAAGCTACCTGGAACGCCCACGTGACCAAGCCACCAGGTACTACGCATGACCAACCACCAGGTACGACATGTAACCAAGCCACATCGTACAACCTATGACCAAGCAGCAAGGTACCCCCACATGACCAAGCCACCAGGTACGCACACGTTACCAAACCACAAAATACGCCCTAGTGTCCAAGCCACCAGGTACGATACGTGACCAAGCAACCAAATACGACACGTGATCAAGCCAACAGGTACGCCCACGGTTACCAAGCCACCAGGTACGACACGTGACAAAGTCACCAGGTATGACACGTGAACAAGCCACCAGATACGACACGTGACCAAGCCACCAAGTAGGCCCACGTGATCAAGCCACCCGGTACACCCACGTGACCAAGCCACCAGATACGCCCACGTGACCAATCCACAAGTTACGCCCATGTGACCAAGCCACCAGATATGACACGTGACCAAGCCACCAGATACGCCCTCGTGACCAAGCCACCAGGTACGACACGTGAACAAGTCACCACGTACGCCCACGAAACCAAGCCAGCAGATTAGCCCACGTGACCAAGCCACCAGGTACGCCCACGTGACCAAGCCACCAGGTACGACACATGACCATCCACCAGGTACGACACGTGACCAAGTTCCGAGGTACGCCCAAGTGACCAAGCCAACAGGTACGCCCACATGACAAAGCCACCAGGTACTCACTTGTGACCGAGCCACCAGGTACGACACGTGACCAAGCCACTAGGTACGCCCACGTGACCAAGCCACGAGGTACGCCCACGTGACAAGGCCACCAGGTATGCCCACGTGACCAAGCCACTAGGTAAGCCTATGTGATCAAGCCACCAGGTACGCCCACGTAACCAAGTCACCAGGTACGCCCACGTCACCAATCCACCAGTTATGCCCATGTGACCAAGCCACCAAGTACCCGCACGTGACCAAGCCACCAGGTACGCCAACATGACCAAGCCACAATATGCGCACTCGTGGCTAAGCCACCTGATACGACACATGGCCAAGCCACCAGGTACAACACGTGACTAAGCCACCAGGTACGCCCACGTGACCAAGCCACCAGGTACGCCTACGTGACCAAGCCACCAGTAACGCCCTCGTGACCAAGCCACCAGGTCCAACACGTGAACAAGCCACCAGGTACGACACGTAGCCAAGTCACCAGGTACGCCCACGTGACCAAGCCTCCTACTACGCCCACTTGACCAAGCCACCAGGTACGCCCTCGTGACCAAGCTACCAGGTACGACACGTGAACAAGCCTCCAGATACGACACGAAGCTAAGTCACCAGGTACGCACTCGTGACCAAGTCACTAGGTACGACACGGGACCAAGCCACCAGGTACGCCCACGTGACGATGTCTCTAGGTAAGCCCACGTGACCAAGCCACCAGGTACGACATGTGACCAAGCCACCAGGTTCGCCCACGTGACCAAGCCATCAAGTACGACATGTGACCAAGCTACGTGGAACGCCCACGTGACGAAGCCACCAGGTACGACATGTGACCAAGCCACCAGGTTCACCCACTTGACCAAGCCACCAGGTACGACACGTGACCAAGTCACCAGGTACGCCCACGTGAGCAAGCCACCAGTTACGACACGTGACCAAGCCACCAGGTACGCCCAGGTGACCAAGCAACCTGGAACGCCCACCTGACCAAGCCACCAGGTATGACTTGTGACCAAGCCACGTGGTACGATCTATGACCAAGCAGCAAGGTACCCTCACATGACCAAGCCACCAGGTACGCCTAGGTGACCAAGCCACCATGTGCGACCATGTGACCAAGCCACCAGATAAGACACGTGACCAAGCCAAAAGGTATAACACGTGACCAAGCTACCAGGTACGACAGGTGATCAAGCCAACAGGTGTACCCACGTGACCAAGCCACCAGGTGAGATACGTGACCAAGCCACCAGGTACAATTGGTGGCTAAGCCACCAGGTACGACAGGTGACTAAACTACCAGGTACGCCCAGTTGACCAAGTCACCAGGTATGACACGTGACCAAGCCACCAAGTACGCCCACGTGACCAAGCCACCAGGTACGCCCAGTTGACCAAGTCACCAGGTATGACACGTGACCAAGCCACCAAGTACGCCCACGTGACCAAGCCACCAGGTACGCCCACGTTACCAAGCCACCAGGTACGACACGTGACCAAGTCACCAGGAATGACACGTGACCAAGCCATCAGATACGACACGTGACCAAGCCACCAAGTACGCCCACGTGACCAAGCCACCAGATATGCCCACGTGACCAAGCCACCAGGTACGCCCACATGACCAAGCCACTAGTTTAGCCTATGTGATCATGCAACCAGGTACGCCCACGTGACCAAGTCACCGGGTACCCCCACGTGACCAATCCACCAGTTACGCCCATGTGACCAAGCCACCAGGTACGCCCACGAGACCAAGCCACCAGGTACGCCAACGTGACCAGGCCACAATATGCGCACTCGTGACTAAGCCACCAGATACGACACATGGCCAAGCCACCAGGCACAACACGTGATTTAGCCACCCGGTCCGCCCTGATGACCAAGCCACCAGGTACGACACGTGACCAAGTCACCACGTACGCACTCATGACCAAGTCACTAGCTACGACCCGGATATACGATACGTGACCAAGCAACCAAACACGACACGTGATCAAGCCAACAGGTACGACATGTGACCAAGCCACCAAGTACGCCCACGTGACGATGTCTCTAGGTAAGCAAACGTGACCAAGCCACCAGGTACGACATGTGACCAAGCCACCAGGTTCGCTCACGAGACCAAGCCACCAGGTACGACATGTTATCAAGCCACCTGGAACGCCCACGTGACCAAGCCACCAGGTACGACATGTGACCAAGCCACATGGTACGCTCACGTGACCAACTACCAGGTAATCCCACGTGACCAACCCACCAGTTACGACAAGTGACCAAGCCACCAGTTACGACAAGTGACCAAGCCACCAGTTACGACAAGTGACCAAGCCACCAGGTACGCCCAGGTGCCCAAGCCACCTGGAACGCCCACGTGACCAAGCCACCAGGTACGACTTGTGACCAAGCCACATGGTACGACCTACGACCAATCAGCGAGGTACCCTCACATGACCAAGCCACCAGGTACGCCCAGGTGACCAAGGCATCATGTGCGACCATGTGACCAAGCCACCAGATAAGACACGTGACCAAGCCACCAGGTATGACACGTGAGCAAGCTACCAGGTACGACAGGTGATCAAGCCAACAGAGGTACCCACGTGACCAAGCCACCAGGTGAGATACGTGACCAAGCCACCAGGTACAATTGGTGTCTAAGCCACCAGGTACGACACGTGACTAAACTACCAGGTACGCCCAGTTGACCAAGTCACGAGGTACTCCAACGTGACAAAGCCACCAGGTACGCCCACGTGTCCACGCCACCAGGTATCCCCACGTGACCAATCCACCAGTTATGCCCATGTGACCAAGCCACCAGGTACGCCCACGTGACCAAGTCACCAGGTACTCCCACTTGACCAATCCACCAGGTACGCCCTCATGACCAAGCCACCAGGTACGACACGTGAACAAGCCACCAGGTACGACACGTAGCCAAGTCACCAGGTACGCCCACGTGACCAAGCCTCCTGCTACGCCCACTTGACCAAGCCACCGGTTACGTGTTAGAAATTTCCAACACTAATACAATATTATTGTATTATTCTTATAAACTATCACTAAAATCTACTAATTACTGTAGTAACTAAAATTAACTAACAGTAGTGTTTATATGAACTAATAATTGTATCTGTTCAATAATACTGGAATTCTTACGTAACCAAACGCCAGTATTGCGTCAGATTCTACCAAGTTAAACACATTTATATCCAGTGTGTTGGAGAATTGAGTGTGATTCTCTAAAATCAGCAGTATTCCGTGTGATAATTATTTACCGATAATATAACTTCCAAATAATGCCAAATCGAGAGTTTTTGGTTACAACTGTTATCAAGTAATGAATTTGACGTCACGCTTGAATGCCATGGAGAGAACTAAAATCATCTCCATTTCTCGTTTATCATCGTAAGACGAGAAAGTAATAATATTTAGCTCCCTAGAATTACAACCCAGTCTTTATCAAAGCATTTTAGCCACAACTGCGCGAAATAATATTATTCGTGTTAAATAATTTCTGTGGCGAATGCGAGACGCCGGGGAGAGGGAGACGCCATTGTGGTAGACGCCAGCTCAAGGAGAAGTCGCCAGTGTGCGGCGTGAAGACTTGTTGCGGAATTGAGCAACTCGTTTTGGTGTCAGAGTCTAGGATACGTTGTGGTGAATTGTCAGTAAGATTTAACCTGATATTCATCCAGGAACTAGTTAATTTGTTCTACGTGATCCATCGTGACCGGCCAAATAAGCGCGTCGACATCCAAGCCAAGGTAGCCACCACGTGTTCGCCATTGTGACGCTAGAGCCTGGGACGCGAGTTTCGGCAAGCTTCAACTTATACAGTGCCCTATTAGCTAAGTACTTATATAACTTCCTTTTGATGCATCATTAGAGATTGTATATAGCAGGGTAGCTTGTCGTCACGCCGAGCGACATAAATAAACCACATGTTAGTATTTTAAATTAATTTTATTCCTCATGTTCTTGAATATTGATATTTAGTAGCCTAGTACATTGCTACGTAATATCCCTTAATTTACAGCTCGCGTGTGAGGAATTCCACGAGCTGTTACTTTACCCGTATTATTCATCTCCCAGTGTTCTACGAGGAATTCCGGAGATCCCGAGGATGATTCGTAACTGATGTCTTTGAAAACGTCTTCAAGCTAAGACTTTTCGTATTTCTTTAATTATTCAAATTATCAGTATTTTGATTATCATTTATAGAATGCTGTGTGCACTGGAGATAATACGTGTTTATTATAATTATTAATTTCTGATATTTATGATCTATATTCTTATTGGTGACAAATTTTCTATTTATTCTTTAATTGGTCATAAGATTAGGTTATTACACAATGAACTGGTGTACGAACCACACTAGTTCCTAGACATATATGAAGTTCTAGCAATAACCCCCCAATGTAGGTGTTTGAGGCTTTGATTCAAGTAAATTATCTATACAGCCCATTAATTATTCAAGTGATTATATTTCCTAGTATTTATCCATAGTCACTGGTTCCTCTAGGAATTTCTAATTATCACTTTTTATTAGTTTCCCTCTTTACTATAAAAGCGGGTGGTCCTTCATAATTGATTTCATTACTTTAACAATTAAATAAATAGAGTCAAGCCCCAAATGTCCCACATTATGGTCCTTCGAAACGGATAAACATAAATTATAAATATACATCCTAATTAGTAATAACTAATCACTGTGTGAAGTAGTCTAGACTAACCATTTTAATTAATTGTGTCTACCAACAGCGTAACACATAGGTTAGCCTAAGTCACACCAAGTCATTGCTACTTTCACCTCATGTATAAGGTAGCACTCGTGGGACACAGTCAATTACCCACAACACTTAGACCTATACCTCATACTGAAGTAAGAATCTTTAGGTCACCAGGAGCAACAGCTCATAACTTGTATATTAATCACTAACACCAATTATGTGTTAACTATTTGGGCTATACAAATATTTCAATATATGACTGTCAGCAGACTGTCCATTATAGCCTAAATTTATTCCATAATTACTGATTCACTCAAGTCAGTGGATCATTAACATTTTAGGATCCAGTACATTAATATAAATTGCTGATCCCATACTAATTAATCATTACTAACCCTGATTATATTTTATTCCACAATTAGGAGTACATTCAGGAGTTAAATATTATTTACGGCAGTAGACTACTTGCCAAACACAATTAATTCTCTTGTGTTCATTTAATTTCTTATACACATAATTCTACCAGTGTATATATATTATATAAACTATAAAATCCAAAAAACCCAAAAATACAGCACAACTATATTCACATTACTGCACGACAATAATCTTTACCAATCTTATTAGGTAGAATTTAGGCTGTGATTGTGCTGAATTTGGCACAAACCCAGACTAAATAAACTTGTAGTTTCTTAGGTAGGAATTATCACGACTAGACTTAAGCTAGTCAGTAGTGTATGTATTATACCATTTGTGCTGACCCTATCCAGGGTGGGATTAAACTTTGAGATAACTCCGATTGGAGTGTCTCCATGTTATTTCATCTTCTACTCATTATTTTGTGTGTATCTATTTTGTGTATTGCTGGATGATCACCATTACATCTAATGTTGATATAGAAGAGCTAACCGGACGAAAGTTAATGGTAAAGTTCAGACAGTGCTCAAAATAACTAGCTACTTGTTGTTAGGTAGGTACATTTAACCTCGAGTAAGGTAGAGTATAATTTAGCCACGTTAAATTAGGCTACATTTAATATTACTTGTCAACTAATGAACAAGTACCCAAGCTTCATTAGTAATACTTGTTCTAATCCCATGAAGTTTGGACTTAAGCCCATCATGGCTACTCCTGAGCAATTAAGGAGAACCTATATTGGCCTCAAAGGCCATTTAATCAGACTAATTAACAAGTCTGAGGGCTTATCTAAAGAAACTCCCATTGATTCTTATCAATTAGAGACATCAGTAAGAGTAGCTGAACTGAAATTTGATCAAGTTAAATCTACAAGTCAGTCTTATATTGCTCTACTGAATACCATAGAAACTGATCCTGATGAATTGGATCAAATTATAGCAGATATTTCCCAGTATGAAGATGAGATTCAAGATAAACTCTACATGCTATCCAATCTGGCAACACAATCTAAATCCAATACAAATAATACTATGTCTCAATTCAGTAACCAATTGCCAGAGATTCGTTTGCCTACTTTAGACTTACCTACATTTACAGGGCTGGATACAGAAAATTGGGACAATTTTTGGACTTCATTTGAAGTTCATATACATAAGAACTCGTCTCTTGACAAGATTTCTAAATTCTCATACCTGCTTATTCTTCTCAAAGGAGAGGCTAAAAAGGTCATACATAACCTAACTCTCACTGAGAGTAATTATGAGGAAGCTATAAAACTGTTGAAGTTGAACTATTGCAACAAAGAGTTGAGTATAGCTAACCTTTATTACCAATTGCTAGATCTGAATGCACCAAATAGCAGACCAGACTCACTTCAAAGTTTCAGACTAGAAGTAGAGTCTCTAGTGAAAGCCTTAGGTACTAAAGTTGATATACCAGCCTCAGAATGGTCAATCAAGTTACTTTTGCAGAGGAAATTACCTCGAAACATCTTAGCAGAGCTCTGCTCACACTATAAAACCGAGTTTCTCACTCTTGACCAAATATTCGAGGGACTGAGAATAACGGTTAACAGGTTGAAGACCCATGATAAGGTTAAACCTGAGTCTAAACCACCTAATACTGACACTTCAGTCAAACCCAAACCGACTTTGAATAAGTCTAGTAAGTATAAATCTAGGGCTGCTCCATCCACTGGAAAGAGGAGTGGTAATGTAGGTACTTATTCGGTATCTCCTTCTGAGGTAACCAATGACTTGTCTGCTAAAGAGACAAAGTCAACCAAAGAAAGAAGGTGTCTGTTCTGCAATCAAGGACATGCCACCTACCAATGCCCTGTTTATCCTAATTTTAATACCAGGATTAAACGGTTACAAGAAATACACAGGTGCACCAAGTGCATGGGCTCTCATGATCCCAAAAAATGTGTAGTGCAACTACGTTCATGCAGTAGATGCAACCAAGGTGTACATCATTATGCCTTATGTAGAAAAACTTCTACCCAATCCATGACAACTGGGGAGAATTCCACGAATTCTACCACAGTTCAATATTGCAAAGTGCATCAAGAAATAAATGTACTTGCTACTGAGTCAGGCAACAATACCACTCTGCCTACAGCTCAACTTAGACTAATAAACAGGAAATCTAGAGTTAACACTAGAGGTCTTTTTGATCAAGGATCACAGAAAACCTTCATTACACAACAGTTAGTCGAGCAGTTAAAATTAAAACCTGCCAAAAGTGTGAGATTGAATATTTCTGGTTTCTTGACTAACAGTGGACCTCGTAAATACCAAGTAGTTAAGGTATTAGTGCGACTTGGATCTTCCACTAGTCCAATACAAGCGGAAGTAGTAGATAAACTTCCTACAGACCTGCAGGTCACAGGATTAGCTCGCACTGCGAAATATCTTAAACGAAACCGCATGAGGCTAGCAGATTACAAAATAAATTCTGACTGCCTCACTGATGTTGGAATACTTATAGGCGCTGACCATTATTATAAATTTATAACGGGATGCACCAGACAACACGGAATGAACTTGTTGTCACCTGCTGGAGGCAAACTGCTTACTGGACCGGTGCTTTTCCAACAAAATCCAGCGTCAAACAACCAACAATCTAAAAACATACTAGTGACGTGACTAGGCTTGGAACAGTCACCCCTACATTTCAGAGAAATATCTGAAGATATTGAGTCTGATCCACCTGTACATCGTCTGTGGGATTTAGACACTTTAGGTATTATCCCTGAACAACCAAGCCCTGATGATATGTGGACTTACCAGCAATATCTGGATACAGTTGTCTATAAAGATAAACAATATTGGGTGAGACTCCCATGGAAGTTGAATCATCCACAACTTCCAGTTAATTATTTCATGGCAGCCTCACAATTGCAGTCTCAATTAACACGACTACAGAAGCAGCCAGACAAACTGAACATGTATCATCAATTAATCCAACAACAACTCAACAGTAAATTTATCGAAGTTGTTGATAATGATGACCGGAAAATAGGTCACTATTTACCCCATCACGCTGTGGTGAAAGATTCATTGACAACACCAATACGTATTGTCTTCAACTGTAGTGCTAAAGTGAAGTCAAGCAGTGTGTCTTTGAATGAATGTCTCCAAACGGGACCTAGCCTAACCCAAAGGCTACATGATGTGCTATTACAATTCCGCACTGGTATTTTTGCTTATACTGCTGATATCAGTAAAGCTTTCCTTAGAGTAGGTTTACAGGAAGAGGATCGTAATTACACCAAGTTTCTCTGGATTAAGGACCCACTGGATCCTAACAGTGATATCATCACATATCGTTTTGCCTCAGTATTATTCGGAGCGACGTCTTCCCCATTTCTATTGCAAGCAACATTAGACACACAGTTGAGGACGTCAAATAGCCCTTATAAGGCAAAAATTAGTGACAACTTGTATGTTGATAATTTCCAGGGAACTACAAATGATCAATCCAATTTGGTAGAAATCTACCATGAGGCTAATCGTGAGTTATTAGGAGCCAATATGCCACTACAATCATGGGCCTCAAATAATGAATCATTAAACCAGATAATCGAGAAAGAGTTTCCAGGTTATCAGGTACCTAATCAATTAAAGGTTCTAGGTGTGGAATGGAACACAAGTACTGACGAGATGAATGTCAAATTAGTACAAACCGATAATTCATCCCTTACCATGAGAACATTGCTCTCGTATGTCAGTCAACCATTTGACCCTTTAGGCTTACTTAGTCCTATATTAATAAGGGGCAAACTCCTAATGCAGGAATGCTGGCAGAAACATATGGGATGGGATGATCCGTTACCAAGTGAGTTACAAGCTAAATGGCAGATACTCACAACGGATTTTAATCAGTTAGGTGTTTTGAAATTTCCTCATAATGCTTCAGGACCAAACTTGCCCACAAATTTGCACGTTTTCTGCGATGCCTCTGGCAAAGCGTATGGCGCTGTAGCCTACTTAGTTAATAGTGCACAATCAATTTTGCTCACATCTAAAGCAAGAGTTGCTCCCATCAAGAAGAGATCTTTACCTCAAATGGAGTTGACTGCATTGCTGGTGGGAGTAAGATTGGCTCATTGCCTGACCAAAACACTCAATAATATCCACTTTGGTGAGATTGTCGTGTGGTCGGACAATGAGGCAGTCTTACAATGGGTAAGAAACAACAATAATAAAACTCCCTACGTCAGTAATCGTGTTTGGGAAATACATGAATTATCTGCTGGATATAAATTTAGACATGTTCCTACTAAGGACAATCCTGCAGATTATTTATCTCGAGGATTAACACTAAAACAACTTATCAAGTCTTCGCTGTGGTTCAATGGACCTTCATGGCTTGTTGGTGGTCAGTGGCCCAAACAAAAGCCACAAGTAATAGTGACCAATATCACCACTCCTATGAAAGAACCAGAACCTCAACGAATCTTAGCCATTGATCCTCACAATTATTCAAACTTAAGTAAGTTATTAAGAGTGACAGCACATGTGTTTGACTTTTTTGCTAAGATAGGAATCAGACATAAGTTTCCCAATCCTATCCTGTACTGGATCAAACATGCACAACAAGAGACATATGGAAACGAATATGAAAATCTTCCAGATAAATTAACTAAGTCTCTAGGTATCTGGTATGATGCCAGCACTCATAATATATTAAGGTGTGGAGGACGTTTGCTTCATGCAAAAATTGATCTAGATACAAAGAATCCCATTCTACTACCACGTCACCACATCATTACCAAACTTCTAGTTTTACATCACCATCAATATGGTACTTTACATGGTGGAGTGTTAGATACTCTCACCGACCTTAGACAGAAATACTGGCTTCCTCAAGGTCGTCAGACAGTCAAGTCAATTATTAAATTCTGTGTAATCTGCAAAAGATACGATGCTCGAGTACGTCCTTACCCAGGACCTCCACCACTCCCTGAAGAAAGAGTGGTTCATCTTCGTCCCTTTGAAACCACTGGTGTTGATTACACAGGAGCTTTGCTTCTCACTGGCAATCCAGATAAGATACCAGTGAAAGCTTACATTTGCCTCTTTACGTGTGCTATCACCAGAGGCGTACATTTAGAAGTGACTTCAGATATGAGTGCTGAAGCCTTCATCCAAGCCTTTCGCAGATTTGCAGCTCGCAGATCTTGTCCCAAACTAATGATATCGGACAATGGTTCCAATTTTGTGGCAGGAGAAGCCTGTCTGCGAGAAGTATGGAATCATTCAGAAGTACAGTCAGTCCTGCAGAGACGACAATGTCACTGGAAATTTATAGCTCCAAGAGCCCCTTGGCAAGGTGGGTTCTACGAACGAATGATAGGAACTGTCAAGAAGTGTTTGAGAAAAACCTTACATCGACAGAAAATTAGTTACTCCGAACTCCAAACACTTGTTGTGGAAATCGAGGCGCGAGTCAATAACCGTTCAATAACATACCTGTCAGATGATTTCTCACAGAGAGAACCTCTGAGTCCCTCACACTTGATACATGGAGGCCTGCTGAGTCCTCTCATACCTTTAGCAGAAGAGGACCCCGTCGACCCTTCACATGTAACCAGGAGTGACTTAGTAGAAAGTTACCAACATCTCTCAAGAGTCATTGAAAGGTGGAATGAGGTGTGGACCCGAGAGTACCTCACAGCTCTTTTGAGAGTACCACCACGGAGCTTCGAGTCCCTATAATAAAGTACAACTTAAACCAGGAGACCTAGTATTGGTTGACAGTGATGAACCAAGGTCAGAGTGGCCCATAGGCAAAATTGTTGTTATCCATCCAGATCACCAAGGTATCCTGAGAGTAGTGAAAGTTTTATGCCGAGGCAACACTACCCTGAAAACCTTAGAGAAGTTGGTCCCTCTCGAATTAGCAGAAAGAGAATGTTTACCAGAACCAGCTTCACCAGTAGTTTCCGAGGACAGCGATTCTGATCCACCGAGCAACCGCCCCACTAGAGCTGCTGCTCAACAATGCAAGCGGAAACTACAAGCCTATTATAGCTCTGACCAAGAGCAAATACCTTCCCATCCAATTTAAGTAATCATGATACTGTGGTGTGATGTCAAGTAACAAATCGTTACAAGTCACCATGACCCAGGACATTCTCATCACAGTAGATTCTTAGTTATTTAAATTGTGTGATTTAAATTCTTAATTGTTGTATAGGCTATAAATAACATCATTTCATCTAGAGTATCTGAAAGTTTACTAGACTTTGAGACTTAGTAACATAAACATTACATGTCATAGCAACACCAGTCGCAGAGTTTATTGTAAGCTTTCTTAGTTATTAACTTTAGATAATTCATAATAACATGTTCCATTTAACATGAAATCTGCAAGACTTAAGTTTCTTGTATGTCCTTGACAAATACGGGACATCCGTTATGTGTGTACTAACATACTAACATACTAATATTAATACTATCATCGGGATGGGTATGTCAGTACTCAACATTACACTGCAACCCGATAAATCTCCCCCCGGAGTTATGTTGGAAATTTCCAACACTAATACAATATTATTGTATTATTCTTATAAACTATCACTAAAATCTACTAATTACTGTAGTAACTAAAATTAACTAACAGTAGTGTTTATTTGAACTAATAATTGTATCTGTACAATAATACTGGAATTCTTACGTAACCAAACGCCAGTATTGCGTCAGATTCTACCAAGTTAAACACATTTATATCCAGTGTGTGTTGGAGAATTGAGTGTGATTCTCTAAAATCAGCAGTATTCCGTGTGATAATTATGTACCGATAACATAACTCCCAAATAATTTCAAATCGAGAGTTTTTGGTTACAACTGTTATCAAGTAATGAATTTAACATCACGCGTGAATGCCATGGAGAGAACTGAAATCATCTCCATTTCTCGTTTATCATCGTAAGACGAGAAAGTAATAATATTTAGCTCCCTAGAATTACAACCCAGTCTTTATCAAAGCATTTTAGCCACAACTGCGCGAAATATTATTCTTCGTGTTAAATAATTTCTGTGACGAATGCGAGACGCCGGGGAGAGGGAGACGCCATTGTTGTGGTAGACGCCAGCGTGAAGACTTGTTGCGGAATTGAGCAACTCGTTTTGGTGTCAGAGTCTAGGATACGTTGTGGTGAATTGTCAGTAAGATTTAACCTGACATTCATCCCGGAACTAGTTAATTTGTTCTACGTGATCCATCGTGACCGGCCAAATAAGCGCGTTGACATCCAAGCCAAGCTAGCCACCACGTGTTCGCCATTGTGACGCTAGAGCCTGGGACGCGAGTTTCGGCAAGCTTCAACTTATACAGTGCCCTATTAGCTAAGTACTTATATAACTTCCTTTTGATGCATCATTAGAGATTGTATATAGCAGGGAAGCTTGTCGTTACGTCGAGCGACATAAATAAACCACATGTTAGTATTCTAAATTAATTTTATTCCTCATGTTCTTGAATATAGATATTTAGTAGCCTAGTACATTGCTATGTAATATCCCTTAATTTACAGCTCGCATGTGAGGAATTCCACGAGCTGTTACTTTACCCGTATTATTCATCTCCCAGTGTTCTACGAGGAATTCCGGAGATCCCGAGAATGATTCGTAACTGATGTCTTTGAAAACGTCTTCAAGCTAAGACTTTTCGTATTTCTTTAATTATTCAAATTATCAGTATTTTGATTATCATTTATAGAATGTTGTGTGCACTGGAGGTAATACGTGTTTATTATAATTATTAATTTCTGATATTTATGATCTATATTCTTATTGGTGACAAATTTTCTATTTATTCTTTAATTGGTCATAAGATTAGGTTATTACACAATGAACTGGTGTGCGAACCACACTAGTTCCTAGACATATATGAAGTTCTAGCAATAACCCCCCAATGTAGGTGTTTGAGGCTTTGATTCAAGTAAATTATTTATACCGCCCATTAATTATTCAAGTGATTATATTTCCTAGTATTTATCCATAGTCACTGGTTCCTCTAGGAATTTCTAATTATCATTTTTTATTAGTTTCCCTCTTTACTATAAAAGCGGGTGGTCCTTCATAATTGATTTCATTACTTTAACAATTAAATAAATAGAGTCAAGCCCCAAATGTCCCACAGTACGCCCTCATGACCAAGCCACCAGGTACGACACGTGAACAAGCCTCCAGGTACAGCTCATAGCCAAGTCACCAGGTACGCACTCATGACCAAGTCACTAGGTACGACCCGGGACCAAGCCACCAAGTACGCCCACGTGACGATGTCTCTAGGTAAGCCCACGTGACCAAGCCACCAGGTACGCCCATGTGACCAAGCCACCAGATAAGACACGTGACCAGGTCAGCAGGTATGGCACATGACCAAGCTACCAGGTACGACACGTGATCAAGCCAACAGGTATACCCTCGTGATCAAGCCACTAGGTAGAACACGTGACTAAGCCACCAAGTACGACACGAGACTTAACTACCAGGTACGCGCACGTGACCGAGCCACCACGTACGCCCAGTTGACCAAGTCACCAGGTACTCCCACGTGACAAAGCCACCAGGTACTCCCACGTGTCCAAGCCACCAGGTACGACACGTGATTAAGCCACCAGGTACGGCACGTGATCAATCCACTAGGTACGCCCACGTGACCAAGTCACCATGAACGCGCACGTTACCAAACCACCAGGTACGCCAACGTGACCAAGCCACCAGGTACGCCCACGTGACCAAGCTAACAGGTACGCACACGTTACCAAACCACCAAGTACGCCCTCGTGTCCAAGCCACCAGGTTCGAAACGTGACCAAGCAACCAAATACAACACGTGATCAAGCCAACAGGTACGCCCACGTTACCAAGCCACCAGGTACGCCCTCATGACCAAGCCACCAGGTACGACACGTGAACAAGCCTCCAGGTACGGCTCATAGCCGAGTCACCAGGTACGCACTCATGACCAAGTCACTACGTACAACCCGGGACCAAGCCACCAAGTACGCCCACGTGACGATGTCTCTAGGTAAGCTCACGTGACCAAGCCACCAGGTACGCCCAGGTGACCAAGGCACCATGTGACCAAGCCACCAGATAAGACACGTGACCAGGTCAGCAGGTATGGCACATGACCAAGCTACCAGGTACGACACGTGATCAAGCCAACAGGTATACCCACGTGATCAAGCCACTAGGTAGAACACGTGACTAAGCCACCAAGTACGACACGAGACTTAACTACCAGGTACGCGCACGTGACCGAGCCACCACGTACGCCCAGTTGACCAAGTCACCAGGTACTCCCACGTGACAAAGCCACCAGGTACTCCCACGTGTCCAAGCCACCAGGTACGACACGTGATTAAGCCACCAGGTACGGCACGTGATCAATCCACTAGGTACGCCCACGTGACCAAGTCACCATGAACGCACACGTTACCAAACCACCAGGTACGCCAACGTGACCAAGCCACCAGGTACGCCCACGTGACCAAGCTAACAGGTACGCACACGTTACCAAACCACCAAGTACGCCCTCGTGTCCAAGCCACCAGGTTCGAAACGTGACCAAGCAACCAAATACAACACGTGATCAAGCCAACAGGTACGCCCACGTCACCAAGCCACCAGGTACGCCCTCATGACCAAGCCACCAGGTACGACACGTGAACAAGCCTCCAGGTACGGCTCATAGCCGAGTCACCAGGTACGCACTCATGACCAAGTCACTACGTACAACCCGGGACCAAGCCACCAAGTACGCCCACGTGACGAAGCCACCAGGTACGACATGTGACCAACCCACCAGGTTCGCCCACGTTACCAAGCCACCAAGTACGACACGTGACCAAGCCACCTGGAACGCCCACGTGACCAAGCCACCAGGTACGACATGTGACCAACCCACCAGGTTCGCCCACGTTACCAAGCCACCAGGTACGACACGTGACCAAGCCACCTGGAACGCCCACGTGACGAAGCCACCAGGTACGACATGTGACCAAGCCACATGGTACGCTCACGTGACCAAGCTACCAGGTAATCCCACGTGACCAAGTCACCATGAAGGCCCACGTGACCAAGCCACCAGTTACGACAAGTGACCAAGCCACCAGTTACGACAAGTGACCAAGCCACCAGGTACGCCCTGGTGTCCAAGCCACCTGGAACGCCCACGTTACCAAGCCACCAGGTACGACATGTGATCAAGCCACATGGTACGACCTATGACCAAGCAGCAAGGTACCCCCACATGACCAAGCCACCAGGTACGCCCAGGTGAGCAAGGCACCATGTGCGACCATGTGACCAAGCCACCAGGTCAGCAGGTATGACACGTGACCAAGCTACCAGGTACGACACGTGATCAAGCCAACAGGTATACCCACGTGATCAAGCCACCAGGTAGAACACGTGACTATGCCACCAGGTACCGCACGTGACTTAACTACCAGGTACGAAGTTTCGGATCAGCCGGGCTGTGGTGGGTATGTGGCCCTGCGGGCCGCTCCAAGCAACAGCCTGGTGGACCAAACTCTCACAAGTCGAGCCTGGCCTCGGGCCGGGCTTGGGAAGAAGAACTCCCAGAACCCCATCAAGCAGGTACCAGGTAGGACACGTGGCCAAGCCACCAGGTACTTCACGTGACCAAGCCCAGGTGTGACACCTGAACAAGGCACCAAGTACGAAACGTGACGAAGCCACAAGGGACGCCCACGTGACTAAGCCACCAGGTACGCACTCGGGACCAAGCCACCAGATACGACACGTGGTCAATTCACCAGGTACGACACGTGACTAAGCCGCCTGGTACGCCCAAGTGACCAAGCCACCAGGTAAGCCCATTTGACAAAGTAGCCAGGTACTCCCACGTGACCAAACCACCAGGTACGACACGTGACCAAGCCACCAGGTACGACACGTGACCAAGCCACCAGGTACGACCCGTGATCAATCCACCAGGTACGACCACGTTAACAAGGTACCAGGTACGCCCACGTGACGAAGCCACCAGGTACGCCCACGTGATCAAGCCACCAGAAACGCCCACGTGACCAAGCCACCAGGTACGCCCACGTGACCAAGCTACAATATGCGCACTCGTGACGAAGCCACCAGATACGACATATGGCCAAGTGTCGTGACGCTGAACCCCGGTTCATTCCGAACACAGCGATTACACAACACATAACACCTTGCCTCAGCAACCGTTACTACCACCGTGTACTCCTACACACACCAGACCCTTGAGGCGTACCACTAGGTTTGTACTGGAACACAATGAATGAACATACGGAAGGTATTTAAAGGCCGTCGGATTTTGTCATTTAATTACAAAGAATAGACTCTGACAAATAATACTATATTAATTAACATACTCTATTAGGTCAATAAACTTCCAATACCCATAGACCACTTGACCTCCGCGATCACCACCCACACTCGTAACTTCCGCCTAAGTCCCTAATACGGAATGATTACTACAACGCTCCACACCCGGTTAGTCTTACATTCAATACTCACATACTGCAGACTTAACTTGGTCACTAAGATCACAACAGGCTCTCGCATAGCTGTCTGCTACACTTCGCTGCTGCCACAACCGGAGACCTCCGAGGACTTGCTAGTTCCACTTCCACCACCAGACTGCCTCCAGTCAGCCATGGCCTCAAACATTTCACCACGCCTCTCAAGGAAGGTATAATCCGATTAACCTTATCCCTAGAGCGGTAACCTTGTTCCTAGAAGCCTGACGAAGAATAATTCCTCTTTCCAGGAATTATTAATTTGGCTAAACAGCTTCGGTCTTAATCCATTGACCTTTCTTAGATATGTGATCCATAGTCTGTCTACTTACATGTACTTTCAATCATCATTCGTTAAGTGTTGTAGTAATGATCCTCTAGCTAATAATTCCTACTAACTTGTGGATTACAACACCAGCCACCAGGTACAACACGTGACTAAGTCACCAGGAACGCCCACGTGACCAAGCCACCAGGTACGACACGTGAACAAGCCACCAGGTACGACACGTGAACAAGCCACCAGGTACGACACGTGAACAAGCCACCAGGTACGACACGTGAACAAGCCACCAGGTACGACACGTAGCCAAGTCACCAGGTACGAACTCGTGACCAAGTCACTAGGTACGACACGGGACCAAGCCACTATGTACGCCCACGTGACGATATCACCAGGTAATCCCACGTGACGAAGCCACCAGGTACGACATGTGACCAAACTACCAGGTACGCCCACGTGACGAAGTCACCAGATAAGCCCATGTGACCAAGCCACCAGGCACGCCCACGTGACCACGCTACTAGGTACGCCCACGTGACCAAGCCACCAAGAACGCCCACGTGACCAAGCAACCAGGTACGTGCTCGTGACCAAGCCACCAGATACGACACGCGACTAAGTTACCAGGTACGCCCACGTGACCAAGCTACCAAGAACACACTCGTGACCAAGCCACCTGGTACGCCCACATGACCAAGCTACCAGGTTCGCCCACGTGCCCAAGCCACCAAGTACGCCCACGAGACCAAGCCATGAGGTTCGCCCACGTCATTAAACTACCAGGTACGTCACGTAACCAAGCCTCCAGGTACGTCACGTAACCAAGCCTCCAGGTATGCCCACATGAACAAGGCACCAGGTACAACACGTTACCAAGCAACCAAGTACAACTCGTGACGAAGCCACCCACGACCCACACGACCAAGCCATCAGGTACGCACTCCTGACCAATTTACCAGGTACGCCCACGTGATCAAGCAACCAGGTACGACACGTTACCAAGCCACCAGGTACGCGCACCTGACCAAGCCACTAAGTACGTCACGTGACCAAGTCACCAGGCACGCCCACGTAACCAAGCCACCAGATTCGCCCACGTGACCAAGCGACCTGGTTCGACACGTGACAAAGCAACCAGGTACTCACTTGTGACCGAGCCACCAGGTACGACACGTGACCAAGCCACTAGGTACGCCCACGTGACCATGCCAAGAGGTACGCCCACGTGACAATGCCACCAGGTACGCCCACATGACCAAGCCACTAGTTAAGCCTATGTGATCAAGCCACCAGGTACGCCAACATGACCAACTCACAATATGCGCACTCGTGACTAAGCCACCAGATACAACACATGACTAAGCCACCAGGAACGCCCAGGTGACCAAGCCACCAGGTACGCCTGCGTGACCAAGCCACCAGGTACGCCTGCGTGACCAAGGCACCAGGTACGCCCTCGTGACCAAGCCACCAGGTACGAAAGGTGAACAAGTCACCTTGTTTGACACGTAGCCAAGCCACCAGGTACGAGACTTGACCATCCACCAGGTACGACACGTGACCAAGTCATGAAGTACGCACACGTGACAAGGCCACCAGGTATGCCCACGTGACCAAGCCACTAGGTAAGCCTATGTGATCAAGCCACCAGGTACGCCCACGTAACCATGTCACCAGGTACGCCCACGTGACCAATCCACCATTTACGCCCATGTGACCAAGCCACCAGGTACGCCCATGTGACCAAGCCACCAGGAACGCCCACGTGACCAAGCCTCCTGCTACGCCTACTTGTGTGGGAACCGATCTGTGAGATTTATATATATTTAATGTATATGAATTTATATAGAATTTATATTTACATTAATTTATATATTTCGATAGTGGCTAGTTGATAAAGCCTTGTGGGGCTTGTACTGGGTTGCTCATAATACTGAACAAGCTCTGATGGTAGCCTAGGGTAAAATTCTGCACTCACTAGGCGATAATCCTACCTCTACTAGAGGTTAGCACTTAAAATTAATACACATCATATATATATAGATTCAGATTCAGATTCAGATGTTTATTCAGGTAAGGTATATACATACAAGTGATGTTACATTAATGGATTGATATATAGATAGAGCTAGTACATACAATGCCTAAAGCCACTATTACGCAATGCGTTTCGGGCAAGAAGACTGCCTACAGGAAAGACTGCTACCAAAATATCAAAATATACTAATATATATATATATATATATATATATATATATATATATATATATATATATATATATATATATATATATATATTAGTATATTTTGATATTTTGGTAGCAGTCTTTCCTGTAGACACACATTATTTAATATGACCGAAAAAGTAAGATTAATAATTCTAACACGAATTTTCTCTATCTTTCTTACATTTCTTTTCACTGTTGATGGTAATTCAAAGATCAATTCTCCAAAATTCATTTTTATTTCTAGTCTGACGCGACACTTGAGAGCGTTTCGTAAAACTTATTACATTTTCAAAGACTTTAGTTTACAAACACACAACTGAAACTGAATAGAGCTTACACATTTTCGAGTTTATATCTACATTTGGGTGAGGTGGATGAGGTGAAAACAAACTTTCAACAATGGGTATTGAATTGGTATTAAATTCAAACACAAGACAGAACACGAAACAATGGGCATTGAATGGAAGTAATTGTAGAAAGCCTATTGGTCCATATTTCTTGATGCTTCTATATTGGAGCGGAGTCTTGAAGTGGGTAGAATATAGTTGTGCATTAATTGGCTGTTGATTGCTGGTGTTGACTTCTTGATGAGTAGTGCCTCGCAGACGTCAAGCCGTCTGCTATCGCTGTATCTCTCGATGATTTCTGTGTTGTTTGCTAAGATTTCTCTGGTGATGGTTTGTTTGTGGGAAGAGATTATAAGTTCCTTAATGGAGCCCTGTTGCTTATGCATCGTTAAACGCCTGGAAAGAGATGTTGTTGTCTTGCCTATATATTGGGTTTTTTTAGGCTTACAGTCCCCAAGAGGGCATTTGAAGGCATAGACGACGTTGGTCTCTTTTAAAGCGTTCTGCTTTGTGTCTGGAGAGTTTCTCATGAGTAGGCTGGCCGTTTTCCTGGTTTTATAGTAAATCGTCAGTTGTATCTTCTGATTTTTGTCTGTAGGGATACGTTTCTACTGACAATATCTTTCAGGACCCTTTCCTCCGTTTTATGGGCTGTGGAAAAGAAGTTCCTGTAAAATAGTCTAATAGGGGGGTATAGGTGTTGTGTTAGTTGTCTCTTCAGAGGTTGCATGGCGTTTCACTTTCCTTCTTATGATGTCTTCCACGAAACCATTAGAGAAGCCGTTGTTGACTAGGACCTGCCTTACCCTACAGAGTTCTTCGTCGACTTGCTTCCATTCTGAGCTGTGGCTGATGGCACGGTCGACATAAGCGTTAACAACACTCCTCTTGTACCTGTCCGGGCAGTCACTGTTGGCATTCAGGCACATTCCTATGTTTGTTTCCTTAGTGTAGACTGCAGTGTGGAAAACTCCGCTCCTTTCCATGACTGTTACATCTAGAAAGGGCAGCTTCCCATCCTTCTCCATCTCGTAAGTGAAACGCAACACAGAATTCTGCTCAAATGCCTCCTTCAGCTCCTGCAGATGTCTGACATCAGGTACCTGTGTAAAAATGTCGTCAACATACCTGCAGTATATGGCCGGTTTCAAGTTCATGTCGACTAAGACTTTTTGCTCGATGGTACCCATGTAGAAGTTTGCAAACAGGACACCTAGGGGAGAACCCATGGCGACCCCATCTACTTGCTTATACATGTGTCCATCCGGGCTCAAGAAGGGTGCCTCTTTAGTACAAGCTTGGAGTAGTTTCCTTAGACTGTTTTCTGGTATGTCAAGAAGAGTACAGGCCGGATCACGGTACACTCTGTCGGCTATCATCCCGATTGTTTCATCCACAGGTACGTTGGTAAACAGAGATTCTAAGTCCAACGAGGCTCTTATCCCTGTGGCCCGTGTTCCTTGCAGCAAGTCAACAAATTCCTTTGGCGACTTCAGGCTGAAGGCCCAAGGGACATAAGGAGTCAGCAAGCCGTTGAGTCGTTTCGCCAGTCTGTACGTGGGTGTGGGTATCTGGCTGATGATTGGCCGAAGTGGGTTTCCAGGCTTGTGTGTCTTGACATTTCCATACGCATATCCACGTTTATATTCCCCAATAATCTTTGGCAGGTGGAGTCCAGATTTCTTGGCATTCACAGTTTCGATCAATTTGTTGACCTTTGCTTTCAGTTCGGCTGTAGTGTCCTTCGTTACCCTTTGGAATTTAGTTTGGTCAGAGAGTATGAGGTTCATTTTTGCCAGATATTCGTCTTTTTTAAGAATGACGTATATTGGCAACTTGTCGCCTCTCCTGACAACTATCTCCTTGTTCTCACGAATGCTCTTAGCTGCCGCTTTGAGCTCGGGGGACAGTATGGTGCTTCTGTAGTTGCCTCGATTCTTTCCTCCTTCCGCAATAAGTTCTGCTTGTAAGGTATCTTTGGTGGTGACCTTCTTTTGTGCTTCGAGGTCGAATATGTCGTCCAACAGAATCTCCAACTCCACTTTCCGGGCCATCTCACTCGGTCTGGACATAACGTGACAGTTTATACCCAGATTTAGGAGAGTGACTTGGTCCTCAGTGAGGTTGATTCCTGCAAGGTCCAGGAAGCCATCTTTTGGTCGTGGAATTGCCATAGGTCCTCCATATAACGTTGTTAGTTTCTTGATTATCCTTGTATCAGTGCTGAGGTGATGTCGGTCTGTGAGGATGTCGAGGTGTTGTTCAATGCGAGTACGGAGACTTTCGTCGATGTTGCTGTTTCTCCATTCGTTTGTAGCATGAAGTAGTTGCGCTTTGTTGTCTTTGATTTCATTTTCTGCCTTGTATATCTAATCACGAATCAGATCTTTGCGATATTTTATCGTGAAGGCTTGATTCCTTGCTGCTGGGTCGTGCGTTTTAATATTAGTATATTTTGGTAGCAGTCTTTCCTGTAGACACATATTATTAAATATGACCGAAAAAGTAAGATTAATAATTCTAACACGAATTTTCTCTATCTTTCTTACATTTCTTTTCACTGTTGATGGTAATTCAAAGATCAATTCTCCAAAATTCATTTTTATTTCTAGTCTGACGCGACACTTGAGAGCGTTTCGTAAAACTTATTACATTTTCAAAGACTTTAGTTTACAAACACACAACTGAAACTGAATAGAGCTTACACATTTTCGAGTTTATATCTACATTTGGGTGAGGTGGATGAGGTGAAAACAAACTTTCAACAATGGGTATTGAATGGGTATTAAATTCAAACACAAGACAGAACACGAAACAATGGGTATTGAATGGAAGTAATTGTAGAAAGCCTATTGGTCCATATTTCTTGATGCTTCTATATTGGAGCGGAGTCTTGAAGTGGGTAGAATATAGTTGTGCATTAATTGGCTGTTGATTGCTGGTGTTGACTTCTTGATGTGTAGTGCCTTGCAGACGTCAAGCCGTCTGCTATAGCTGTATCTATCGATGATTTCAGTGTTGTTTGCTAAGATTTCTCTGGATTTCTCTTCTTTGAAAATGTAATAAGTTTTACGAAACGCTCTCAAGTGTCGCGTCAGACTAGAAATAAAAGTGAATTTTGGAGAATTGATCTTTGAATTACCATCAACAGTGAAAAGAAATGTAAGAAAGATAGAGAAAATTCGTGTTAGAATTATTAATCTTACTTTTTCGGTCATATTTAATTATATATATATATATATATATATATATATATATATATATATATATATATATATATATATATATATATATATATATATATATATATATATACATATATATATATATATATATATATATATATATATATATATATATATATATATATATATATATATATTTATATATATTTATATATATGTATATATATATATATATATATATATATATATATATATACATATATATATATATATATATATATATATATATATATATATATATATATATATGTATATATATATATATATTAGTATATTTTGGTAGCAGTCTTTCCTGTAGACATATATTATTAAATATGACCGAAAAAGTAAGATTAATAATTCTAACACGAATTTTCTCAATCTTTCGTACATTACGCTTCACTGTTGGAGGTAAATAAAAAATCACTTCTCCAAAATTCATTTTTATTTCTAGTCTGACGCGACACGGGCGCGTTTCGTAAAACTTATTACATTTTCAAAGACTTCACAAATACACAACTGATTAGAACGTATCTCTGATTTTATATCTACATTTGAGTGAGGTGGTAAGGGTGATGTGGAATTAACACAAGACAGAACAGGAGGGGATATTAATAGGGTATTAAAAGTATCAACACAAGACAGAACAGAAACAATGGGTATTGAATAGAAGTGTTTGTAGAAAGCCTATTGGTCCATATTTCTTGATGCTTCTATATTGGAGCGGAGTCTTGAGGTGGGTAGAATATAGTTGTGCAATAATTGGCTGTTGATTGCTGGTGTTGACTTCTTGATGTGTAGTGCCTCGCAAACGTCAAGCCGCCTGCTATCGCTGTATCTATCGATGATTTCTGTGTTGTTTACTAGGATTTCTCTGGCGATGGTTTGGTTATGGGAAGAGATTATATGTTCCTTAATGGAGCCCTGTTGCTTATGCATCGTTAAACGCCTAGAAAGAGATGTTGTTGTCTTGCCTATATACTGGGTTTTTTGGAGCTTACAGTCCCCAAGTGGGCATTTGAAGGCATAGACGACATTAGTCTCTTTTAAAGCGTTCTGTTTTGTGTCTGGAGAGTTTCTCATGAGTAGGCTGGCCGTTTTTCTGGTTTTATAGTAAATCGTCAGTTGTATCCTCTGATTTTTGTCTGTAGGGATAACGTTTCTATTAACAATATCTTTCAGGACCCTTTCCTCCGTTTTATGAGCTGTGGAAAAGAAGTTCCTGTAAAATAGTCTAATAGGGGGTATAGGTGTTGTGTTAGTTGTCTCTTCAGAGGTTGCATGGCTTTTCACTTTCCTTCTTATGATGTCTTCGATGAAACCATTGGAGAAGCCGTTATTGACTAGGACCTGCCTTACCCTACAGAGTTCTTCGTCGACTTGCTTCCATTCTGAGCTGTGGCTGAGAGCACGGTCGACGTATGCGTTAACAACACTCCTCTTGTACCTGTCAGGGCAGTCGCTGTTGGCATTTAGACACATTCCTATGTTTGTTTCCTTAGTGTAGACTGCAGTGTGGAAACCTCCGCCCTTTTCCATGACTGGCAGGTCATGGTAAGGCAGGTCCTAGTCAATAACGGCTTCTCCAATGGTTTCATCGAAGACATCATAAGAAGGAAAGTGAAAAGCCATGCAACCTCTGAAGAGACAACTAACACAACACCTATACCCCCTATTAGACTATTTTACAGGAACTTCTTTTCCACAGCTCATAAAACGGAGGAAAGGGTCCTGAAAGATATTGTTAATAGAAACGTTATCCCTACAGACAAAAATCAGAGGATACAACTGACG
Organism: Procambarus clarkii; assembly: GCF_040958095.1. Taxonomy (NCBI): domain Eukaryota; kingdom Metazoa; phylum Arthropoda; class Malacostraca; order Decapoda; family Cambaridae; genus Procambarus; species Procambarus clarkii. The sequence continues at coordinate 33,685,120 of NC_091196.1, read as the reverse complement.
ATTTACTATAAAACCAGAAAAACGGCTAGCCTACTCATGAGAAACTCTCCAGACACAAAACAGAACGCTTTAAAAGAGACTAATGTCGTCTATGCCTTCAAATGCCCACTTGGGGACTGTAAGCTCCAAAAAACCCAGTATATAGGCAAGACAACAACATCTCTTTCTAGGCGTTTAACGATGCATAAGCAACAGGGCTCCATTAAGGAACATATAATCTCTTCCCATAACCAAACCATCGCCAGAGAAATCCTAGTAAACAACACAGAAATCATCGATAGATACAGCGATAGCAGGCGGCTTGACGTTTGCGAGGCACTACACATCAAGAAGTCAACACCAGCAATCAACAGCCAATTATTGCACAACTATATTCTACCCACCTCAAGACTCCGCTCCAATATAGAAGCATCAAGAAATATGGACCAATAGGCTTTCTACAAACACTTCTATTCAATACCCATTGTTTCTGTTCTGTCTTGTGTTGATACTTTTAATACCCTATTAATATCCCCTCCTGTTCTGTCTTGTGTTAATGCCACATCACCCTTACCACCTCACTCAAATGTAGATATAAAATCAGAGATACGTTCTAATCAGTTGTGTATTTGTGAAGTCTTTGAAAATGTAATAAGTTTTACGAAACGCGCCCGTGTCGCGTCAGACTAGAAATAAAAATGAATTTTGGAGAAGTGATTTTTGATTTACCTCCAACAGTGAAGCGTAATGTACGAAAGATTGAGAAAATTCGTGTTAGAATTATTAATCTTACTTTTTCGGTCATATTTAATAATATATATATATATATATATATATATATATATATATATATATATATATATATATATATATATATATATATATATATATATATATTTATATATATATACACAATCATACACACTAATGATTTGAGTGATAAACCAGTGTCACTGGAAGTACCTTTAGGTTAGCTCTTCTATATCACCCTAGGATGGTATAGACACTAATTAATCACTCAAAGGTGTAATGATCATAAGTAAATTATTATATATACACAACTCAACTTGAGTTGGTAACAATTATACCCAAAATAGGGTCTGCACCATTCATTAATGGTGCTAGGTTGTTCAATATAGTACAACTAGACTATGCTAATAATGGGACTAGAATGAACAATAAATAGTTCAACTAGTCAATGGTAATATCCTACCCTGTTGTGAGTTGGCAATTGGTAAATATTATATTGTGAACACTAGTGCAATATATATTAAATAATTCTCTATTTTGGAGAAATAATATACACAATTATTGATAATAGCCTCTTAATTGCCTCTATGAAACTTCTAATATTATCAAGAAGTATTAAATATTATTAGTGACCTCGCGAAATTAACTCCACAAAATTCCTGGATAATCTCTCGCAAAATTTAACACCACGAAATCCGTGAACAATCTCGCGAGGACACAGCCACTAATTTGGCTGGCTACAATATTAACGCTGTCATTTCACGGAAATAACACGCCACCAAATATCTGTGGGGGTCCCTGCAACCGCTGACTGAGGCTGGACTGAGCTGGGGGCTCGTGAACTCGTTCGAGGCAACGCCGGCGTCTTTAACTGGCTTTGTATAAATCACACTGCACTAGTATATTTAATGAATCCACTGGCTAACTGGTTCATCCGGTACTAAGATGACCTAATAATCTGTCATCCGACTCCAAGATGACCAATAATGTGGGTTCATAGGACCAAATAATCCGGTTCCGAAGGTCCAAATAATCCAGTTTCGAAGGACCAAATATTGTGGGAACCGACCTGTGAGATTTATATATATTTAATTTATATGAATTTATATAGAATTTATATTTACGTTTATATATTTCGATAGCAATTCGTATGATGTTAAGTGGACTGTATTTCTGCAATAATCTCACAAATCGATCCTTACACATTAGGGGGGGTTTATATTGAATTTATATATATGCAGCCAATCAAACTACACATTAGTACACAGTGAAGAGGTTCCTTATCTTATTGTACAGCAGGCCTTAGCCCACTAGGTATAACTAGGATGTAGACACCAAATTTTCCTCGTGTGAGGTAGCTTCCATCACCCAGTAACTGATACACAAAGCATGCTTCCTCGTCTTGACGTGTCAAAAGCTATGAAGCCAGAATCCTAATATATGACAGCTATATCAGAGAAACCACTGTACAATGAACCATAAAGACCAAGGCTTAATTACCTTTTGTATGAGGCGATTTTGTATTCTAACCGGCTCGCCTTTATCTACCTAACATTTAACTGGCCAGAAATGATTAGATAAACGGGTTTCGGCAGAACACTTTCCTTGTATTTGATGACAGCGTATTGATGATAGAAGACCTTTGGTTCCCATAACACTTCGTCCAAGAGAAATTAACATTTGCTCCCGTACGCCTCTGGTCTAAGAACAATAACAATGGCTGACCACACCCTCACCACTGCGCTACTGGCCTACTTTGTCCAGATATCAGAAAGTGATAGACGGGTCACATTTACTCTATTTTAATAGTGATAATTAAGTTAATTTATATGAGATGTTTTTATGATGGTAAAAGTCCAAAGACTAATGTATTTAAGAATAATTCCCAGCAGACAAGCTGATGAATTTATAATAGTATGTGGTAATGATATCCCATTTTCTATAGACAGAAAGTACCACTACAAGTTACATTTTCTATGGGTAACTTGTGTATACAATGCAGCAACAATATCTGCAATTGCATGTAATATTATTAAATGGTGTCGGATTTTCCGACAACTTGACCAAGCCACCAGGTACGCCCTCGTGACCAAGCCACCAGGTACAACACGTGAGCAAGCCTCCAGGTACGACACGTAGCCAAGTCACCAAGTACGCACTCGTGACCAAGTCACTAGGCATGACACGGGACCAAGCCACCAGGTACGCCCACGTGACGATGTCTCTAGGTAAGCCCACGTGACCAAGCCACCAGGTACGTCATGTGACCAAGCCACCAGGTTCGCCCACGTGACCAAGCCACCAGGTACGACACGTGACCAAGCCACCTAGAACGCCCACGTGACCAAGCCACATTGTACGCACACGTGAGCAAGCTACCAGGTAATCCCACGTGACCAAGTCACCAGGTACGCCCACATGACCAAGCCGCCAGTTACGACACGTGACCAAGCCACCAGGTATGCCCAGGTGACCACGCCACCTGGAACGCCCACGTGACCAAGCCACCAGGTACGACATATAACCAAGCCACATGGTACGACTTTGACCAAGCAGCAAGGTACCCCCACGAGACCCAGCCACCAGGTACGCCCAGGTAACCAATCCACCAGATAAGACTCGTGACCAAGCCACCAGGTACGCACACGTTACCAAACCACAAAGAACGCCCTCGTGTCCAAGCCACCAGGTACGATTCGTGACAAAGCAACCAAATACGACACATGAACAAGCCAACAGGTACGCCCACTCTTACCAAGACACCATGTACGACACGTGACCAAGACACCAAGTAGGCACACGTGACCAAGCCACCAGGTACACCCACGTTAGCAAGCCACCAGGTACGACACGTGACCAAGTCACCAGGAATGACACGTGACCAAGCCACAATATGCGCACTCGTGACGAAGCCACCAGATACGACACATGGCCAAGCCACCAGGTACAACACGTAACTAAGCCACCAGGTCCGCCCACATGACCAAGCCACCAGGTACGCCTACGTGACCAAGACACCAGGTACGCCCTCGTGACCAAGCCACCAGGTACGACACGTGACCAAGTCACCAGGTACGCCTACGTGACCAAGACACCAGGTACGCCCTCGTGACCAAGCCACCAGGTACGACACGTGACCAAGTCACCAGGTACGCCTACGTGACCAAGCCACCAGGTACGCCCTCGTGACCAGGTAAGACACGTGAACAAGTCACCAGGTACGACACTTAGCCAAGTCACCAGGTACGCCCACGTGACCAAGCCACCTGCTACGCCCACTTGTCCAAGTCACCAGGTACGCACTCTTGACCAAGTCACTAGGTACGACACGGGACCAAGCCACCAGGTACGCCCACGTGACGATGTCTCTAGGTAAGTCCACGTGACCAAGCCACCAGGTACGACATGTGACCAAGCCACCAAGAACGACATGTGACCAAGTCACTAGGTTCGCCGACGTGACCAAGCCACCAGGTACGACATGTGACCAAGCCACATTGGACGCCCACGTGACCAAGCTACCAGGTAATCCCACGTGACCAAGTCACCAGGTACGCCCACGTGACCAAGCCACTAGTTACGACACGTGACCAAGCCACCAGATAAGATACGTGACCAAGCCACCAGGTATGACACGTGACCAAGCTACCAGGTACGACTGGTGATCAAGCCAACAGGTATACCCACGTATACCAAGCCACCAGGTGAGACACGTGACCAAGCCACCAGATACAATTCGTGGCTAAGACACCAGGTACGCCCACGTGACCAAATCACCAGGTACGCCCAGTTGACCATGTCACCAGGTACTCCCACGTGACAAACCCACCAGGTACGCCCACGTGTCCAAGCCACCAGGTACGACACGTGACTAAGCCACCAGGTACGGCACGTGATCAATCCACCAGGTACGGCCACGTGACCAAACCACCAGGTACGACACATGACTAAGCCACAAGGTACGGCACGTGATCAATCCACCAGGTACGTACACGTTACCAAATTATCAGGTACGCCAACGTGACTAAGCCACCAGGTACGCCCAAGTGACCAAGCCACCAGGTACGCACACGTTACCAAGCCACCAAGTACGCCCTCGTGTCCAAGCCACCAGGTATGACACGTGACCAAGCCACCAGATACAACACGTGACCAAGACCAAGTACGCCCACGTGACCAAGCCACCAGGTACGCCCACTTGACCAAGCTACCAGGTAAGCCCACATGACCAAGCCACTAGTTAAGCCTATGTGATCATGCAACCAGGTACCCCCACGTGACCAATCCACCAGTTACGCCCATGTGACCAAGCCACCAGGTACGCCCACGTGACCAAGCCACGAGGTCCGCCCACGTGACCAAGCCACCAGGTACGCCTACGAGACCAAGACACCAGGTACGCCCTCGTGTCAAAACCACTAGGTACGCCCAGGTGATCAAGCCACCTGGAACGCCCACGTGACCAAGCCACCAGGTACGAGATGTGACCAAGCCACCAGGTACGAGATGTGTCCAAGCCACCAGGTACGCCCAGGTGACTTAGCCACTATGTGCGATCATGTGACCAAGTCACCAGTGTGGCTGGTGAAGGGAAGGAGAGTGTGGTTGGTGAAGGGAAGGTGAGTGTGGCTGGTGAAGGGAAGGTGAGTGTGGCTGGGGAAGGGAAGGAGAGTGAGGCTGGGGAAGGGAAGGTGAGTGAGGCTGGGGAAGGGAAGGTGAGTGTGGCTGGGGAAGGGAAGGAGAGTGAGGCTGGGGAAGGAAAGGTGAGTGAGGCTGGTGAAGGGAAGGAGAGTGAGGCTGGTGAAGGGAAGGAGAGTGAGGCTGGGGAAGGGAAGGTGAGTGAGGCTGGTGAAGGGAAGGTGAGTGAGGCTGGTGAAGGGAAGGAGAGTGAGGCTGGGGAAGGGAAGGTGAGTGAGGCTGGGGAAGGGAAGGAGAGTGTGGCTGGTGAAGGGAAGGAGAGTGAGGCTGGGGAAGTGAAGGTGAGTGAGGCTGGGGAAGGGAAGGTGAGTGAGGCTGGGGAAGGGAAGGTGAGTGAGGCTGGGGAAGGGAAGGAGAGTGAGGCTGGTGAAGGGAAGGAGAGTGAGGCTGGGGAAGGGAAGGTGAGTGAGGCTGGGGAAGGGATGGAGAGTGTGGCTGGTGAAGGGAAGGAGAGTGAGGCTAGGGAAGTGAAGGTGAGTGAGGCTGGGGAAGGTAAAGTGATTGAGTGAGGCTGGGGAAGGGAAGGAGAGTGTGGCTGGTGAAGGGAAGGTGAGTGAGGCTGGGGAAGGGAAGGTGAGTGAGGCTAGGGAAGGGAAGGAGAATGTGGCTGGTGAAGGGAAGGTGAGTGAGGCTGGGGAAGGGAAGGAGATTGTGGCAGGTGAAGGGAAGGAGAGTGAGGCTTGGGAAGGGAAGGAGAGTGAGGCGGGGGAAGGGAAGGTGAGTGAGGCTGGGGAAGGAAAGGTGAGTGAGGCTGTGGAAGGGAAGGTAAGTGAGGCTGGGGAAGGGAAGGAGTGTGAGGTTGGGGAAGGGAAGGAGTGTGAGGTTGGGGAAGGAAAGGAGTGTGAGGTTGAGGAAGGGAAGGAGAGTGTGGCTGGGGAAGGGAAGGAGAGTGAGGCTGGGGAAGGGAAGGAGAGTGTGGCTGGGGAAGGGAAGGTGAGTGAGGCTGGGGAAGGGAAGGAGAGTGTGGCTGGGGAAGGGAAGGTGACTGAGGCTGGGGAAGGGAAGGAGAGTGTGGCTGGGGAAGGGAAGGTGAGTGAGGCTGGGGAAGGGAAGGAGAGTGTGGCTGGGGAAGGGAAGGTGAGTGAGGCTGGGGAAGGGAAGGAGAGTGAGGCTGGTGAAGGGAAGGTGAGTGAGGCTAGGGAAGGGAAGGAGAGTGAGGCTGGGGAAGGGAAGAAGAGTGTGGCTGGTGAAGGGAAATAGAGTGTGGCTGGGGAAGCGAAGGTGAATGAGGCTGGGGAAGTGAAGGTGAGTGAGGCTGGGGAAGGGAAGGAGAGTGCAGCTGGTGAAGGGAAGGTGAGTGAGGCTGGGGAAAGGAAGGAGAGTGTGGCTGGTGAAGGGAAGGTGAGTGAAGCTGGGGAAGCGAAGGTGAATGAGGCTGGGGAAGTGAAGGTGAGTGAGGCTGGGGAAGGGAAGGAGAGTGCAGCTGGTGAAGGGAAGGTGAGTGAGGCTGGGGAAAGGAAGGAGAGTGTGGCTGGTGAAGGGAAGGTGAGTGAAGCTGGGGAAGGGAACGTGAATGAGGCTGGGGAAGTGAAGGTGAGTGAGGCTGTGGAAGGGAAGGAGAGTGTGGCTGGTGAAGGGAAGGTGAGTGAGGCTGGGGAAGGGAAGGTGAGTGAGGCTGGGGAAGGGAAGGTGAGTGAGGCTGGGGAAGGGAAGAATAGTGAGGCTGGGGAAGGGAAGGAGAGTGTGGCAGGTGAAGGGAAAGAGAGTGAGGCTGGGGAAGGGAAGGAGAGTGAGGCTGGGGAAGGGAAGGTGAGTGAGGCTGTGGAAGGGAAGATAAGTGAGGCTGGGGAAGGGAAGGAGTGTGTGGCTGGTGAAGGGAAGGTGAGTGAGGCTGAGGAAGGGAAGGTGAGAGAGGCTGGGGAAGGGAAGGAGAGTGTAGCTGGTGAAGGGAAGGTGAGTGAGGCTGTGGAAGGGAAGGTAAGTGAGGCTGGGGAAGGGAAGGAGTGTGAGGTTGGGGAAGGGAAGGAGTGTGAGGTTGGGGAAGGGAAGGAGTGTGAGGTTGGGGAAGGAAAGGAGTGTGAGGTTGAGGAAGGGAAGGAGAGTGTGGCTGGGGAAGGGAAGGAGAGTGAGGCTGGGGAAGTGAACGCGAGTGTGGCTGGGAAAGGGAAGGAGAGTCTGGCTGGGGAAGGGAAGGAGAGTGAGGCTGGGGAAGGGAAGGAGAGTGAGGCTGGGGAAGTGAAGTAGAGTGAGGCTGGGGAAGAGAAGGAGTGTGTGGCTGGGGAAGGGAAGGAGAGTGAAGCTGGGGAAGGGAAGGAGAGTGTGGCTGGGGAAGGGAAGGTGAGTGAGGCTGGGGAAGGGAAGGAGAGTGTGGCTGAGGAAGGGAAGGTGAATGAGGCTGGGGAAGGGAAGGAGAGTGTGGCGGGGAAAAAGAAGGAGAGTGAGGCTGGGGAAGGGAAGGTGAGTGAGGCTGGGGAAAGGTAAGGTGAGTGAGGCTGGTGAAGGGAAGGAGAGAGAGGCTGGGGAAGGGAAGGAGAGTGTGGCTGGGGAAGGGAAGGTGAGTGAGGCTGGGGAAGGGAAGGAGAGTGTGGCTGGGGAAGGGAAGGTGAGTGAGGCTGGGGAAGGGAAGGAGAGTGTGGCTGGGGAAGGGAAGGTGAGTGAGGCTGGGGAATGGAAGGAGAGTGTGGCTGGTGAAGGGAAGGTGAGTGAGGCTGGGGAAGGGAAGGTGAGTGAGGCTGGGGAAGGGAAGGTGAGTGAGGCTGGGGAAGGGAAGAATAGTGAGGCTGGGGAAGGGAAGGAGAGTGTGGCAGGTGAAGGGAAAGAGAGTGAGGCTGGGGAAAGGAAGCAGAGTGAGGCTGGGGAAGGGAAGGTGAGTGAGGCTGTGGAAGGGAAGGTAAGTGAGGCTGGGGAAGGGAAGGAGTGTGTGGCTGGTGAAGGGAAGGTGAGTGAGGCTGAGGAAGGGAAGGTGAGTGAGGCTGGGGAAGGGAAGGAGAGTGTAGCTGGTGAAGGGAAGGTGAGTGAGGCTGGGGAAAGGAAGGAGAATGTGGCTGGTGAAGGGAAGGTGAGTGAAGCTAGGGAAGGGAACGTGAATGAGGCTGGGGAAGTGAAGGTGAGTGAGGCTGTGGAAGGGAAGGAGAGTGTGGCTGGTGAAGGGAAGGTGAGTGAGGCTGGGGAAGGGAAGGTGAGTGAGGCTGGGGAAGGGAAGGTGAGTGAGGCTGGGGAAGGGAAGAATAGTGAGGCTGGGGAAGGGAAGGAGAGTGTGGCAGGTGAAGGGAAAGAGAGTGAGGCTGGGGAAGGGAAGGAGAGTGAGGCTGGGGAAGGGAAGGTGAGTGAGGCTGTGGAAGGGAAGGTAAGTGAGGCTGGGGAAGGGAAGGAGAGTGTGGCTGGGGAAGAGAAGGTGAGTGAGGCTGGGGAAGGGAAGGAGAGTGTGGCTGGGGAAGGGAAGGTGAGTGAGGCTGGGGAAGGGAAGGAGAGTGTGGCTGGGGAAGGGAAGGTGAGTGAGGCTGGGGAAGGGAAGGAGAGTGTGGCTGGTGAAGGGAAGGTGAGTGAGGCTAGGGAAGGGAAGGAGAGTGAGGCTGGGGAAGGGAAGAAGAGTGTGGCTGGTGAAGGGAAATAGAGTGTGGCTGGGGAAGCGAAGGTGAATGAGGCTGGGGAAGTGAAGGTGAGAGGCTGGGGAAGGGAAGGAGAGTGCAGCTGGTGAAGGGAAGGTGAGTGAGGCTGGGGAAAGGAAGGAGAGTGTGGCTGGTGAAGGGAAGGTGAGTGAAGCTGGTGAAGGGAAGGTGAGTGCAGCTGGGGAAGCGAAGGTGAATGAGGCTGGAGAAGTGAAGGTGAGTGAGGCTGGGGAAGGGAAGGAGAGTGCAGCTGGTGAAGGGAAGGTGAGTGAGGCTGGGGAAAGGAAGGAGAGTGTGGCTGGTGAAGGGAAGGTGAGTGAAGCTGGGGAAGGGAACGTGAATGAGGCTGGGGAAGTGAAGGTGAGTGAGGCTGTGGAAGGGAAGGAGAGTGTGGCTGGTGAAGGGAAGGTGAGTGAGGCTGGGGAAGGGAAGGTGAGTGAGGCTGGGGAAGGGAAGGTGAGTGAGGCTGGGGAAGGGAAGAATAGTGAGGCTGGGGAAGGGAAGGAGAGTGTGGCAGGTGAAGGGAAAGAGAGTGAGGCTGGGGAAGGGAAGGAGAGTAAGGCTGGGGAAGGGAAGGTGAGTGAGGCTGTGGAAGGGAAGGTGAGTGAGGCTGGGGAAGGGAAGGAGTGTGTGGCTGGTGAAGGGAAGGTGAGTGAGGCTGAGGAAGGGAAGGTGAGTGAGGCTGGGGAAGGGAAGGAGAGTGTAGCTGGTGAAGGGAAGGTGAGTGAGGCTGGGGAAAGGAAGGAGAATGTGGCTGGTGAAGGGAAGGTGAGTGAAGCTAGGGAAGGGAACGTGAATGAGGCTGATGAAGTGAAGGTGAGTGAGGCTGGGGAAGGGAAGGAGAGTGTGGCTGGGGAAGGGAAGGTGAGTGAGGCTGGGGAAGGGAAGGAGAGTGAGGCTGGTGAAGGGAAGGTGAGTGAGGCTAGGGAAGGGAAGGAGAGTGAGGCTGGGGAAGGGAAGAAGAGTGTGGCTGGTGAAGGGAAATAGAGTGTGGCTGGGGAAGCGAAGGTGAATGAGGCTGGGGAAGTGAAGGTGAGTGAGGCTGGGGAAGGGAAGGAGAGTGCAGCTGGTGAAGGGAAGGTGAGTGAGGCTGGGGAAAGGAAGGAGAGTGTGGCTGGTGAAGGGAAGGTGAGTGAAGCTGGGGAAGCGAAGGTGAATGAGGCTGGGGAAGTGAAGGTGAGTGAGGCTGGGGAAGGGAAGGAGAGTGCAGCTGGTGAAGGGAAGGTGAGTGAGGCTGGGGAAAGGAAGGAGAGTGTGGCTGGTGAAGGGAAGGTGAGTGAAGCTGGGGAAGGGAACGTGAATGAGGCTGGGGAAGTGAAGGTGAGTGAGGCTGTGGAAGGGAAGGAGAGTGTGGCTGGTGAAGGGAAGGTGAGTGAGGCTGGGGAAGGGAAGGTGAGTGAGGCTGGGGAAGGGAAGGTGAGTGAGGCTGGGGAAGGGAAGAATAGTGAGGCTGGGGAAGGGAAGGAGAGTGTGGCAGGTGAAGGGAAAGAGAGTGAGGCTGGGGAAGGGAAGGAGAGTGAGGCTGGGGAAGGGAAGGTGAGTGAGGCTGTGGAAGGGAAGATAAGTGAGGCTGGGGAAGGGAAGGAGTGTGTGGCTGGTGAAGGGAAGGTGAGTGAGGCTGAGGAAGGGAAGGTGAGAGAGGCTGGGGAAGGGAAGGAGAGTGTAGCTGGTGAAGGGAAGGTGAGTGAGGCTGTGGAAGGGAAGGTAAGTGAGGCTGGGGAAGGGAAGGAGTGTGAGGTTGGGGAAGGGAAGGAGTGTGAGGTTGGGGAAGGGAAGGAGTGTGAGGTTGGGGAAGGAAAGGAGTGTGAGGTTGAGGAAGGGAAGGAGAGTGTGGCTGGGGAAGGGAAGGAGAGTGAGGCTGGGGAAGTGAGCGCGAGTGTGGCTAGGAAAGGGAAGGAGAGTCTGGCTGGGGAAGGGAAGGAGAGTGAGGCTGGGGAAGGGAAGGAGAGTGAGGCTGGGGAAGTGCAGTAGAGTGAGGCTGGGGAAGAGAAGGAGTGTGTGGCTGGGGAAGGGAAGGAGAGTGAAGCTGGGGAAGGGAAGGAGAGTGTGGCTGGGGAAGGGAAGGTGAGTGAGGCTGGGGAAGGGAAGGAGAGTGTGGCTGAGGAAGGGAAGGTGAATGAGGCTGGGGAAGGGAAGGAGAGTGTGGCGGGGAAAAAGAAGGAGAGTGAGGCTGGGGAAGGGAAGGTGAGTGAGGCTGGGGAAACGTAAGGTGAGTGAGGCTGGTGAAGGGAAGGAGAGAGAGGCTGGGGAAGGGAAGGAGAGTGTGGCTGGGGAAGGGAAGGTGAGTGAGGCTGGGGAAGGGAAGGAGAGTGTGGCTGGGGAAGGGAAGGTGAGTGAGGCTGGGGAAGGGAAGGAGAGTGTGGCTGGGGAAGGGAAGGTGAGTGAGGCTGGGGAAGGGAAGGAGAGTGTGGCTGGTGAAGGGAAGGTGAGTGAGGCTGGGGAAGGGAAGGTGAGTGAGGCTGGGGAAGGGAAGGTGAGTGAGGCTGGGGAAGGGAAGAATAGTGAGGCTGGGGAAGGGAAGGAGAGTGTGGCAGGTGAAGGGAAAGAGAGTGAGGCTGGGGAAAGGAAGCAGAGTGAGGCTGGGGAAGGGAAGGTGAGTGAGGCTGTGGAAGGGAAGGTAAGTGAGGCTGGGGAAGGGAAGGAGTGTGTGGCTGGTGAAGGGAAGGTGAGTGAGGCTGAGGAAGGGAAGGTGAGTGAGGCTGGGGAAGGGAAGGAGAGTGTAGCTGGTGAAGGGAAGGTGAGTGTAGCTGGTGAAGGGAAGGTGAGTGAGGCTGGGGAAAGGAAGGAGAATGTGGCTGGTGAAGGGAAGGTGAGTGAAGCTAGGGAAGGGAACGTGAATGAGGCTGGGGAAGTGAAGGTGAGTGAGGCTGTGGAAGGGAAGGAGAGTGTGGCTGGTGAACGGAAGGTGAGTGAGGCTGGGGAAGGGAAGGTGAGTGAGGCTGGGGAAGGGAAGGTGAGTGAGGCTGGGGAAGGGAAGAATAGTGAGGCTGGGGAAGGGAAGGAGAGTGTGGCAGGTGAAGGGAAAGAGAGTGAGGCTGGGGAAGGGAAGGAGAGTGAGGCTGGGGAAGGGAAGGTGAGTGAGGCTGTGGAAGGGAAGGTAAGTGAGGCTGGGGAAGGGAAGGAGAGTGTGGCTGGGGAAGGGAAGGTGAGTGAGGCTGGGGAAGGGAAGGAGAGTGTGGCTGGGGAAGGGAAGGTGAGTGAGGCTGGGGAAGGGAAGGAGAGTGTGGCTGGGGAAGGGAAGGTGAGTGAGGCTGGGGAAGGGAAGGAGAGTGTGGCTGGTGAAGGGAAGGTGAGTGAGGCTAGGGAAGGGAAGGAGAGTGAGGCTGGGGAAGGGAAGAAGAGTGTGGCTGGTGAAGGGAAATAGAGTGTGGCTGGGGAAGCGAAGGTGAATGAGGCTGGGGAAGTGAAGGTGAGTGAGGCTGGGGAAGGGAAGGAGAGTGCAGCTGGTGAAGGGAAGGTGAGTGTGGCTGGGGAAAGGAAGGAGAGTGTGGCTGGTGAAGGGAAGGTGAGTGAAGCTGGTGAAGGGAAGGTGAGTGAAGCTGGGGAAGCGAAGGTGAATGAGGCTGGAGAAGTGAAGGTGAGTGAGGCTGGGGAAGGGAAGGAGAGTGCAGCTGGTGAAGGGAAGGTGAGTGAGGCTGGGGAAAGGAAGGAGAGTGTGGCTGGTGAAGGGAAGGTGAGTGAAGCTGGGGAAGGGAACGTGAATGAGGCTGGGGAAGTGAAGGTGAGTGAGGCTGTGGAAGGGAAGGAGAGTGTGGCTGGTGAAGGGAAGGTGAGTGAGGCTGGGGAAGGGAAGGTGAGTGAGGCTGGGGAAGGGAAGGTGAGTGAGGCTGGGGAAGGGAAGAATAGTGAGGCTGGGGAAGGGAAGGAGAGTGTGGCAGGTGAAGGGAAAGAGAGTGAGGCTGGGGAAGGGAAGGAGAGTAAGGCTGGGGAAGGGAAGGTGAGTGAGGCTGTGGAAGGGAAGGTGAGTGAGGCTGGGGAAGGGAAGGAGTGTGTGGCTGGTGAAGGGAAGGTGAGTGAGGCTGAGGAAGGGAAGGTGAGAGAGGCTGGGGAAGGGAAGGAGAGTGTAGCTGGTGAAGGGAAGGTGAGTGAGGCTGTGGAAGGGAAGGTAAGTGAGGCTGGGGAAGGGAAGGAGTGTGAGGTTGGGGAAGGGAAGGAGTGTGAGGTTGGGGAAGGGAAGGAGTGTGAGGTTGGGGAAGGAAAGGAGTGTGAGGTTGAGGAAGGGAAGGAGAGTGTGGCTGGGGAAGGGAAGGAGAGTGAGGCTGGGGAAGTGAACGCGAGTGTGGCTAGGAAAGGGAAGGAGAGTCTGGCTGGGGAAGGGAAGGAGAGTGAGGCTGGGGAAGGGAAGGAGAGTGAGGCTGGGGAAGTGCAGTAGAGTGAGGCTGGGGAAGAGAAGGAGTGTGTGGCTGGGGAAGGGAAGGAGAGTGAAGCTGGGGAAGGGAAGGAGAGTGTGGCTGGGGAAGGGAAGGTGAGTGAGGCTGGGGAAGGGAAGGAGAGTGTGGCTGAGGAAGGGAAGGTGAATGAGGCTGGGGAAGGGAAGGAGAGTGTGGCGGGGAAAAAGAAGGAGAGTGAGGCTGGGGAAGGGAAGGTGAGTGAGGCTGGGGAAACGTAAGGTGAGTGAGGCTGGTGAAGGGAAGGAGAGAGAGGCTGGGGAAGGGAAGGAGAGTGTGGCTGGGGAAGGGAAGGTGAGTGAGGCTGGGGAAGGGAAGGAGAGTGTGGCTGGGGAAGGGAAGGTGAGTGAGGCTGGGGAAGGGAAGGAGAGTGTGGCTGGGGAAGGGAAGGTGAGTGAGGCTGGGGAAGGGAAGGAGAGTGTGGCTGGTGAAGGGAAGGTGAGTGAGGCTGGGGAAGGGAAGGTGAGTGAGGCTGGGGAAGGGAAGGTGAGTGAGGCTGGGGAAGGGAAGAATAGTGAGGCTGGGGAAGGGAAGGAGAGTGTGGCAGGTGAAGGGAAAGAGAGTGAGGCTGGGGAAAGGAAGCAGAGTGAGGCTGGGGAAGGGAAGGTGAGTGAGGCTGTGGAAGGGAAGGTAAGTGAGGCTGGGGAAGGGAAGGAGTGTGTGGCTGGTGAAGGGAAGGTGAGTGAGGCTGAGGAAGGGAAGGTGAGTGAGGCTGGGGAAGGGAAGGAGAGTGTAGCTGGTGAAGGGAAGGTGAGTGTAGCTGGTGAAGGGAAGGTGAGTGAGGCTGGGGAAAGGAAGGAGAATGTGGCTGGTGAAGGGAAGGTGAGTGAAGCTAGGGAAGGGAACGTGAATGAGGCTGGGGAAGTGAAGGTGAGTGAGGCTGTGGAAGGGAAGTAGAGTGTGGCTGGTGAACGGAAGGTGAGTGAGGCTGGGGAAGGGAAGGTGAGTGAGGCTGGGGAAGGGAAGGTGAGTGAGGCTGGGGAAGGGAAGAATAGTGAGGCTGGGGAAGGGAAGGAGAGTGTGGCAGGTGAAGGGAAAGAGAGTGAGGCTGGGGAAGGGAAGGAGAGTGAGGCTGGGGAAGGGAAGGTGAGTGAGGCTGTGGAAGGGAAGGTAAGTGAGGCTGGGGAAGGGAAGGAGAGTGTGGCTGGGGAAGGGAAGGTGAGTGAGGCTGGGGAAGGGAAGGAGAGTGTGGCTGGGGAAGGGAAGGTGAGTGAGGCTGGGGAAGGGAAGGAGAGTGTGGCTGGGGAAGGGAAGGTGAGTGAGGCTGGGGAAGGGAAGGAGAGTGTGGCTGGTGAAGGGAAGGTGAGTGAGGCTAGGGAAGGGAAGGAGAGTGAGGCTGGGGAAGGGAAGAAGAGTGTGGCTGGTGAAGGGAAATAGAGTGTGGCTGGGGAAGCGAAGGTGAATGAGGCTGGGGAAGTGAAGGTGAGTGAGGCTGGGGAAGGGAAGGAGAGTGCAGCTGGTGAAGGGAAGGTGAGTGTGGCTGGGGAAAGGAAGGAGAGTGTGGCTGGTGAAGGGAAGGTGAGTGAAGCTGGTGAAGGGAAGGTGAGTGAAGCTGGGGAAGCGAAGGTGAATGAGGCTGGAGAAGTGAAGGTGAGTGAGGCTGGGGAAGGGAAGGAGAGTGCAGCTGGTGAAGGGAAGGTGAGTGAGGCTGGGGAAAGGAAGGAGAGTGTGGCTGGTGAAGGGAAGGTGAGTGAAGCTGGGGAAGGGAACGTGAATGAGGCTGGGGAAGTGAAGGTGAGTGAGGCTGTGGAAGGGAAGGAGAGTGTGGCTGGTGAAGGGAAGGTGAGTGAGGCTGGGGAAGGGAAGGTGAGTGAGGCTGGGGAAGGGAAGGTGAGTGAGGCTGGGGAAGGGAAGAATAGTGAGGCTGGGGAAGGGAAGGAGAGTGTGGCAGGTGAAGGGAAAGAGAGTGAGGCTGGGGAAGGGAAGGAGAGTAAGGCTGGGGAAGGGAAGGTGAGTGAGGCTGTGGAAGGGAAGGTGAGTGAGGCTGGGGAAGGGAAGGAGTGTGTGGCTGGTGAAGGGAAGGTGAGTGAGGCTGAGGAAGGGAAGGTGAGAGAGGCTGGGGAAGGGAAGGAGAGTGTAGCTGGTGAAGGGAAGGTGAGTGAGGCTGTGGAAGGGAAGGTAAGTGAGGCTGGGGAAGGGAAGGAGTGTGAGGTTGGGGAAGGGAAGGAGTGTGAGGTTGGGGAAGGGAAGGAGTGTGAGGTTGGGGAAGGAAAGGAGTGTGAGGTTGAGGAAGGGAAGGAGAGTGTGGCTGGGGAAGGGAAGGAGAGTGAGGCTGGGGAAGTGAACGCGAGTGTGGCTAGGAAAGGGAAGGAGAGTCTGGCTGGGGAAGGGAAGGAGAGTGAGGCTGGGGAAGGGAAGGAGAGTGAGGCTGGGGAAGTGCAGTAGAGTGAGGCTGGGGAAGAGAAGGAGTGTGTGGCTGGGGAAGGGAAGGAGAGTGAAGCTGGGGAAGGGAAGGAGAGTGTGGCTGGGGAAGGGAAGGTGAGTGAGGCTGGGGAAGGGAAGGAGAGTGTGGCTGAGGAAGGGAAGGTGAATGAGGCTGGGGAAGGGAAGGAGAGTGTGGCGGGGAAAAAGAAGGAGAGTGAGGCTGGGGAAGGGAAGGTGAGTGAGGCTGGGGAAACGTAAGGTGAGTGAGGCTGGTGAAGGGAAGGAGAGAGAGGCTGGGGAAGGGAAGGAGAGTGTGGCTGGGGAAGGGAAGGTGAGTGAGGCTGGGGAAGGGAAGGAGAGTGTGGCTGGGGAAGGGAAGGTGAGTGAGGCTGGGGAAGGGAAGGAGAGTGTGGCTGGGGAAGGGAAGGTGAGTGAGGCTGGGGAAGGGAAGGAGAGTGTGGCTGGTGAAGGGAAGGTGAGTGAGGCTGGGGAAGGGAAGGTGAGTGAGGCTGGGGAAGGGAAGGTGAGTGAGGCTGGGGAAGGGAAGAATAGTGAGGCTGGGGAAGGGAAGGAGAGTGTGGCAGGTGAAGGGAAAGAGAGTGAGGCTGGGGAAAGGAAGCAGAGTGAGGCTGGGGAAGGGAAGGTGAGTGAGGCTGTGGAAGGGAAGGTAAGTGAGGCTGGGGAAGGGAAGGAGTGTGTGGCTGGTGAAGGGAAGGTGAGTGAGGCTGAGGAAGGGAAGGTGAGTGAGGCTGGGGAAGGGAAGGAGAGTGTAGCTGGTGAAGGGAAGGTGAGTGTAGCTGGTGAAGGGAAGGTGAGTGAGGCTGGGGAAAGGAAGGAGAATGTGGCTGGTGAAGGGAAGGTGAGTGAAGCTAGGGAAGGGAACGTGAATGAGGCTGGGGAAGTGAAGGTGAGTGAGGCTGTGGAAGGGAAGGAGAGTGTGGCTGGTGAACGGAAGGTGAGTGAGGCTGGGGAAGGGAAGGTGAGTGAGGCTGGGGAAGGGAAGGTGAGTGAGGCTGGGGAAGGGAAGAATAGTGAGGCTGGGGAAGGGAAGGAGAGTGTGGCAGGTGAAGGGAAAGAGAGTGAGGCTGGGGAAGGGAAGGAGAGTGAGGCTGGGGAAGGGAAGGTGAGTGAGGCTGTGGAAGGGAAGGTAAGTGAGGCTGGGGAAGGGAAGGAGAGTGTGGCTGGGGAAGGGAAGGTGAGTGAGGCTGGGGAAGGGAAGGAGAGTGTGGCTGGGGAAGGGAAGGTGAGTGAGGCTGGGGAAGGGAAGGAGAGTGTGGCTGGGGAAGGGAAGGTGAGTGAGGCTGGGGAAGGGAAGGAGAGTGTGGCTGGTGAAGGGAAGGTGAGTGAGGCTAGGGAAGGGAAGGAGAGTGAGGCTGGGGAAGGGAAGAAGAGTGTGGCTGGTGAAGGGAAATAGAGTGTGGCTGGGGAAGCGAAGGTGAATGAGGCTGGGGAAGTGAAGGTGAGTGAGGCTGGGGAAGGGAAGGAGAGTGCAGCTGGTGAAGGGAAGGTGAGTGTGGCTGGGGAAAGGAAGGAGAGTGTGGCTGGTGAAGGGAAGGTGAGTGAAGCTGGTGAAGGGAAGGTGAGTGAAGCTGGGGAAGCGAAGGTGAATGAGGCTGGAGAAGTGAAGGTGAGTGAGGCTGGGGAAGGGAAGGAGAGTGCAGCTGGTGAAGGGAAGGTGAGTGAGGCTGGGGAAAGGAAGGAGAGTGTGGCTGGTGAAGGGAAGGTGAGTGAAGCTGGGGAAGGGAACGTGAATGAGGCTGGGGAAGTGAAGGTGAGTGAGGCTGTGGAAGGGAAGGAGAGTGTGGCTGGTGAAGGGAAGGTGAGTGAGGCTGGGGAAGGGAAGGTGAGTGAGGCTGGGGAAGGGAAGGTGAGTGAGGCTGGGGAAGGGAAGAATAGTGAGGCTGGGGAAGGGAAGGAGAGTGTGGCAGGTGAAGGGAAAGAGAGTGAGGCTGGGGAAGGGAAGGAGAGTAAGGCTGGGGAAGGGAAGGTGAGTGAGGCTGTGGAAGGGAAGGTGAGTGAGGCTGGGGAAGGGAAGGAGTGTGTGGCTGGTGAAGGGAAGGTGAGTGAGGCTGAGGAAGGGAAGGTGAGTGAGGCTGGGGAAGGGAAGGAGAGTGTAGCTGGTGAAGGGAAGGTGAGTGAGGCTGGGGAAAGGAAGGAGAATGTGGCTGGTGAAGGGAAGGTGAGTGAAGCTAGGGAAGGGAACGTGAATGAGGCTGGGGAAGTGAAGGTGAGTGAGGCTGGGGAAGGGAAGGAGAGTGTGGCTGGTGAAGGGAAGGTGAGTGAGGCAGGGGAAGGGAAGATGAGTGAGGCTGAGGAAGGGAAGGTGAGTGAGGCTGGGGAAGGGATGAAGAGTGAGGCTGGGGAAGCGAAGGAGAGTGTGGCTAGGGAAGGTGAGTGAAGCTGGGGAAGGGAAGGTGAGTGTTACTGGTGAAGGGAAGGAGAGAGAGGCTGGGGAAGGGAAGGAGAGTGTGGCTGGGGAAGGGAAGGTGAGTGAGGCTGGGGAAGGGAAGGAGAGTGTGGCTGGGGAAGGGAAGGTGAATGAGGCTGGGGAAGGAGAGTGTGGCTGGGGAAGGGAAGGTGAGTGAGGCTGGGGAAGGGAAGGAGAGTGTGGCTGGTGAAGGGAAGGTGAGTGAGGCTGGGGAAGGGAAGGTGAGTGAGGCTGGGGAAGGGAAGGTGAGTGAGGCTGGGGAAGGGAAGAATAGTGAGGCTGGGGAAGGGAAGGAGAGTGTGGCAGGTGAAGGGAAAGAGAGTGAGGCTGGGGAAGGGAAGGAGAGTGAGGCTGGGGAAGGGAAGGTGAGTGAGGCTGTGGAAGGGAAGGTAAGTGAGGCTGGGGAAGGGAAGGAGTGTGTGGCTGGTGAAGGGAAGGTGAGCGAGGCTGAGGAAGGGAAGGTGAGTGAGGCTGGGGAAGGGAAGGAGAGTGTAGCTGGTGAAGGGAAGGTGAGTGAGGCTGGGGAAAGGAAGGAGAATGTGGCTGGTGAAGGGAAGGTGAGTGAAGCTAGGGAAGGGAACGTGAATGAGGCTGGGGAAGTGAAGGTGAGTGAGGCTTTGGAAGGAAAGGAGAGTGTGGCTGGTGAAGGGAAGGTGAGTGAGGCTGGGGAAGGGAAGGTGAGTGAGGCTGGGGAAGGGAAGGTGAGTGAGGCTGGGGAAGGGAAGAATAGTGAGGCTGGGGAAGGGAAGGAGTGTGTGGCAGGTGAAGGGAAAGAGAGTGAGGCTGTGGAAGGGAAGGAGAGTGAGGCTGGGGAAGGGAAGGTGAGTGAGGCTGTGGAAGGGAAGGTAAGTGAGGCTGGGGAAGGGAAGGAGAGTGTGGCTGGGGAAGGGAAGGTGAGTGAGGCTGGGGAAGGGAAGGAGAGTGTGGCTGGGGAAGGGAAGGTGAGTGAGGCTGGGGAAGGGAAGGAGAGTGTGGCTGGGGAAGGGAAGGTGAGTGAGGCTGGGGAAGGGAAGGAGAGTGTGGCTGGTGAAGGGAAGGTGAGTGAGGCTAGGGAAGGGAAGGAGAGTGAGGCTGGGGAAGGGAAGAAGAGTGTGGCTGGTGAAGGGAAATAGAGTGTGGCTGTGGAAGCGAAGGTGAATGAGGCTGGGGAAGTGAAGGTGAGTGAGGCTGGGGAAGGGAAGGAGAGTGCAGCTGGTGAAGGGAAGGTGAGTGAGGCTGGGGAAAGGAAGGAGAGTGTGGCTGGTGAAGGGAAGGTGAGTGAAGCTGGGGAAGCGAAGGTGAATGAGGCTGGAGAAGTGAAGGTGAGTGAGGCTGGGGAAGGGAAGGAGAGTGCAGCTGGTGAAGGGAAGGTGAGTGAGGCTGGGGAAAGGAAGGAGAGTGTGGCTGGTGAAGGGAAGGTGAGTGAAGCTGGGGAAGGGAACGTGAATGAGGCTGGGGAAGTGAAGGTGAGTGAGGCTGTGGAAGGGAAGGAGAGTGTGGCTGGTGAAGGGAAGGTGAGTGAGGCTGGGGAAGGGAAGGTGAGTGAGGCTGGGGAAGGGAAGGTGAGTGAGGCTGGGGAAGGGAAGAATAGTGAGGCTGGGGAAGGGAAGGAGAGTGTGGCAGGTGAAGGGAAAGAGAGTGAGGCTGGGGAAGGGAAGGAGAGTAAGGCTGGGGAAGGGAAGGTGAGTGAGGCTGTGGAAGGGAAGGTGAGTGAGGCTGGGGAAGGGAAGGAGTGTGTGGCTGGTGAAGGGAAGGTGAGTGAGGCTGAGGAAGGGAAGGTGAGTGAGGCTGGGGAAGGGAAGGAGAGTGTAGCTGGTGAAGGGAAGGTGAGTGAGGCTGGGGAAAGGAAGGAGAATGTGGCTGGTGAAGGGAAGGTGAGTGAAGCTAGGGAAGGGAACGTGAATGAGGCTGGGGAAGTGAAGGTGAGTGAGGCTGGGGAAGGGAAGGAGAGTGTGGCTGGTGAAGGGAAGGTGAGTGAGGCAGGGGAAGGGAAGATGAGTGAGGCTGAGGAAGGGAAGGTGAGTGAGGCTGGGGAAGGGATGAAGAGTGAGGCTGGGGAAGCGAAGGAGAGTGTGGCTAGGGAAGGTGAGTGAAGCTGGGGAAGGGAAGGTGAGTGTGGCTGGTGAAGGGAAGGAGAGAGAGGCTGGGGAAGGGAAGGAGAGTGTGGCTGGGGAAGGGAAGGTGAGTGAGGCTGGGGAAGGGAAGGAGAGTGTGGCTGGGGAAGGGAAGGTGAGTGAGGCTGGGGAAGGGAAGGAGAGTGTGGCTGGGGAAGGGAAGGTGAGTGAGGCTGGGGAAGGGAAGGAGAGTGTGGCTGGTGAAGGGAAGGTGAGTGAGGCTGGGGAAGGGAAGGTGAGTGAGGCTGGGGAAGGGAAGGTGAGTGAGGCTGGGGAAGGGAAGAATAGTGAGGCTGGGGAAGGGAAGGAGAGTGTGGCAGGGGAAGGGAAAGAGAGTGAGGCTGGGGAAGGGAAGGAGAGTGAGGCTGGGGAAGGGAAGGTGAGTGAGGCTGTGGAAGGGAAGGTAAGTGAGGCTGGGGAAGGGAAGGAGTGTGTGGCTGGTGAAGGGAAGGTGAGTGAGGCTGAGGAAGGGAAGGTGAGTGAGGCTGGGGAAGGGAAGGAGAGTGTAGCTGGTGAAGGGAAGGTGAGTGAGGCTGGGGAAAGGAAGGAGAATGTGGCTGGTGAAGGGAAGGTGAGTGAAGCTAGGGAAGGGAACGTGAATGAGGCTGGGGAAGTGAAGGTGAGTGAGGCTTTGGAAGGAAAGGAGAGTGTGGCTGGTGAAGGGAAGGTGAGTGAGGCTGGGGAAGGGAAGGTGAGTGAGGCTGGGGAAGGGAAGGTGAGTGAGGCTGGGGAAGGGAAGAATAGTGAGGCTGGGGAAGGGAAGGAGAGTGTGGCAGGTGAAGGGAAAGAGAGTGAGGCTGGGGAAGGGAAGGAGAGTGAGGCTGGGGAAGGGAAGGTGAATGAGGCTGTGGAAGGGAAGGTAAGTGAGGCTGGGGAAGGGAAGGTGAGTGTGGCTGGGGAAGGGAAGGTGAGTAGGGCTGGGGAAGGGAAGGAGAGTGTGGCTGGGGAAGGGAAGGTGATTGAGGCTGGGGAAGGGAAGGAGAGTGTGGCTGGGGAAGGGAAGGTGAGTGAGGCTGGGGAAGGGAAGGAGAGTGTGGCTGGTGAAGGGAAGGTGAGTGAGGCTAGGGAAGGGAAGGAGAGTGAGGCTGGGGAAGGGAAGAAGAGTGTGGCTGGTGAAGGGAAATAGAGTGTGGCTGTGGAAGCGAAGGTGAATGAGGCTGGGGAAGTGAAGGTGAGTGAGGCTGGGGAAGGGAAGGAGAGTGCAGCTGGTGAAGGGAAGGTGAGTGAGGCTGGGGAAAGGAAGGAGAGTGTGGCTGGTGAAGGGAAGGTGAGTGAAGCTGGGGAAGCGAAGGTGAATGAGGCTGGAGAAGTGAAGGTGAGTGAGGCTGGGGAAGGGAAGGAGAGTGCAGCTGGTGAAGGGAAGGTGAGTGAGGCTGGGGAAAGGAAGGAGAGTGTGGCTGGTGAAGGGAAGGTGAGTGAAGCTCGGGAAGGGAACGTGAATGAGGCTGGGGAAGTGAAGGTGAGTGAGGCTGTGGAAGGGAAGGAGAGTGTGGCTGGTGAAGGGAAGGTGAGTGAGGCTGGGGAAGGGAAGGTGAGTGAGGCTGGGGAAGGGAAGGTGAGTGAGGCTGGGGAAGGGAAGGAGAGTAAGGCTGGGGAAGGGAAGGTGAGTGAGGCTGTGGAAGGGAAGGTGAGTGAGGCTGGGGAAGGGAAGGAGTGTGTGGCTGGTGAAGGGAAGGTGAGTGAGGCTGAGGAAGGGAAGGTGAGTGAGGCTGGGGAAGGGAAGGAGAGTGTAGCTGGTGAAGGGAAGGTGAGTGAGGCTGGGGAAAGGAAGGAGAATGTGGCTGGTGAAGGGAAGGTGAGTGAAGCTAGGGAAGGGAACGTGAATGAGGCTGGGGAAGTGAAGGTGAGTGAGGCTGGGGAAGGGAAGGAGAGTGTGGCTGGTGAAGGGAAGGTGAGTGAGGCAGGGGAAGGGAAGATGAGTGAGGCTGAGGAAGGGAAGGTGAGTGAGGCTGGGGAAGGGATGAAGAGTGAGGCTGGGGAAGCGAAGGAGAGTGTGGCTAGGGAAGGTGAGTGAAGCTGGGGAAAGGAAGGTGAGTGTGGCTGGTGAAGGGAAGGAGAGAGAGGCTGGGGAAGGGAAGGAGAGTGTGGCTGGGGAAGGGAAGGTGAGTGAGGCTGGGGAAGGGAAGGAGAGTGTGGCTGGGGAAGGGAAGGTGAGTGAGGCTGGGGAAGGGAAGGAGAGTGTGGCTGGGGAAGGGAAGGTGAGTGAGGCTGGGGAAGGGAAGGAGAGTGTGGCTGGTGAAGGGAAGGTGAGTGAGGCTGGGGAAGGGAAGGTGAGTGAGGCTGGGGAAGGGAAGGTGAGTGAGGCTGGGGAAGGGAAGAATAGTGAGGCTGGGGAAGGGAAGGAGAGTGTGGCAGGTGAAGGGAAAGAGAGTGAGGCTGGGGAAGGGAAGGAGAGTGAGGCTGGGGAAGGGAAGGTGAGTGAGGCTGTGGAAGGGAAGGTAAGTGAGGCTGGGGAAGGGAAGGAGTGTGTGGCTGGTGAAGGGAAGGTGAGTGAGGCTGAGGAAGGGAAGGTGAGTGAGGCTGGGGAAGGGAAGGAGAGTGTAGCTGGTGAAGGGAAGGTGAGTGAGGCTGGGGAAAGGAAGGAGAATGTGGCTGGTGAAGGGAAGGTGAGTGAAGCTAGGGAAGGGAACGTGAATGAGGCTGGGGAAGTGAAGGTGAGTGAGGCTGTGGAAGGGAAGGAGAGTGTGGCTGGAGAAGGGAAGGTGAGTGAGGCTGGGGAAGGGAAGGTGAGTGAGGCTGGGGAAGGGAAGGTGAGTGAGGCTGGGGAAGGGAAGAATAGTGAGGCTGGGGAAGGGAAGGAGAGTGTGGCAGGTGAAGGGAAAGAGAGTGAGGCTGGGGAAGGGAAGGAGAGTGAGGCTGGGGAAGGGAAGGTGAGTGAGGCTGTGGAAGGGAAGGTAAGTGAGGCTGGGGAAGGGAAGGAGAGTGTGGCTGGGGAAGGGAAGGTGAGTGAGGCTGGGGAAGGGAAGGAGAGTGTGGCTGGTGAAGGGAAGGTGAGTGAGGCTAGGGAAGGGAAGGAGAGTGAGGCTGGGGAAGGGAAGAAGAGTGTGGCTGGTGAAGGGAAATAGAGTGTGGCTGTGGAAGCGAAGGTGAATGAGGCTGGGGAAGTGAAGGTGAGTGAGGCTGGGGAAGGGAAGGAGAGTGCAGCTGGTGAAGGGAAGGTGAGTGAGGCTGGGGAAAGGAAGGAGAGTGTGGCTGGTGAAGGGAAGGTGAGTGAAGCTGGGGAAGCGAAGGTGAATGAGGCTGGAGAAGTGAAGGTGAGTGAGGCTGGGGAAGGGAAGGAGAGTGCAGCTGGTGAAGGGAAGGTGAGTGAGGCTGGGGAAAGGAAGGAGAGTGTGGCTGGTGAAGGGAAGGTGAGTGAAGCTGGGGAAGGGAACGTGAATGAGGCTGGGGAAGTGAAGGTGAGTGAGGCTGTGGAAGGGAAGGAGAGTGTGGCTGGTGAAGGGAAGGTGAGTGAGGCTGGGGAAGGGAAGGTGAGTGAGGCTGGGGAAGGAAAGGTGAGTGAGGCTGGGGAAGGGAAGAATAGTGAGGCTGGGGAAGGGAAGGAGAGTGTGGCAGGTTAAGGGAAAGAGAGTGAGGCTGGGGAAGGGAAGGAGAGTAAGGCTGGGGAAGGGAAGGTGAGTGAGGCTGTGGAAAGGAAGGTAAGTGAGGCTGGGGAAGGGAAGGAGTGTGTGGCTGGTGAAGGGAAGGTGAGTGAGGCTGAGGAAGGGAAGGTGAGTGAGGCTGGGGAAGGGAAGGAGAGTGTAGCTGGTGAAGGGAAGGTGAGTGAGGCTGGGGAAAGGAAGGAGAATGTGGCTGGTGAAGGGAAGGGAACGTGAATGAGGCTGGGGAAGTGAAGGTGAGTGAGGCTGGGGAAGGGAAGGAGAGTGTGGCTGGTGAAGGGAAGGTGAGTGAGGCAGGGTAAGGGAAGATGAGTGAGGCTGAGGAAGGGAAGGTGAGTGAGGCTGGGGAAGGGATGAAGAGTGAGGCTGGGGAAGCGAAGGAGAGTGTGGCTAGGGAAGGTGAGTGAAGCTGGGGAAGGGAAGGTGAGTGTGGCTGGTGAAGGGAAGGTAAGTGAGGCTGGGGAAGGGAAGGTGAGTGAGGCTGGGGAAGGGAAGGAGAGTGTGGCTGATGATGGGAAGGTGAGTGAGGCTGGGGAAGGGAAGGTGAGCGTGGCTGGGAAAGGGAAAGAGTGTGAGGCTGGGGAAGAGAAGGAGTGTGAGGCTGGGGAAGGGAAGGAGAGTGTGGCTGGGGAAGGGAAGGAGACTGTGGCTGGGTAAGGGAAGGAGAGTGAGGCTGGGGAAGGGAAGGAGAGTGAGGCTGGAAAAGGGAAGGTGAGTAAGGCTGTGGAAGGGAAGGTAAGTGAGGCTGGGGAAGGGAAGGGGTGTGAGGGTGGGGAAGGGAAGGAGTGTGAGGTTGGGGAAGGAATAAAGTGTGAGGTTGAGGAAGGGAAGGAGAGTGTGGCTGGGGAAGGGAAGGAGAGTGAGGCTGGGGAAGTGAACGCGAGTGTGGCTGGGGAAGGGAAGGAGAGTGAGGCTGGGGAAGTGAAGTAGAGTGAGGCTGGGGAAGAGAAGGAGTGTGTGGCTGGGGAAGGGAAGGAGAGTGAAGCTGGGGAAGGGAAGGAGAGTGTGGCTGGGGAAGGAAAGGTGAGTGAGGCTGGGGAAGGGAAGGAGAGTGTGGCTGAGGAAGGGAAGGTGAATGAGGCTGGGGAAGGGAAGGAGAGTGTGCCGGGGAAAAAGGAGAGAGAGGCTGGTGAAGGGAAGGTGAGTGAGGCTGGGGAAAGGTAAGGTCAGTGAGGATGGTGAAGGGAAGGAGAGTGAGGCTGGGGAAGGGAAGGAGAGTGTGGCTGGGGAAGGGAAGGTGAGTGAGGCTGGGGAAGGGAAGGAGAGTGTGGCTGGGGAAGGGAAGGTGAGTGAGGCTGGGGAAGGGAAGGAGAGTGTGGCTGGGGAAGGGAAGGTGAGTGAGGCTGGGGAAGGGAAGGAGAGTGTGGCTGGGGAAGGGAAGGTGAGTGAGGCTGGGGAAGGGAAGGAGAGTGTGGCTGGTGAAGGGAAGGTGAGTGAGGCTGGGGAAGGGAAGGTGAGTGAGGCTGGGGAAGGGAAGGAGAGTGTGGCTGGTGAAGGGAAGGTGAGTGAAGCTGGGGAAGCGAAGGTGAATGAGGTTGGAGAAGTGAAGGTGAGTGAGGCTAGGGAAGGGAAGGAGAGTGAGGCTGGGGAAGGGAAGGAGAGTGTGGCTGGTGAAGGGAAATAGAGTGTGGCTGGGGAAGCGAAGGTGAGTGAGGCTGTGGAAGGGAAGGTAAGTGAGGCTGGGGAAGGGAAGGAGAGTGTGGCAGGTGAAGGGAAGGAGAGTGAGGCTGGGGAAGGGAAGGAGAGTGAGGCTGGGGAAGGGAAGGTGAGTGAGGCTGTGGAAGGGAAGGTAAGTGAGGCTGGGGAAGGGAAGGAGTGTGAGGTTGGGGAAGGGAAGGAGTGTGAGGCTGGGGAAGGAAAGGAGTGTGAGGTTGAGGAAGGGAAGGAGAGATTGGCTGGGGAAGGGAAGGAGAGTGAGGCTGGGGAAGTGAACGAGAGTGTGGCTGGGGAAGGGAAGGAGAGTGTGGCTGGGTAAGGGAAGGAGAGTGAGGCTGGGGAAGGGAAGGTGAGTGAGGCTGGGGAAGGGAAGGAGAGTGAGGCTGGGGAGGTGAACGAGAGTGTGGCTGGGGAAGGGAAGGAGAGTGTGGCTGGGGAAGGGAAGGAGAGTGTGGCTGGGGAAGGGAAGGAGAGTGAGGCTGGGGATGGGAAGGAGAGTGAGGCTGGGGAAGTGAAGATGAGTAAGGCTGGGGAAGAGAAGGAGAGTGTGGCTGGGGAAGGGAAGATGAGTAAGGCTGGGGAAGAGAAGGAGAGTGAGGCTGGGGAAGTGAAGTAGAGTGAGGTTGGGGAAGGGAAGGTGAGTGTGGCTGGGGAAGGGAATGTGTGTGGCTGGGGAAGGGAAGGAGAGTGAGGCTAGGAAAGGAAAGGAGAATAAGGCTGGGGAAGAGAAGGAGAGTGAGGCTGGGGAAGGGAAGGATAGTGATGCTGGGGAAGAGAAGGTGAGTGAGGCTGGGGAAGGGAAGGACAGTGAGGCTGGGGAAGGGAAGGTGAGTGAGGCTGGGGAAGGGAAGGACAGTGAGGCTGGGGAAGGGAGGGTGAGTGAGGCTGGGGAAAGGGAAAAGAGTGAGGATGGGAAGGGAAGGCCACATTCCCTTCCCCAGCCACATTCTCCTTCCCGTCCCCAGCCACACTCTCCTTCCCTTCCCCAGCGACACTCTCTTTCCCTTCCAAAGCCTCACTCACCATTTCTTCCACAGCCTCACTCACCTTTCCTTCCCCAGACTCACTCTCCTTCCTATCCCCAGACTCACTCACCTTCTTTTCCTCAGCCTCACTCACCTTACCTTCCCCAGCATCACTCACCTTCCCTTCACCAGCCACACACTACTTCCCTTCCCCAACCTCACTCACCTTCCCTTCCCCAGCCTCACTCTCCTTCTCTTCCCCAGCCTCACTCTCCTTCTCTTCCCCAGCCTTACTCACCTTCCCTTCCCCACACCCACTCACCTTCCCTTCCCCATCCTCACTCTTTTCCCTTTCCCACGCCTCACTCACCTTCCCTTCCCAAGCCTCACTGTCCTTCCCTTCCTCAGCCTCACTCCCCTTCCCCAGCCTCACTGTCCTTCCCTTCCCCAGCCTCACTCAACTTCCCTTCCCCAGCATCACTATCCTTCCCTTCCCCAGCCTCACTCTCCTTCTCTTCCCCAGCCTTATTCTCCTTTCCTTTCCCAGCCTCACTCACCTTCCCTTCCTCAGCCTTAATCACCTTTCCTTCCCCAGCCTAACTCTCCTTCCCTTCCCCTGCCTCACTCTTCTTCCTTTCCCCAGCCTCACTCTCCTTCACTTCCCCAGCCTCACTCTCCTTCCCTTCCCCAGCCACACTCTCCTTCCCTTCCCCAGCCTCACTCTCCTTCCCTTACTCAGCCTCACTCTCCTTCCCTTCACCAGCCACACTCTCCTTCCCTTCCCCAGCCTCACTCTCCTTTCCTTCCCCACCTATACTCTCCTTCCCTTCCCCAGCCACACTCTACTTCACTTCCCCAGCCTCACTCTCCTTCTCTTCCCCAGCCTCACTCACCTTTCCTTCACAAGCCACACTCACCTTCCCTTCCCCAGCCTCACTCACCTTCCCTTCCCCAGCCACACTCTCCTTCCCTTCCCCAGCCTTACTCCCTTCCCTTCCCCAGCCTCACTCACCTTCCCTTTACCTGCCACACTCTCCTTCCCTTCCCCAGCCTCACTCTCCTTCCTTTCCCCAGCCTCACTCACCTTCCCTTCCCCAGCCTCACTCAACTTCCCTTCCCCAGCCTCACTCACCTTCCCTTCACCAGCCACACTCTCCTTCCCTTCCCCAGCCTCACTCACCTTCACTTCCCCAGCCTCATTCACCTTCCCTTCCACAGCTTCACTCACCTTCCCTTCACCAGCCACACTCTCCTTCCCTTCCCCAGCCTCACTCTCCTTCCCTTCCCCAGCCTTACTCACCTTACCTTCACCAGCCACACTCTTTTTCCTTTCCCCAGCCACACTCACCTTTCCTTCCCCAGCCACACTCACCTTCCCTTCCCTAGCCTCACTCTCCTTCCCTTCCCCAGCCTCACTCTCCTTCCCTTCCCCAGCCACACTCTCCTCCATTTCCCCCAGCTACACTCACCTTCCCTTCCTCAGCCTCACTCACCTTTCCTTCCCCAGCCTCACTTACCTTTCCTTCCCCAGACTCACTCTTCTTCCTTTCCCCACACTCACTCACCTTTCCTTCTCCAGCCTCACTCACCTTCCCTTCCCTTCCCCAGCCTCACTCAACTTCCCTTCCCCAGCCACACTCTCCTTCCCTTCCCCAGCCACACTCTCTTTCCCTTCCCAAACCTCACTCACCATTCCTTCCCCAGCCTCACTCACCTTTCCTTCCCCAGACTCACTCTCCATTTTATCCACAGACTCACTCACCTTCCCTTCCCCAGCCTCACTCACCTTACCTTCCCCAGCCTCACTCTCCTTCCCTTCCCCAGCCACACTCTCCTTCCATTCCCCAGCCTCACTCTCCTTCCCTTCCCCAGCCACACTCTCCTTCCCTTCCCCAGCCTCACTCTCCTTCCCTTCCTCAGCCTCACTCTCCTTCCCTTCACCAGCCACACTCTCCTTCCCTTCCCCAGCCTCACTCTCCTTTCCTTCCCCACCTACACTCTCCTTCCCTTCCCCAGCCACACTCTACTTCACTTCCCCAGCCTCACTCTCCTTCTCTTCCCCAGCCTCACTCACCTTTCCTTCACAAGCCACACTCACCTTCCCTTCCCCAGCCTCACTCACCTTCCCTTCCCCAGCCACACTCTCCTTCCCTTCCCCAGCCTTACTCCCTTCCCTTCCCCAGCCTCACTCACCTTCCCTTTACCTGCCACACTCTCCTTCCCTTCCCCAGCCTCACTCTCCTTCCTTTCCCCAGCCTCACTCACCTTCCTTTCCCCAGCCTCACTCAACTTCCCTTCCCCAGCCTCACTCACCTTCCCTTCACCAGCCTCACTCTCCTTCCCTTCCCCAGCCTCACTCACCTTCACTTCCCCAGCCTCATTCACCTTCCCTTCCACAGCTTCACTCACCTTCCCTTCACCAGCCACACTCTCCTTCCCTTCCCCAGCCTCACTCTCCTTCCCTTCCCCAGCCTTACTCACCTTACCTTCACCAGCCACACTCTTTTTCCTTTCCCCAGCCACACTCTCCTTCCCTTCCCCAGCCACACTCTCTTTCCCTTCCCAAACCTCACTCACCATTCCTTCCCCAGCCTCACTCACCTTTCCTTCCCCAGACTCACTCTCCATTTTATCCACAGACTCTCTCACCTTCCCTTCCCCAGCCTCACTCACCTTACCTTCCCCAGCCTCACTCTCCTTCCCTTCCCCAGCCACACTCTCCTTCCATTCCCCAGCCTCACTCTCCTTCCCTTCCCGAGCCTCACTCTCCTTCCCTTCCCCAGCCTCACTCTCCTTTCCTTCCCCAGCCACACTCTCCTTCCCTTCCCCAGCCACACTCTCGTTCACTTTCCCAGCCTCACTCTCCTACCCTTCCCCAGCCTCACTCTCCTTCCTTTCCCCGGCCTCACTCTCCTTCCCTTCCCCAACCACACACACCTTCCATTCCCCAGCCACACTCTCCTTCCCTTCCCCAGCTACACACTCCTTCCCCTCCCCAGCCTCACTCATCTTCCCTTCAACACCCACACTCTCCTTCCCTTCCCCATCCTCACTCATCTTTCCTTCACCAGCCACACTCTCCTTCCCTTCCCCAGCCTCACACATCTTCCCTTCACCAGCCACACTCTCTATCCCTTCCCAAGCCACACACTCCTTCCCTTCCCCAGCCTCACTCTCCTTCCCTTCCCCAGCCTCACTCTCCTTCCCTTCCCCAGCCACACTCTCCTTCCCTTCCACAGCCTCACTTTCCTTCCCTTCCCCAGCCACACTCTCCTTCCCTTCCTCAACCTCACACTCCTTCCCTTCCCCAACCTCACACTCCTTCCCTTCCCCAGCCTCACACTCCTTCCCTTCCCCAGCCACACTCTCCTTCCCTTCCCCTGCCTCACTCCCCTTCATTTCCCCAGCCTCTCTCTCCTTCCCTTCCCCAGCTACACTCTCCTCCCTTTCCCCAGCCACACTCTCCTTCCCTTCCCAGGCCACATTCTCCTTCCCTTCCCCCAGCCACACTCACCTTCCCTTCCCCAGTCACACTCACCATCCCTTCCCCAGCCTCACTCTCCTTCCCGTCCCCAGCCACACTCACCTTCTCTTCCCCAGTTACACTCTCCTTCCCTTCCCCAGCCTCACACTCCTTCCCTTCTCCAGCCTCACACTCCTTCCCTTCCCCAGCCACACTCTCCTTCCCTTCCCCAGCCTCACTCACCTTCCCATCATCAGCCACACTCTCCTTCCCTTCCCCAGCCTCACTCACCTTCCCTACCCCAGCCTCACTCACCTTCCCTTCCCCAGCCACACTCACCTTCCCTTCCCCAGCCTTACTCACCTTCCCTTCCCCAGCCTCACTCACCTTCTCTTCACCTGCCACACTCTTCTTCCCTTCCCCAGCCTCACTCTCCTTCCCTCTCCCAGCCTTACTCACCTTCCCTTCCCCAGCCTCACTCACCTTCCCTTCCCCAGCCTCACTCACCTTCCCGTCACCAGCCACACTCTCCTTCCCTACCCCAGCCTCACTCACCTTCACTTCCCCAGCCTCATTCACCTTCCCTTCCCCAGCTTCACTCACCTTCCCTTCACCAGCCACACTCTCCTTCCCTTCCCCAGCCTCACTCTCCTTCCCTTCCCCAGCCTTACTCACCTTACCTTCACCAGTCACACTCTTCTTCCCTTCCCCAGCCTCACTCACCTTCCCTTCCCCAGCCACACTTTCCTTCCCTTGCCTAGCCACACTCACCTTTCCTTCCCCAGGCACACTCTCTTCCCTTTCCCCAGCCACACTCACCTTCCCTTCCCCAGCCACACTCTCCTCCATTTCCCCAGCTACACTCACCTTCCCTTCCCCAGCCTCACTCACCTTCCCTTCCCCAGCCACACTCTCCTTCCCTTCCCCAGCCTTACTCCCTTCCCTTCCCCAGCCTCACTCACCTTCCCTTTACCTGCCACACTCTCCTTCCCTTCCCCAGCCTCACTCTCCTTCCTTTCCCCAGCCTTACTCACCATCCCTTCCCCAGCCTCACTCAACTTCCCTTCCCCAGCCTCACTCACCTTCCCTTCACCAGCCACACTCTCCTTCCCTTCCCCAGCCTCACTCACCTTCACTTCCCCAGCCTCATTCACTTTCCCTTCCACAGCTTCACTCACCTTCCCTTCACCAGCCACACTCTCCTTCCCTTCCCCAGCCTCACTCTCCTTCCCTTCCCCAGCCTTACTCACCTTACCTTCACCAGCCACACTCTTTTTCCTTTCCCTAACCACACTCACCTTTCCTTCCCCAGACACACTCACCTTCCCTTCCCTAGCCTCACTCTCCTTCCCTTCCCCAGCCTCACTCTCCTTCCCTTCCCCAACCTCACTCTCCTTCCCTTCCCCAGCCACACTCTCCTCCATTTCCCCCAGCTACACTCACCTTCCCTTTCTCAGCCTCACTCACCTTTCCTTCCCCAGCCTTACTCACCTTTCCTTCCCCAGACTCACTCTTCTTCCTTTCCCCAGACTCACTCACCTTTCCTTCTCCAGCCTCACTCACCTTCCCGTCCCTTCCCCAGCCTTACTCAACTTCCCTTCCCCAGCCACACTCAACTTCCCTTCCCCAGCCACACTCTCCTTCCCTTCCCCAGCCACACTCTCTTTCCCTTCCCAAACCTCACTCACCATTCCTTCCCCAGCCTCACTCACCTTTCCTTCCCCAGACTCACTCTCCATTTTATCCACAGACTCACTCACCTTCCCTTCCCCAGCCTCACTCACCTT
The DNA here is from genome assembly GCF_040958095.1 of Procambarus clarkii. Taxonomy (NCBI): domain Eukaryota; kingdom Metazoa; phylum Arthropoda; class Malacostraca; order Decapoda; family Cambaridae; genus Procambarus; species Procambarus clarkii. Next base: position 33,653,402 of record NC_091196.1, on the reverse strand, counting down.
ACCTTCCCCAGCCTCACTCTCCTTCTCTTCCCCAGCCTCACTCTCCTTCCCTTCCCCAGCCTCACTCTCCTTCCCTTCCCCAGCCACACTCTCCTTCCTTTCCCCAGCCTCACTCTCCTTCCCTTCCCCAGCCTCACTCTCCTTCCTTTCCCCGGCCTCACTCTCCTTCCCTTCCCCAACCACACACACCTTCCATTCCCCAGCCACACTCTCCTTCCCTTCCCCAGCTACACACTCCTTCCCCTCCCCAGCCTCACTCTACTTCACTTCCCCAGCCTCACTCTCCTTCCTTTCCCTAGCCTCACTCTCCTTCCCTTCCCCAGCCTCACTCATCTTCCCTTCACCAGCCACACTCTCCTTCCCTTCCCCAGCCTCACTCATCTTCGTTTCACCAGCCACACTCTCCTTCCCTTCCCAAGCCACACACTCCTTCCCTTCCCCAGCCTCACTCTCCTTCCCTTCCCCTGCCTCACTCTCCTTCCCTTCCCCAGCCACACTCTCCTTCCCTTCCCCAGCCACACTCTCGTTCACTTCCCCAGCCTCACTCTCCTTCCCTTCCCCAGCCACACTCTCCTTCCCTTCCTCAACCTCACACTCCTTCCCTTCCCCAACCTCACACTCCTTCCCTTCCCCAGCTTCACACTCCTTCCCTTCCCCAGCCACACTCTCCTTCCCTTCCCCTGCCTCACTCCCCTTCATATCCCCAGCCTCTCTCTCCTTCCCTTCCCCAGCTACACTCTCCTCCCTTTCCCCAGCCACACTCCCCTTCCCTTCCCAGGCCACATTCTCCTTCCCTTCCCCCAGCCACACTCACCTTCCCTTCCCCAGTCACACTCACCATCCCTTCCCCAGCCTCACTCTCCTTCCCTTCCCCAGCCACACTCACCTTCCCTTCCCCAGCCACACTCTCCTTCCCTTCCCCAGCCTCACACTCCTTCCCTTCCCCAGCCTCACACTCCTTCCCTTCCCCAGCCACACTCTCCTTCCTTTCCCCAGCCTCACTCACCTTCCCTTCCCCAGCCTCACTCACCTTCCCATCATCAGCCACACTCTTCTTTCCTTCCCCAGCCTCACTCACCTTCCCTACCCCAGCCTCACTCACCTTCCCTTCCTCAGCCACACTCACCTTCCCTTCCCCAGCCTTACTCACCTTCCCTTCCCCAGCCTCACTCACCTTCCCTTCACCTGCCACACTCTCCTTCCCTTCCCCAGCCTCACTCTCCTTCCCTCTCCCAGCCTTATTAACCTTCCCTTCCCCAGCCTCACTCACCTTCCCTTCCCCAGCCTCGCTCACCTTCCCTTCACCAACCACACTCTCCTTCCCTACCCCAGCCTCACTCACCTTCACTTCCCCAGCCTCATTCACCTTCCCTTCCCCAGCTTCACTCACCTTCCCTTCACCAGCCACACTCTCCTACCCTTCCCCAGCCTCACTCTCCTTCCCTTCCCCAGCCTTACTCACCTTACCTTCACCAGTCACACTCTTCTTCCCTTCCCCAGCCTCACTCACCTTCCCTTCCCCAGCCACACTTTCCTTCCCTTCCCTAGCCACACTCACCTTTCCTTCCCCAGGCACACTCTCTTCCCTTTCCCCAGCTACACTCACCTTCCCTTCCCCAGCCTCACTCTCCTTCCCTTCCCCAGCCACACTTGCCTCCCTTTCCACAGCCTCACTCACATTCCCGTTCCCCAGCCTCACTCTTTTTCCCTTCCCCAGCCACACTCTCCTCCCTTTCCCCAGCCACACTCTCCTCCCTTTCCCCAGCCACACTCTCCTTCCCTTCCCCAGAATCACTCTCCTTCCCTTCCCCAGCCTCACTCACCTTTCCTTCCCCAGACTCACTCTTCTTACTTTCTCAGACTCACTCACCTTCTCTTCTCCAGCCTCACTCACCTTCCCTTCCCCAGCCACACTCTCCTTCCCTTCTTCAGCCTCACTCACCTTCCCTTCCCTTCCCCAGCCTCACTCAACTTCCCTTCCCCAGCCACACTCTCTTTCCCTTCCATAGACTCACTCTCTTTCCCTTCCCCAGCCACACTCTCCTTCCCTTCCCCAGCCACACTCACCTTCCCTTCTCCAGCCTCACTCACCTTCCCTTCCCCAGCCTCACTCTCCTTCCCTTCCCAAGCCTCACTCTCCTTCCCTTCACCTGCAACACTCTCCTTCCCTTCCCCAGCCTCACTATTCTTCCCTTCCCCAGCGTCACTCACCTTCCCTTCCCCAGCCTCACTCACCTTCCCTTCCCCAGCCTCACTCACCTTCCCTTCACCAGCCACACTCTCCTTCCCTTCCACAGCCTCACTCACCTTCCCTTCCCCAGCTTCACTCACCTTCCCATCATCAGCCACACTCTCCTTCCCTTCCCCAGCCTCACTCACCTTCCCTTCCCCTGCCTCACTCACCTTCCCTTCACCAGCCACACTCACCTTCCCTTCCCCAGCTTCACTCACCTTCCCTAGCCACACTCTCCTTCCCTTCCCCAGCCTTACTCACCTTCCCTTCCCCAGCCTCACTCACCTTCCCTTCACCTGCCACACTCTCCTTCCCTTCCCCAGCCTCACTCTTCTTCCCTTCCCCAGCCTCACTCACCTTCCCTTCCTCAGCCTCACTCACCTTCCCTTCCCCTGCCTCACTCACCTTCCCTTCACCAGCCACACTCTCCTTCCCTTCCCCAGCCTCACTCACCTTCACTTCCCCAGCCTCATTCACGTTCCCTTCCCCAGCTTCACTCACCTTCCCTTCACCAGCCACACTCTCCTTCCTTTCCCCAGCCTTACTCACCTTCCCTTCACCAGCTACACTCTCCTTCCCTTCCCCAGCCTCACTCACCTTCCCTTCCTCAGCCTCACTCACCTTCCCTTCACCAGCCACACTCTCCTTCCCTTCCCCATCCTCACTCACCTTCCCTTCCCCAGCCACACTCTCCTTCCCTTCCCCAGCCTCACTCACCTTCCCTTCCCCAGCCACACTCTCCTTCTTTTTCCAAGCCACACTCTCCTTCCCTTCCCCAGCCTCATTCACCTTCCCTTCCCAAGCCACACTCTCCTTCCCTTTCCCAGCCTCACTCACCTTTCCTTCCCCAGCCACACTCCTTCCCATCACCAGCCTCACTCACCTTCCCTTCACCAGCCTCACTCACCTTCCCTTCCCCAGCCTCACTCACCTTACCTTCCCCAGCCTCTCTCACCTTCCCTACCCCAGCCTCACTCTCCTTCCTTTTCCCAGCCACACTCTCCTTCCCTTCCCCAGCCTCATTCACCTTCCCTTACCAAGCCACACTCTCCTTCCCTTCCCCAGCCTCACTCACCTTTCCTTCCCCAGCCACACTCTCCTTCCCTTCACCAGCCTCACTCACCTTCCCTTCACCAGCCTTACTCACCTTCCCTTCCCCAGCCTCACTCACCTTCCCTTCCCCAGCCACACATTCCTTCCCTTCCCCAGCCTCACTCACCTTCCCTTCACCAGCCTCACTCACCTTCCCTTCCCCAGCCTCACTCACCTTCCCTTCCCCAGCCTCACTCACCTTCCCTTCACCAGCCACACTCTCCTTCCCTTCCCCAGCCTCACTCACCTTCCCTTCCCCAGCCTCACTCACCTTCCCATCACCAGCCACACTCTCCTTCCCTTCCCCAGCCTCACTCACCTTCCCTTCCCCAGCCTCACTCACCTGCCCTTCACCAGCCACACTCTCCTTCCCTTCCCCAGCCTCACTCACCTTACCTTCCCCAGCCTCACTCACCTTCCCTACCCCAGCCTCACTCACCTTCCCTTCACCAGCCACACTCTCCTTCCCTTCCCCAGCCTCACTCACCTTCCCTTCCCCAGCCACACTCTCCTTCTCTTCCCCAGCCTCACTCACCTTCCCTTCCCCAGCCACACTCTCCTTCCCTTCCCCAGCCACACACTCCTTCCCTTCCCCAGCCTCACTCACGTTCCCTTCCCCAGCCACACTCTCCTTCCCTTCCCCAGCCTCACTCACCTTCCCTTCCCCAGCCACACTCTCCTTCCCTTCCCCAGCCTCACTCACCTTCCCTTCCCCAGCCACACTCTCCTTCCCTTCCCCAGCCTCACTCACCTTCCCTTCCCCAGCCACACTCTCCTTCTCTTCCCCAGCCTCACTCTCCTTCCCTTCACCAGCCTCACTCACCTTACCTTTCCCCAGCCTCACTCACCTTTCCTTCCCCAGCCTCACTCTCCTTCTTTTTCCCCGCCTCACTCACCTTTCCTTCCCCAGCCACACTCTCCTTCCCTTCCCCAGCTTCACTCTCCTTCCCTTCCCCAGCCACACACTCCTTCTCTTCCCCAGCCTCACTCTACTTCACTTCCCCAGCCTCACTCTCCTTCTCTTCCCCAGCCTCACTCTCCTTCCCTTCCCCAGCCACACTCTCCTTCCCTTCCCCAGCCACACTCGCGTTCACTTCCCCAGCCTCACTCTCCTTCCCTTCTCTAGCCACACTCTCCTTCCCTTCCTCAACCTCACACTCCTTTCCTTCCCCAACCTCACACTCCTTCCCTTCCCCAACCTCACACTCCTTCCCTTTCCCAGCCTCACTTACCTTCCCTTCCACAGCCTCACTCACCTTCCCTTCCCCAGCCTCACTCTCCTTCCCTTCCCCAGCCTCACTCTCCTTCCCTTCCCCAGCCACAGTCTCCTTCCCTTCCCCAGCCACACTCTCCTTCCCTTCCCCAGCCTCACACTCCTTCTCTTCCCCAGCCTCACACTCTTTCCCTTTCCCAGCCACACTCTCCTTCCCTTCCCCAGCCTTACTCACCTTCCCTTCCCCAGCCTCACTCACCTTCCCATCATCAGCCACACTCTCCTTCCCTTCCCCAGCCTCACTCACCTTCCCTTCCCCAGCCTCACTCACCTTCCCTTCACCAGCCACACTCACCTTCCCTTCCCCAGCTTCATTCACCTTCCCTAGTCACACTCTCCTTCCCTTCCCCAGCCTTACTCACCTTCCCTTCCCCAGCCTCACTCACCTTCCCTTCACCTGCCACACTCTCCTTCCCTTCCCCAGCCTCACTCTTCTTCCCTTCCCCAGCCTCACTCACCTTCCCTTCCTCAGCCTCACTCACCTTCCCTTCCCCTGCCTCACTCACCTTCCCTTCACCAGCCACACTCTCCTTCCCTTCCCCAGCCTCACTCACCTTCACTTCCCCAGCCTCATTCACGTTCCCTTCCCCAGCTTCACTCACCTTCCCTTCACCAGCCACACTCTCCTTCCTTTCCCCAGCCTCACTCACCTTCCCTTCACCAGCTACACTCTCCTTCCCTTCCCCAGACTCACTCACCTTCCCTTCCTCAGCCTCACTCACCTTCCCTTCACCAGCCACACTCTCCTTCCCTTCCCCATCCTCACTCACCTTCCCTTCCCCAGCCACACTCTCCTTCCCTTCCCCAGCCTCACTCACCTTCCCTTCCCCAGCCACACTCTCCTTCCCTTCCCCAGCCTCACTCACCTTCCCTTCCCCAGCCACACTCTCCTTCCCTTCCCCAGCCTCACTCTCCTTTCCTTCACCAGCCTCACTCTCCTTCCCTTCCCCAGCTTCACTCTCCTTCCCTTCCCCAGCCACACACTCCTTCTCTTCCCCAGCCTCACTCTACTTCACTTCCCCAGCCTCACTCTCCTTCCCTTCCCCAGCCTCACTCTCCTTCCCTTCCCCAGCCACACTCTCCTTCCCTTTCCCAGCCACACTCGCGTTCACTTCCCCAGCCTCACTCTCCATCCCTTCCCCAGCCACACTCTCCTTCCCTTCCTCAACCTCACACTCTTTTCCTTCCCCAACCTCACACTCCTTCCCTTCCCAACCCTCACACTCCTTCCCTTCCCCAGCCTCACTTACCTTTCCTTCCACAGCCTCACTCACCTTCCCTTCCCCAGCCTCACTCACCTTGGGAGTGAGGCTGGGGAAGGGAAAAAGAGTGAGGCTGGGGAACGGGAATGTGAGTGAGGCTGTGGAAAGGGAGGAGTGTGTGGCTGGGGAAGGGAAGGTGAGTGTGGCTGGGGAAGGAAAGGTGAGTGTGGCTAGGAAAGGGAAGGAAAGTGTGGCTGCGGAAGGGAAGGTGAGTGAGGCTGGGGAAGGGAAGAAGAGTGTGACTGGTGAAGGTAAGGTGAGTGTGGCTGGGGAAGGGAAGAAGAGTGTGACTGGTGAAGGGAAGGTGAGTGAGGCTGGGGAAGGGAAGAAGAGTGTGACTGGTGAAGGTAAGGTGAGTGTGGCTGGGGAAGGGAAGGAGAGTGTTGCTGGTGAAGGTAAGGTGAGTGTGGCTGGGGAAGGGAAGAAGATTGTGACTGGTAAAGGGAAGGAGAGTGAGGCTGGTGAAGGTAAGGCGAGTGAGGCTAGGGAAGGAAAGGTGAGTGAGGCTGGGGAAGGGAAGGAGAGTGATTCTGGGGAAGGAAAGGAGAGTGAGGCTGGGGAAAGGGAGGAGAGTGAGGCTCGGGAAGGGAAGGAGAGTAAGGCTGTTGAAGGGAAGGAGAGTGAGGCTGGGGAAGGGAAGGAGAGTGTGGCTGGTGAAGGGAAGGTGAGTGAAGCTGGGGAAGGGAAGGTGAATGAGGCTGGGGAAGTGAAGGTGAGTGAGGCTGGGGTAGGGAAGGAGAGTGTAGCTGGTGAAGGGAAGGTGAGTGAGGCTGGGGAAGGGAAGGTGAGTGAAGCTGGGAGAGGGAAGGAGAGTGAGGCTGGGGAAGGGAAGGAGAGTGTGGCAGGTGAAGGGAAGGTGAGTGAGGCTGGGGAAGGGAAGGTGAGTAAGGCTGGGGAAGGGAAGGAGAGTGAGGCTGGGGAAGGGAAGGAGAGTGTGGCTGGTGAAGGGAAGGTGAGTGAAGCTGTGGAAGGGAAGGTGAATGAGGCTGGGGAAGTGAAGGTGAGTGAGGCTGGGGAAGGGAAGGAGAGTGTGGCTGGTGAAGGGAAGGTGAGTGAGGCTGGGGAAGGGAAGTTGAGTGAGGCTGGGGAAGGGAAGGTGAGTGAGGCTGGGGAAAGGAAGGAGAGTGAGGCTGGGGAAGGGAAGGAGAGTGTGGCAGGTAAAGGGAAGGTGAGTGAGGCTGGGGAAGGGAAGGGAGTAAGGCTGGGGAAGGGAAGGAGAGTGTGGCATGGGAAGGGAAGGTGAGTGAGGCTGGGGAAGGGAAGGTGAGTGTAGCTGGGGAAATGGAGGAGAGTGTGGCTGGGGAAGGGAAGGAGAGTGAGGCTGGGGAAGGGAAGGTGAGTGTGGCTGGGGAAAGGGAAGAGAGTGTGCCTGGGGAAGGAAAGGTGAGTGTGGCTAGGGAAGGGAAGGAAAGTGTGGCTGGGGAAGGGAAGGTGAGTGAGGCTGGGGAAGGGAAGAAGAGTGTGACTGGTGAAGGTAAGGTGAGTAAGGCTGGGGAAGGGAAGGAGAGTGAGGCTGGGGAAGGGAAGGAGAGTGTGGCTGGTGAAGGGAAGGTGAGTGAAGCTGGGGAAGGGAAGGTGAATGAGGCTGGGGAAGTGAAGGTGAGTGAGGCTGGGGAAGGGAAGGAGAGTGTGGCTAGGGAAGGGAAGTTGGATGAGACTGGGGAAGGGAAGGAGAGTGTGGTTGGGGAAGGGAAGGAGAGTGAGGCTGGGGAAGAGAAGGAGAGTGAGGCTGGGGAAGGGAAGGAGAGAGAGTCTGGGGAAGGGAAGGAGAGTGTGGCTGGGGAAGGGAAGTTGAGTGAGGTTGGGGAATGGAAGGGAAGGTGAGTGAGGCTGGGGAAGGGAAGGAGAGTGTAGGTTGGGAAGGAAAGGAGAGTGAGGCTGGGGAAGAGAACGAGAGTGTGGCTGGGGAACGGATGGTGAGTGTGGCTGGGGAAGGAAAGGTGAGTGTGGCTGGGGAAGGGAAGGTGAGTGTGGCTGAGGAAGGGAAGGAGAGTGTGGCTGGGGAAGGGAAGGAGAGTGTGGCTGGGGAAGGGAAGGAGAGTGTTGCTGGGGAAGGGAAGGTGAGTGAGGCTGGGGATGGGAAGGAGAGTGAGGCTGAGGAAGGAAAGGTGAGTGTGGCTGAGGAAGACAAGGAGAGTGAGCCTGGGGAAGAAAAGGAGAGTGAGGCTGGGGAAGGGAAGGAGAGTGAGGCTGGGAAAGGGAAGGAGATTGAGGCTGGGGAAGGAAAGGTGAGTGTGGCTGGGGAAGAGAAGGAGAGTGAGGCTGGGGAAGGGAAGGAGAGTGAGCCTGGGGAAGGAAAGGAGAGTGTGGCTGCGAAAGGGAAGGAGAATGAGGTTGGGGAAGAGAAGGAGAGTGTGGCTGGGGAAGGGATGGAGAGAGAGGCTGGGGAAGGGAAGGAGATTGAGGCTGGGGAAGGAAAGGTGAGTGTATCTGCGGAAAGGAAGGAGAGTGTGGCTGGGGAAGGGAAGGAGAGTGAGGCTGGGAAAGAGAACGAGAGTGAGGCTGGGGAAGGGAAGGAGAGTGAGGCTGGGGAAGGGAAGGTGAGTGTTGCTAGGGAAGGGAAGGAGACTGAGGCTGGGGAAAGGAAAGTGAGTGTGGCTGGGGAAGGGAAGGTGAGTGTGGCTGGGGAAGAGAAGGTGAGTGTGGCTGGGGAAGGGAAGGTGAGTGAGGCTAGGGGAGGGAAGGAGAGTGTTGCTGGGGAAGGGAAGGAGAGTGAGGCTGGGGAAGGGAAGGTGAGTGAGGCTGGGGAAGGGAAGGAGAGTGAGGCTGGGGAAGAGAACGTGTGTGGCTGAGGAAGGAAAGGTGAGTGTGGCTGGGGAAGGGAAGGAGAGTGATCCTGGGGAAGAGAAGAAGAGTGAGGCTGGGGAAGGGAAGGAGAGGGAGACTGGGGAAGGGAAGGACAGTGAGACTGGGGAAAGGAAGGGGAGTGGGGCTGCGGAAAGGAAGGTGAGTGAGGCTGGTTAAGGGAAGGAGAGTGAGGCTGCGGAAGGGAAGGAGAGTGAGACTGGGGAAGGGAAAGAGAGTGTGGCTGGGGAATGGAAGGAGAGTGAGGCTGGGGAAGGAAAGTTGAATGTGGCTGGGGAAAAAAAGGTGAGTGTGGCTGGGGAAGGAAAGGAGAGTGTGGCTGGGGAAGGGAAGGAGAGTGTGGATAGGGAAGGGAAGGTGAGTGAGGCTGGGGATGGGAAGGAGAGTGAGGCTGAGGAAGGGAAGGAGAGTGAGGCTAGGGAAGGAAAGGGAAAGTGAGTGAGGCTGGGGAAGGGAAGGAGAGTGTGGCTGGGGAAGGGAAGGAGAGTGTCTCTGGGGAAGGGAAGGAGAGTGTGGTTGGGTAAGGGAAGGAGAGTGTGGCTGGGGAAGGGAAGGTGAGTGAGGCTGGGGAAGGGAAGGAGAGTGTGGCTGGGGAAGGGAAGGTGAGTGAGGCTGGGGATGGGAAGGAGTGTGGGCGGAGGAAGGAAAGGTGAGTGTGGCTGGGGAAGACAAGGAGAGTGAGGCTCGGGAAGAGAAGGAGAGTGAGGCTGGGGAAGGGAAGGAGAGTGAGTCTATGGAAGGGAAGGAGAGTGTGGCTGGGGAAGGGAAGTTGAGTGAGGTTGGGAAAGGGAAGGGAAGGTGAGTGAGGCTGGGGAAGGGAAGGAGAGTGTAGGTTGGGAAGGGAAGGAGAGTGAGGCTGGGGAAGAGAACGAGAGTGTGGCTGGGGAAGGGATGGTGAGTGTGGCTGGGGAAGGAAAGGTGAGTGTGGCTTGGGAAGTGAAGGTGAGTGTGGCTGGGGAAGGGAAGGTGAGTGTGGTTGGGGAATGGAAGGAGAGTGAGCCTGGGGAAGAGAAGGAGATTAAGGCTGGGGAAGGGAAGGAGAGTGAGGCTGGGAAAGGGAAGGAGATTGAGGCTGGGGAAGGAAAGGTGAGTGTGGCTGGGGAAGGAAAGGTGAGTGTGGCTGGGGAAGAGAAGGAGAGTGAGTCTGGGGAAGGAAAGGAGAGTGTTGCTGGGGAAGGGAAGATGAGTGAGGCTGGGGAAGGGAAGGTGAGTGAGGCTGGGAAGGGAAGGAGAGTGTGGCTGGGGAAGGGATGGTGAGTGTGGCTGGGGAAGGAAAGGTGAGTGTGGCTTGGGAAGGGAAGGTGAGTGTGGCTGGGGAAGGGAAGGAGAGTGTGGCTGGGGAAGGGAAGGTGAGTGTGGCTGGAGAAGGGAAGGAGAGTGTTGCTGGGGAAGGGAAGGTGAGTGAGGCTGGGGATGGGAAGGAGAGTGAGGCTGAGGATGAAAAGGTGAGTGTGGCTGGGGAAGGGAAGGAGAGTGAGGCTGGGGAAGAGAAGGAGAGTGAGGCTGGGGAAGGGAAGGAGAATGAGGCTGGGGAGGGGAAGGAGATTTTGGCTGAGGAAGGAAAGGTGAGTGTGGCTGGAGAAGGGAAGGAGAGTGAGGTTGGGGAAGGGAAGGACAGTGTGGCTTGGGAAGGAAAGGTGAGTGAGGCTGGGGAAGGAAAGGAGAGTGAGGCTGGAAAATGAAAGGGGAGTGAGGCTGGGGAAGAGAAGGAAAGTGAGGCTGGGGAAGGGAAGGTGAGTGAGACTGGAAAATGAAAGGGGAGTGAGGCTGGGGAAGGGAAGGAGAGTGATGCTAGGGAAGGGAACGAGAGTGAGGCTGGGGAACGGAAGTTGAGTGAGGCTGGAGAAGGGCTGGAGAGTGAGGCTGGGGAAGGGAACGAGAGTGAGGCTGGGGAAGGGAAAAAGAGTGTGGCTGGGGAAGGGAAGGAGAGTGTGGCTAGGGAAGGGAAGCTGGATGAGACTGGGGAAGGGAAGGAGAGTGTGGTTGGGGAAGGGAAGGAGAGTGAGGCTGGGGAAGGGAAGGTGAGTGAGGCTGGGGAAGGGAAGGTGAGGGTCGCTACGGAAGGGATAGAAAGTGAGGCTGGGGAAGGGAAGGAGAGTGAGGCTGGGGAAAGGAAGGTGAGTGAGGCTGGGGAAGGGAAGGTGAGTTAAGCTGGGGAAGAGAACGAGAGTGAGGCTGGAGAAGGGAAGGAGAGTGGCTCGGGAAGGGAAGGTGAGTGTGGCTGGGGAAGGGTAGGGAAGGTGAGTGAGGCTGGGGAATGGAAGGATTGTAAGGCTGGGGAAGGAAAGGATTGTGAGGCTGGGGAGGGGAAGGTGAGTGTTGCTAGGGAAAAGGAGACTGAGGCTGGGGAAGGGAAGGTGAGTGTAGCTGGGGAAGGGAAGGAGAGTGAGACTGGGAAAGGGAAGGAGAGTGTGGCTAAGGAAGGAAAGGTGAGTGTGGCTGGGGAAGGGAAGGAGAGTGAGGCTGGGGAAGAGAACGAGAGTGTGGCTGAGTAAGGAAAGGTGAGTGTGGCGGGGGTAGGGAAGGTGAGTGAGGCCGAGGAAGGGAAGGTGAGTGAGGCTGGGGAAGGGAAGGAAAGTAAGGCTGGGGAAGAGAACGAGAGTGTGGCTGAGAAAGGAAAAGTGAGTGTGGCTGGGGAAGGGAAAGAGAGTGAGGCTCGGGAAGAGATCGAGAGTGTTGCTGGGGAAGGGAAGGTGAGTAAGGCTGGGGAAGGGACGGAGAGTGAGGCTGGGGAAGGGAAGGAGAGAGTGTACCTGCGGAAGGAAAGGTGAGTGTGGTTGGGGAAGGGAAGGAGAGTGAGGCTGGGGAAGAGAACGAGAGTGAGGCTGGGGAAGGGAAGGAGAGTGAGGCTGGGGAAGGGAAGGGGACGTGAGGCTGGGGAAGAGAAGGAGAGTGTGGATGGGAAAGGGAAGGAGAATGATGCTGGGGAAGGGAAGGAGATTGAGGCTGGGGAAGGAAAGGTGAGTGTGGCTAGGGAAGGGAAGGAGAGTGAGGCAGGAGAAGGGAAGGAGAATGATGCTGGGGAAGGGAAGGAGATTGAGGCTGGGGAACGAAAGGTGAGTGTGGCTGGGGAAGGGAAGGAGAGTGAGGCTGCAGAAGGGAAGGTGAGTGAGGCTGGGAAAGGGAAGGAGAGTGAGGCTGGGGAAGGAAAGGTGTGTGTGGCTGGGGAAGCAAAGGAGAGTGTGGCTTGGGAAGGAAAGGTGAGTGTGACTGCGGAAGGGAAGGAGAGTGAGGCTTGGGAAGGGAAGGAGAGTGAGACTGCGGAAGGGAAGGAGAGTGAGACTGGGGAAGCACAGTAGAGTGTGGCTGTTGAAGGGAAGGTGAGTGTTGCTAGGCAAGGGAAAGAGACTTAGGCTGGGGAAGGGAAGGTGAGTGTGGCTGGGGAAGGGAAGGTGAGTGTGGCTGGGGAAGAGAAGGTGAGTGTGGCTAGGGAAGGAAAGGTGAGTGAGGCTGGAAAATGAAAGGTAGTGAGGCTGGAAAATGAAAGGTAGTGAGGCTGGGGATGGGAAGGAGAGTGAGGCTGGAGAAGGGCTGGAGAGTGAGGCTGGGGAAGGGAAGGAGAGTGAGGGTGGGGAAGAGAACGAGAGTGAGGCTAGGAAAGGGAAGGTGAGGGAGGCTGGGGAAGGAAAGGTGACTGAGGCTCGAAAATGAAAAGGGAGTGAGGCTGGGGAAGGAAAGGAGAGTGAGGCTGGGGAAGGGAAGGTAAGTGAGGCTGGAGAAGGGCTGGAGAGTGAGGCTGGGGAAGGGAAGGTGAGTGAGGCTGGAAAGTAAAAGGGAAGTGAGGCTGGGGAAGGGAAGGTGAGTGTGGCTGGGGAAGGGAAGATGAATGAGGCTGGAAAATGAAAGGGGAGTGAGGCTGGGGAAGGGAAGGAAAGTGAGGCTGGGGAAGAGAAGGAGAGTGAGGCTGGGGAAGGGAAGGAGACTGAGGCTGGGAAATGAAAGGAGAATGATGCTGGGGAAGGGAAGGAGAGTGAGGCTGGGGAAGGGAAGGTGAGTGTGGCTGGGGAAGGGAAGGAGAGTGAGGCTGGGGACGGGAAGGAGAGTGAGGCTGCAGAAGGGAAGGTGAGTGAGGCTGGGGAAGGGAAGGAGAGTGAGGCTGGGGAAGGGAAGGTGAGTGAGGCTAGAGAAGGGCAGGAAAGTGAGGCTGGGGAAGGGAAGGTGAGTGTGGTTGGGGAATGGAAGGAGAGTGTGGCTGGGGAAAGAAAGGTGAGTGAGGCTGGGGAAGAGAAGGTGAGTGTGGCTGGGGAAGGGAAGGAGAGTGAGGCTGGAGAAGGGAAGGAGAGTAAGGTTGGGAAGGGAAGGAGAGTGAGGCTGTGGAAGGGAAGGAGAGTGAGGCTGGGGAAGGGAAGGTGAGTGTGGCTGGGGAAGGGAAAAAAGTGTGGCTGGAAAATGAAAGGAGAGTGAGGCAGTAGAAGGAAAAGAGAGTGAGGCTGGGGAAGGGAAGGAGAGTGAGGCTGGGGAAGGGAAGGTGAGTGAGGCTTTAAAATGAAAGGAGAGTGAGGCTTGGGAAGGGAAGGAGAGTGGGGCTGGAAAATGAAAGGAGAGTGAGGCTGGTGAAGGGAAGGTGAGTGTAGCTGGGGAAGGGAAGGAGAGTGTGGCTTGGGGAGGAAAGGTGAGTGTGGCTGGGGAAGGGAAGGAGAGTGTGGCTGGGGCAGGGAAGGTGAGTGAAGCTAAATAAGGGCTGTATAGTGAGGCTGGGGAAGGGAAGGTGAGTGTGGCTGGGGAAGGAAAGGAGATTGTGGGTGGGGAAGGAAAGGTGAGTGAGGCTGGGGAAGAGAAGGTGAGTGTGGCTGGGGAAGGGAAGGAGAGTGAGGCTGGGGAAAGAAAGGGGAGTGTGGCTGGGGAAGGGACGGAGAGTAAGGCTGTGGAAGGGAAGGAGACTGAGGCTGGGGAAGGGAAGGAGAGTGTGGCTGGGGAAGGGTAGGGGGAGTGTGGCTGGGGAAGGAAAGGTGAGTGAGGCTGGGGAAGAGAAGGTGAGTGTGGCTGGGGAAGGAAAGGAGAGTGAGGCTGGGGAAAGAAAGGGGAGTGTGGCTGGGGAAGGGACGGAGAGTAAGTCTGTGGAAGGGAAGGAGAGTAAGGCTGGGAAAGGGAAGGAGAGTAAGGCTGGGGAAGGGAAGGAGAGTAAGGCTGGGGAAGGGAAGGTGATTAAGGCTGGAGAAGGGAAGGAGAGTGAGGATGGGGAAGGGAAGGAGAGTAAGACTGGGGAAGGGAAGGAGACTGAAGCTGGGGAAGGGAAGGAGAGTAAGGCTGGGAAAGGGAAGGAGAGTAAGGCTGGGGAAGGGAAGGTGATTGAGGCTGGAGAAGGGAAGGAGAGTGTGGCTGCGGAAGGGAAGGAGAGTAAGACTGGGGAAGGGAAGGAGACTGAAGCTGGGGAAGGGAAGGAGAGTAAGGCTGTGGATGGGAAGGAGAGTGAGGCTCTGGAAGGGAAGGAGAGTGAGGCTGGGGAAGGGAAGGAGAGTGTGGCTTGGGAAGGAAAGGTGATTGTGACTGCGGAAGGGAAGGAGAGTGAGGCTGGGGAAGGGAAGGAGAGTGAGACTGCGGAAGGGAAGGAGAGTGAGACTGGGGAAGCGCAGTAGAGTGTGGCTGTTGAAGGGAAGGTGAGTGTTGCTAGGGAAGAGAAAGAGACTTAGGCTGGGGAAGGGAAGGTGAGTGTGGCTGGGGAAGGGAAGGTGAGTGTGGCTGGGGAAGAGAAGGTGAGTGTGGCTAGGGAAGGAAAGGTGAGTGAGGCTGGAAAATGAAAGGTAGTGAGGCTGGGGATGGGAAGGAGAGTGAGGCTGGAGAAGGGCTGGAGAGTGAGGCTGGGGAAGGGAAGGAGAGTGAGGGTGGGGAAGAGAACGAGAGTGAGGCTAGGAAAGGGAAGGTGAGGGAGGCTGGGGAAGGAAAGGTGACTGAGGCTCGAAAATGAAAAGGGAGTGAGGCTGGGGAAGGAAAGGAGAGTGAGGCTGGGGAAGGGAAGGTAAGTGAGGCTGGAGAAGGGCTGGAGAGTGAGGCTGGGGAAGGGAAGGTGAGTGAGGCTGGAAAGTAAAAGGGAAGTGAGGCTGGGGAAGGGAAGGTGAGTGTGGCTGGGGAAGGGAAGATGAATGAGGCTGGAAAATGAAAGGGGAGTGAGGCTGGGGAAGGGAAGGAAAGTGAGGCTGGGGAAGGGAAGGAGAGTGAGGCTGGGGAAGGGAAGGAGACTGAGGCTGGGAAATGAAAGGAGAATGATGCTGGGGAAGGGAAGGAGAGTGAGGCTGGGGAAGGGAAGGTGAGTGTGGCTGGGGAAGGGAAGGAGAGTGAGGCTGGGGACGGGAAGGAGAGTGAGGCTGCGGAAGGGAAGGTGAGTGAGGCTGGGGAAGGGAAGGAGAGTGAGGCTGGGGAAGGGAAGGTGAGTGAGGCTAGAGAAGGGCAGGAAAGTGAGGCTGGGGAAGGGAAGGTGAGTGTGGTTGGGGAATGGAAGGAGAGTGTGGCTGGGGAAAGAAAGGTGAGTGAGGCTGGGGAAGAGAAGGTGAGTGTGGCTGGGGAAGGGAAGGAGAGTGAGGCTGGAGAAGGGAAGGAGAGTAAGGTTGGGGAAGGGAAGGAGAGTGAGGCTGTGGAAGGGAAGGAGAGTGAGGCTGGGGAAGGGAAGGTGAGTGTGGCTGGGGAAGGGAAAAAAGTGTGGCTGGAAAATGAAAGGAGAGTGAGGCAGTAGAAGGAAAAGAGAGTGAGGCTGGGGAAGGGAAGGAGAGTGAGGCTGGGGAAGGGAAGGTGAGTGAGGCTTTAAAATGAAAGGAGAGTGAGGCTTGGGAAGGGAAGGAGAGTGGGGCTGGAAAATGAAAGGAGAGTGAGGCTGGTGAAGGGAAGGTGAGTGTAGCTGTGGAAGGGAAGGAGAGTGTGGCTTGGGGAGGAAAGGTGAGTGTGGCTGGGGAAGGGAAGGAGAGTGTGGCTGGGGCAGGGAAGGTGAGTGAAGCTAAATAAGGGCTGTATAGTGAGGCTGGGGAAGGGAAGGTGAGTGTGGCTGGGGAAGGAAAGGAGATTGTGGGTGGGGAAGGAAAGGTGAGTGAGGCTGGGGAAGAGAAGGTGAGTGTGGCTGAGGAAGGGAAGGAGAGTGAGGCTGGGGAAAGAAAGGGGAGTGTGGCTGGGGAAGGGACGGAGAGTAAGGCTGTGGAAGGGAAGGAGACTGAGGCTGGGGAAGGGAAGGAGAGTGTGGCTGGGGAAGGGTAGGGGGAGTGTGGCTGGGGAAGGAAAGGTGAGTGAGGCTGGGGAAGAGAAGGTGAGTGTGGCTGGGGAAGGAAAGGAGAGTGAGGCTGGGGAAAGAAAGGGGAGTGTGGCTGGGGAAGGGACGGAGAGTAAGTCTGTGGAAGGGAAGGAGAGTAAGGCTGGGGAAGGGAAGGAGAGTAAGGCTGGGGAAGGGAAGGAGAGTAAGGCTGGGGAAGGGAAGGTGATTAAGGCTGGAGAAGGGAAGGAGAGTGAGGATGGGGAAGGGAAGGAGAGTAAGACTGGGGAAGGGAAGGAGACTGAAGCTGGGGAAGGGAAGGAGAGTAAGGCTGGGAAAGGGAAGGAGAGTAAGGCTGGGGAAGGGAAGGTGATTGAGGCTGGAGAAGGGAAGGAGAGTGTGGCTGCGGAAGGGAAGGAGAGTAAGACTGGGGAAGGGAAGGAGACTGAAGCTGGGGAAGGGAAGGAGAGTAAGGCTGGGGATGGGAAGGAGAGTGAGGCTCTGGAAGGGAAGGAGAGTGAGGCTGGGGAAGGGAAGGAGAGTGTGGCTGGGGAAGGGAAGGAGAGTGAGGCTGGGGAAGGTAAGGTGAGTGTGGCTGGGGAAGGGAAGGAGAGTGTATCTGGTGAAGGGAAGGTGAGTGGGGCTGGGGAAAGGAAGGAGAGTGAGGCCGGGGAAGGGAAGGAGAGTGAGGCTGGGGACGAGAAGGTTAGTGAGGCTGGGGAAGGGAAGGAGAGTGTGGCTGGGGGAGGGAAGGTGAGTGTGGCTGGGGAAGGGAAGGAGAGTGTGGCTAGGGGAGGGAAGGTGAATGAGGCTAGAGAAGGGCTGGAGAGTGAGGCTGGGGAAGGGAAGGTAAGTGTGGCTGGGGAAGGGCTGGAGAGTGAGGCTGGGGAAGGGAAGGTGAGTGAGGCTGGGGAAGGGAAGATGAGTGTGGCAGGGGAAGGGAAGGAGATTGAGGCTGGGGAAGGGAAAGAGAGTGAGGCTGGGGAAGGGAAGGAGAATGAGGCTGGGGAAGTGAAGGTGAGTGAGGCTGGGGAAGGGAAGGAGAGTGAAGCTTGGGAAGGGAAGGAGAGTGAGGCTGGGGAAGGGAAGGAGAATGAGGCTGGGGAAGTAAAGGTGAGTGAGGCTGGGGAAGGGAAGGAGAGTGAAGCTTGGGAAGGGAAGGAGAGTGAGGCAGTGGAAGGGAAGGAGAGTGAGGCTGGGGAAAGGAAGGTGAGTGAGGCTTTAAAATCAAAGGAGAGTGAGGCTGGGGAAGGGAAGGAGAGTGTAGCTGGGGAAGGGAAGGTGAGTGAGGCTGGGGAAGAGAAGGTGAGTGTGGCTGGGGAAGGGAAGGAGAGTGAGGCTGGGGAAGGGAAGGGGAGTGTGGCTGGGAAAGGGAAGGGGAGTAAGGCTGGGGAAGGGAGGAGACTGAGGCTGGGGAAGGGATGGAGAGTAAGGCTGGGGAAGGGAAGGAGAGTAAGGCTGGGGAAGGGAAGGAGAGTAAGGCAGGGGAAGGGAAGGAGAGTAAGGCTGGGGAAGGGAAGGAGAGAAAGGCTGGGGAAGGGAAGGAGACTGAAGCTAGGGAAGGGAAGGAGAGTGAGACTGGGGAAAGGAAGGAGAGTGAGGCTGGGGATGGGAAGAAGAGTGAGGATCAGGAAGGGAAGGTGAGTGAGGCTGGGGAAGGGAAGGAGAGTAAGGCTGGGGAAGGGAAGGAGAGTAAGGCTGGGGAAGGGAAGGAGAGTAAGGCTGGGGAAGGGAAGGTGATTGAGGCTGGAGAAGGGAAGGAGAGTGAGGATGGGGAAGAGAAGGAGAGTAAGACTAGGGAACGGAAGGAGAGTAAGACTGGGGAAGGGAAGGAGACTGAAGCTGGGGAAAGGAAAGAGAGTAATGCTGGGGAAGGGAAGGAGAGTAAGGCTGGGGAAGGGAAGGAGAGTAAGGCTTGGGAAGGGACGGTGATTGAGGCTGGAGAAGGGAAGGAGAGTGTGGCTGGGGAAGGGAAGGAGAGTAAGACTGGGGAAGGGAAGGAGAGTAAGACTGGGGAAGGGAAGGAGACTGAAGCTCGGGAAGGGAAGGAGAGTAAGGCTGGGGAAGGGAAGGAGAGTGAGGCTCTGGAAGGGAAGGAGAGTGAGGCGGGGGAAGGGAAGGGGAGTGAGGCTGGGGAAGAGAAGGTGAGTGAGGCTAGAGAAGGGCTGGAGAGTGAGGCTGGGGAAGGGAAGGTGAGTGTGGCTGGAAAAGGGCTGAAGAGTGAGGCTGGGGAAGGGAAGGAGAGTGAGGCTCTGGAAGGGAAGGAGAGTGAGGCTGGGGAAGGGAAGGGGAGTGAGGCTGGGGAAGAGAAGGAGAGTGAGACTGGGGAAGGGAAGGTGAGTCAGGCTGGAAAGTGAAAGGTGAGTGTAGCAGGGGAAGGGAAGGAGAGTAAGGCTGGGGAAGGGAAGGATAGTGAGGCTGGGGAAGGGAAGGTGAGTGGGGCTGGGGAGGGGAAGGAGAGTGAGGCTGCGGTAGGGAAGGTGAGTGAGGCTGGGGAAGGGAAGGAGAGTGTGGCTGGGGAAGGGAAGTAGAGTGTGGCTGGGGAAGGGAAGGAGAGTGAGGCTGGGGATGGGAAGGAGAGTGAGGCTGGGGAAGGGAAGATGAGTAAGGCTGGTGAAGGTTAGGAGAGTGTGGCTGGGTGAGGGAAGGTGAGTGAGGCTGGAAAGTGAAAGGTAGAAAGTGAAAGCTGGGAAAGGGAAGGTGAGTGAGGCTGGGGAAGAGAAGGTGAGTGTGGCTGGGGATGGGAAGGAGAGTGAGGCTGGGGAAAGGAAGGAGAGTGTGGCTGGGGAAGGGAAGGTGAGTGAGGCTGGAAAGTGAAAGGTGGAAAGTGAAAGCTGGGAAAGGGAAGGTGAGTGAGGCTGGGGAAGAGAAGGTGAGTGTGGCTGGGGAAGGGAAGGAGAGTGAGGCTGGGGAAGGGAAGGGGAGTGTGGCTGGGGATGGGAAGGAGAGTGAGGCTGGGGAAGGGAAGGAGAGTGAGGCTGGGGAAGGGAAGTGAGGCTGGGGAAGGGAAGGAGAGTGAGGCTGGGGAAGGGAAGGAGAGTGAGGCTGGGGAAGGGAAGGAGAGTGAGGCTGGGGAAGGGAAGATGAGTAAGGCTGGGAAAGGGAAGGAGAGTGAGGCTCGGGATGGGAAGGAGAGTGAGGCTGGGGAAGGGAAGGAGAGTGAGTCTGGGGATGAGAAGGAGAGTGAGGCTGGGGAAGGGAAGGAGAGTGAGGCTGGGGAAGAGAAGGTGAGTGAGGCTGAGGAAGGGAAGGAGAGTGTGGCTGGGGGAGGGAAGGTGAGTGTGGCTGGGGAAGGGCTGGAGAGTGAGGCTGGGATAGGGAAGGTGAGTGTGGATGGAGAAGGGCTGGAGAGTGAGGCTGGGGATGGGAAGGTGAGTGTGGCTGGGGAAGGGCTGGAGAGTGAGGCTGGGGAAGGGAAGGTGAGTGTGGCTGGAGAAGGGCTGGAGAGTAAGGCTGAGGAAGGGAAGGTGAGTGAGGCTGGGGAAGGGAAGGTGAGAGTGGCAGGGGAAGGGAAGGAGAGTGAGGCAGTGGAAGGGAAAGAGAGTGAGGCTGGGGAAGGAAGGAGAATGAGGCTGGGGAAGTGAAGGTGAGTGAGGCTGGGGAAGTGAAGGTGAGTGAGGCTGGGGAAGGGAAGGAAAGTAAGGCAGGGGAAGGGAAGGAGAGTAAGGCTGGGGGAGGGAAGGAGAGAAAGGCTGGGGAAGGGAAGGAGAGTAAGGCTGGTGAAGGGAAGGAGACTGAAGCTGGGAAAGGGAAGGAGAGTAAGGCTGGGGAAGGGAAGGTGAGTGGGGCTGGGGAGGGGAAGGAGAGTGAGGCTGGGGAAAGGAAGGAGAGAGAGGCTGTGGAAGGGAAGGTGAATGAGGCTGGGGAAGGGAAGGTGAGTGAGACTTTAAAATGAAAGGAGAGTGAGGCTTGGGAAGGGAAGGAGAGTGAGGCTGGAAAATGAAAGGAGAGTGAGGCTGGTGAAGGGAAGGTGAGTTTAGCTGGGGAAGGGAAGGAGAGTGTGGCTAGGGGAGGAAAGGTGAGTGTGGCTGGGGAAGGGAAGGAAAATGTGGCTGGGGCAGGGAAGGTGAGTGAGGCTAAAGAAGGGCTGGATAGTGAGGCTGG
This sequence comes from Procambarus clarkii, assembly GCF_040958095.1. Lineage (NCBI taxonomy): Eukaryota > Metazoa > Arthropoda > Malacostraca > Decapoda > Cambaridae > Procambarus > Procambarus clarkii. The sequence continues at coordinate 33,633,462 of NC_091196.1, read as the reverse complement.
GGAAGGGAAGGTGAGTGTGGCTGGGGAAGGGAAGGAGATTGTGGGTGGGGAAGGAAAGGTGAGTGAGGCTGGGGAAGAGAAGGTGAGTGTGGCTGGGGAAGGGAAGGAGAGTGAGGCTGGGGAAGGGAAGGGGAGTGTGGCTGGGAAAGGGAAGGGGAGTTAGGCTGGGGAAGGGAGGAGACTGAGGCTGGCGAAGGGATGGAGAGTAAGGCTTGGGAAGGGAAGGAGAGTAAGGCTGGGGAAGGGAAGGAGAGTAAGGCAGGGGAAGGGAAGGAGAGTAAGACTGGGGAAGGGAAGGAGAGTGTGGCTGGGGGAGGGAAGGTGAGTGTGGCTGGGGAAGTGAAAGAGAGTGTGGCTAGAGAAGGGCTGGAGAGTGAGGCTGGGGAAGGGAAGGTCAGTGAGGTTGGGGAAGGGAAGGAGAGTGTGACTGGGGAAGGGATGGAGTGTGAGGCTGGGGAAGGTAAGGAGAGTGAGGCTGGGGAAGGGAAGGGGAGTGTGGCTGGGAAAGGGAAGGAGAGTGTGGCTGGGGCAGGGAAGGTGAGTGAGGCTAAAGAGGGGCTGGATAGTGAGGCTGGGGAAGGGAAGGTGAGTGTGGCTAGGGAAGGGAAGGAGATTGTGGCTGGGGAAGGAAAGGTGAGTGAGGCTGGGGAAGAGAAGGTGAGTGTGGCTGGGGAAGGGAAGGAGAGTGAGGCTGGGGAAGGGAAGAGGAGTGTGGCTGGGAAAGGGAAGGGGATTAAGGCTGGGGAAGGGAGGAGACTGAGGCTGGGGAAGGGATGGAGAGTAAGGCTGGGGAAGGGAAGGAGAGTAAGGCTGGGGAAGGGAAGGAGAGTAAGGCAGGGGAAGGGAAGGAGAGTAAGACTGGGGAAGGGAAGGAGACTGAAGCTGGGGAAGGGAAGGAGAGTAAGGCTGGGGAAGGGAAGGAGAGTAAGGCAGGGGAAGGGAAGGAGAGTGTGGCTGGGGAAAGGAAGGAGAGTGAGGCCGGGGAAGGGAAGGAGAGTTAGGCTGGGGACGAGAAGGTGAGTGAGGTTGGGGAAGGGAAGGAGAGTGTGACTGGGGAAGGGAAGGAGAGTGAGGCTGGGGAAGGAAAGGTGAGTGAGGCTGGGGAAGGGAAGGAGAGTGAGGCTGGGGAAGAGAAGGTGAGTGAGGCTGGGGAACGGAAGGAGAGTGTGGCTGGGGAACGGAAGGTGAGTGAGGCTGGTGAAGGTTAGGAGAGTGTGGCTGGGGGAGGGAAGGTGAGTGTGGCTGATGAAGGGAAAGAGAGTGTGGCTAGAGAAGGGCTGGAGAGTGAGGCTGGGGAAGGGAAAGTCAGTGTGGCTGGGGAACGGCTGGAGAGTGAGGCTGGGGAAGGGAAGGTGAGTGAGGCTGGGGAAGTGAAGGTGAGTGAGGACGGGGAAAGGAAGGTGAGTGAGGCTTTAAAATCAAAGAAAAATGAGGCTGGGGAAGGGAAGGAGAGTGAGGCTGGAAAATGAAAGGAGAGTGTAGCTGGGGAAGGGAAGGAGAGTGTGACTGGGGAAGGGAAGGAGTGTGAGGCTGGGGAAGGTAAGGAGAGTGAGGCTGGGGAAGGGAAGGGGAGTGTAGCTGGGAAAGAGAAGGTGAGTGTGGCTGGGGAAGGGAAGGAGAGTGAGGCAGTGGAAGTGAAAGAAAGTGAGGCTGGGGAAGGGAAGGTGAGTGAGGCTGGGGAAGGGAAGGTGAGTGAGGCTGGGGAAGGGATGGAGAGTGAGGCTGGGGAAGGGAATGTTAGGGAAGCTGAGGAAGAAAAGGAGAGTGAGGCAGTGGAAGGGAAAGAGAGTGAGGCTGGGGAAGGGAAGGAGAGTGAGACTAGGGAAGGGAGGAAAGTGAGGCTGGGGAAGGGAAGATGAGTAAGGCTGGGGAAGGGAAGGAGAATGTGGGTGGGGAAGGGAAGGTGAGTGAGGTTGGGGAAGGGAAGGTGAGTGAGGCTGGAAAGTGAAATGGGAGTGAGTCTGGTGAAGGTTAGGAGAGTGAGGCTGGGGAAGGGAAGGTGAGTGAGGCTGGGGAAGAGAAGGTGAGTGTGGGTGGGGAAGGGAAGGTGAGTGAGATTGGGGAAACGAAGGAGAGTGAGACTGGGGAAGAAAATGAGAGTTAGGCTGGGAAAGGGAAGGTGAGTGAGGCTTTCAAATGAAAGGAGAGTGAGGCTGGGGAAGAGAAGGAGAGTGAGACTGGGGAAGGGAAGGAGAGTGAGGCTGGGGATGGGAAGGAGAGTGAGGCCTGGGAAGAGAAGGAGAGTGAGGCTGGGGAAGGGAAGGTGAGTGTTGCTGGGGAAGAGAAAGAGAGTGAGGCTGGGGAAGGGAAGGTGAGTAAGGCTGGGGAAGGGAAAGAGAGTGAGGCTGGGGAAGGGAAGGAAAGTGTGGCTGGGGAAGTAAAGATGAGTGTGGATGGGGATGGGAAGGTGAGTGAGGCTGGGGAAGGGAAGGTGAGTGAGGCTGGAGAAGGGAAGGAGAGTGAGGCTTTAAAATGAGAAGAGAGTGAGGCTGGGGAAGGGAAGGAGAGTGAGGCTGGAAAAGGAAAGGAGAGTGAGGCTGGGGAAGGGAATGAGAGTGAGGCTTTGGAAGGGAAGGAGAGTGAGGCTGGAAAATGAATGGCGAGTGTGTCTGGGAAAGGGAAGGTAAGGGAGGCTGGAAAGTGAAAGGTAAGTGAGGCTGGGGAAGGGAAGGAGAGTGAGGCTGAAGAAGGGAAGGTGAGCGAGGCTGGGGAAGGGAAGGAGAGTGAGGCTGGAAAATGAAAGGGGAGTGAGGCTGGGGAAGGGAAGGTAAGTAAGGCTGGAAAGTGAAAGGTAAGTGAGGCTGGGGAAGGGAAAAAGAGTGAGGCTGGGGAAGGGAAGGTGAGTGAGGCTGGGGAAGGGAAGGAGAGTGAGGCTGGAAAATGAAAGGGGAGTGAGGCAAGGGAAGGGATGGTGAGTGAGGCTGGAAAGTGAAAGGTAAGTGAGGGTGTGGAAGGGAAGGATAGTGAGGCTGGGGAAGGGAATGTAAGTGAGGCTTTCAAATGAAAGGAGAGTGAGGCTGGGGAAGAGAAGGAGAGTGAGACTGGGGAAGGGAAGGTGAGTGTTGCTGGGGAAGGGAAAGGGAGTGAGGCTGGGGAAGGGAAGGAGAGTGAGGCTGGGGAAGGGAAGAAGAGTGAGGCTGGAGAAGAGAAGGAAAGTGAGGCAGGTGAAGGGAAGGTGAGTGAAGCTGGGGAAATGAAGGAGAGTGTGGTTGGGGATTGGAAAGAGAATGAGGCAGGGGAAGGGAAGGGCAGTGAGGCTGGGGAAGGGAAGGTGAGTGTGGCTGCGGAAGAGAAGGAGAGTGAGGCTGGAAAATGAAAGGGGAGTAAGGCTGGGGAAGGGAAGGGGAATTTGGCTGGGAAGGGAAGGGGAGTGTGGCTGGGAAGGGAAGTAGAGTGAGGCTGGTGAAGGGAAGGTGAGTGAGGCTAGGGAAAGGAAGGTGAGTGAGGCTGGGGAAAGGAAGGAGACTGTGGCTGGGGAAGGGAAGGAGAGTGAGGCTGGTGAAGGGAAGGAGAATGAGGCTGGAAAATGAGAGGAGAGTGAGGCTGGAAAAAAGAAGGAGAGTGAGTCTGGGGAAGGGAAGGTGAGTGTGGCTGGAAAATGAGAGGAGAGTGAGTCTGGGGAAGGGAAGGTGAGTGTGGCTGGAAAATGAGAGTTGAGTGAGGCTGGGGAAGGGAAGGTAAGTCAGAATGGAAAGTGAAAGCTGAGTGTAGCTGGGGAAGGGAAGGTGAGTGAGGCTGGGGAAGGGAAGGAGAGTGAGGGTGGGGAAGGGAAGGTAAGTGAGGCTGGGGAAGGGAAGGAGAGTGAGGCAGTGGAAGGGAAAGAGAGTGAGGCTGGGAAAAGGAAGGAGAGTGAGTCTGGGGAAGGGAAGGTGAGTGTGGCTTTAAAATGAAAGGAGAGTGAGGCTGGGGAAGGGAAAGAGAATGTGGTTGGGGAAGGAAAGGAGAGTGAGGCTGGGGAAGGGAAGGTGAGTGAGGCTGGAAAGTGAAAGGTGAGTGAGGCTGGGGAAGAGTAGGTGAGTGAGACTGGAAAGTGAAAGGTGAGTGAGGCTGGGGAAGGGAAGGAGAGTGAGGCTGGTGATGGGTTGGAGAGTGAGGCTGCGGAAGGGAAGGTGAGTGAGGTTGAAAAGTGAAAGGTGAGTGAGGCTGGGGAAGGGAAGGTGAGTGTGGGTGGGGAAAGGAAGGTGAGTGAGGTTGGGGAAATGAAGGAGAGTGAGGCTGTGGAAGAGAAGGAGAGTGAGGCTGGGGAACAGAAGGTGAGTGAGGCTGGGGAAAAGAAGGAGAGTGAGGCTGGGGATGGGAAGGAGAGTGAGGCCTGGGAAGGGAAAGAGAGTGAGGCTGGGGAAGGGAAGGTGAGTGTGGCTGGGGAAGGGAAAGAGAGTGAGGCTGGGGAAGGGAAGGTGAGTGAGGCTGGGGAAGGGAAAGAGAGTGAGGCTGGGGAAGGGAAGGAAAGTGTGGCTGGGGAAGTAAAGATGAGTGAGGCTGGGGATGGGAAGGTGAGTGAGGCTGGGGAAGGGAAGGTCAGTGAGGCTGGGGAAGGGAAGGAGAGTGAGGCTGGAAAATGAAAGGAGAGTGAGGCTGGGGAAGGGAATGAGAGTGAGGCTGGAAAGTGAAAGGTAAGTGAGGCTGGGGAAGGGAAGGAGAGTGAGGCTGGGGAAGGGAAGGTGAGTGAGGCTGGGGAAGAGAAGGAAAGTGTGGCTGGGGAAGGGAAGGTGAGTGAGGCTGGGGAAGGGAAGGTGAGTGTGGCTGGGGAAGGGAAGGAGAGTGAGGCAGTGGAAGTGAAAGAGAGTGAGGCTGGGGAAGGGAAGGTGAGTGAGGCTGGGGAAGGGAAGGTCAGTAAGGCTGGGGAAGGGAAGGAGAGTGAGGCTGGAAAATGAAAGGAGAGTGAGGCTGGGGAAGGGAATGAGAGTGAGGCTGGAAAGTGAAAGGTAAGTGAGGCTGGGGAAGGGAAGGAGAGTGAGGCTGGGGAAGGGAAGGTGAGTGAGGCTGGGGAAGAGAAGGAGAGTGTGGCTCTGGAAGGGAAGGAGAGTGTGGCTGGGGAAGGGAAGGAGAGTGAGGCAGTGGAAGTGAAAGAGAGTGAGGCTGGGGAAGGGAAGGTGAGTGAGGCTGGGGAAGAGGAGAGTGAGGCAGTGGAAGGGAAAGAGAGTGAAGCTGGGGAAGGGAAGGTGAGTGAAGCTGGGGAAGGGAAGGAGAGTGAGGATGGGGAAGGGAAGGTGAGTGAGGCTGGGGAAGGGAAGAAAAGTGAGGCAGTGGAAGGGAAAGAGAGTGAGGCTGGGGAAGGGAAGGTGAGTGAGGCTGGGGAAGAGGAGAGTGAGGCAGTGGAAAGGAAAGAGAGTGAGGCTGGGGAAGGGAAGGTGAGTGAGGCTGGAAAATGAAAGGGGAATGAGGCTGGGGAAGGGAAGGTGAGTGAGGCTTTAAAATGAAAGGAGAGTGAGGCTGGGGAAGGGAAGGAAAGTGAGGCTGGGGAAGGGATTGAGAGAGAGGCTGAGGAAGGGATGGAGAGTGAGGCTGGGGAAGGGAATGTTAGTGAGGCTGGGGAAGGGAAGGAGAGTGTGGCTGGGGAAGGGAAGGAGAGTGTGGCTGGGGAAGGGAAGGAGAGTGAGGCTGGTAGAGGGAAGGAGAGTGAGGCTGAGGAAGGGAAGGAGAGTGAGGCTGAGGAAGGGATGGAGAGTGAGGCTGGGGAAGGGAAGGAGAGTGAGGCTGAGGAAGGGATGGAGAGTGAGGCTGGTAGAGGGAAGGTGAGTGAGGCTTTCAAATGAAAGGAGAATGAGGCTGGGGAAGGGAAGGAGAGTGAGGCTGAGGAAGGGATGGAGAGTGAGGCTGGTAGAGGGAAGGAGAGTGAGGCTTTAAAATGAGAAGAGAGTGAGGCTGGGGAAGGGAAGGAGAGTGAGGCTGGAAAAGGAAAGGAGAGTGAGGCTGGGGAAGGGAATGAGAGTGAGGCTTTGGAAGGGAAGGAGAGTGAGGCTGGAAAATGAATGGCGAGTGTGTCTGGGAAAGGGAAGGTAAGGGAGGCTGGAAAGTGAAAGGTAAGTGAGGCTGGGGAAGGGAAGGAGAGTGAGGCTGAAGAAGGGAAGGTGAGTGAGGCTGGGGAAGGGAAGGAGAGTGAGGCTGGAAAATGAAAGGGGAGTGAGGCTGGGGAAGGGAAGGTAAGTAAGGCTGGAAAGTGAAAGGTAAGTGAGGCTGGGGAAGGGAAAAAGAGTGAGGCTGGGGAAGGGAAGGTGAGTGAGGCTGGGGAAGGGAAGGAGAGTGGGGCTGGAAAATGAAAGGGGAGTGAGGCAAGGGAAGGGATGGTGAGTGAGGCTGGAAAGTGAAAGGTAAGTGAGGGTGTGGAAGGGAAGGATAGTGAGGCTGGGGAAGGGAATGTAAGTGAGGCTTTCAAATGAAAGGAGAGTGAGGCTGGGGAAGAGAAGGAGAGTGAGACTGGGGAAGGGAAGGTGAGTGTTGCTGGGGAAGGGAAAGGGAGTGAGGCTGGGGAAGGGAAGGAGAGTGAGGCTGGGGAAGGGAAGAAGAGTGAGGCTGGAGAAGAGAAGGAAAGTGAGGCAGGTGAAGGGAAGGTGAGTGAAGCTGGGGAAATGAAGGAGAGTGTGGTTGGGGATTGGAAAGAGAATGAGGCAGGGGAAGGGAAGGGCAGTGAGGCTGGGGAAGGGAAGGTGAGTGTGGCTGCGGAAGAGAAGGAGAGTGAGGCTGGAAAATGAAAGGGGAGTAAGGCTGGGGAAGGGAAGGGGAATTTGGCTGGGAAGGAAAGGGGAGTGTGGCTGGGAAGGGAAGTAGAGTGAGGCTGGTGAAGGGAAGGTGAGTGAGGCTAGGGAAAGGAAGGTGAGTGAGGCTGGGGAAAGGAAGGAGACTGTGGCTGGGGAAGGGAAGGAGAGTGAGGCTGGTGAAGGGAAGGAGAATGAGGCTGGAAAATGAGAGGAGAGTGAGGCTGGAAAAAAGAAGGAGAGTGAGTCTGGGGAAGGGAAGGTGAGTGTGGCTGGAAAATGAGAAGGAGAGTGAGTCTGGGGAAGGGAAGGTGAGTGTGGCTGGAAAATGAGAGTTGAGTGAGGCTGGGGAAGGGAAGGTAAGTCAGAATGGAAAGTGAAAGCTGAGTGTAGCTGGGGAAGGGAAGGTGAGTGAGGCTGGGGAAGGGAAGGAGAGTGAGGGTGGGGAAGGGAAGGTAAGTGAGGCTGGGGAAGGGAAGGAGAGTGAGGCAGTGGAAGGGAAAGAGAGTGAGGCTGGGAAAAGGAAGGAGAGTGAGTCTGGGGAAGGGAAGGTGAGTGTGGCTTTAAAATGAAAGGAGAGTGAGGCTGGGGAAGGGAAAGAGAATGTGGTTGGGGAAGGAAAGGAGAGTGAGGCTGGGGAAGGGAAGGTGAGTGAGGCTGGAAAGTGAAAGGTGAGTGAGGCTGGGGAAGAGTAGGTGAGTGAGACTGGAAAGTGAAAGGTGAGTGAGGCTGGGGAAGGGAAGGAGAGTGAGGCTGGTGATGGGTTGGAGAGTGAGGCTGGGGAAGGGAAGGTGAGTGAGGTTGAAAAGTGAAAGGTGAGTGAGGCTGGGGAAGGGAAGGTGAGTGTGGGTGGGGAAAGGAAGGTGAGTGAGGTTGGGGAAATGAAGGAGAGTGAGGCTGTGGAAGAGAAGGAGAGTGAGGCTGGGGAACAGAAGGTGAGTGAGGCTGGGGAAAAGAAGGAGAGTGAGGCTGGGGATGGGAAGGAGAGTGAGGCCTGGGAAGGGAAAGAGAGTGAGGCTGGGGAAGGGAAGGTGAGTGTTGCTGGGGAAGGGAAAGAGAGTGAGGCTGGGGAAGGGAAGGTGAGTGAGGCTGGGGAAGGGAAAGAGAGTGAGGCTGGGGAAGGGAAGGAAAGTGTGGCTGGGGAAGTAAAGATGAGTGAGGCTGGGGATGGGAAGGTGAGTGAGGCTGGGGAAGGGAAGGTCAGTGAGGCTGGGGAAGGGAAGGAGAGTGAGGCTGGAAAATGAAAGGAGAGTGAGGCTGGGGAAGGGAATGAGAGTGAGGCTGGAAAGTGAAAGGTAAGTGAGGCTGGGGAAGGGAAGGAGAGTGAGGCTGGGGAAGGGAAGGTGAGTGAGGCTGGGGAAGAGAAGGAAAGTGTGGCTGGGGAAGGGAAGGTGAGTGAGGCTGGGGAAGGGAAGGTGAGTGTGGCTGGGGAAGGGAAGGAGAGTGAGGCAGTGGAAGTGAAAGAGAGTGAGGCTGGGGAAGGGAAGGTGAGTGAGGCTGGGGAAGGGAAGGTCAGTGAGGCTGGGGAAGGGAAGGAGAGTGAGGCTGGAAAATGAAAGGAGAGTGAGGCTGGGGAAGGGAATGAGAGTGAGGCTGGAAAGTGAAAGGTAAGTGAGGCTGGGGAAGGGAAGGAGAGTGAGGCTGGGGAAGGGAAGGTGAGTGAGGCTGGGGAAGAGAAGGAGAGTGTGGCTCTGGAAGGGAAGGAGAGTGTGGGTGGGGAAGGGAAGGAGAGTGAGGCAGTGGAAGTGAAAGAGAGTGAGGCTGGGGAAGGGAAGGTGAGTGAGGCTGGGGAAGAGGAGAGTGAGGCAGTGGAAGGGAAAGAGAGTGAAGCTGGGGAAGGGAAGGTGAGTGAAGCTGGGGAAGGGAAGGAGAGTGAGGATGGGGAAGGGAAGGTGAGTGAGGCTGGGGAAGGGAAGAAAAGTGAGGCAGTGGAAGGGAAAGAGAGTGAGGCTGGGGAAGGGAAGGTGAGTGAGGCTGGGGAAGAGGAGAGTGAGGCAGTGGAAAGGAAAGAGAGTGAGGCTGGGGAAGGGAAGGTGAGTGAGGCTGGAAAATGAAAGGGGAATGAGGCTGGGGAAGGGAAGGTGAGTGAGGCTTTAAAATGAAAGGAGAGTGAGGCTGGGGAAGGGAAGGAAAGTGAGGCTGGGGAAGGGATTGAGAGAGAGGCTGAGGAAGGGATGGAGAGTGAGGCTGGGGAAGGGAATGTTAGTGAGGCTGGGGAAGGGAAGGAGAGTGTGGCTGGGGAAGGGAAGGAGAGTGTGGCTGGGGAAGGGAAGGAGAGTGAGGCTGGTAGAGGGAAGGAGAGTGAGGCTGAGGAAGGGAAGGAGAGTGAGGCTGAGGAAGGGATGGAGAGTGAGGCTGGGGAAGGGAAGGAGAGTGAGGCTGAGGAAGGGATGGAGAGTGAGGCTGGTAGAGGGAAGGTGAGTGAGGCTTTCAAATGAAAGGAGAGTGAGGCTGGGGAAGGGAAGGAGAGTGAGGCTTTCAAATGAAAGGAGAGTGAGGCTGGGGAAGGGAAGGAGAGTGAGGCTGAGGAAGGGAAGCAGAGTGATGCTGGGGAAGGGAAGGAGAGTGAGGCTGAAGAAGGGATGGAGAGTGAGGCTGGGGAAGGGAAGGAGAGTGAGGCTGAGGAAGGGAAGGTGAGTGAGGCTGGGGAAGGGAAGGTGAGTGAGGCTTTCAAATGAAAGGAGAGTGAGGCTGGGGAAGGGAAGGAGAGTGAGGCTGGGGAAGGGAAGCAGAGTGAGGCTGGGGAAGGGAAGGAGAGTGAGGCTGAAGAAGGGATGGAGAGTGAGGCTGGGGAAGGGAAGGAGAGTGAGGCTGGGGAAGGGAAGGAGAGTGAGGCTGGGGAAGGGAAGCAGAGTGAGGCTGGGGAAGGGAAGGTGAGTGAGGCTGGGGAAGGGAAGGAGAGTGAGGCAGTGGAAGTGAAAGAGAGTGAGGCTACGGAAGGGAAGGTGAGTGAGGCTGGGGAAGGGATGGAGAGTGAGGCTGGGGAAGGGAATGTTAGAGAGGCTGAGGAAGGGAAGGAGAGTGAGGCAGTGGAAGGAAAAGAGAGTGAGGGTGGGGAAGGGAAGGTGAGTGAGGCTGGGTAAGAGAAGTAGAGTGAGGCAGTGGAAGGGAAAGAGAGTGAGGCTTCGGAAGAGAAGGTGAGTGAGGCTGGAAAATGAAAGGGAAATGAGGCTGGGGAAGGGAAGGTGAGTGAGGCTGGAGAAGGGAATGAGAGTGAGGCTGGAAAATGAAAGGAGAGTGAGGCTTGGGAAGGGAAGGAGAGTGAGACTGGAAAATGAAAGAGGAGTGAGGCTGGAGAAGGGAATGAGACTGTGGTTGAAAAATGAAGGGGGACTAAGGCTGGGGAAGGGAAGGAGAGTGAGACTAGGGAAGGGAGGAAAGTGAGGCTGGGGAAGGGAAGATGAGTAAGGCTGGGGAAGGGAAGGAGAATGTGGTTGGGGAAGGGAAGGAGAGTGAGGCTGGGGAAGGGAAGGTGAGTGAGACTGGAAAGTGAAAGGGGAGTGAGGCTAGTGAAGGTTAGGAGAGTGAGGTTGGGGAAGGGAAGGTGAGTGAGGCTGGGGAAGGGAAGGAGAGTGAGGCTGGGGATGGGAAGGAGACTGAGGCTGGGGAAGGGAAGGTGAGTGTGGGTGGGGAAGGGAAGGTGAGTGAGGCTGGGGAAACGAAGGAGAGTGAGGCTGGGGAAGAGAAGGAGAGTTAGGCTGGGGAAGGGAAGGTGAGTGAGGCTTTCAAATGAAAGGAGAGTGAGGCTGGGGAAGAGAAGGAGAGTGAGACTGGGGAAGGGAAGGAGAGTGAGGCTAGGGATGGGAAGGAGAGTGAGGCCTGGGAAGGGAAGGAGAGTGAGGCTGGGGAAGGGAAGGTGAGTGTTGCTGGGGAAGTAAAGATGAGTGAGGCTGGAGAAGGGACAGAGAGTGAGGCTGGGGAAGGGGAAGGAAAGTGTGGCTGGGGAAGTAAAGATGAGTGAGACTGGGGATGAGAAGTTGAGTGAGGCTGGGGAAGGGAAGGTGAGTGAGGCTGGGGAAGGGAAGGAGAGTGAGGCTTTAAAATGAGAGGAGAGTAAGGCTGGGAAAGGGAAGGTGAGTGAGGCTGGAAAATGAATGGGGAGTGTGGCTGGGGAAGAGAAGGAGAGTGAGGCTGAAGAAGGGAAGGTGAGTGAGGCTGGGGAAGGGAAGGAGAGTGAGGCTGGAAAATGATAGGGGAGTGAGGCTGGGGAAGGGAAGGTAAGTGAGGCTGGGGAAGGGAAAAAGAGTGAGGCTTAAGAAGGGAAGGTGAGTGAGGCTGGGGAAGGGAAGGAGAGTGAGGCTGGAAAATGAAAGGAGAGTGAGGCTGGGGAAGGGAATGAGAGTGAGGCTGGAAAGTGAAAGGTAAGTGAGGCTGGGGAAGGGAAGGAGAGTGAGGCTGGGGAAGGGAAGGTGAGTGAGGCTGGGGAAGAGAAGGAGAGTGTGGCTCTGGAAGGGAAGGAGAGTGTGGCTGGGGAAGGGAAGGTGAGTGTGGCTGGGGAAGGGAAGGAGAGTGAGGCAGTGGAAGTGAAAGAGAGTGAGGCTGAGGACGGGAAGGTGAGTGAGGCTGGGGAAGAGGAGAGTGAGGCAGTGGAAGGGAAAGAGAGTGAAGCTGGGGAAGGGAAGGTGAGTGAAGCTGGGGAAGGGAAGGAGAGTGAGGATGGGGAAGGGAAGGTGAGTGAGGCTGGGGAAGAGAAGGAGAGTGTGGCTGGGGAAGGGAAAGAGAGTGAGGCTGGGGAAGGGAATGTTAGTGAGGCTGGGGAAGGGAAGAAAAGTGAGGCAGTGGAAGGGAAAGAGAGTGAGGCTGGGGAAGGGAAGGTGAGTGAGGCTGGGGAAGAGGAGAGTGAGGCAGTGGAAGGGAAAGAGAGTGAGGCTGGGGAAGGGAAGGTGAGTGAGGCTGGAAAATGAAAGGGGAATGAGGCTGGGGAAGGGAAGGTGAGTGAGGCTTTAAAATGAAAGGAGAGTGAGGCTGGGGAAGGGAAGGAGAGTGAGGCTGGGGAAAGGATTGAGAGAGAGGCTGAGGAAGGGATGGAGAGTGAGGCTGGGGAAGGGAAGGAGAGTGTGGCTGGGGAAGGGAAGGAGAGTGAGGCCGGTAGAGGGAAGGAGAGTGAGGCTGAGGAAGGGAAGGAGAGTGAGGCTGAGGAAGGGATGGAGAGTGAGGCTGGGGAAGGGAAGGAGAGTGAGGCTGAGGAAGGGATGGAGAGTGAGGCTGGTAGAGAGAAGGTGAGTGAGGCTTTCAAATGAAAGGAGAGTGAGGCTGGGGAATTGAAGGAGAGTGAGGCTTTCAAATGAAAGGAGAGTGAGGCTGGGGAAGGGAAGGGGAGTGAGGCTGGGGAAGGGAAGCACAGTGAGGCTGGGGAAGGGAAGGAGAGTGAGGCTGAAGAAGGGATGGAGAGTGAGGCTGGGGAAGGGAAGGAGAGTGAGGCTGAGGAAGGGAAGGTGAGTGAGGCTGGGGAAGGGAAGGTGAGTGAGGCTTTCAAATGAAAGGAGAGTGAGGCTGGGGAAGGGAAGGAGAGTGAGGCTGGGGAAGGGAAGCAGAGTGAGGCTGGGGAAGGGAAGGAGAGTGAGGCTGAAGAAGGGATGGAGAGTGAGGCTGGGGAAGGGAAGGAGAGTGAGGCTGGGGAAGGGAAGGAGAGTGAGTCTGGGGAAGGGAAGCAGAGTGAGGCTGGGGAAGGGAAGGTGAGTGAGGCTGGGGAAGGGAAGGAGAGTGAGGCTGGGGATGGGAAGGAGAGTGAGGCTGGGGAAGGGAAGGTGAGTGTGGGTGGGGAAGGGAAGGTGAGTGAGGCTGGGGAAATGAAGGAGAGTGAGGCTGGGGAAGAGAAGGAGAGTTAGGCTGGGGAAGGGAAGGTGAGTGAGGCTGGGGAAGGGAAGGTGAGTGAGGCTGGAAAATGAAAGGGGAGTAAGGCTGGGGAAGGGAAGGGGAGTTTGGCTGGGAAGGGAAGGGGAGTGTGGCTGGGAAGGGAAGTAGAGTGAGGCTGGTGAAGGGAAGGTGAGTGAGGCTAGGGAAAGGAAGGTGAGTGAGGCTGGGGAAAGGACGGTGAGTGAGGCTGGAAAGTGAAAGGTGAGAGAGGCTGGAGAAGGGAAGGTGGGAAGAGTGGGAAGAAGAAGGGATGGAGAGTGAGGCTGGGAAAGGGAAAGAGTGAGGCTGGAAAATGAAAGGGGAGTAAGGCTGGGGAAAAGAAGGGGATTGTGGCTGGGAAGGAAAAGAGAGTGAGGTTGGGGAGGGGAAGGAGAGTGAGGCTGGGGAAAGGAAGGAGAGTGACACTGGGGAAGGGAAGGAAAGTGAGGCTGGGGAAGGGAATGAGAGTGAGGCAGGGGAAGAGAAGGAATGTGAGGCTGGGGAAGGGAAGGTGAGTGAGACTGGGGAAGGGAAGGAGAGTGTGGCTGGGGAAAGGAAGGAGAGTGAGTCTGGGGAAGGGAAGGTGAGTGAGACTGGGGAAGGGAAGGTGAGTGAGGCTGGAAAATGAGAGGAGAGTGAGGCTGGGGAAAGGAAGGAGAGTGAGTATGGGGAAGGGAAGGTGAGTGAGGCTGGAAAATGAAAGGAGAGTGAGGCTGGGGAAGGGAAGAAGAGTGAGGCTGGGGAAGGGAAAGAGAGTGAGGCTGGGGAAGGGAAGAAGAGTGAGGCTGGGGAAGGAAAGGTGAGTGAGGCTGGTGAAGGGAAGGAAAGAGTGGCTGGGGAAGGGAAGGAGAGTGAGGCTGGGGAAGAGAAGGTGAGTGTAACTGGGGAAGTGTGTATGGAGGCCAGTGAGAGGATCTGAGTAAGTAATGTGTGTGTGGTGACCAGGGAGGGGAGCTGTGTGTGTGTGTAATGTGTGTGGTGGCCAGTGAGAGGAGCTGTGTGTGTGTAATTTGTGTGTAGTGGCCAGTGTGAGGAGCTGTGTGTGTGTAATGTGTGTGTTGTGGCCAGTGAGAGGAGCTGAGTGTGTGTAATGTGTGTGTGGTGGACGGTGAGAGGCGATGAGTGTGTAATGTGTGTTTGGTGGCCAGTGAAAGGAGCTGAGTGTGTAATGTGTGTGTGGTGACCAGTGAAAGGAGCTGAGTGTGTGTAATGTGTGTGTGGTGGCCAGTTAGAAGACCTGTGTGTGTAATGTGTGTGTGGTGGCCAGTGAGAGGAGCTGAGTGTGTAATGTGTGTGTGGTGGCCAGTGAGAGAAGCAAAGTGTGTAATGTGTGTGTGGTGGCCAGTGAAAGGAGCTGAGTGTGTAATGTTTGTGTGGTGGCCAGTGAAAGGAGCTGAGTGTGTAATGTGTGTGTGGCGGCCAGTGAGAGGAGCTGAGTGTGTAATGTGTGTGTGGCGGCCAGTGTGAGGAGCTGTGTGTGTAATGTGTGTGTCGTAGCCAGTGAGAGGAAGTGTGTTTGTAATGTGTGTGTGGTGGCCAGTGCGAGAAGCCGTGTGTGTGGTGTCCAGTGAGAGGAGCTGAGTGTGTGTAATGTGTGTGTGGTGGCCAGTGAGAGGCGCTGAGTGTGTAACGTGTGTTTGGTGGCCAATGAGAGAAGGTGAGTGAGTATGTAATGTGTGTGTTGTGGCCAGTGAGAGGAGCTGAGTGTGTAATGTGTGTGTGGTTACCAGTTAGAGGAGCTGTGTGTGTAATGTGTGTGTGGTGGCCATTGAGAGGAGCTGTGTGTGTAATGTGTGTGTGATGGCAAGTGAGAGGAGCTGTGTGTGTGCAATGTGTGTGTGGTGGCCAGTGTGATGAGCTGAGTGTGTAATGTGTGTGTGGTGGCTTGTGAGAGGAGCTGTGTGTGTGGGTAATGTGTGTGTGGTAGCTAGTGAGAGGAGCCGTGTGTAAAATGTGTGTTTAGTGGCCAGTGAGAGGAGCTCAGTGTGTAATGTGTGTGTGGTGGCCAGTGAGAGAAGCCGTGTGTGTAATGTGTGTGTGGTGGCCAGTGAGAGGAGCTGAGTGTGTGTAATGTGTGTGTGGTGGACGGTGAGAGGCGATGAGTGTGTAATGTGTGTTTGGTGGCCAGTGAAAGGAGCTGAGTGTGTAATGTGTGTGTGGTGACCAGTGAAAGGAGCTGAGTGTGTGTAATGTGTGTGTGGTGGCCAGTTAGAAGACCTGTGTGTGTAATGTGTGTGTGGTGGCCAGTGAGAGGAGCTGAGTGTGTAATGTGTGTGTGGTGGCCAGTGAGAGAAGCAAAGTGTGTAATGTGTGTGTGGTGGCCAGTGAAAGGAGCTGAGTGTGTAATGTTTGTGTGGTGGCCAGTGAAAGGAGCTGAGTGTGTAATGTGTGTGTGGCGGCCAGTGAGAGGAGCTGAGTGTGTAATGTGTGTGTGGCGGCCAGTGTGAGGAGCTGTGTGTGTAATGTGTGTGTCGTAGCCAGTGAGAGGAAGTGTGTTTGTAATGTGTGTGTGGTGGCCAGTGCGAGAAGCCGTGTGTGTGGTGTCCAGTGAGAGGAGCTGAGTGTGTGTAATGTGTGTGTGGTGGCCAGTGAGAGGCGCTGAGTGTGTAACGTGTGTTTGGTGGCCAATGAGAGAAGGTGAGTGAGTATGTAATGTGTGTGTTGTGGCCAGTGAGAGGAGCTGAGTGTGTAATGTGTGTGTGGTTACCAGTTAGAGGAGCTGTGTGTGTAATGTGTGTGTGGTGGCCATTGAGAGGAGCTGTGTGTGTAATGTGTGTGTGATGGCAAGTGAGAGGAGCTGTGTGTGTGCAATGTGTGTGTGGTGGCCAGTGTGATGAGCTGAGTGTGTAATGTGTGTGTGGTGGCTTGTGAGAGGAGCTGTGTGTGTGGGTAATGTGTGTGTGGTAGCTAGTGAGAGGAGCCGTGTGTAAAATGTGTGTTTAGTGGCCAGTGAGAGGAGCTCAGTGTGTAATGTGTGTGTGGTGGCCAGTGAGAGAAGCCGTGTGTGTAATGTGTGTGTGGTGGCCAGTGAAATGAGCTGAGTATGTAATGTGTGTGTGGTGGCCAGTGAGAGGAGCTGTTTGTGTAATGTGTGTGTGGTGGCCAGTGAGACGAGTTGTGTGTGTGTAATGTGTATGTGGTGGCCATTGAAAGGAGCTGAGTATGTAATGTGTGTGTGGTGGCCAGTGAGAGGAGCTGTGTGTGTGTAATGTGTGTGTGGTGGCGAGTGAGAGGAGCTGGTTGTGTAATGTGTGTGTGGTGGCCAGTGAGACGAGCTGTGTGTGTGTAATGTGTGTGTGGTGGCCAGTGAGACGAGCTGAGTGTGTAATGTGTGTGTGGTGGTGAGTGAGAGAAGCTAAGTGTGAAACGTGTGTATGGTGGCCAGTGAAAGGAGCTGAGTGTTGTATGTGTGATGGCCAGTTAGAGGAGCTGTGTGTGCAATGTGTGTGTAGTGGCCAGTGAGAGGAGCTGTGTGTGTAATGTGTGTGTGGTAGCCAGAGTGATGATCTGTGTGTGTAATGTGTGTGTGGTGGCCAGTGAGAGGAGAAGTGTTTGTAATGTGTGTGTGGTGGCCAGTGAGAGGAGCCGTGTTTGTAATGTGTGTGTGGCGGCCAGTGAGAGGAGCTGAGTGTGTAATGTGTGTGTGGTGGCCAGTGAGAGGAGCAGTGTTTGTAATGTGTGTGTGGTGGCCAGAGAGAGGAGCCGTGTTTGTAATGTGTGTGTGGTGGCCAGTGAGAGGAGCTGTGTGTGTAATGTGTGTGTGGTGGCCTGTGAGGGGAGCTGAGTGTGTATTGTGTGTGTGGTGGCCTGTGAGGGGAGCTGAGTGTGTATTGTGTGTGTGTGGTGGCCAGTTAGAGTAGCTGTATGTGTAATGTGTGTGTGGTGGCCATTGAGAGGAGCTGTGTGTGTAATGTGTGTGTGGTGGCCATTTAGAGTAGCTGTATGTGTAATGTGTTTGTGGTGGCCAGTGAGAGGAGCTGTGTGTGTAATGTGTGTGTGGTGGCCAGTGAGAGGAGCTGTGTGTGTAATGTGTGTGTGGTGGCCAGTGAGAGGAGCTGTGTTTGTAATGTGTGTGTGGTAACCAGTAAGAGAAACCGTGTGTGTAATGTGTGTGTGGTGGCCATTGAGAGGTGCTGAGTGTGTAATGTGTGTGTGGTGGCCAGTGAGAGGATCTGAGTGTGTAATGTGTGTCTGCTGGCCAGTGAGAGAAGCTAAGTGTGTAATGTGTGTGTGGTGGCCAGTGAGAGGAGCTGAGTGTGTAATGTGTGTGTGGAGGCCAGTTAGAGGAGCTGAGTGTGTAATGTATGTGGTGGCCAGTGAGAGGAGCTGAGTGTGTAATGTGTGTGTGGAGGCCAGTTAGAGGAGCTGAGTGTGTAATGTGTGTCTGGGGGCCAGTGAGAGGAAGTGAGTGTGTGTAATGTGTGTGTGGTGGCGAGTGAGAGGAGCAGAGTGTGTAATGTGTGTCTCATGGCCAGTGAGAGAAGCTAAGTGTGTAATTGTGTGTGGTGGCCAGTGAGAGGAGCAGAGTGTGTGTAATGTGTGTGTGGTGGCCAGTGAGAGAAGCTGAATAAGTAATGTGTGTGTAGTGGCCAGTGAGAGGAGCTGTGTGTGTGTAATGTGTGTGTAGTGGCTAGTGAAAGGAGCTGTGTTTGTAATGTGTGTGTGGTGGCTAGTGAGAGGAGCTGTGTGTGTAATGTGTGTGTAGTGGCCAGTGAGAGGAGCTGAGTGTGTAATGTGTGTGTGGTGGCCAGTGAGAGGAGCTGAGTGTGTAATGTGTGTGTGGTGGCCAGTGAGAGAAGCAAAGTGTGTAATGTGTGTGTGGTGGCCAGTGAAAGGAGCTGAGTGTGTAATGTTTGTGTGGTGGCCAGTGAAAGGAGCTGAGTGTGTAATGTGTGTGTGGCGGCCAGTGTGAGGAGCTGTGTGTGTAATATGTGTGTGGTGGCCAGTGAGAGAAGCTAAGTGTGTAATGTGTGTGTGGTGGCCAATGAAAGGAGCTGAGTGTGTAATGTGTGTGTCGTAGCCAGTGAGAGGAAGTGTGTTTGTAATGTGTGTGTGGTGGCCAGTGAGAGGAGCTGAGTGTGTAACGTGTGTTTGGTGGCCAGTGAGAGGAGCTGAGTGTGTAATGTGTGTGTGGTGGACAGTGCGAGAAGCCGTGTGTGTGGTGTCCAGTGAGAGGAGCTGAGTGTGTGTAATGTGTGTGTGGTGGCCAGTGAGAGGCGCTGAGTGTGTAACGTGTGTTTGGTGGCCAGTGAGAGGAGCTGTGTGTGTAATGTGTGTGTGGTGGCCATTGAGAGGAGCTGTGTGTGTAACGTGTGGTTGGTGGCCAGTGAGAGGAGCTGAGTGTGTAATGTGTGTGTTGTGGCCAGTGAGAGGAGCTGAGTGTGTAATGTGTGTGTGGTGGCCATTTAGAGGAGCTGTGTGTGTAATGTGTGTGTGGTGGCCATTGAGAGGAGCTGTGTGTGTAATGTGTGTGTGATGGCAAGTGAGAGGAGCTGTGTGTGTGCAATGTGTGTGTGGTGGCCAGTGTGATGAGCTGAGTGTGTAATGTGTGTGTGGTGGCTTGTGAGAGGAGCTGTGTGTGTGGGTAATGTGTGTGTGGTAGCTAGTGAGAGGAGCCGTGTGTAAAATGTGTGTTTAGTGGCCAGTGAGAGGAGCTGTGTGTGTGTGTAATGTGTGTGTGGTGGCCAATGAGTAGAGCTGTGTGTGTAATGTGTGTGTGGTGGCCATTGAAAGGAACTGAGTATGTAATGTGTGTGTGGTGGCCAGTGAAATGAGCTGAGTATGTAATGTGTGTGTGGTGGCCAGTGAGACGAGTTGTGTGTGTGTAATGTGTGTGTGGTGGCCATTGAAAGGAGCTGAGTATGTAATGTGTGTGTGGTGGCCAGTGAGAGGAGCTGTGTGTGTGTAATGTGTGTGTGGTGGCGAGTGAGAGGAGCTGGTTGTGTAATGTATGTGTGGTGGCCAGTGAGACGAACTGTGTGTGTGTAATGTGTGTGTGGTGGCCAGTGAGAGGAGCTGAGTGTGTAATGTGTGTGTGGTGGTGAGTGAGAGAAGCTGTGTGTGTAATGTGTGTGTGGTGGCCAGTGAAAGGAGCTGAGTGGGTAATGTATGTGTGATGGCCAGTTAGAGGAGCTGTGTGTGTAATGTGTGTGTAGTGGCCAGTGAGAGGAGCTGTGTGTGTAATGTGTGTGTGGTAGCCAGAGTGATGAGCTGTGTGTGTAATGTGTGTGTGGTGGCCAGTGAGATGAGAAGTGTTTGTAATGTGTGTGTGGTGGCCAGTGAGAGGAGCCGTGTGTGTAATGTGTGTGTGGCGGCCAGTGAGAGGAGCTGAGTGTGTAATGTGTGTGTGGTGGCCAGTGAGAGGAGCTGTTTGGGTGGTGGCTTGTGAGAGGAGCTGTGTGTGTGTGTAATGTATGTGTGGCGGCCAGTGAGAGGATCTGAGTGTGTAATGTGAGTGTGGTGGCCAGAGTGAGGAGCTGTGTGTGAAATGTGTGCGTGATGGCAGTGAGTGAAGCTGAGTGTGTAATGTGTGTGTGTTGGCCAGTGAGAGGAGCTGAGTGTGTAATCTGTGTATGGTGGCGAGTGAGAGAAGCTGCGCGTGTAATGTGTGTGTGGTGGCCAGAGAGAGGAGCTGAGTAAGTAATGTGTGTGTGGTGGCTTGTGAGAGGAGCTGTGTGTGTGTAATGTGTGTGTGTGGTAACCAGTGAGAGAAGCTGAGTGTGTAATGTGTGTGTGGTGGCCTGTGAGAGGCGCTGAGTGTGTAATGTGTGTGTGGTGGCCAGTGAGAGGAGCTGCGCGTGTAATGTGTGTGTGGTGGTCAATGAGAGTAGCTGAGTGTGTAATGTGTGTGTGGTGGCCTGTGAGAGGCGCTGAGTGTGTAATGTGTGTGTGGTGCCCAGTTAGAGTAGCTGTATGTGTATTGTGTGTGTGGTGGCCAGTGAGAGGAGCTGTGT
The DNA here is from genome assembly GCF_040958095.1 of Procambarus clarkii. Classification (NCBI taxonomy): domain Eukaryota; kingdom Metazoa; phylum Arthropoda; class Malacostraca; order Decapoda; family Cambaridae; genus Procambarus; species Procambarus clarkii. The sequence goes on along the minus strand of NC_091196.1, from coordinate 33,613,979 downwards.
GTGTAATGTGTGTAGTGGCCAGTGAGAGGAGCAGTGTGTAATGTGTGTGTGGTGGCCAGTGCCAGGAGCTGTGTGTGTGGTGGCCAGTGACAGGAGCTGTGTGTGTAATGTGTGCGTGATGGCAGTGAGTGGAGCTGAGAGTGTAATGTGTGTGTGATGGCCAGTGAGAAGAGCTGAGTGTGTGTAATGTGTGTGTAATGTGTGTGTGGTGGCCAGTGAGACGAACTGTGTGTGTGGTGGCCAGTGAGAAGAGCTGAGTGTGTGTAATGTGTGTGTGGTGGCCAGTGAGACGAACTGTGTGTGTGTAATGTGTGTGGTGGCCAGTGAGAAGAGCTGAGTGTGTAATGTGTGTGTGGTGGCCAGTGAGACGAACTGTGTGTGTGTAATGTGTGTGGTGGCCAGTGAGAAGAGCTGAGTGTGTAATGTGTGTGTGGTGGCCAGTGAGAGGAGCAGTGAATGTGTAATGTGTGTGTAGTGCCCAGTGAGAAGAGCTGAGTGTGTGTAATGTGTGTGTGGTGGCCAGTGAGAGGAGCTGTGTGTGTGGTTGCCAGTGAGAGAAGCCGTGTGTGTAATGTGTGTGTAGTGGCGTGTGAGAGGAGCTGTGTGTGTGTGTAATGTGTGTGTGGTAGCCAGTGAGAGGAGCTGAGTGTGTAATGTGTGTGTGTGGTGGCCAGTGAAACGAGCTGTGTGTGTGTAATGTGTGTGTGGTGGCCAGTGAGAGGAGCTGAATGTGTAATGTGTGTGTGGTGGCCATTGAGAGAATGTAAGTGTGTAATGTGTGTGTGGTGGCCAGTGAAAGGAGCTGAGTGTGTAATGTGTGTGTGGTGGCTTGTGAGAGGAGCTGTATGTGTGTGTAATGTGTGTGTGGTAGCCAGTGAGAGGAGCTGAGTGTGTAATGTGTGTGTGGTGGCCAGTGAAAGGAGCTGAGTGTGTAATGTGTGTGTAGTGGCCAGTGAGAGGAGCTGTGTGTGTAATGTGTGTGTAGTGGCCAGTGAGAGGATCTGAGTGTGTAATGTGTGTCTGGTGGCCAGTGAGAGGAGCTGAGTGTGTAATGTGTGTGTGTGGTAGCCAGTGAGAGGAGCTGAGTGTGTAATGTGTGTCTGGTGGCCAGTGAGAGGAGCTGTGTGTGTGTTATGTGTGTGTGGTGGCGAGTGAGAGTAGCTGAGTGTGTAATGTGTGTGTGGTGGCCAATGAGAGGAACTGAGTGTGTAATGTGTGTGTGGTGGCCAGTGAGAGAAGCTAAGTGTGTAACGTGTGTGTGGTGGCCAGTGAAAGGAGCTGAGTGTGTAACGTGTGTGTGTTGGCCAGTTAGAGGAGCTGTGTGTGTAATGTGTGTGTGGTGGCCATTGAGAGAATGTAAGTGTGTAATGTGTGTGTGGTGGCCAGTGAAAGGAGCTGAGTGTGTAATATGTGTGTGGTGGCTTCTGAGAGGAGCTGAGTGTGTAATGTGTGTCTGGTAGCTAGTGAGAGGAGCAGAGTGTGTAATGCGTGTGTGGTGGCCAGTGAGAGGAACTGTGTGTGTGTAATGTGTGTGTGGTGGCCAGTGAGAGAAGCCATATGTGTAATGTGTGTGTAGTGGCCAGTGAGAGGAGTTGAGTGAGTAATGTGTGTGTGGTGGCCAGTGAGGGAAGCTAAGTGTGTAATGTGTGTGTGGTGGCCATTGAAAGGAGCTGAGTGTGTAGTGTGTGTGTGTGTTGGCTTGAGTGAGGAGTTGTGTGTGTAATGTGTTCGTGATGGCAGTGATTGGAGCTGAAACATTAGAAGCTATTGACAGTCATCTTCAAATTCTCAAACCGACTGAATCCTATGCCTTTACTGATGACTCTGTGCAGTTAGGCACTGGTAGAACAGGTTGTGCATGTGCAGTATATAAAGGGAATGAAATGATCATGATTAGTACACAGAGATTGAACAACTGGGCAAGCACGACACAGACCGAGCTATTGGGAATTTTTCTAACCACTGAATACCTTAAGCTCAATGGTGGTGGAGTGATATTCTGTGACTCTAAAAGTGCTCTGCAGTGCTTAAATAACCCATCACAATATATGTCTGAAGCAGCTTGTAATATTAAATGGAATGTAATTTTTGCCAATGATAATACCTATTGTATACAATTTGTGTGGCTCCCATCCCATGTTGGAGTTGGAAAACATGACTTTGTAGATCAATTGGCCAATGAGGCTTGCAGGAAAGAAAACATTGATTATGACTTTAGACTATCTAATGCAGTTATTAGAAACATACAAATTAAAGAAATTAATTCAGATTTAGAAGAACTAAGAAATGCCCAAAGACCTGAAAGCTGCAGTATTAAAAGTTATGACAAGTTTTGTAATAATAGGTATTTGTATGGTTACCTTACCTTGAGGTTACCTTGAGGTGCTTCCGGGGCTTAGCGTCCCCGCGGCCCGGTCGTCGACCAGGCCTCCTGGTTGCCGGACTGATCAACCAGGCTGTTGGACGCGGCTGCTCGCAGCCTGACGTATGCGTCACAGCCTGGTTGATCAGTCCGGTCAGCACAGTAACCGGAGCAGGCAATGTGATGTAGTCATTGCGCGAATTCGCCTTGGCTATAGACACATCTGGCAGGTTAGTGAAGCTGAGCCACTACCAGAATATTCAGATTGTAAACTCTGTGCTAAACCTTTAATGCATTCACTAGAACACTATATTGATGAATGTGAAACCGTAAAGGACTTTAGACCTCCTGGCCTCTTGGACCACCAACTGTGTAACTATTTTATTGACTCAGGTGTTCTGGACGACATCCTAACAATTTACCCAAAATTTACTTGTCCATTTTAAGGAATGAAGAACAATTTTTATTTATATTACTTTAATGTGTGTGTGGCGGCCAGTGAGAGGAGCTGTGTTTGTAATGTGTGTGTGGTGGCCAGTGAGAGGAGCTGTGTGTGTAATGTGTGTGTGGTGGCCAGTGAGAGGAGCTGTGTGTGTGGCGGCCAGTGAGAGGAGCTGTGTTTGTAATGTGTGTGTGGTGGCCAGTGAGAGGAGCTGTGTTTGTAATGTGTGTGTGGTGGCCAGTGAGAGGAGCTGTGTGTGTAATGTGTGTGTGGCGGCCAGTGAGAGGAGCTGTGTTTGTAATGTGTGTGTGGTGGCGAGTGAGAGGAGCTGTGTGTGTAATGTGTGTGTGTGTTGGCCAGAGTGAGGAGCTGTGTGTGTAATGTGTGTGTGTGTTGGCCAGAGTGAGGAGCTGTGTGTGTAATGTGTGTGTGGTGGCAGTGAGTGGAGTTGAGTGTGTAATGTGTGTGTGGTGGCCAGTGAGAGGAGCTGAGTGTGTAATGTGTGTGTGGTGGCCAGTGAGAGGAGCTGTGTGTAATGTGTGTGTGGCGGCCAGTGAGAGGAGCTGTGTGTGTAATGTGTGTGTGGTGGCCATTGAGAGAAGCCGTGTGTGTAATGTGTGCGTGGTGGTCAGTGAGAGGAGCTGAGTGTGTAATGTGTGTGTGGTGGCTTGTGAGAGGAGCTGTGTGTGTGTAATGTGTGTGTGTGGTGGCCATTGAGAGAAGCCGTGTGTGTAATGTGTGCGTGGTGGCCAGTGAGAGGAGCTGTGTGTGTGTAATGTGTGTGTGGTGGCGAGTGAGAGGAGCTCAGTGTAATGTGTGTCTGGTGGCCAGTGAGAGGAGCTGTGTGTGTGTAATGTGTGTGTGATGGCCAGTGAGAGGAGCTGTGTGTGTGTAATGTCTGTGTGGTGGCCAGTGAGAGGAGCTGTGTGTGTGTAATGTCTGTGTGTTGGCCAGTGAGAGAAGCTGTGTGTGTAATGTGTGTGTGATGGCCAATGAGAGGAGCTGTGTGTGTGTAATGTGTGTGTGATGGCCAGTGAGAGGAGCTGTGTGTGTGTAATGTCTGTGTGGTGGCCAGTGAGAGAAGCTGAGTATGTAATGTGTGTGTGGTAGCCAGTGAGAGGAGCTGTGTGTGTGTAATGTGTGTGTGGTGGCCAGTGAGTGGAGCTGAGTGTGTAATGTGTGTCTGGGGGCCAGCGAGAGGAGGTGAGTGTGTGTAATGTGTGTGTGGTGGCCAGTGAGAGAAGCCATATGTGTAATGTGTGTAGTGGCCAGCGAGGGGAGTTGAGTGAGTAATGTGTGTGTGGTTTTTAGTGAGAGGAGCTGAGTAAGTAATGTGAGTGTGGTGGCCAGTTAGAGGAGCTGTATGTGTAATGTGTGTGTGGTGGCCAGTGATAAGAGCTGTGTGTGTAATGTGTGTGTGGTGGCCTGTGAGAGGAGCTGAGTGTGTAATGTGTGTGTGTGGTGGCCAGTTAGAGTAGCTGTATGTGTAATGTGTGTGTGGTGTCCAGTGAGAGGAGCTGTGTGTGTAATGTGTGTGTGGTGGCCAGTTAGAGTAGCTGTATGTGTAATGTGTGTGTGGTGGCCAGTGAGAGGAGCTGTGTGTGTAATGTGTGTGTGTGGTGGCCATTTAGAGTAGCTGTATGTGTAATGTGTTTGTGGTGGCCAGTGAGAGTACCTGTGTGTGTAATGTGTGTGTGGTGGCCATTGAGACAAGATAAGTTTGTAATGTGTGTGTGGTGGCCAGTGAGAGGAGCTGAGTATGTAATGTGTCTGTGGTGGCCAGTGAGAGGAGCTGAGTGTGTAATGTGTGTGTGGTGGCTTGTGAGAGGAGCTGTGTGTGTGTGTGTAATGTGTGTGTGGTAGCAAGGGAGAGGAGCTGTGTGTGTGCGTAATGTATGTGTGGTGGCCAGTGAGAGGAGCTGAGTGTGTAATGTGTGTGGTGGCCAGTGAGAAGAGCTGAGTGTGTGTAATGTGTGTGTGGTGGCCAATGAGAGGAGCTGAGTGTGTAATGTGTGTATGGTGGCCAGTGAGAGACGCTAAGTGTGTAATGTGTGTGTGGTGGCCGGTGTGAGGAGCTGTGTGTGTAATGTGTGTGTGGTGGCTTGTGAGAGGAGCTGTGTGTGTGTGCAATGTGTGTGTGGTAGCTAGTGAGAGGAGCTGAGTGTGTAATGAGTGTGTGGTGGCTTGTGAGAGGAGCTGTGTGTGTGCGTAATGTATGTGTGGTGGCCAGTGAGAGGAGCTGAGTGTGTAATGTGTGTGGTGGCCAGTGAGAAGAGCTGAGTGTGTGTAATGTGTGTGTGTGTTGGCCAATGAGAGGAGCTGAGTGTGTAATGTGTGTATGGTGGCCAGTGAGAGGAGCCGAGTGTGTAAGGTGTGTGTGGTGGCCAGTGAGAGAAGCTAAGTGTGTAATGTGTGTGTGGTGGCCGGTGTGAGGAGCTGTGTGTGTAATGTGTGTGTGTGGTGGAAGTGAGTGGAGCTGAGTGTGTAATGTGTGTGTGGTAACCAGTGAGAGGAGCTGAGTGTGCAATGTGTGTGTGGTGGCCAGTGAGAGGATCTGAGTGTGTAATGTGTGTGTGGTGGCCAGTGAAAAGAGCTGAGTATGTAATGTGTGTTTACTGGCCAGTGAGAGGAGCTGTGTGTGTGTAATGTATGTGTGGTGGCCAGTGAGAGGAGCTGAGTGTGTAATGTGTGTGTGGTGCCCAGTGAGAAGAGCTGAGTGTGTGTAATGTGTGTATGGTGGCCAGTGAGAGGAGCTGAGTGTTTAATGTGTGTGTGGTGGCCAGTGAGACGAACTGTGTGTGTGTAATGTGTGTGGTGGCCAGTGAGAAGAGCTGAGTGTGTAATGTGTGTGTGGTGGCCAGTGAGAGGAGCAGTGAATGTTTAATGTGTGTGTGGTGGCCAGTGAGAGGAGCTGTGTGTGTAATGTGTGTGTGGTGGCCAGTGTGAGGAGCTGTGTGTAATGTGTGTGTGGTGGCCAGTGAGAGGAGCTGTGTGTAATGTGTGTGTGGTGGCCAGTGCCAGGAGCTGTGTGTGTGGTGGCCAGTGACAGGAGCTGTGTGTGTAATGTGTGTGTGGTGGCCAGTGCCAGGAGCTGTGTGTGTGGTGGCCAGTGACAGGAGCTGTGTGTGTGTGTGTGGTAGCCAGTGAGAGGAGCTGAGTGTGTAATGTGTGTGTGGTGGCCAGTGAAAGGAGCTGAGTGTGTAATGTGTGTGTGGTGGCCTGTAAGAGGAGCTGTTTGTGTGTAATGTGTATGTGGTGGCCAGTGAGAGGAGCTGTGTGTGTAATGATTGTCTGGGGACAGTAAGAGGAGCTGAGTGTTTCATGTGTGTCTGAGGGCCAGTTAGAGGAGGTGAGTGTGTGTAATGTGTGTGTAGTGGCCAGTGAGAGGAACTGTGTGTGTGTAATATGTGTGTGATGGCCAGTGAGAGGAGCTGTGTGTGTGTAATGTGTGTGTGGTGGCCAGTGAGAGGAGCTGAGTGTGTAATGTGTGTGTGGTGGCCAGTGAGAGGAGGTGAGTGTGTAATGTGTGTGTGGTGGCCAGTGAGAGGAGCTGTGTGTGTAATGATTGTCTGGAGGCCAGTGAGAGGAGGTGAGTGTGTGTAATGTGTGTGTGTGGTGGCCAGTGAAACGAGCTGTGTGTGTGTAATGTGTGTGTGGTGGCCAGTGAGAGGAGCTGAATGTGTAATGTGTGTGTGGTGGCCATTGAGAGAATGTAAGTGTGTAATGTGTGTGTGGTGGCCAGTGAAAGGAGCTGAGTGTGTAATGTGTGTGTGGTGGCCAGTGAGAGGAGCTGTGTGTAATGTGTGTGTGGTGGCCAGTGTGAGGAGCTGTGTGTAATGTGTATGTGGTGGCCAGTGACAGGAGCTGAGTGTGTAATGTGTGTGTGTGGTGGCCAGTGAGAGAAGCTGTGTGTAATGTGTATGTGGTGGCCAGTGAGAGAAGCTGTGTGTGTAATGTGTGTGTGGTGGCCAGTGAAAGGAGCTGAGTGTGTAATGTGTGTGTGGTGGCCATTGAGAGAATGTAAGTGTGTAATGTGTGTGTGGTGGCCAGTGAAAGGAGCTGAGTGTGTAATGTGTGTGTGGTGGCCATTGAGAGAATGTAAGTGTGTAATGTGTGTGTGGGGGCCATTGAGAGAATGTAAGTGTGTAATGTGTGTGTGGTGGCCAGTGAGAGGAGCTGAATGTGTAATGTGTGTGTGGTGGCCATTGAGAGAATGTAAGTGTGTAATGTGTGTGTGGTGGCCAGTGAAAGGAGCTGAGTGTGTAATGTGTGTGTGGTGGCCAGTGACAGGAGCTGTGTGTGTAATGTGTGTTTGGTGGCCATTGACAGGAGCTGTGTGTGTAATGTGTGTGTAGTGGCGTGTGAGAGGAGCTGTGTGTGTGTGTGTGGTGGCCAGTGAGAGGAGCTGAGTGTGTAATGTGTGTGTGGTGGCCAGTGAGAGGAGCTGAGTGTGTGTAATGTGTGTGTGGTGGCCAGTGAGAGAAGCTGTGTGTAATGTGTGTGTGGTGGCCAGTGAGAGGAGCTGAGTGTGTAATGTGTGTGTGGTGGCTAGTGAGAGGAGCTGAGTGTGTAATGTGTGTGTGGTGGCTAGTGAGAGGAGCTGTGTGTAATGTGCGTGTGGTGGCCAGTGAGAGGAGCTGTGTGTGTAATGTGTGTGTGGTGGCCAGTGAGAGGAGCTGAGTGTGTAATGTGTGTGTGGTGGCCAGTGAGAGGAGCTGAGTGTGTAATGTGTGTGTGGTGGCCAGTGTGAGGAGCTGTGTGTAATGTGTGTGTGGTGGCCAGTGAGAGGAGCTGTGTGTAATGTGTATGTGGTGGCCAGTGAGAGGAGCTGTGTGTAATGTGTGTGTGGTGGCCAGTGAGAGGAGCTGTGTGTGTAATGTGTGTGTGGGGGCCATTGAGAGAATGTAAGTGTGTAATATGTGTGTAGTGGCCAGTGAAAGGAGCTGAGTATGTAATGTGTGTGTGTGGTGGCCAGTGAGAGGAGCTGAGTGTGTAATGTGTGTGTGATGGCTTGTGAGAGGAGCTGTGTGTGTAATGTGTGTGTGGTGGCTAGTGAGAGGAGCTGTGTTTGTAATGTGTGTGTGTGGTGTCCAGTGAGAGGAGCTGTGTGTGTAATGTGTGTGTGGTGGCTAGTGAGAGGAGCTGTGTTTGTAATGTGTGTGTGTGGTGGCCAGTGAGAGGAGCTGTGTGTGTAATGTGTGTGTGTGGTGGCTAGTGAGAGGAGCTGTGTTTGTATTGTGTGTGTGTGGTGGCCAGTGAGAGGAGCTGTGTGTGTAATGTGTGTGTGGTGGCTAGTGAGAGGAGCTGTGTTTGTAATATGTGTGTGTGGTGGCCAGTGAGAGAAGCTAAGTGTGTAATGTGTGTGTGGTAGCCAGTGAGTGGAGCTGAGTGTGTAATATGTGTGTGTTGTGGCCAGTGAGAGGAGCTGTGTTTGTAATGTGTGTGTGCGGTGGCCAGTGAGAGGAGCTGTGTGTGTAATGTGTGTGTAGTGGCCAGTGAGAGGATCTGAGTGTGTAATGTGTGTCTGATGGCCAGTGAGAGGAGTTAAGTGTGTGTAATGTGTGTGTGTGTGGTGGCCAGTGAGAGCTGTGTTTGTAATGTGTGTGTGGAGGCCAGTGAGAGGAACTAAGTGTGTAATGTGTGTGAGGTGGCTAGTGAAAGGAGCTGAGTATGTAATGTGGTCGTGGTGGCCAGTGAGAGGAGCTAAGTGTGTAATGTGTGTGTGGTGGCCAGTGAAAGGAGCTGAGTATGTAATGTGTGTGTAGTGGCCAGTGAGAGAAGCTGTGTGTGTGTGTGTGTAATGTGTGTGTGGAGGCGAGTGAGAGGAGCTGAGTGTGTAATGTGTGTGTGGTGGCCAGTGAAAGGAGCTGAGTATGTAATTTGTGTGTGGTGGCCAGTGAGAGGAGCTGTGTGTGTATGTGTAATGTGTGTGTGTGGAGGCGAGTGAGAGGAGCTGAGTGTGTAATGTGTGTGTGGTGGCCAGTTAGACGAGCTGTGTGTGTAATGTGTGCGTGTTGGCAGTGAGTGGAGCTGAGTATGTAATGTGTGTGTGCTAGCCAGTGAAAAGACCTGAGTGTGTAATGTGTGTATGGTAGCCAGTGAGAGGAGCTGAGTGTGTAATGTATGTGTGGTGGCCAGTGAGAGGAGTTGTGTGTGTGGTGGCGAGTAAGAGGAGCTGAGTGTGTAATGTGTGTGTGGTAGCCAGTGAGAGGAGCTGAGTATGTAATGTGTGTGTGGTGGCCTGTGAGAGGAGCTGAGTGTGTAATGTGTGTGTGGTGGCTTGTGAAAGGAGCTGTGTGTGTGTGGTAGCCAGTGAGTGGAGCTGAGTGTGTAATGTGTGTGTGGTAGCCAGTGAGAGGAGATGAGTATGTAATGTGTGTGTGGTGGCCTGTGAGAGGAGCTGAGTGTGTAATGTGTGTGTGGTGGCTAGTGAGAGGAGCTGTGTGTAATGTGTGTGTGGTGGCCAGTGTGAGGAGCTGTGTGTAATGTGTATGTGGTGGCCAGTGAGAGAAGCTAAGTGTGTAATGTGTGTGTGGTGGCCAGGGAGAGAAGCAAAGTGTGTAATGTGTGTGTGGTAGCCAGTGAGTGGAGCTGAGTGTGTAATATGTGTGTGTGGTAGCCAGTGAGAGAAGCTAAGTGTGTAATATCTGTGTGGCGGCCAGTGTGAGGAGCTGTGTGTGTAATTTGTGTGTGTGGTGGCCAGTTAATGGAGCTCAGTGTGTAATGTGTGTGTGGTGGCTAGTGAGAGGAGCTGTGTTTGTATTGTGTGTGTGATAAACAGTGAGAGAAGCTAAGTGTGTAATGTGTGTGTGGTAGCCAGTGAGTGGAGCTGAGTGTGTAATATGTGTGTGTTGTGACCAGTGAGAGGAGCTGTGTTTGTAATGGCTTGAGTGAGGAGTTGTGTGTGTAATGTGTGCGTGATGGCAGTGAGTGGAGCTGAAACATTAGAAGCTATTGACAGTCATCTTCAAATTCTCAAACCGACTGAATCCTATGCCTTTACTGATGACTCTCTGCGGTTAGGCACTGGTAGAACAGGTTGTGCATGTGCAGTATATAAAGGGAATGAAATGATCATGATTAGTACACAGAGATTGAACAACTGGGCAAGCACGACACAGACCGAGCTATTGGGCATTTATCTAGCCACTGAATACCTTAAGCTCAATGGTGGTGGAGTGATATTCTGTGACTCTAAAAGTGCTCTGCAGTCCTTAAATAACCTATCACAATATATGTCTGAAGCAGCTTGTAATATTAAATGGAATGTAATTTTTGCAAATGATAATACCTATTGTATAAAATTTGTGTGGCTCCCATCCCATGTTGGAGTTGGAAAACATGACTTTGTAGATCAATTGGCCAATGAGGCTTGCAGGAAAGAAAACATTGATTATGACTTTAGACTATCTAATGCAGTTATTAGAAACATACAAATTAAAGAAATTAATTCAGATTTAGAAGAACTAAGAAATGCCCAAAGACCTGAAAGCTGCAGTATTAAAAGTTATGACAAGTTTTGTAATAATAGGTATTTGTATGGTTACCTTACCTTGAGGTTACCTTGAGGTGCTTCCGGGGCTTAGCGTCCCCGCGGCCCGGTCGTCGACCAGGCCTCCTGGTTGCCGGACTGATCAACCAGGCTGTTGGACGCGGCTGCTCGCAGCCTGACGTATGCGTCACAGCCTGGTTGATCAGTCCGGTCAGCAAAGTAACCGGAGCAGGCAATGTGATGTAGTCATTGCGCGAATTCGCCTTGGCTATAGACACATCTGGCAGGTTAGTGAGGCTGAGCCACTACCAGAATATTCAGATTGTAAACTCTGTGCTAAACCTTTAATGCATTCACTAGAACACTATATTGATGAATGTGAAACCGTAAAGGACTTTAGACCTCCTGGCCTCTTGGACCACCAACTGTGTAACTATTTTATTGACTCAGGTGTTCTGGACGACATCCTAACAATTTACCCAAAATTTACTTGTCCATTTTAAGGAATGAAGAACAATTTTTATTTATATTACTTTAATGTGTGTGTGGCGGCCAGTGAGAGGAGCTGTGTTTGTAATGTGTGTGTGGTGGCGAGTGAGAGTAGCTGAGTGTGTAATGTGTGTGTGGTGGCCAGTGAGAGGAGCTGTGTTTGTAATGTGTGTGTGGTGGCCAGTGAGAGGAGCTGTGTGTGTAATGTGTGTGTGGTGGCCAGTGAGAGGAGCTGTGTTTGTAATGTGTGTGTGGTGGCGAGTGAGAGTAGCTGAGTGTGTAATGTGTGTGTGGTGGCCAGTGAGAGGAGCTGTGTGTGTAATGTGTGTGTGGTGGCCAGTGAGAGGAGCTGTGTGTGTAATGTGTGTGTGGCAGCCAGTGAGAGGAGCTGTGTGTGTGGCGGCCAGTGAGAGGAGCTGTGTGTGTAATGTGTGTGTGTGGCGGCCAGTGAGAGGAGCTGTGTGTGTAATGTGTGTGTGGCGGCCAGTGAGAGGAGCTGTGTTTGTAATGTGTGTGTGGTGGCCAGTGAGAGGAGCTGTGTTTGTAATGTGTGTGTGGTGGCTAGTGAGAGAAGCTAAGTGTGTAACGTGTGTGTGGTGGCCAGTGAGAGGAGCTGAGTGTGTAATGTGTGTGTGGCAGCCAGTGAGAGGAGCTGTGTGTAATGTGTGTACTCACCTAGTTGTGTTTGCGGGGGTTGAGCTCTGGCTCTTTGGTCCCGCCTCTCAACCGTCAATCAACAGGTGTACAGATTCCTGAGCCTATCGGGCTCTGTCATATCTACACTTGAAACTGTGTATTGAGTCAGCCTCCACCACATCACTTCCTAATGCATTCCATTTGTCAACCACTCTGACACTAAAAAAGTTCTTTCTAATATCTCTGTGGCTCATTTGGGCACTCAGTTTCCACCTGTGTCCCCTAGTACATGTGCCCCTTGTGTTAAATAGACTGTCTTTATCTACCCTATCAATCCCCTTCAGAATCTTGAATGTGGTGATCATGTCCCCCCTAACTCTTCTGTCTTCCAGCGAAGTGAGGTTTAATTCCCGTAGTCTCTCCTCGTAGCTCATACCTCTCAGCTCGGGTACTAGTCTGGTGGCAAACCTTTGAACCTTTTCCAGTTTAGTCTTATCCTTGACTAGATATGGACTCCATGCTGGGGCTGCATACTCCAGGATTGGCCTGACATATGTGGTATACAAAGTTCTGAATGATTCTTTACACAAGTTTCTGAATGCCGTTCGTATGTTGGCCAGCCTGGCATATGCCACTGATGTTATCCGCTTGATATGTGCTGCAGGAGACAGGTCTGGCGTGATATCAACCCCCAAGTCTTTTTCCTTCTCTGACTCCTGAAGAATTTCCTCTCCCAGATGATACCTTGTATCTGGCCTCCTGCTCCCTACACCTATCTTCATTACATTACATTTGGTTGGGTTAAACTCTAACAACCATTTGTTCGACCATTCCTTCAGCTTGTCTAGGTCTTCTTGAAGCCTCAAACAGTCCTCTTCTGTTTTAATCCTTCTCATAATTTTAGCATCGTCCGCAAACATTGAGAGAAATGAATCGATACCCTCCGGGAGATCATTTACATATATCAGAAACAAGATAGGACCGAGTACAGAGCCCTGTGGGACTCCACTGGTGACTTCACGCCAATCGGAAGTCTCACCCCTCACCGTAACTCTCTGCTTCCTATTGCTTAGATACTCCCTTATCCACTGGAGCACCTTACCAGCTACACCTGCCTGTCTCTCCAGCTTATGTACCAGCCTCTTATGCGGTACTGTGTCAAAGGCTTTCCGACAATCCAAGAAAATGCAGTCCGCCCAGCCCTCTCTTTCTTGCTTAATCTGTGTCACCTGATCGTAGAATTCTATCAAGCCTGTAAGGCAAGATTTACCCTCCCTGAATCCATGTTGGCGATTTGTCACGAAGTCCCTTCTCTCCAGATGTGTTACCAGGTTTTTTCTCACGATCTTCTCCATCACCTTGCATGGTATACAAGTCAAGGACACTGGCCTGTAGTTCAGTGCCTCTTGTCTGTCGCCCTTTTTGTATATTGGGACCACATTCGCCGTCTTCCATATTTCTGGTAGGTCTCCCGTCTCTAGTGACTTACTATACACTATGGAGAGTGGCAGGCAAAGTGCCTCTGCACACTCTTTCAGTACCCATGGTGAGATCCCATCTGGACCAACAGCCTTTCTAACATCCAGATCCAGCAGGTGTCTCTTGACCTCCTCTCTCGTAATTTCGAACTCCTCCAAGGCCGCCTGGTTTACCTCCCTTTCTCCTAACACAGTGACCTCACCCTGTTCTATTGTGAAGACCTCCTGGAACCTCTTGTTGAGTTCCTCACACACCTCTCTGTCATTCTCTGTATACCTGTCCTCGCCTGTTCTAAGTTTCAATACCTGTTCTTTCACTGTTGTTTTCCTTCTGATGTGACTGTGGAGTAGCTTTGGTTCGGTCTTGGCTTTGTTTGCTATATCATTTTCAAAATTTTTCTCTGCTTCTCTTCTCACCCTGACGTACTCATTCCTGGTTCTCTGGTATCTCTCTCTGCTTTCTGGTGTTCTGTTATTCCGGAAGTTCCTCCACGCCTTTTTGTTCAGTTTCTTCGCTTCCATACATGCCCTATTATACCATGGATTCTTCTGTTGCTTCTCGGATTTTTCCCTTTGGGCCGGGATGAACCTGTTTACTGCCTCCTGACACTTTTGGGTAACATAGTCCATCATACCCTGTACAGACTTGTCTCTGAGATCTGTGTCCCAAGGTATTTCACTTAGGAAACTTCTCATCTGTTCATAATTCCCCTTTCGGTATGCCAGCCTTTTGATTCCTAGTTCTTTTTGGGGGGAGATTAGTCCTAGCTCTACCAGGTACTCAAAATTCAATACACTGTGGTCACTCATTCCCAAGGGCGCTTCCATCTTAACTTCCCTTATATCCCATTCATTTAGGGTAAATATCAAATCAAGCATTGCTGGTTCATCTTCTCCTCTCATTCTTGTTGGTTCTTTGGTGTGCTGGCTTAGAAAGTTTCTTGTTGCCACGTCCAGCAGCTTAGCTCTCCATGTTTCTGGTCCTCCATGCGGGTCTCTGTTCTTCCAATCTATCTTCCCATGGTTGAAGTCTCCCATAATTAGTAGTCCAGATCCATTCCTGCTAGCAACAGAAGCTGCTCTTTCTATTATGTTAATGGTGGCCATGTTGTTTCTATCATATTCCTGTCTAGGTCTTCTGTCATTTGGTGGTGGATTATATATGACTGCGACTATAATTTTTTTCCCTCCATTTGTTACAGTACCTGCTATGTAGTCACTGAAACCTTCACAGCCCTGAATATCCATCTTCTCAAAATCCCAGCCTAGTCTTACCAGCAGAGCTACACCACCCCCACCTCTTCCTTCCCTCTCTTTCCTCATAACATAATAGTCCTGTGGGAACACTGCATTTGTTATCGTTTTCGTGATCTTTGTTTCTGTGAGGGCTATTATGTCTGGGTTTTCCTCTAGTACCAGTTCTCCAAGCTCATTTGCTTTATTTGTAATTCCATCTATGTTTGTGTACATCGCTTTGAGGCTCACTTTCTTCTGTCCCTTCTCAAATCGCCTCCTTGGTGAGTGTTCTGCTGGTGGGGGAGGCTGTTCCATGGGTGTGAGGACCTGTGAGGTGGATAACAGGGTCTCAGAGGATACTGGGATGAGGTGCGGGGAATCCAGTGAAGGGGGAGGGACAGGGAGGGTATGGGGTGAAAGGGGAGGGAGGACGGGAAGGAAAGGGGGGGAGGGAGGACTCGGGAAAATGTGTGTGTTGATGTGTGTGTTGGCCTGTACGTGGAACTGAGTGTGCAAAATGTGTGTGACGGCTAGTGTCAGGAGCTGTGTTTGTAATTTGTATGTGGTGGCCAGTGAGAGGAGCTGTGTGTGTAATGTGTGTGTGGTGCCCAGTAAGAGGAGCTGTGTGTGTAATGTGTGTGTGGTGGCCAGTGAGAGAAGCCGTGTGTGTGTAATGTGTGTGTAGTGGCGTGTGAGAGGAGCTGTGTGTGTGTGTAATGTGTGTGTGGTGGCTTGTGAGAGGAGCTGTGTGTGTGTGTAATGTGTGTGTGGTGGCCAGTGAGAGAAGCCGTGTGTGTAGTGGCGTGTGAGAGGAGCTGTGTGTGTGTGTAATGTGTGTGTGGTGGCCAGTGAGAGGAGCTGAGTGTGTAATGTGTGTGTGTGGTGGCCAGTGAGACGAGCTGTGTGTGTGTAATGTGTGTGTGATGGCCAGAGAGAGGAGCTGAGTGTGTAATGTGTGTGTGGTAGCCAGTGAGAAGAGCTGTGTTTGTAATTTGTGTGTGGTGGCTATTGAGAGAAGCCATGTGTGTAATGTGTGTGTTTGGTGGCCAGTGCGAGGATCTGAGTGTGTAATGTGTGTCTGGTGGCCAGTAAAAGGAGCTGAGTGTGTGTAATGTGTGTGTGTGGTGGATAGTGCAAAGAGCTGAGTCTGTTATATGTGTGTGGTTGCCAGTGAGAGGAGCTGTGTGTGTGTAATGTGTGTGTGGTGGCGAGTGAGAGGAGCTGAGTGTGTAATGTGTGTGTGGTGGCCAGTGAGACGAGCTGTGTGTGTGTAATGTGTGTGTGGTGGCCAGTGAGAGGAGCTGAGTGTGTAATGTGTGTGTGGTGGCCAGTGAGAGAAGCTAAGTGTGTAACGTGTGTGTGGTGGCCAGTGAAAGGAGCTGAGTGTGTAACGTGTGTGTGGTGGCCAGTTAGAGGAGCTGTGTGTGTAATGTGTGTGTGGTGCCCAGTAAGAGGAGCTGTGTGTGTAATGTGTGTGTGGTGGCTTGTGAGAGGAGCTGTGTGTGTAATGTGTGCGTGGTGGCCAGTGGGAGGAGCTGAGTGTGTGTAATGTGTGTGTGGCGGCCAGTAAGAGAAGCTAAGTGTGTAATGTGTATGTGGTAGCCAGTGAGAGGAGCTGAGTGTGTGTAATGTGTGTGTGTGATGGCCAGTGAGAGGTGCTGTGTGTGTAATGTGTGTGTGGTGGCCAGTGAGAGGAGCTGTGTGTGTGTAACATGTGGGTGATGGCCAGTGAGAGGAGGTGAGTGTATGTAATGTGTGTGTGGTGGCCAGTGAGAGGAGCTGAGTGTGTAATGTGTGTGTGGTGGCCAGTGAGAGGAGGTGAGTGTATGTAATGTGTGTGTGGTGGCCAGTGAGAGGAGCTGAGTGTGTAATGTGTGTGTGGTGGCCATTGAGAGAATGTATGTGTGTAATGTGTGTGTGGTGGCTTGTGAGAGAAGCCATATGTGTAATGTGTGTGTGGTGGCCAGTGAGAGGAGCTGTGTTTGTAATGTGTGTGTGTGGTGGCCAGTGAGAGAAGTCGTGTGTGTAATGTGCGTGTGGTGGCCAGAGAGAGAATGTATGTGTGTAATGTGTGTGTGGTGGCTTGTGAGAGAAGCCATATGTGTAATGTGTGTGTGGTGGCCAGTAAAAGGAGCTGAGTATGTAATGTGTGTTTCTGGTGGCGAGTGAGAGGAGCTGAGTGTGTAATGTGTGTGTGGTGGCCAGTGAGACGAGCTGTCTGTGTGTAATGTGTGTGTGGTGGCCAGAGAGAGGAGCTGAGTGTGTAATGTGTGTGTGGTGGCCAGTGAGAAGAGCTGTGTTTGTAATTTGTGTCTGGAGGCCATTGAGAGAAGCCGTGTGTGTAATGTGTGTCTGGTGGCCAGTAAAAGGAGCTGAGTATGTAATGTGTGTGTGGTGGACAGTGCAAAGAGCTGAGTATGTAATATGTGTGTGGTGGCCAGTGAGAGGAGCTGTCTGTGTGTAATGTGTGTGTGGTGGCGAGTGAGAGGACCTGAGTGTGTAATGTGTGTGGTGGCCAGTGAGACGAGATGTATGTGTGTAATGTGTGTGTGGTGGCCAGTAATAGGAGCTGAGTGTGTAATGTTTGTGTGGTGGCCAGTGAGAGGAGCTGAGTGTGTAATGTGTGTGTGGTGGCCAGTGAGAGAAGCTAAGTGTGTAACGTGTGTGTGTTGGCCAGTGAAAGAAGCTGAGTGTGTAACGTGTGTGTGGTGGCCAGTTAGAGGATCTGTGTGTGTGTGGTGCCCAGTGAGAGGAGCTGTGTGTGTAATGTGTGTGTGGTGGCCAGTGAAACGAGCTGTGTGTGTGTAATGTGTTTGTGGTTGCCAGTGAGAGGAGCTGAGTGTGTAATGTGTGTGTGGTGGCCATTGAGAGAATGTAAGTGTGCAATGTGTGTGTGGTGGCCAGTGAAAGGAGCTGAGTATGCAATGTGTGTGTGATGGCCAGTTAGAGGAGCTGTGTGTGTGTAATGTGTGAGTGGTGGCGAGTGAGAGGAGCTGAGTGTGTAATGTGTGTGTGGTGGCCAGTGAGACGAGCTGTGTGTGTGTAATGTGTGTGTGGTTGCCAGTGAGAGGAGGTGAGTGTGTGTAATGTGTGTGTGGTGGACAGTGAAACGAGCTGTGTGTGTGTAATGTGTGTGTGGTGGCCAGTGAGAGGAGCTGTGTTTGTAATGTGTGTGTAAAGGCCAGTGAGAGGAGCTGTGTGTGTGTAATGTGTGTGGTGGCCAGTGAGAGGAACTGAGTGTGTAATGTGTGTGTGAAGGCCAGTGAGAGGAGCTGTGTGTGTGTGTAATGTGTGTGTGGTGGCCAGTGAGAGTAGCTGTATGTGTGTGTAATGTATGTGTGGTGGCCAGTGAGAGGAACTGAGTGAGTAATGTGTGTGTGGTGGCCAGTGAGAGGAGCTGTGTGTGTAATGTGTGTGGTGGCCAGTGAGAGGAGCTGTGTGTGTAATTTGTGTGTGGTGGCCAGTGAGAGGAGCGGAGAGTGTAATGTGTGTGTGGTGGCCAGTAAAAAGATCTGAGTATGTAATGTGTGTGTGGTGGCCAGTGCAAGGAGCTGAGTATGTAATATGTGTAATGTGTGTGTGGTGACCAGTGAGACGAGCTGTGTGTGTGTAATGTGTGTGTGGTGGCCAGTGAGAGGAGCTGAGAGTGTAATGTGTGTGTGGTGGCCAATGAGAGAAGCTGTGTGTGTAATGTGTGTGTGGTGGCCAGTTAGAGGAGCTGTGTGTGTAATGTGTGTGTGGTGGCCAGTGAGAGGAGCTGTGTGTGTAATGTGTGTGTGATGGCCAGAGGGAGGAGCTGTGTGTGTAATGTGTGTGTGGTGGCCAGTGTGAGTAGCTGTGTGTGTAATGTGTGTGTGGTGGCCAGTGAGAGGAGCTGTGTTTGTAATGTGTGTTTGGTGGCCAGTGAGAGGAGCTGAGTGTGTAATGTGTGTGTGGTGGCCAGTGAGAGAAGCAAAGTGTGTAATGTGTGTGTGGTGGCCAGTGAAAGGAGCTGAGTATGTAATGTCTATGTGGTGGCCTGTGAGAGGAGCTGAGTGTGTAATGTGTGTGTGATAGCCAGTGAGAGGAGATGAGTGTGTAATGTGTGTCTGGTGGCCAGTGAGAAGAGCTGTGTGTGTGTGTGTAATGTGTGTGTGGAGGGGAGTGAGAGGAGTTGAGTGTGTAATGTGTGTCTGGTGGCCAGTGAGAGAAGCTGTGTGTGTAATGTGTGTGTGGTGGCCAGTGAGTGGAGCTGAGTGTGTAATGTGTGTGTGGTGGCTAGTGAGAAGATCTGAGTGTGTGTAATGTGTGTGTGGTGGCCAGTGAGTGGAGCTGAGTGTGTAATGTGTGTGTGGTGGCCAGTGAGAGGAGCTGAGAGTGTAATGTGTGTGTGGTGGCCAGTGAGACGAGCTGTGTGTGTGTAATGTGTGTTTGGTGGCCAGTGAGAGGAGCTGAGTGTGTAATGTGTGTGTGGTGGCCAGTGAGGGAAGCTAAGTGTGTAATGTGTGTGTGGTGGCTAGTGAGAAGATCTGAGTGTGTGTAATGTGTGTGTGGTGGCCAGTGAGTGGAGCTGAGTGTGTAATGTGTGTGTGGTGGCCAGTGAGAGGAGCTGAGAGTGTAATGTGTGTGTGGTGGCCAGTGAGACGAGCTGTGTGTGTGTAATGTGTGTTTGGTGGCCAGTGAGAGGAGCTGAGTGTGTAATGTGTGTGTGGTGGCCAGTGAGGGAAGCTAAGTGTGTAATGTGTGTGTGGTGGCCATTGAAAATAGCTGAGTGTGTAGTGTGTGTGTGGTGGCCAGTTAAAGGAGCTGTGTGTGTAATGTGTGTGTGGTGGCCAGTGAGTGGAGCTGAGTGTGTAATGTGTGTGTGTTGGCTTGAGTGAGGAGTTGTGTGTGTAATGTGTGTGTGGTTGCCAGTGAGAGCAGCTGAGTGTGTAATGTGTGTGTGGTGGCCAGTGAGAGGAGCTGAGTGTGTAATGTTTGTGTGGTGGCTTGTGAGAGGAACTGTGTGTGTGGAATGTGTGTGTGGTAGCCAGTAAGAGAAGTTGAGTGTGTAATGTGTGCGTGGTGGCCAGTGAGAGGAGCTGAGTGTGTGTAATGTGTGAGTGGTGGCGAGTGAAAGGAGCTGAGTATGTAATGTGTGTCTGAGGGCCAGTGAGAGGAGGTGAGTGTGTGTAATGTGTGTGTGGTGGCCAGTGAGAGGAGCTGTGTGTGTGTGTAATGTGTGTGTGGGAGCCAGTGAGAGGAGCTGAGTGTTTAATGTGTGCTTGGGGGCCAGTGAGAGGAGGTGAGTGTGTGTAATGTAAGTGTGGTGGCCAGTGAGAGAAGCCATATGTGTAATGTGTGTGTTGTGGCCACTGAGAGGAGTTGAGTGAGTAATGTGTGTGTGTGGGTTTTAGTGAGAGGAGCTGAGTAAGTAATGTGAGTGTGGTGGCCAGTGAGAGGAGCTGTGTGTGTAATTTGTGTGTGTTGGCCAGTGAGAGGAGCTGTGTGTGTAATGTGTGTGTGGTGGCCAGTTAGAGGAGCTGTGTGTGTAATGTGTGTATGGTGGCCAGTGAGAGGAGCCGAGTGTGTAAGGTGTGTGTGGTGGCCAGTGAGAGAAGCTAAGTGTGTAATGTGTGTGTGGTGGCCAGTGAGAGGAGCTGTGTTTGTAATGTGTGTGTGTGGTGGCCAGTAATAGAAGTCGTGTGTGTAATGTGCGTGTAGTGGCCAGTGAGAGGAGCTGTGTGTGTAATGTGTGCGTGTGGTGGCCAGCGAGAGAAGGTAAGTGTGTAACGTGTGTGTGGTGGCCAGTGAAAGGAGTTGAGTGTCTAATGTGTGTGTGGTGGCCAGTTAGAGGAGCTGTGTGTGTAATGTGTGTATGGTGGCCAGTGAGAGGAGCCGAGTGTGTAAGGTGTGTGTGGTGGCCAGTGAGAGAAGCTAAGTGTGTAATGTGTGTGTGGTGGCCGGTGTGAGGAGCTGTGTGTGTAATGTGTGTGTGTGGTGGAAGTGAGTGGAGCTGAGTGTGTAATGTGTGTGTGGTAACCAGTGAGAGGAGCTGAGTGTGTAATGTGTGTGTGGTGGCCAGTGAGAGGATCTGAGTGTGTAATGTGTGTGTGGTGGCCAGTGAAAAGAGCTGAGTATGTAATGTGTGTTTACTGGCCAGTGAGAGGAGCTGTGTGTGTGTAATGTATGTGTTGTGGCCAGTGAGAGGAGCTGAGTGTGTAATGTGTGTGTGGTGCCCAGTGAGAAGAGCTGAGTGTGTGTAATGTGTGTATGGTGGCCAGTGAGAGGAGCTGAGTGTTTAATGTGTGTGTGGTGGCCAGTGAGACGAACTGTGTGTGTGTAATGTGTGTGGTGGCCAGTGAGAAGAGCTGAGTGTGTAATGTGTGTGTGGTGGCCAGTGAGAGGAGCAGTGAATGTTTAATGTGTGTGTGGTGGCCAGTGAGAGGAGCTGTGTGTGTAATGTGTGTGTGGTGGCCAGTGTGAGGAGCTGTGTGTAATGTGTGTGTGGTGGCCAGTGAGAGGAGCAGTGAATGTTTAATGTGTGTGTGGTGGCCAGTGAGAGGAGCAGTGAATGTTTAATGTGTGTGTGGTGGCCAGTGAGAGGAGCTGTGTGTGTAATGTGTGTGTGGTGGCCAGTGACAGGAGCTGTGTGTGTAATGTGTGTGTAGTGGCGTGTGAGAGGAGCTGTGTGTGTGTGTGTGTGGTAGCCAGTGAGAGGAGCTGAGTGTGTAATGTGTGTGTGGTGGCCAGTGAAAGGAGCTGAGTGTGTAATGTGTGTGTGGTGGCCTGTAAGAGGAGCTGTTTGTGTGTAATGTGTATGTGGTGGCCAGTGAGAGGAGCTGTGTGTGTAATGATTGTCTGGGGGACAGTGAGAGGAGCTGAGTGTTTCATGTGTGTCTGAGGGCCAGTGAGAGGAGGTGAGTGTGTGTAATGTGTGTGTAGTGGCCAGTGAGAGGAACTGTGTGTGTGTAATGTGTGTGTGGTGGCCAGTGAGAGGAGCTGTGTGTGTAATGATTGTCTGGGGGCCAGTGAGAGGAGGTGAGTGTGTGTAATGTGTGTGTGTGGTGGCCAGTGAAACGAGCTGTGTGTGTGTAATGTGTGTGTGGTGGCCAGTGAGAGGAGCTGAGTGTGTAATGTGTGTGTGGTGGCCAGTGAAAGGAGCTGAGTGTGTAATGTGTGTGTGGTGGCCAGTGAAACGAGCTGTGTGTGTGTAATGTGTGTGTGGTGGCCAGTGAGAGGAGCTGAGTGTGTAATGTGTGTGTGGTGGCCAGTGAAAGGAGCTGAGTGTGTAATGTGTGTGTGGTGGCCAGTGAGAGGAGCTGTGTGTAATGTGTGTGTGGTGGCCAGTGTGAGGAGCTGTGTGTGTAATGTGTGTGTGGTGGCCAGTGAGAGAAGCTGTGTGTGTGTGTATTGTGTGTGTGGTAGCCAGTTAGAGGAGCTAAGTGTGTAATGTGTGTGTGGTGTCTTGTGAGAGGAGCTGAGTGTGTAATGTGTGTGTGGTGGCCAGTGAGAGGAGCTGAGTGTGTGTAATGTGTGTGTGGTGGCCAGTGAGAGGAGCTGAGTGTGTGTAATGTGTGTGTGGTGGCGAGTGAGAAGAGCTCAGTGTGTAATGTGTGTCTGGTGGCCAGTTAGTGGAGCTAAGTGTGTAATGTGTGTGTGGTGGCTTGTGAGAGAAGCTGAGTGTGTAATGTGTGTGTGGTTGACAGTGAGAGGAGCTGAGTGTGTGTAATGTGTGTGTGGGGGCCAGTGAGAGGAGCTGTGTGTGTGTGTAATATGTGTGTGATGGCCAGTGAGAGGAGCTGTGTGTGTGTAATGTGTGTGTGGTGGCTTGTGAGAGGAGCTGAGTGTGTAATGTGTGTCTGGAGGCCAGTGAGAGCAGGTGAGTGTGTGTAATGTGTGTGTGGTGGCCAGTGAAACGAGCTGTGTGTGTGTAGTGTGTGTGTGGTACCCAGTGAGAGGAGCTGAGTGTGTAATGTGTGTGTGGTGGCCATTGAGAGAATGTAATTGTGTAGTGTGTGTGTGGCGGCCAGTGTGAGAAGCCGTGTGTGTAATGTGTGTGAGGTGGCCAGTGAGAGAAGCAAAGTGTGTAATGTGTGTGTGGTGGCCAGTGAGAGAAGCAAAGTGTGTAATGTGTGTGTGGTGGCCAGTGAGAGAAGCAAAGTGTGTAATGTGTGTGTGGTGGCCAGTGAGAGGAGCTGAGTATGTAATGTGTGTGTGGTGGCCAGTGAGAGAAGCAAAGTGTGTAATGTGTGTGTGGTGGCCAGTGAGAGAAGCAAAGTGTGTAATGTGTGTGTGGTGGCCAGTGAGAGGAGCTGAGTATGTAATGTGTGTGTGGTGGCCAGTGAGAGAAGCAAAGTGTGTAATGTGTGTGTGGTGGCCAGTGAAAGGAGCTGAGTATGTAATGTGTGTGTGTTGGCCAGCGAGAGAAGCTAAGTGTGTAATGTGTGTGTGGTGGCCAGTTAGACGAGCTGTGTGTGTAATATGTGTGTGGTTCCCAGTAAGAGAAGCTGTGTGTGTAATGTGTGTGTGGAGGCGAGAGAGAGGAGCAGAGTGTGTAATGTGTGTCTGGTGGCCAGTGAGAGAAGCTAAGTGTGTAATGTGTGTGTGGTGGCCAGTGAGAGAAGCTGTGTGTGTAATGTGTGTGTGGGGGCCAGTGTGAGGAGCTGTGTGTGTAATATGTGTGTGATGGCCAGTGAGAGGAGCTGTGTGTGTAATGTGTGTCTGGAGGCCAGTGAGAGGAGCTGAGTGTGTAATGTGTGTGTGGTGGCCATTGAGAGAATGTAAGTGTGTAATATGTGTGTAGTGGCCAGTGAAAGGAGCTGAGTATGTAATGTGTGTGTGTGGTGGCCAGTGAGAGGAGCTGAGTGTGTAATGTGTGTGTGATGGCTTGTGAGAGGAGCTGTGTGTGTAATGTGTGTGTGGTGGCTAGTGAGAGGAGCTGTGTTTGTAATGTGTGTGTGTGGTGGCCAGTGAGAGGAGCTGTGTGTGTAATGTGTGTGTGGTGGCTAGTGAGAGGAGCTGTGTTTGTAATGTGTGTGTGTGGTGTCCAGTGAGAGGAGCTGTGTGTGTAATGTGTGTGTGGTGGCTAGTGAGAGGAGCTGTGTTTGTAATGTGTGTGTGTGGTGGCCAGTGAGAGGAGCTGTGTGTGTAATGTGTGTGTGGTGGCTAGTGAGAGGAGCTGTGTTTGTAATATGTGTGTGTGGTGGCCAGTGAGAGAAGCTAAGTGTGTAATGTGTGTGTGGTAGCCAGTGAGTGGAGCTGAGTGTGTAATATGTGTGTGTTGTGGCCAGTGAGAGGAGCTGTGTTTGTAATGTGTGTGTGCGGTGGCCAGTGAGAGGAGCTGTGTGTGTAATGTGTGTGTAGTGGCCAGTGAGAGGATCTGAGTGTGTAATGTGTGTCTGATGGCCAGTGAGAGGAGTTAAGTGTGTGTAATGTGTGTGTGTGTGGTGGCCAGTGAGAGCTGTGTTTGTAATGTGTGTGTGGAGGCCAGTGAGAGGAGCTAAGTGTGTAATGTGTGTGAGGTGGCTAGTGAAAGGAGCTGAGTATGTAATGTGGTCGTGGTGGCCAGTGAGAGGAGCTAAGTGTGTAATGTGTGTGTGGTGGCCAGTGAAAGGAGCTGAGTATGTAATGTGTGTGTAGTGGCCAGTGAGAGAAGCTGTGTGTGTGTGTGTAATGTGTGTGTGGAGGCGAGTGAGAGGAGCTGAGTGTGTAATGTGTGTGTGGTGGCCAGTGAAAGGAGCTGAGTATGTAATTTGTGTGTGGTGGCCAGTGAGAGGAGCTGTGTGTGTATGTGTAATGTGTGTGTGTGGAGGCGAGTGAGAGGAGCTGAGTGTGTAATGTGTGTGTGGTGGCCAGTTAGACGAGCTGTGTGTGTAATGTGTGCGTGTTTGCAGTGAGTGGAGCTGAGTATGTAATGTGTGTGTGCTAGCCAGTGAAAAGACCTGAGTGTGTAATGTGTGTGTGGTGGCTTGTGGGAGGAGCTGTGTGTGTGTAATGTGTGTATGGTAGCCAGTGAGAGGAGCTGAGTGTGTAATGTATGTGTGGTGGCCAGTGAGAGGAGTTGTGTGTGTGGTGGCGAGTAAGAGGAGCTGAGTGTGTAATGTGTGTGTGGTAGCCAGTGAGAGGAGCTGAGTATGTAATGTGTGTGTGGTGGCCTGTGAGAGGAGCTGAGTGTGTAATGTGTGTGTGGTGGCTTGTGAAAGGAGCTGTGTGTGTGTGGTAGCCAGTGAGTGGAGCTGAGTGTGTAATGTGTGTGTGGTGGCCAGAGAGAGGAGCTGAGTGTGTAATGTGTGTGTGGTGGCCAGTGAGAGGAGCTGAGTGTGTAATGTGTGTGTGGTAGCCAGTGAGAGGAGATGAGTATGTAATGTGTGTGTGGTGGCCTGTGAGAGGAGCTGAGTGTGTAATATGTGTTAGGTGGCTAGTGAGAGGAGCTGAGTGTGTAATGTGTGTGTGGTGGCCAGAGAGAGGAGCTGAGTGTGTAATGTGTGTGTGGTGGCCAGTGAGAGGAGCTGAGTGTGTAATGTGTGTGTGGTAGCCAGTGAGAGGAGCTGAGTGTGTAATGTGTGTGTGGTAGCCAGTGAGTGGAGCTGAGTGTGTAATATGTGTGTGTTGTGACCAGTGAGAGGAGCTGTGTTTGTAATGGCTTGAGTGAGGAGTTGTGTGTGTAATGTGTGCGTGATGGCAGTGAGTGGAGCTGAAACATTAGAAGCTATTGACAGTCATCTTCAAATTCTAAAACCGACTGAATCCTATGCCTTTACTGATGACTCTCTGCGGTTAGGCACTGGTAGAACAGGTTGTGCATGTGCAGTATATAAAGGGAATGAAATGATCATGATTAGTACACAGAGATTGAACAACTGGGCAAGCACGACACAGACCGAGCTATTGGGCATTTATCTAGCCACTGAATACCTTAAGCTCAATGGTGGTGGAGTGATATTCTGTGACTCTAAAAGTGCTCTGCAGTCCTTAAATAACCTATCACAATATATGTCTGAAGCAGCTTGTAATATTAAATGGAATGTAATTTTTGCCAATGATAATAACTATTGTATAAAATTTGTGTGGCTCCCATCCCATGTTGGAGTTGGAAAACATGACTTTGTAGATCAATTGGCCAATGAGACTGCAGGAAAGAAAACATTGATTATGACTTTAGACTATCTAATGCAGTTATTAGAAACATACAAATTAAAGAAATTAATTCAGATTTAGAAGAACTAAGAAATGCCCAAAGACCTGAAAGCTGCAGTATTAAAAGTTATGACAAGTTTTGTAATAATAGGTATTTGTATGGTTACCTTACCTTGAGGTTACCTTGAGGTGCTTCCGGGGCTTAGCGTCCCCACGGCCCGGTCGTCGACCAGGCCTCCTGGTTGCCGGACTGATCAACCAGGCTGTTGGACGCGGCTGCTCGCAACCTGACGTATGCGTCACAGCCTGGTTGATCAGTCCGGTCAGCACAGTAACCGGAGCAGGCAATGTGATGTAGTCATTGCGCGAATTCGCCTTGGCTATAGACACATCTGGCAGGTTAGTGAAGCTGAGCCACTACCAGAATATTCAGATTGTAAACTCTGTGCTAAACCTTTAATGCATTCACTAGAACACTATATTGATGAATGTGAAACCGTAAAGGACTTTAGACCTCCTGGCCTCTTGTACCACCAACTGTGTAACTATTTTATTGACTCAGGTGTTCTGGACGACATCCTAACAATTTACCCAAAATTTACTTGTCCATTTTAAGGAATGAAGAACAATTTTTATTTATATTACTTTAATGTGTGTGTGGCGGCTAGTGTGAGGAGCTGTGTTTGTAATGTGTGTGTGGTGGCGAGTGAGAGTAGCTGAGTGTGTAATGTGTGTGTGGTGGCCAGTGAGAAGAGCTGTGTTTGTAATTTGTGTGTGGTGGCCATTGAGAGAAGCCGTGTGTGTAATGTGTGCGTGGTGGTCAGTGAGAGGAGCTGAGTGTGTAATGTGTGTGTGGTGGCTTGTGAGAGGAGCTGTGTGTGTGTAATGTGTGTGTGTGGTGGCCATTGAGAGAAGCCGTGTGTGTAATGTGTGCGTGGTGGCCAGTGAGAGGAGCTGTGTGTGTGTAATGTGTGTGTGGTGGCGAGTGAGAGGAGCTCAGTGTAATGTGTGTCTGGTGGCCAGTGAGAGGAGCTGTGTGTGTGTAATGTGTGTGTGATGGCCAGTGAGAGGAGCTGTGTGTGTGTGGTGGCCAGTGAGAGGAGCTGTGTGTGTGTAATGTCTGTGTGGTGGCCAGTGAGAGAAGCTGTGTGTGTAATGTGTGTGTGATGGCCAATGAGAGGAGCTGTGTGTGTGTAATGTGTGTGTGATGGCCAGTGAGAGGAGCTGTGTGTGTGTAATGTCTGTGTGGTTGCCAGTGAGAGAAGCTGAGTATGTAATGTGTGTGTGGTAGCCAGTGAGAGGAGCATTGTGTGTGTAATGTGTGTGTGATGGCCAGTGAGAGGAGCTGAGTATGTAATGTGTGTGTGGTAGCCAGTGAGAGGAGCTGTGTGTGTGTAATGTGTGTGTGGTGGCCAGTGAGTGGAGCTGAGTGTGTAATGTGTGTCTGGGGGCAAGCGAGAGGAGGTGAGTGTGTGTAATGTGTGTGTGGTGGCCAGTGAGAGAAGCCATATGTGTAATGTGTGTAGTGGCCAGCGAGGGGAGTTGAGTGAGTAATGTGTGTGTGGTTTTTAGTGAGAGGAGCTGAGTAAGTAATGTGAGTGTGGTGGCCAGTTAGAGGAGCTGTATGTGTAATGTGTGTGTGGTGGCCAGTGATAAGAGCTGTGTGTGTAATGTGTGTGTGGTGGCCAGAGTGAGGAGCTGTGTTTGTAATGTGTGTGTGGTGGCCAGAGTGAGGAGCTGTGTTTGTAATGTGTGTGTGGTTGCTAGTGAAAGGAGCTGAGTATGTAATGTGTGTGTGGTGGCCAGTGAGAGGAGCTGAGTGTGTAATGTGTGTGTAGTGGCCTGTGAGAGGAGCTGTGTGTGTAACGTGTGTGTGGTGACCAGTGAAAGGAGCTGAGTGTGTAATGTGTGTGTGGTGGCCAGTGTGAGGAGCTGCGTGTGTAATGTGTGTGTGGTGGCCAGTGAGAGGAGCTGAGTGTGTAATGTGTGTGTGGTGGCCTGTGAGAGGAGCTGAGTGTGTAATGTGTGTGTGTGGTGGCCAGTTAGAGTAGCTGTATGTGTAATGTGTGTGTGGTGTCCAGTGAGAGGAGCTGTGTGTGTAATGTGTGTGTGGTGGCCAGTTAGAGTAGCTGTATGTGTAATGTGTGTGTGGTGGCCAGTGAGAGGAGCTGTGTGTGTAATGTGTGTGTGTGGTGGCCATTTAGAGTAGCTGTATGTGTAATGTGTTTGTGGTGGCCAGTGAGAGTAGCTGTGTGTGTAATGTGTGTGTGGTGGCCATTGAGACAAGATAAGTTTGTAATGTGTGTGTGGTGGCCAGTGAGAGGAGCTGAGTATGTAATGTGTCTGTGGTGGCCAGTGAGAGGAGCTGAGTGTGTAATGTGTGTGTGGTGGCTTGTGAGAGGAGCTGTGTGTGTGTGTAATGTGTGTGTGGTAGCAAGGGAGAGGAGCTGAGTGTGTAATGTGTGAGGTGGCCAGTGAGAAGAGCTGAGTGTGTGTAATGTGTGTGTGGTGGCCAATGAGAGGAGCTGAGTGTGTAATGTGTGAATGGTGGCCAGTGAGAGAAGCTAAGTGTGTAATGTGTGTGTGGTGGCCGGTGTGAGGAGCTGTGTGTGTAATGTGTGTGTGGTGGCTTGTGAGAGGAGCTGTGTGTGTGTGCAATGTGTGTGTGGTAGCTAGTGAGAGGAGCTGAGTGTGTAATGAGTGTGTGGTGGCTTGTGAGAGGAGCTGTGTGTGTGCGTAATGTATGTGTGGTGGCCAGTGAGAGGAGCTGAGTGTGTAATGTGTGTGGTGGCCAGTGAGAAGAGCTGAGTGTGTGTAATGTGTGTGTGTGTTGGCCAATGAGAGGAGCTGAGTGTGTAATGTGTGTATGGTGGCCAGTGAGAGGAGCCGAGTGTGTAAGGTGTGTGTGGTGGCCAGTGAGAGAAGCTAAGTGTGTAATGTGTGTGTGGTGGCCGGTGTGAGGAGCTGTGTGTGTGTAATGTGTGTGTGGTGGCCAGTGAGAGGAGCTGAGTGTGTAATGTGTGTGTGGTGGCCAGTGAGAGGAGGTGAGTGTGTAATGTGTATGTGGTGGCCAGTGAGAGGAGCTGTGTGTGTAATGATTGTCTGGGGGCCAGTGAGAGGAGGTGAGTGTGTGTAATGTGTGTGTGTGGTGGCCAGTGAAACGAGCTGTGTGTGTGTAATGTGTGTGTGGTGGCCAGTGAGAGGAGCTGAATGTGTAATGTGTGTGTGGTGGCCAGTGAGAGGAGCTGAATGTGTAATGTGTGTGTGGTGGCCATTGAGAGAATGTAAGTGTGTAATGTGTGTGTGGTGGCCAGTGAAAGGAGCTGAGTGTGTAATGTGTGTGTGGTGGCTAGTGAGAGGAGCTGTGTGTAATGTGTGTGTGGTGGCCAGTGAGAGAAGCCGTGTGTGTAATGTGTGTGTAGTGGCTTGTGAGAGAAGCTGTGTGTGTGTGTAATGTGTGTGTGGTGGCTTGTGAGAGGAGCTGAGTGTGTAATGTGTGTGTGGTGGCCAGTGAGAGGAGCTGAGTGTGTGTAATGTGTGTGTGGTGGCCAGTGAGAGGAGCTGAGTGTGTGTAATGTGTGTGTGGTGGCGAGTGAGAAGAGCTCAGTGTGTAATGTGTGTCTGGTGGCCAGTTAGAGGAGCTAAGTGTGTAATGTGTGTGTGGTGGCTTGTGAGAGGAGCTGAGTGTGTAATGTGTGTGTGGTTGACAGTGAGAGGAGCTGAGTGTGTGTAATGTGTGTGTGGGGGCCAGTGAGAGGAGCTGTGTGTGTGTGTAATATGTGTGTGATGGCCAGTGAGAGGAGCTGTGTGTGTGTAATGTGTGTGTGGTGGCTTGTGAGAGGAGCTGAGTGTGTAATGTGTGTCTGGAGGCCAGTGAGAGGAGGTGAGTGTGTGTAATGTGTGTGTGGTG
Organism: Procambarus clarkii; assembly: GCF_040958095.1. Taxonomy (NCBI): domain Eukaryota; kingdom Metazoa; phylum Arthropoda; class Malacostraca; order Decapoda; family Cambaridae; genus Procambarus; species Procambarus clarkii. The sequence goes on along the minus strand of NC_091196.1, from coordinate 33,584,837 downwards.
GCCAGTGAAACGAGCTGTGTGTGTGTAGTGTGTGTGTGGTACCCAGTGAGAGGAGCTGAGTGTGTAATGTGTGTGTGGTGGCCATTGAGAGAATGTAATTGTGTAGTGTGTGTGTGGCGGCCAGTGTGAGGAGCTGAGTATGTAATGTGTGTGTGGTGGCCAGTGAGAGAAGCAAAGTGTGTAATGTGTGTGTGGTGGACAGTGAAAGGAGCTGAGTATGTAATGTGTGTGTGTTGGCCAGTGAGAGAAGCTAAGTGTGTAATGTGTGTGTGGTGGCCAGTTAGACGAGCTGTGTGTGTAATATGTGTGTGGTGCCCAGTAAGAGTAGCTGTGTGTGTAATGTGTGTGTGGAGGCGAGAGAGAGGAGCAGAGTGTGTAATGTGTGTCTGGTGGCCAGTGAGAGAAGCTAAGTGTGTAATGTGTGTGTGGTGGCTTGTGAGAGGAGCTGAGTGTGTAATGTGTGTGTGGTTGACAGTGAGAGGAGCTGAGTGTGTGTAATGTGTGTGTGGGGGCCAGTGAGAGGAGCTGTGTGTGTGTGTAATATGTGTGTGATGGCCAGTGAGAGGAGCTGTGTGTGTGTAATGTGTGTGTGGTGGCTTGTGAGAGGAGCTGAGTGTGTAATGTGTGTCTGGAGGCCAGTGAGAGGAGGTGAGTGTGTGTAATGTGTGTGTGGTGGCCAGTGAAACGAGCTGTGTGTGTGTAGTGTGTGTGTGGTACCCAGTGAGAGGAGCTGAGTGTGTAATGTGTGTGTGGTGGCCATTGAGAGAATGTAATTGTGTAGTGTGTGTGTGGCGGCCAGTGTGAGGAGCTGAGTATGTAATGTGTGTGTGGTGGCCAGTGAGAGAAGCAAAGTGTGTAATGTGTGTGTGGTGGACAGTGAAAGGAGCTGAGTATGTAATGTGTGTGTGTTGGCCAGTGAGAGAAGCTAAGTGTGTAATGTGTGTGTGGTGGCCAGTTAGACGAGCTGTGTGTGTAATATGTGTGTGGTGCCCAGTAAGAGTAGCTGTGTGTGTAATGTGTGTGTGGAGGCGAGAGAGAGGAGCAGAGTGTGTAATGTGTGTCTGGTGGCCAGTGAGAGAAGCTAAGTGTGTAATGTGTGTGTGGTGGCCAGTGAGAGGAGCTGTGTGTGTAATGTGTGTGTGGGGGCCAGTGTGAGGAGCTGTGTGTGTAATATGTGTGTGATGGCCAGTGAGAGGAGCTGTGTGTGTAATGTGTGTCTGGAGGCCAGTGAGAGGAGCTGAGTGTGTAATGTGTGTGTGGTGGCCATTCAGAGAATGTAAGTGTGTAATATGTGTGTAGTGGCCAGTGAAAGGAGCTGAGTATGTAATGTGTGTGTGTGGTGGCCAGTGAGAGGAGCTGAGTGTGTAATGTGTGTGTGATGGCTTGTGAGAGGAGCTGTGTGTGTAATGTGTGTGTGGTGGCTAGTGAGAGGAGCTGTGTTTGTAATGTGTGTGTGTGGTGGCCAGTGAGAGGAGCTGTGTGTGTAATGTGTGTGTGGTGGCTAGTGAGAGGAGCTGTGTTTGTAATGTGTGTGTGTGGTGTCCAGTGAGAGGAGCTGTGTGTGTAATGTGTGTGTGGTGGCTAGTGAGAGGAGCTGTGTTTGTAATGTGTGTGTGTGGTGGCCAGTGAGAGGAGCTGTGTGTGTAATGTGTGTGTGGTGGCTAGTGAGAGGAGCTGTGTTTGTAATATGTGTGTGTGGTGGCCAGTGAGAGAAGCTAAGTGTGAAATGTGTGTGTGGTAGCCAGTGAGAGGAGCTGAGTGTGTAATATGTGTGTGTTGTGGCCAGTGAGAGGAGCTGTGTTTGTAATGTGTGTGTGCGGTGGCCAGTAAGAGGAGCTGTGTGTGTAATGTGTGTGTAGTGGCCAGTGAGAGGAGTTAAGTGTGTGTAATGTGTGTGTGTGTGGTGGCCAGTGAGAGCTGTGTTTGTAATGTGTGTGTGGAGGCCAGTGAGAGGAGCTAAGTGTGTAATGTGTGTCTGATGGCCAGTGAGAGGAGTTAAGTGTGTGTAATGTGTGTGTGTGTGGTGGCCAGTGAGAGCTGTGTTTGTAATGTGTGTGTGGAGGCCAGTGAGAGGAGCTAAGTGTGTAATGTGTGTGAGGTGGCTAGTGAAAGGAGCTGAGTATGTAATGTGGTCGTGGTGGCCAGTGAGAGGAGCTAAGTGTGTAATGTGTGTGTGGTGGCCAGTGAAAGGAGCTGAGTATGTAATGTGTGTGTAGTGGCCAGTGAGAGAAGCTGTGTGTGTGTGTGTAATGTGTGTGTGGAGGCGAGTGAGAGGAGCTGAGTGTGTAATGTGTGTGTGGTGGCCAGTGAAAGGAGCTGAGTATGTAATTTGTGTGTGGTGGCCAGTGAGAGGAGCTGTGTGTGTATGTGTAATGTGTGTGTGGAGGCGAGTGAGAGGAGCTGAGTGTGTAATGTGTGTGTGGTGGCCAGTTAGACGAGCTGTGTGTGTAATGTGTGCGTGTTGGCAGTGAGTGGAGCTCAGTATGTAATGTGTGTGTGCTAGCCAGTGAAAAGACCTGAGTGTGTAATGTGTGTGTGGTGGCTTGTGGGAGGAGCTGTGTGTGTGTAATGTGTGTATGGTAGCCAGTGAGAGGAGCTGAGTGTGTAATGTATGTGTGGTGGCCAGTGAGAGGAGTTGTGTGTGTGGTGGCGAGTAAGAGGAGCTGAGTGTGTAATGTGTGTGTGGTAGCCAGTGAGAGGAGCTGAGTATGTAATGTGTGTGTGGTGGCCTGTGAGAGGAGCTGAGTGTGTAATGTGTGTGTGGTGGCTTGTGAAAGGAGCTGTGTGTGTGTGGTAGCCAGTGAGTGGAGCTGAGTGTGTAATGTGTGTGTGGTGGCCAGAGAGAGGAGCTGAGTGTGTAATGTGTATGTGGTGGCCAGTGAGAGAAGCTAAGTGTGTAATGTGTGTGTGGTGGCTTGTGAGAGGAGCTGAGTGTGTAATGTGTGTGTGGTGGCCAGAGAGAGGAGCTGAGTGTGTAATGTGTGTGTGGTGGCCAGTAAGAGGAGCTGAGTGTGTAATGTGTGTGTGGTAGCCAGAGAGAGGAGATGAGTATGTAATGTGTGTGTGGTGGCCTGTGAGAGGAGCTGAGTGTGTAATGTGTGTGTGGTGGCCAGTGTGAGGAGCTGTGTGTAATGTGTATGTGGTGGCCAGTGAGAGAAGCTAAGTGTGTAATGTGTGTGTGGTGGCTTGTGAGAGGAGCTGAGTGTGTAATGTGTGTGTGGTGGCCAGTGAGAGGAGCTGTGTGTGTAATGTGTGTGTGGTGGCCAGGGAGAGAAGCAAAGTGTGTAATGTGTGTGTGGTAGCCAGTGAGTGGAGCTGAGTGTGTAATATGTGTGTGTGGTAGCCAGTGAGAGAAGCTAAGTGTGTAATGTCTGTGTGGCGGCCAGTGTGAGGAGCTGTGTGTGTAATTTGTGTGTGTGGTGGCCAGTTAATGGAGCTCAGTGTGTAATGTGTGTGTGGTGGCTAGTGAGAGGAGCTGTGTTTGTATTGTGTGTGTGATAAACAGTGAGAGAAGCTAAGTGTGTAATGTGTGTGTGGTAGCCAGTGAGTGGAGCTGAGTGTGTAATATGTGTGTGTTGTGACCAGTGAGAGGAGCTGTGTTTGTAATGGCTTGAGTGAGGAGTTGTGTGTGTAATGTGTGCGTGATGGCAGTGAGTGGAGCTGAAACATTAGAAGCTATTGACAGTCATCTTCAAATTCTCAAACCGACTGAATCCTATGCCTTTACTGATGACTCTCTGCGGTTAGGCACTGGTAGAACAGGTTGTGCATGTGCAGTATATGAAGGGAATGAAATGATCATGATTAGTACACAGTGATTGAACAACTGGGCAAGCACGACATAGACCGAGCTATTGGGCATTTATCTAGCCACTGAATACCTTAAACTCAATGGTGGTGGAGTGATATTCTGTGACTCTAAAAGTGCTCTGCAGTCCTTAAATAACCCATCACAATATATGTCTGAAGCAGCTTGTAATATTAAAGGGAATGTAATTTTTGCCAATGATAATACCTATTGTATAAAATTTGTGTGGCTCCCATCCCATGTTGGAGTTGGAAAACATGACTTTGGAGATCAATTGGCCAATAAGGCTTGCAGGAAAGAAAACATTGATTATGACTTTAGACTATCTAATGCAGTTATTAGAAACATACAAATTAAAGAAATTAATTCAGATTTAGAAGAACTAAGAAATGCCCAAAGACCTGAAAGCTGCAGTATTAAAAGTTATGACAAGTTTTGTAATAATAGGTATTTGTATGGTTACCTTACCTTGAGGTTACCTTGAGGTGCTTCCGGGGCTTAGCGTCCCCGCGGCCCGGTCGTCGACCAGGCCTCCTGGTTGCTGGACTGATCAACCAGGCTGTTGGACGCGGCTGCTCGCAGCCTGACGTATGCGTCACAGCCTGGTTGATCAGTCCGGTCAGCACAGTAACCGGAGCAGGCAATGTGATGTAGTCATTGCGCGAATTCGCCTTGGCTATAGACACATCTGGCAGGTTAGTGAAGCTGAGCCACTACCAGAATATTCAGATTGTAAACTCTGTGCTAAACCTTTAATGCATTCACTAGAACACTATATTGATGAATGTGAAACCGTAAAGGACTTTAGACCTCCTGGCCTCTTGTACCACCAACTGTGTAACTATTTTATTGACTCAGGTGTTCTGGACGACATCCTAACAATTTACCCAAAATTTACTTGTCCATTTTAAGGAATGAAGAACAATTTTTATTTATATTACTTTAATGTGTGAGTGGCGGCCAGTGAGAGGAGCTGTGTTTGTAATGTGTGTGTGGTGGCGAGTGAGAGTAGCTGAGTGTGTAATGTGTGTGTGGTGGCCAGTGAGAGGAGCTGTGTTTGTAATGTGTGTGTGGTGGCCAGTGAGAGGAGCTGTGTGTGTAATGTGTGTGTGGTGGCCAGTGAGAGGAGCTGTGTTTGTAATGTGTGTGTGGTGGCGAGTGAGAGTAGCTGAGTGTGTAATGTGTGTGTGGTGGCCAGTGAGAGGAGCTGTGTGTGTAATGTGTGTGTGGTGGCCAGTGAGAGGAGCTGTGTGTGTAATGTGTGTGTGGCAGCCAGTGAGAGGAGCTGTGTGTGTGGCGGCCAGTGAGAGGAGCTGTGTGTGTAATGTGTGTGTGTGGCGGCCAGTGAGAGGAGCTGTGTGTGTAATGTGTGTGTGGCGGCCAGTGAGAGGAGCTGTGTTTGTAATGTGTGTGTGGTGGCCAGTGAGAGGAGCTGTGTTTGTAATGTGTGTGTGTTGGCTAGTGAGAGAAGCTAAGTGTGTAACGTGTGTGTGGTGGCCAGTGAGAGGAGCTGAGTGTGTAATGTGTGTGTGGCAGCCAGTGAGAGGAGCTGTGTGTAATGTGTGTACTCACCTAGTTGTGTTTGCGGGGGTTGAGCTCTGGCTCTTTGGTCCCGCCTCTCAACCGTCAATCAACAGGTGTACAGATTCCTGAGCCTATCGGGCTCTGTCATATCTACACTTGAAACTGTGTATGGAGTCAGCCTCCACCACATCACTTCCTAATGCATTCCATTTGTCAACCACTCTGACACTAAAAAAGTTCTTTCTAATATCTCTGTGGCTCATTTGGGCACTCAGTTTCCACCTGTGTCCCCTAGTACGTGTGCCCCTTGTGTTAAATAGACTGTCTTTATCTACCCTATCAATCCCCCTTCAGAATCTTGAATGTGGTGATCATGTCCCCCCTAACTCTTCTGTCTTCCAGCGAAGTGAGGTTTAATTCCCGTAGTCTCTCCTCGTAGCTCATACCTCTCAGCTCGGGTACTAGTCTGGTGGCAAACCTTTGAACCTTTTCCAGTTTAGTCTTATCCTTGACTAGATATGGACTCCATGCTGGGGCTGCATACTCCAGGATTGGCCTGACATATGTGGTATACAAAGTTCTGAATGATTCTTTACACAAGTTTCTGAATGCCGTTCGTATGTTGGCCAGCCTGGCATATGCCGCTGATGTTATCCGCTTGATATGTGCTGCAGGAGACAGGTCTGGCGTGATATCAACCCCCAAGTCTTTTTCCTTCTCTGACTCCTGAAGAATTTCCTCTCCCAGATGATACCTTGTATCTGGCCTCCTGCTCCCTACACCTATCTTCATTACATTACATTTGGTTGGGTTAAACTCTAACAACCATTTGTTCGACCATTCCTTCAGCTTGTCTAGGTCTTCTTGAAGCCTCAAACAGTCCTCTTCTGTTTTAATCCTTCTCATAATTTTAGCATCGTCCGCAAACATTGAGAGAAATGAATCGATACCCTCCGGGAGATCATTTACATATATCAGAAACAAGATAGGACCGAGTACAGAGCCCTGTGGGACTCCACTGGTGACTTCACGCCAATCGGAGGTCTCACCCCTCACCGTAACTCTCTACTTCCTATTGCTTAGATACTCCCTTATCCACTGGAGCACCTTACCAGCTACACCTGCCTGTCTCTCCAGCTTATGTACCAGCCTCTTATGCGGTACTGTGTCAAAGGCTTTCCGACAATCCAAGAAAATGCAGTCCGCCCAGCCCTCTCTTTCTTGCTTAATCTGTGTCACCTGATCGTAGAATTCTATCAAGCCTGTAAGGCAAGATTTACCCTCCCTGAATCCATGTTGGCGATTTGTCACGAAGTCCCTTCTCTCCAGATGTGTTACCAGGTTTTTTCTCACGATCTTCTCCATCACCTTGCATGGTATACAAGTCAAGGACACTGGCCTGTAGTTCAGTGCCTCTTGTCTGTCGCCCTTTTTGTATATTGGGACCACATTCGCCGTCTTCCATATTTCTGGTAGGTCTCCCGTCTCTAGTGACTTACTATACACTATGGAGAGTGGCAGGCAAAGTGCCTCTGCACACTCTTTCAGTACCCATGGTGAGATCCCATCTGGACCAACAGCCTTTCTAACATCCAGATCCAGCAGGTGTCTCTTGACCTCCTCTCTCGTAATTTCGAACTCCTCCAAGGCCGCCTGGTTTACCTCCCTTTCTCCTAACACAGTGACCTCACCCTGTTCTATTGTGAAGACCTCCTGGAACCTCTTGTTGAGTTCCTCACACACCTCTCTGTCATTCTCTGTATACCTGTCCTCGCCTGTTCTAAGTTTCAATACCTGTTCTTTCACTGTTGTTTTCCTTCTGATGTGACTGTGGAGTAGCTTTGGTTCGGTCTTGGCTTTGTTTGCTATATCATTTTCAAAATTTTTCTCTGCTTCTCTTCTCACCCTGACGTACTCATTCCTGGTTCTCTGGTATCTCTCTCTGCTTTCTGGTGTTCTGTTATTCCGGAAGTTCCTCCACGCCTTTTTGTTCAGTTTCTTCGCTTCCATACATGCCCTATTATACCATGGATTCTTCTGTTGCTTCTGGGATTTTTCCCTTTGGGCCGGGATGAACCTGTTTACTGCCTCCTGACACTTTTGGGTAACATAGTCCATCATACCCTGTACAGACTTGTCTCTGAGGTCTGTGTCCCAAGGTATTTCACTTAGGAAACTTCTCATCTGTTCATAATTCCCCTTTCGGTATGCCAGCCTTTTGATTCCTAGTTCTTTTTGGGGGGAGATTAGTCCTAGCTCTACCAGGTACTCAAAATTCAATACACTGTGGTCACTCATTCCCAAGGGCGCTTCCATCTTAACTTCCCTTATATCCCATTCATTTAGGGTAAATATCAAATCAAGCATTGCTGGTTCATCTTCTCCTCTCATTCTTGTTGGTTCTTTGGTGTGCTGGCTTAGAAAGTTTCTTGTTGCCACGTCCAGCAGCTTAGCTCTCCATGTTTCTGGTCCTCCATGCGGGTCTCTGTTCTTCCAATCTATCTTCCCATGGTTGAAGTCTCCCATAATTAGTAGTCCAGATCCATTCCTGCTAGCAACAGAAGCTGCTCTTTCTATTATGTTAATGGTGGCCATGTTGTTTCTATCATATTCCTGTCTAGGTCTTCTGTCATTTGGTGGTGGATTATATATGACTGCGACTATAATTTTTTTCCCTCCATTTGTTACAGTACCTGCTATGTAGTCACTGAAACCTTCACAGCCCTGAATATCCATCTCCTCAAAATCCCAGCCTAGTCTTACCAGCAGAGCTACACCACCCCCACCTCTTCCTTCCCTCTCTTTCCTCATAACATAATAGTCCTGTGGGAACACTGCATTTGTTATCGTTTTCGTGATCTTTGTTTCTGTGAGGGCTATTATGTCTGGGTTTTCCTCTAGTACCAGTTCTCCAAGCTCATTTGCTTTATTTGTAATTCCATCTATGTTTGTGTACATCGCTTTGAGGCTCACTTTCTTCTGTCCCTTCTCAAATTGCCTCCTTGGTGAGTGTTCTGCTGGTGGGGGAGGCTGTTCCATGGGTGTGAGGACCTGTGAGGTGGATAACAGGGTCTCAGAGGATACTGGGATGAGGTGCGGGGAATCCAGTGAAGGGGGAGGGACAGGGAGGGTATGGGGTGAAAGGGGAGGGAGGACGGGAAGGAAAGGGGGGGAGGGAGGACTCGGGAAAATGTGTGTGTTGATGTGTGTGTTGGCCTGTACGTGGAACTGAGTGTGCAAAATGTGTGTGACGGCTAGTGTCAGGAGCTGTGTTTGTAATTTGTATGTGGTGTCCAGTGAGAGAAGCCGTGTGTGCAATGTGTGTGTAGTGGCTTGTGAGAGGAGCTGTGTGTGTGTGTAATGTGTGTGTGGTGGCCAGTGAGAGGAGCTGAGTGTGTAATGTGTATGTGTGGTGGCCAGTGAGACGAGCTGTGTGTGTGTAATGTGTGTGTGATGGCCAGAGAGAGGAGCTGAGTGTGAAATGTGTGTGTGGTGGCCAGTGAGAGGAGCTGTGTATAATGTGTGTGTGGTAGCCAGTGAGAAGAGCTGTGTTTGTAATTTGTGTGTGGTGGCTATTGAGAGACGCCATGTGTGTAATGTGTGTGTGTGGTGGCCAGTGCGAGGATCTGAGTGTGTAATGTGTGTCTGGTGGCCAGTAAAAGGAGCTGAGTGTGTGTAATGTGTGTGTGTGGTGGATAGTGCAAAGAGCTGAGTCTGTAATATGTGTGTGGTTGCCAGTGAGAGGAGCTGTGTGTGTGTAATGTGTGTGTGGTGGCGAGTGAGAGGAGCTGAGTGTGTAATGTGTGTGTGGTGGCCAGTGAGACGAGCTGTGTGTGTGTAATGTGTGTGTGGTGGCCAGTGAGAGGAGCTGAGTGTGTAATGTGTGTGTGGTGGCCAGTGAGAGAAGCTAAGTGTGTAACGTGTGTGTGGTGGCCAGTGAAAGGAGCTGAGTGTGTCGTGTGTGTGGTGGCCAGTTAGAGGAGCTGTGTGTGTAATGTGTGTGTGGTGCCCAGTAAGAGGAGCTGTGTGTGTAATGTGTGTGTGGTGGCTTGTGAGAGGAGCTGTGTGTGTAATGTGTGTGTGGTGGCCAGTGAGAGGAGCTGAGTGTGTAATGTGTGTGTGGTGCCCAGTAAGAGGAGCTGTGTGTGTAACGTGTGTGTGGTGGCCAGTTAGAGGAGCTGTGTGTGTAATGTGTGTGTGGTGCCCAGTAAGAGGAGCTGTGTGTGTAATGTGTGTGTGGTGGCTTGTGAGAGGAGCTGTGTGTGTAATGTGTGTGTGGTGGCCAGTGAGAGGAGCTGAGTGTGTGTAATGTGTGTGTGTGATGGCCGGTGAGAGGTGCTGTGTGTGTAATGTGTGTGTGGTGGCCAGTGAGAGGAGCTGTGTGTGTGTAATATGTGGGTGATGGCCAGTGAGAGGAGCTGTGTGTGTGTAATGTGTGTGTGGTGGCCAGTGAGAGGAGGTGAGTGTATGTAATGTGTGTGTGGTGGCCAGTGAGAGGAGCTGAGTGTGTAATGTGTGTGTGGTGGCCAGTGAGAGGAGGTGAGTGTATGTAATGTGTGTGTGGTGGCCAGTGAGAGGAGCTGAGTGTGTAATGTGTGTGTGGTGGCCATTGAGAGAATGTATGTGTGTAATGTGTGTGTGGTGGCTTGTGAGAGAAGCCATATGTGTAATGTGTGTGTGGTGGCCAGTGAGAGGAGCTGTGTTTGTAATGTGTGTGTGTGGTGGCCAGTGAGAGAAGTCGTGTGTGTAATGTGCGTGTGGTGGCCAGAGAGAGAATGTATGTGTGTAATGTGTGTGTGGTGGCTTGTGAGAGAAGCCATATGTGTAATGTGTGTGTGGTGGCCAGTAAAAGGAGCTGAGTATGTAATGTGTGTTTCTGGTGGCGAGTGAGAGGAGCTGAGTGTGTAATGTGTGTGTGGTGGCCAGTGAGACGAGCTGTGTGTGTGTGGTGGCCAGAGAGAGGAGCTGAGTGTGTAATGTGTGTGTGGTGGCCAGTGAGAAGAGCTGTGTTTGTAATTTGTGTCTGGAGGCCATTGAGAGAAGCCGTGTGTGTAATGTGTGTCTGGTGGCCAGTAAAAGGAGCTGAGTATGTAATGTGTGTGTGGTGGACAGTGCGAAGAGCTGAGTATGTAATATGTGTGTGGTGGCCAGTGAGAGGAGCTGTCTGTGTGTAATGTGTGTGTGGTGGCGAGTGAGAGGAGCTGAGTGTGTAATGTGTGTGGTGGCCAGTGAGACGAGATGTATGTGTGTAATGTGTGTGTGGTGGCCAGTAATAGGAGCTGAGTGTGTAATGTTTGTGTGGTGGCCAGTGATAGGAGCTGAGTGTGTAATGTGTGTGTGGTGGCCAGTGAGAGGAGCTGAGTGTGTAATGTGTGTGTGGTGGCCAGTGAGAGAAGCTAAGTGTGTAACGTGTGTGTGTTGGCCAGTGAAAGAAGCTGAGTGTGTAACGTGTGTGTGGTGGCCAGTTAGAGGATCTGTGTGTGTGTGGTGCCCAGTGAGAGGAGCTGTGTGTGTAATGTGTGTGTGGTGGCCAGTGAAACGAGCTGTGTGTGTGTAATGTGTTTGTGGTTGCCAGTGAGAGGAGCTGAGTGTGTAATGTGTGTGTGGTGGCCATTGAGAGAATGTAAGTGTGCAATGTGTGTGTGGTGGCCAGTGAAAGGAGCTGAGTATGCAATGTGTGTGTGATGGCCAGTTAGAGGAGCTGTGTGTGTGTAATGTGTGTGTGGTGGCGAGTGAGAGGAGCTGAGTGTGTAATGTGTGTGTGGTGGCCAGTGAGACGAGCTGTGTGTGTGTAATGTGTGTGTGGTTGCCAGTGAGAGGAGGTGAGTGTGTGTAATGTGTGTGTGGTGGACAGTGAAACGAGCTGTGTGTGTGTAATGTGTGTGTGGTGGCCAGTGAGAGGAGCTGTGTTTGTAATGTGTGTGTAAAGGCCAGTGAGAGGAGCTGTGTGTGTGTAATGTGTGTGTGGTGGCCAGTGAGAGGAACTGAGTGTGTAATGTGTGTGTGAAGGCCAGTGAGAGGAGCTGTGTGTGTGTGTGTAATGTATGTGTGGTGGCCAGTGAGAGGAACTGAGTGAGTAATGTGTGTGTGGTGGCCAGTGAGAGGAGCTGTGTGTGTAATGTGTGTGGTGGCCAGTGAGAGGAGCTGTGTGTGTAATTTGTGTGTGGTGGCCAGTGAGAGGAGCGGAGAGTGTAATGTGTGTGGTGGCCAGTAAAAAGATCTGAATATGTAATGTGTGTGTGGTGGCCAGTGCAAGGAGCTGAGTATGTAATATGTGTAATGTGTGTGTGGTGACCAGTGAGACGAGCTGTGTGTGTGTAATGTGTGTGTGGTGGCCAGTGAGAGGAGCTGAGAGTGTAATGTGTGTGTGGTGGCCAGTGAGAGAAGCTGTGTGTGTAATGTGTGTGTGGTGGCCAGTTAGAGGAGCTGTGTGTGTAATGTGTGTGTGGTGGCCAGTGAGAGGAGCTGTGTGTGTAATGTGTGTGTGGTGGCCAGAGTGAGGAGCTGTGTGTGTAATGTGTGTGTGGTGGCCAGTGTGAGTAGCTGTGTGTGTAATGTGTGTGTGGTGGCCAGTGAGAGGAGCTGTGTTTGTAATGTGTGTTTGGTGGCCAGTGAGAGGAGCTGAGTGTGTAATGTGTGTGTGGTAGCCAGTGAGAGAAGCAAAGTGTGTAATGTGTGTGTGGTGGCCAGTGAAAGGAGCTGAGTATGTAATGTCTATGTGGTGGCCTGTGAGAGGAGCTGAGTGTGTAATGTGTGTGTGATAGCCAGTGAGAGGAGATGAGTGTGTAATGTGTGTCTGGTGGCCAGTGAGAAGAGCTGTGTGTGTGTGTGTAATGTGTGTGTGGAGGCGAGTGAGAGGAGTTGAGTGTGTAATGTGTGTCTGGTGGCCAGTGAGAGAAGCTGTGTGTGTAATGTGTGTGTGGTGGCCAGTGAGTGGAGCTGAGTGTGTAATGTGTGTGTGGTGGCTAGTGAGAAGATCTGAGTGTGTGTAATGTGTGTGTGGTGGCCAGTGAGTGGAGCTGAGTGTGTAATGTGTGTGTGGTGGCCAGTGAGAGGAGCTGAGAGTGTAATGTGTGTGTGGTGGCCAGTGAGACGAGCTGTGTGTGTGTAATGTGTGTTTGGTGGCCAGTGAGAGGAGCTGAGTGTGTAATGTGTGTGTGGTGGCCAGTGAGGGAAGCTAAGTGTGTAATGTGTGTGTGGTGGCTAGTGAGAAGATCTGAGTGTGTGTAATGTGTGTGTGGTGGCCAGTGAGTGGAGCTGAGTGTGTAATGTGTGTGTGGTGGCCAGTGAGAGGAGCTGAGAGTGTAATGTGTGTGTGGTGGCCAGTGAGACGAGCTGTGTGTGTTTAATGTGTGTTTGGTGGCCAGTGAGAGGAGCTGAGTGTGTAATGTGTGTGTGGTGGCCAGTGAGGGAAGCTAAGTGTGTAATGTGTGTGTGGTGGCCAGTGAAAATAGCTGAGTGTGTAGTGTGTGTGTGGTGGCCAGTTAAAGGAGCTGTGTGTGTAATGTGTGTGTGGTGGCCAGTGAGTGGAGCTGAGTGTGTAATGTGTGTGTGTTGGCTTGAGTGAGGAGTTGTGTGTGTAATGTGTGCGTGATGGCAGTGAGTGGAGCTGAGTGTGTAATGTGTGTGTGGTTGCCAGTGAGAGGAGCTGAGTGTGTAATGTGTGTGTGGTGGCCAGTGAGAGGAGCTGAATGTGTAATGTTTGTGTGGTGGCTTGTGAGAGGAACTGTGTGTGTGGAATGTGTGTGTGGTAGCCAGTGAGAGGAGCTGAGTGTGTGTAATGTGTGAGTGGTGGCGAGTGAAAGGAGCTGAGTATGTAATGTGTGTCTGAGGGCCAGTGAGAGGAGGTGAGTGTGTGTAATGTGTGTGTGGTGGCCAGTGAGAGGAGCTGTGTGTGTGTAATGTGTGTGTGGGAGCCAGTGAGAGGAGCTGAGTGTTTAATGTGTGTTTGGGGGCCAGTGAGAGGAGGTGAGTGTGTGTAATGTAAGTGTGGTGGCCAGTGAGAGAAGCCATATGTGTAATGTGTGTGTTGTGGCCACTGAGAGGAGTTGAGTGAGTAATGTGTGTGTGTGGGTTTTAGTGAGAGGAGCTGAAGTAAGTAATGTGAGTGTGGTGGCCAGTGAGAGGAGCTGTGTGTGTAATTTGTGTGTGTTGGCCAGTGAGAGGAGCTGTGTTTGTAATGTGTGTGTGGTGGCCAGTGAGAGGAGCTGTGTTTGTAATGTGTGTGTGTGGTGGCCAGTAATAGAAGTCGTGTGTGTAATGTGCGTGTAGTGGCCAGTGAGAGGAGCTGTGTGTGTAATGTGTGCGTGTGGTGGCCAGCGAGAGAAGCTAAGTGTGTAACGTGTGTGTGGTGGCCAGTGAAAGGAGTTGAGTGTCTAATGTGTGTGTGGTGGCCAGTTAGAGGAGCTGTGTGTGTAATGTGTGTATGGTGGCCAGTGAGAGGAGCCGAGTGTGTAAGGTGTGTGTGGTGGCCAGTGAGAGAAGCTAAGTGTGTAATGTGTGTGTGGTGGCCGGTGTGAGGAGCTGTGTGTGTAATGTGTGTGTGTGGTGGAAGTGAGTGGAGCTGAGTGTGTAATGTGTGTGTGGTAACCAGTGAGAAGAGCTGAGTGTGCAATGTGTGTGTGGTGGCCAGTGAGAGGATCTGAGTGTGTAATGTGTGTGTGGTGGCCAGTGAAAAGAGCTGAGTATGTAATGTGTGTTTACTGGCCAGTGAGAGGAGCTGTGTGTGTGTAATGTATGTGTGGTGGCCAGTGAGAGGAGATGAGTGTGTAATGTGTGTGTGGTGCCCAGTGAGAAGAGCTGAGTGTGTGTAATGTGTGTATGGTGGCCAGTGAGAGGAGCTGAGTGTTTAATGTGTGTGTGGTGGCCAGTGAGACGAACTGTGTGTGTGTAATATGTGTGGTGGCCAGTGAGAAGAGCTGAGTGTGTAATGTGTGTGTGGTGGCCAGTGAGAGGAGCAGTGAATGTTTAATGTGTGTGTGGTGGCCAGTGAGAGGAGCTGTGTGTGTAATGTGTGTGTGGTGGCCAGTGTGAGGAGCTGTGTGTAAAGTGTGTGTAGTGGCGTGTGAGAGGAGCTGTGTGTGTGTGTGTGGTAGCCAGTGAGAGGAGCTGAGTGTGTAATGTGTGTGTGGTGGCCAGTGCCAGGAGCTGTGTGTGTGGTGGCCAGTGAGAGGAGCTGTGTGTGTAATGTGTGTGTAGTGGCGTGTGAGAGGAGCTGTGTGTGTGTGTGTGGTAGCCAGTGAGAGGAGCTGAGTGTGTAATGTGTGTGTGGTGGCCAGTGAAAGGAGCTGAGTGTGTAATGTGTGTGTGGTGGCCTGTAAGAGGAGCTGTTTGTGTGTAATGTGTATGTGGTGGCCAGTGAGAGGAGCTGTGTGTGTAATGATTGTCTGGGGGACAGTGAGAGGAGCTGAGTGTTTCATGTGTGTCTGAGGGCCAGTGAGAGGAGGTGAGTGTGTGTAATGTGTGTGTAGTGGCCAGTGAGAGGAACTGTGTGTGTGTAATATGTGTGTGATGGCCAGTGAGAGGAGCTGTGTGTGTGTAATGTGTGTGTGGTGGCCAGTGAGAGGAGCTGAGTGTGTAATGTGTGTGTGGTGGCCAGTGAGAGGAGGTGAGTGTGTAATGTGTGTGTGGTGGCCAGTGAGAGGAGCTGTGTGTGTAATGATTGTCTGGGGGCCAGTGAGAGGAGGTGAGTGTGTGTAATGTGTGTGTGTGGTGGCCAGTGAAACGAGCTGTGTGTGTGTAATGTGTGTGTGGTGGCCAGTGAGAGGAGCTGAATGTGTAATGTGTGTGTGGTGGCCATTGAGAGAATGTAAGTGTGTAATGTGTGTGTGGTGGCCAGTGAAAGGAGCTGAGTATGTAATGTGTGTGTGTGGTGGCCAGTGAGAGGAGCTGAGTGTGTAATGTGTGTGTGATGGCTTGTGAGAGGAGCTGTGTGTGTAATGTGTGTGTGGTGGCTAGTGAGAGGAGCTGTGTTTGTAATGTGTGTGTGTGGTGGCCAGTGAGAGGAGCTGTGTGTGTAATGTGTGTGTGGTGGCTAGTGAGAGGAGCTGTGTTTGTAATGTGTGTGTGTGGTGGCCAGTGAGAGGAGCTGTGTGTGTAATGTGTGTGTGGTGGCTAGTGAGAGGAGCTGTGTTTGTAATATGTGTGTGTGGTGGCCAGTGAGAGAAGCTAAGTGTGTAATGTGTGTGTGGTAGCCAGTGAGTGGAGCTGAGTGTGTAATATGTGTGTGTTGTGGCCAGTGAGAGGAGCTGTGTTTGTAATGTGTGTGTGCGGTGGCCAGTGAGAGGAGCTGTGTGTGTAATGTGTGTGTAGTGGCCAGTGAGAGGATCTGAGTGTGTAATGTGTGTCTGATGGCCAGTGAGAGGAGTTAAGTGTGTGTAATGTGTGTGTGTGTGGTGGCCAGTGAGAGCTGTGTTTGTAATGTGTGTGTGGAGGCCAGTGAGAGGAGCTAAGTGTGTAATGTGTGTGAGGTGGCTAGTGAATGGAGCTGAGTATGTAATGTGGTCGTGGTGGCTAGTGAGAGGAGCTGTGTTTGTAATGTGTGTGTGTGGTGGCCAGTGAGAGGAGCTGTGTGTGTAATGTGTGTGTGGTGGCTAGTGAGAGGAGCTGTGTTTGTAATGTGTGTGTGTGGTGGCCAGTGAGAGGAGCTGTGTGTGTAATGTGTGTGTGGTGGCTAGTGAGAGGAGCTGTGTTTGTAATATGTGTGTGTGGTGGCCAGTGAGAGAAGCTAAGTGTGTAATGTGTGTGTGGTAGCCAGTGAGTGGAGCTGAGTGTGTAATATGTGTGTGTTGTGGCCAGTGAGAGGAGCTGTGTTTGTAATGTGTGTGTGCGGTGGCCAGTGAGAGGAGCTGTGTGTGTAATGTGTGTGTAGTGGCCAGTGAGAGGATCTGAGTGTGTAATGTGTGTCTGATGGCCAGTGAGAGGAGTTAAGTGTGTGTAATGTGTGTGTGTGTGGTGGCCAGTGAGAGCTGTGTTTGTAATGTGTGTGTGGAGGCCAGTGAGAGGAGCTAAGTGTGTAATGTGTGTGAGGTGGCTAGTGAAAGGAGCTGAGTATGTAATGTGGTCGTGGTGGCCAGTGAGAGGAGCTAAGTGTGTAATGTGTGTGTGGTGGCCAGTGAAAGGAGCTGAGTATGTAATGTGTGTGTAGTGGCCAGTGAGAGAAGCTGTGTGTGTGTGTGTAATGTGTGTGTGGAGGCGAGTGAGAGGAGCTGAGTGTGTAATGTGTGTGTGGTGGCCAGTGAAATGAGCTGAGTATGTAATTTGTGTGTGGTGGCCAGTGAGAGGAGCTGTGTGTGTATGTGTAATGTGTGTGTGGAGGCGAGTGAGAGGAGCTGAGTGTGTAATGTGTGTGTGGTGGCCAGTTAGACGAGCTGTGTGTGTAATGTGTGCGTGTTGGCAGTGAGTGGAGCTGAGTATGTAATGTGTGTGTGCTAGCCAGTGAAAAGACCTGAGTGTGTAATGTGTGTGTGGTGGCTTGTGGGAGGAGCTGTGTGTGTGTAATGTGTGTATGGTAGCCAGTGAGAGGAGCTGAGTGTGTAATGTATGTGTGGTGGCCAGGGAGAGAAGCAAAGTGTGTAATGTGTGTGTGGTAGCCAGTGAGTGGAGCTGAGTGTGTAATATGTGTGTGTGGTAGCCAGTGAGAGAAGCTAAGTGTGTAATGTCTGTGTGGCGGCCAGTGTGAGGAGCTGTGTGTGTAATTTGTGTGTGTGGTGGCCAGTTAATGGAGCTCAGTGTGTAATGTGTGTGTGGTGGCTAGTGAGAGGAGCTGTGTTTGTATTGTGTGTGTGATAAACAGTGAGAGAAGCTAAGTGTGTAATGTGTGTGTGGTAGCCAGTGAGTGGAGCTGAGTGTGTAATATGTGTGTGTTGTGACCAGTGAGAGGAGCTGTGTTTGTAATGGCTTGAGTGAGGAGTTGTGTGTGTAATGTGTGCGTGATGGCAGTGAGTGGAGCTGAAACATTAGAAGCTATTGACAGTCATCTTCAAATTCTCAAACCGACTGAATCCTATGCCTTTACTGATGACTCTCTGCGGTTAGGCACTGGTAGAACAGGTTGTGCATGTGCAGTATATAAAGGGAATGAAATGATCATGATTAGTACACAGAGATTGAACAACTGGGCAAGCACGACACAGACCGAGCTATTGGGCATTTATCTAGCCACTGAATACCTTAAGCTCAATGGTGGTGGAGTGATATTCTGTGACTCTAAAAGTGCTCTGCAGTCCTTAAATAACCCATCACAATATATGTCTGAAGCAGCTTATAATATTAAATGGAATGTAATTTTTGCCAATGATAATACCTATTGTATAAAATTTGTGTGGCTCCAATCCCATATTGGAGTTGGAAAACATGACTTTGTAGATCAATTGGCCAATGAGGCTTGCAGGAAAGAAAACATTGATTATGACTTTAGACTATCTAATGCAGTTATTAGAAACATACAAATTAAAGAAATTAATTCAGATTTAGAAGAACTAAGAAATGCCCAAAGACCTGAAAGCTGCAGTATTAAAAGTTATGACAAGTTTTGTAATAATAGGTATTTGTATGGTTACCTTACCTTGAGGTTACCTTGAGGTGCTTCCGGGGCTTAGCGTCCCCACGGCCCGGTCGTCGACCAGGCCTCCTGGTTGCTGGACTGATCAACCAGGCTGTTGGACGCGGCTGCTCGCAGCCTGACGTATGCGTCACAGCCTGGTTGATCAGTCCGGTCAGCACAGTAACCGGAGCAGGCAATGTGATGTAGTCATTGCGCGAATTCGCCTTGGCTATAGACACATCTGGCAGGTTAGTGAAGCTGAGCCACTACCAGAATATTCAGATTGTAAACTCTGTGCTAAACCTTTAATGCATTCACTAGAACACTATATTGATGAATGTGAAACCGTAAAGGACTTTAGACCTCCTGGCCTCTTGTACCACCAACTGTGTAACTATTTTATTGACTCAGGTGTTCTGGACGACATCCTAACAATTTACCCAAAATTTACTTGTCCATTTTAAGGAATGAAGAGCAATTTTTATTTATATTACTTTAATGTGTGTGTGGTGGCCAGTGAGAGGAGCTGAGTGTGTAATGTATGTGTGGTGGCCAGTGTGAGGAGCTGTGTTTGTAATTTGTATGTGGTGGCCAGTGAGAGGAGCTGAGTGTGTAATGTATGTGTGGTGGCCAGTGAGAGGAGCTGTGTGTGTGTAATGTGTGTGTGGAGGCGAGAGAGAGGAGCAGAGTGTGTAATGTGTGTCTGGTGGCCAGTGAGAGAAGCTAAGTGTGTAATGTGTGTGTGGTGGCCATTGAGAGAATGTAAGTGTGTAATATGTGTGTAGTGGCCAGTGAAAGGAGCTGTGTGTGTAATGTGTGTGTGTGGTGGCCAGTGAGAGGAGCTGAGTGTGTAATGTGTGTGTGGGGGCCAGTGTGAGGAGCTGTGTGTGTAATATGTGTGTGATGGCCAGTGAGAAGAGCTGTGTGTGTAATGTGTGTCTGGAGGCCAGTGAGAGGAGCTGAGTGTGTAATGTGTGTGTGGTGGCCATTGAGAGAATGTAAGTGTGTAATATGTGTGTAGTGGCCAGTGAAAGGAGCTGAGTATGTAATGTGTGTGTGTGGTGGCCAGTGAGAGGAGCTGAGTGTGTAATATGTGTGTGATGGCTTGTGAGAGGAGCTGTGTGTGTAATGTGTGTGTGGTGGCTAGTGAGAGGAGCTGTGTTTGTAATGTGTGTGTGTGGTGGCCAGTGAGAGGAGCTGTGTGTGTAATGTGTGTGTGGTGGCTAGTGAGAGGAGCTGTGTTTGTAATGTGTGTGTGTGGTGGCCAGTGAAAGGAGCTGTGTGTGTAATGTGTGCGTGGTGGCCAGTGAGAGAAGCTGTGTGTGTAATGTGTGTGTGGTGGCTAGTGAGAGGAGCTGTGTTTGTAATGTGTGTGTGTGGTGGCCAGTGAGAGGAGCTGTGTGTGTAATGTGTGTCTGGTGGCCAGTGAGAGAAGCTAAGTGTGTAATGTGTGTGTGGTAGCCAGTGAGTGGAGCTGTGTTTGTAATGTGTGTGTGTGGTGGCCAGTGAGAGAAGCTAAGTGTGTAATATGTGTGTGTTGTGGCCAGTGAGAGGATCTGAGTATGTAATGTGTGTCTGATGGCCAGTGAGAGGAGTTAAGTGTGTGTAATGTGTGTGTGTGTGGTGGCCAGTGAGAGGAGTTGAGTGTGTGTGTAATGTGTGTGTGTGGTGGCCAGTGAGAGGCGCTGAGTGTGTAATGTGTGTGTGTTGGCCAGTGAGAGGAGCTTTGTGTGTAATGTGTGTGTGGTGGCAAGTGAAAGGAGCTGAGTGTGTAGTGTGTGTGTGGTGGCTAGTGAAAAGAGCTGAGTATGTAATGTGTGTGTGTGGTGCCCAGTGAGAGGAGCTGTGTGTGTAATGTGTGCGTGGTGGCTTGAGTGAGGAGCTGTGTGTGTAATGTGTGTGTGGTGGCCAGTGAGAGCTGTGTTTGTAATGTGTGTGTGGAGGCCAGTAAGAGGAGCTAAGTGTGTAATGTGTGTGTGGTGGCTAGTGAAAGGAGCTGAGTATGTAATGTGTGTGTGTTGGACAGTGAGAGAAGCTGTGTGTGTGTGTGTAATGTGTGTGTGGTGGCTAGTGAAAGGAGCTGAGTATGTAATGTGTGTGTAGTGGCCAGTGAGAGAAGCTGTGTGTGTGTGTGTAATGTGTGTGTGGAGGCGAATGAGAGGAGCTGAGTGTGTAATGTGTGTGTGGTGGCCAGTGAAAGGAGCTGAGTATGTAATTTGTGTGTGGTGGCCAGTGAGAGGAGCTGTGTGTGTGTGTAATGTGTGTGTGGAGGCGAGTGAGAGGTGCTGAGTGTGTAATGTGTGTGTGGTGGCCAGTTAGACGAGCTGTGTGTGTAATGTGTGCGTGTTGGCAGTGAGTGGAGCTGAGTATGTAATGTGTGTGTGCTAGCCAGTGAGAAGACCTGAGTGTGTAATGGGTGTGTGGTGGCTTGTGGGAGGAGCTGTGTGTGTGTAATGTGTGTATGGTAGCCAGTGAGAGGAGCTGAGTGTGTAATGTATGTGTGGTGGCCAGTGAGAGGAGTTGTGTGTGTGTAATGCGTGTGTGGTGGCGAGTAAGAGGAGCTGAGTGTGTAATGTGTGTGTGGTAGCCAGTGAGAGGAGCTGAGTATGTAATGTGTGTGTGGTGGCCTGTGAGAGGAGCTGAGTGTGTAATGTGTGTGTGGTGGCTTGTGAAAGGAGCTGTGTGTGTGTGGTAGCCAGTGAGTGGAGCTGAGTGTGTAATGTGTGTGTGGTGGCCAGAGAGAGGAGCTGAGTGTGTAATGTGGGTGTGGTGGCCAGTGAGAGGAGCTGAGTGTGTAATGTGTGTGTGGTAGCCAGTGAGAGGAGATGAGTATGTAATGTGTGTGTGGTGGCCTGTGAGAGGAGCTGAGTGTGTAATGTGTGTTAGGTGGCTAGTGAGAGGAGCTGTGTGTAACGTGTGTGTGGTGGCCAGTGTGAGGTGCTGTGTGTAATGTGTGTGTAGTGGCTTGTGAGAGAAGCTGTGTGTGTGTGTATTGTGTGTGTGGTAGCCAGTTAGAGGAGCTAAGTGTGTAATGTGTGTGTGGTGGCTTGTGAGAGGAGCTGAGTGTGTAATGTGTGTGTGGTGGCCAGTGAGAGGAGCTGAGTGTGTGTAATGTGTGTGTGGTGGCCAGTGAGAGGAGCTGAGTGTGTGTAATGTGTGTGTGGTTGCGAGTGAGAAGAGCTCAGTGTGTAATGTGTGTGTGGTGGCCAGTGAAAGAAGCTGAGTGTTTAATGTGTGTGTGGGGGCCAGTGAGAATAGCTGTGTGTGTGTGTAATGTGTGTGTGGTTGACAGTGAGAGGAGCTGAGTGTGTGTAATGTGTGTGTGGGGGCCAGTGAGAGGAGCTGTGTGTGTGTGTAATATATGTGTGATGGCCAGTGAGAGGAGCTGTGTGTGTAATGTGTGTCTGGAGGCCAGTAAGAGGAGGTGAGTGTGTGTAATGTGTGTGTGGTGGCCAGTGAAACGAGCTGTGTGTGTGTAGTGTGTGTGTGGTAGCCAGTGAGAGGAGCTGAGTGTGTAATGTGTGTGTGGTGGCCATTGAGAGAATGTAATTGTGTAATGTGTGTGTAGTGGCTTGTGAGAGAAGCTGTGTGTGTGTGTATTGTGTGTGTGGTAGCCAGTTAGAGGAGCTAAGTGTGTAATGTGTGTGTGGTGGCTTGTGAGAGGAGCTGAGTGTGTAATGTGTGTGTGGCGGCCAGTGAGAGGAGTTGTGTTTGTAATGTGTGTGTGGCGGCCAGTGTGAGGAGCTGTGTGTGTAATGTGTGTGTGGTGGCTAGTGAGAGGAGCTGTGTTTGTAATGTGTGTGTGTGGTGGCCAGTGAGAGGAGCTGTGTGTGTAATGTGTGTGTGGTGGCCAGTGAGAGAAGCAAAGTGTGTAATGTGTGTGTGGTAGCCAGTGAGAGAAGCTAAGTGTGTAATGTGTGTGTGGTAGCCAGTGAGAGAAGCTAAGTGTGTAATGTGTGTGTGGTAGCCAGTGATTGGAGCTGAGTGTGTAATATGTGTGTGTTGTGGCCAGTGAGAGGAGCTGTGTTTGTAATGGCTTGAGTGAGGAGTTGTGTGTGTAGTGTGTGCGTGATGGCAGTGAGTGGAGCTGAAACATTAGAAGCTATTGACAGTCATCTTCAAATTCTCAAACCGACTGAATCCTATGCCTTTACTGATGACTCTCTGCAGTTAGGCACTGGTAGAACAGGTTGTGCATGTGCAGTATATAAAGGGAATGAAATGATAATGATTAGTACACAGAGATTGAACAACTGAGCAAGCACGACACAGACCGAGCAATTGGGCATTTATCTAGCCACTGAATACCTTAAGCTCAATGGTGGTGGAGTGATATTCTGTGACTCTAAAAGTGCTCTGCAGTCCTTAAATAACCCATCACAATATATGTCTGAAGCAGCTTGTAATATTAAATGGAATATAATTTTTGCCAATGATAATAACTATTGTATAAAATTTGTGTGGCTCCCATCCCATATTGGAGTTGGAAAACATGACTTTGTAGATCAATTGGCCAATAAGGCTTGCAGGAAAGAAAACATTGATTATGACTTTAGACTATCTAATGCAGTTATTAGAAACATACAAATTAAAGAAATTAATTCAGATTTAGAAGAACTAAGAAATGCCCAAAGACCTGAAAGCTGCAGTATTAAAAGTTATGACAAGTTTTGTAATAATAGGTATTTGTATGGTTACCTTACCTTGAGGTTACCTTGAGGTGCTTCCGGGGCTTAGCGTCCCCACGGCCCGGTCGTCGACCAGGCCTCCTGGTTGCCGGACTGATCAACCAGGCTGTTGGACGCGGCTGCTCGCAGCCTGACGTATGCGTCACAGCCTGGTTGATCAGTCCGGTCAGCACAGTAACCGGAGCAGGCAATGTGATGTAGTCATTGCGCGAATTCGCCTTGGCTATAGACACATCTGGCAGGTTAGTGAAGCTGAACCACTACCAGAATATTCAGATTGTAAACTCTGTGCTAAACCTTTAATGCATTCACTAGAACACTATATCGATGAATGTGAAACCGAAAAGGACTTTAGACCTCCTGGCCTCTTGTACCACCAACTGTGTGGAGCTATTTTATTGACTCAGGTGTTCTGGACGACATCCTAACAATTTACCCAAAATTTACTTGTCCATTTTAAGGAATGAAGAACAATTTTTATTTATATTACTTTAATGGGTGTGTGACGGCTAGTGTCAGGAGCTGTGTTTGTAATGTGTGTGTGGCGGCCAGTGTCAGGAGCTGTGTTTGTAATTTGTATGTGGTGGCCAGTGAGAGAAGCCGTGTGTGTAATGTGTGTGTAGTGGCTTGTGAGAGGAGCTGTGTGTGTGTGTAATGTGTGTGTGGTGGCCAGTGAGAGGAGCTGAGTGTGTAATGTGTGTGTGTGGTGGCCAGTGAGACGAGCTGTGTGTGTGTAATGTGTGTGTGATGGCCAGAGAGAGGAGCTGAGTGTGTAATGTGTGTGGTGGCCAGTGAGAGGAGCTGTGTATAATGTGTGTGTGGTAGCCAGTGAGAAGAGCTGTGTTTGTAATTTGTGTGTGGTGGCTATTGAGAGAAGCCGTGTGTGTAATGTGTGTGTGTGGTGGCCAGTGCGAGGATCTGAGTGTGTAATGTGTGTCTGGTGGCCAGTAAAAGGAGCTGAGTGTGTGTAATGTGTGTGTGTGGTGGATAGTGCAAAGAGCTGAGTATGTAATATGTGTGTGGTTACCAGTGAGAGGAGCTGTGTGTGTGTAATGTGTGTGTGGTGGCGAGTGAGAGGAGCTGAGTGTGTAATGTGTGTGTGGTGGCCAGTGAGACGAGCTGTGTGTGTGTAATGTGTGTGTGGTGGCCAGTGAGCGGAGCTGAGTGTGTAATGTGTGTGTGGTGGCCAGTGAGAGAAGCTAAGTGTGTAACGTGTGTGTGGTGGCCAGTGAAAGGAGCTGAGTGTGTAACGTGTGTGTGGTGGCCAGTTAGAGGAGCTGTGTGTGTAATGTGTGTGTGGTGCCCAGTAAGAGGAGCTGTGTGTGTAATGTGTGTGTGGTGGCCAGTGAGAGAATGTAAGTGTGTAACCTGTGTGTGGTGGTCAGTGAGAGAAGCTAAGTGTGTAATGTGTGTGTGGTAGCCAGTGAGTGGAGCTGAGTGTGTAATATGTGTGTGTTGTGGCCAGTGAGAGGAGCTGTGTTTGTAATGTGTGTGTGCGGTGGCCAGTGAGAGGAGCTGTGTGTGTAATGTGTGTGTAGTGGCCAGTGAGAGGATCTGAGTGTGTAATGTGTGTCTGATGGCCAGTGAGAGGAGTTAAGTGTGTGTAATGTGTGTGTGTTTGGTGGCCAGTGAGAGGAGTTGAGTGTGTGTGTAATGTGTGTGTGTGGTGGCCAGTGAGAGGCGCTGAGTGTGTAATGTGTGTGTGGTGGCCAGTGAGAGGAGCTCAGTGAGTAATGTGTGTGTTGTTACCAGAGAGAGGAGCTGAGTGTGAAATGTGTGTGTGTTGGCCAGTGAGAGGAGCTTTGTGTGTAATGTGTGTGTGGTGGCAAGTGATAGGAGCTGAGTGTGTAATGCGTGTGTGGTGGGCAGTGACACGAGCTAAGTGTGTAATGTGTGTGTGGTGGCCAGTGAAAGGAGCTGAGTGTGTAGTGTGTGTGTGGTGCCCAGTGAGAGGAGCTGTGTGTTTAATGTGTGTGTGGTGCCCAGTGAGAGGAGCTGTGTGTGTAATGTGTGTGTGGTGGCTTGAGTGAGGAGCTGTGTGTGTAATGTGTGTGTGGTGGCCAGTGAGAGCTGTGTTTGTAATGTGTGTGTGAAGGCCAGTGTGAGAAGTCGTGTGTGTAATGTGTGTGTGGAGGCCAGTAAGACGAGCTAAGAGTGTAATGTGTGTGAGGTGGCCAGTGAAAGGAGCTGAGTATTGAATGTGTGCGTGGTGGCCAGTGAGAGAAGCTAAGTGTGTAATGTGTGTGTGGTGGCCAGTGAAAGGAGCTGAGTATGTAATGTGTGTGTAGTGGCCAGTGAGAGAAGCTGTGTGTGTGTGTGTGTAATGTGTGTGTGGAGGCGAGTGAGAGGAGCTGAGTGTGTAATGTGTGTGTGGTGGCCAGTGAAAGGAGCTGAGTATGTAATATGTGTGTGGTGGCCAGTGAGAGGAGCTGTGTGTGTGTGTGTGTAATGTGTGTGTGGAGGCGAGTGAGAGGAGCTGTGTGTGTAATATGTGTGTGGTGGCCAGTGAGAGGAGCTGTGTGTGTGTGTGTGTAATGTGTGCGTGCTGGCAGTGAGTGGAGCTGAGTATGTAATGTGTGTGTGCTAGCCAGTGAGAAGACCTGAGTGTGTAATTTTGTGTGTGGTGGCTTATGGGAGGAGCTGTGTGTGTGTAATGTGTGTATGGTAGCCAGTGAGAGGAGCTGAGTGTGTAATGTATGTGTGGTGGCCAGTGAGAGGAGTTGTGTGTGTGTAATGTGTGTGTGGTGGCGAGTAAGAGGAGCTGAGTGTGTAATGTGTGTGTGGTAGCCAGTGAGAGGAGCTGAGTATGTAATGTGTGTGTGGTGGCCTGTGAGAGGAGCTGAGTGTGTAATGTGTGTGTGGTGGCTTGTGAATGGAGCTGAGTGTGTAATGTGTGTGTGGTGGCCAGTTAGACGAGCTGTGTGTGTAATGTGTGCGTGCTGGCAGTGAGTGGAGCTGAGTATGTAATGTGTGTGTGCTAGCCAGTGAGAAGACCTGAGTGTGTAATTTTGTGTGTGGTGGCTTATGGGAGGAGCTGTGTGTGTGTAATGTGTGTATGGTAGCCAGTGAGAGGAGCTGAGTGTGTAATGTATGTGTGGTGGCCAGTGAGAGGAGTTGTGTGTGTGTAATGTGTGTGTGGTGGCGAGTAAGAGGAGCTGAGTGTGTAATGTGTGTGTGGTAGCCAGTGAGAGGAGCTGAGTATGTAATGTGTGTGTGGTGGCCTGTGAGAGGAGCTGAGTGTGTAATGTGTGTGTGGTGGCTTGTGAAAGGAGCTGTGTGTGTGTGGTAGCCAGTGAGTGGAGCTGAGTGTGTAATGTGTGTGTGGTGGCCAGAGAGAGGAGCTGAGTGTGTAATGTGTGTGTGGTGGCCAGTGAGAGGAGCTGAGTGTGTAATGTGTGTGTGGTAGCCAGTGAGAGGAGATGAGTATGTAATGTGTGTGTGGTGGCCTGTGAGAGGAGCTGTGTGTGTAATGTGTGTTAGGTGGCTAGTGAGAGGAGCTGTGTGTAATGTGTGTGTGGTGGCCAGTGTGAGGAGCTGTGTGTAATGTGTATGTGGTGGCCAGTGAGAGAAGGCGTGTGTGTAATGTGTGTGTAGTGGCTTGTGAGAGAAGCTGTGTGTGTGTTGTGACGATAATCTCCTTCAAGAGATTGAGCCTGCTCTTCCCTCCAAAAATACGTCGATACATCTATATAAAACTACTATGGAAGAAATGTCCAACAACGACAACAACATCTCCAAGGTTTGCCAGAGAGCAAAACGTATGCAGCCAGGAACACCTGCTCAGCCTCAAACCGCCAAACTACCTGTCTTGTTGCCGGCTCCTCGCTGATTGGTCGCCGGTCTGGCTGCAACTGCACTCCACCCCCCATACTACTTGATGTCTGGGGCCGCCACGACCTCAGTCTTCAGAATATTCAGTGCTTTCATACGGTTAACACTTCTTCCTGGTAGACTAAGCTTTGGCTTACGTGTACTAAGAGAGGTGATAGCTTAAAGCCAATATTCCTGCACCTCTCATTTTATTGTATATTGCACAGCTTGTTATTATTCACTTGTCTTAACGTAACTTTTCATTTTGTCATTTAATTATTCTTATTATTTTGATTGATTGATTTTATTATACGAATTTGTATGTCCATTTTATTCATGTTTTGTTTATTTAACGTAATTAAAATTCCATTGTTAAAATTTACTTGTGTTTTGTGTGTCTTCTCCTTACCTTACCACAGACGAAGTTCCAGATTTTCTATTTTTTTTTATTCTATGTGACGAGGCCATACCCCTAGCTTTGAACAGCCGAACACCAACGCGTTACCGTCACATATTATATGGGGGCCTGTCCTAGGAGCTTCACTCAGGTACTGGTGCCAAGTGGTAATTTATGGTAAGCGTATTTAACTTTGTTAACGTAGCTTTTACTATTTTTCATATTCAATTTCATTTTTTATATGGTGTGGTGTATTGTGCATTACGAGAGTAACATATGGTGAAGGTGAGACAACTTTGGATTACGTGGTGACTGTAGGCCTCCGTCATACTCTTAATTGGTCATCTCTCCCTCCGTGTTATTACTCGTCTTTACCATCTTTGTCCCTTGGATATTTCTCATTTTTGACAGATCATCATATTGGTACCCTGGTACTGTGGTCTGCCCCGGGTCAAGAGCACCCAATCTTCTGCAATCTGACTGTAGGAGGACAAAGAGGGCCATAGTTCCTCTAGCTCGAACTTTAGTTGCTGAATTGGGACCTCGGCAGCAGTTCTCGTCACCAGTTGACACCTCGCACCCCTACACGTCAGTCAGAGATGATACATACAACAGTAGGGAATTAGCTTACTTTTTCAGAGCACAAAAGTTCGCTAATTCTGTAAGTATCATATTAATTTCAGTAGGAAAAACTTGCTTTATGTCCTATAGAGTCTTGGCAAGGTATGCCTACATCCTTGGACTACCAATTTTACTTTTGAGGCAATTAACTGTTTCATTTGTTTTCGAAACTCTGTTTCATTTGTTAGTAGGATTTTCTTGCCCTTATCGTCTTACATGAGTACCGGGTACAAGATTTCCTGCGCCCTTGATTTAAATTAATCATTTAACATCTTATTCTTAACTTTAATTGTTAAAGATCCCACAGGATAGGTATCAGTTGCCACGTTGTCCTGTTTCTGACATTCACTATAACTGAATATTCGTGTATATTTATTTGCTAATTTCACCATGTTTCGTCTCCAAGCTTTCCGTGCAAATCCAGCAGGTGAAATAGGGACTTTAAGTCGTTCCAAGAGGACTGAATTACAAACTCTTGCACATGAGTATCAACTAGAAATTCACTACCAAACCAACAAAAATGACCTACACAACCTGTTGCTGGATTACTATTTAGAGCAAGGTAAGATAGACTCTGAAACTCATGAAACTTACTATATTGCAGATAAAACTGATTTGGCAACGCTGAAACTCAAACTAGAGCTGGCCAAGATTGAACGCGAACAGCAAAGGGAAGCCCTCGAACAACAAGAACGAGCTGCTGCCATACGAAGGGAAGAACAAGAACGTGAGATTGCCTTACTCCAGGAGCGGGAACGAGTACAGCTTGAAACACTCCAGGAGCGGGAACGCGTACGGATTGAAACCAAACAACGCGAGTTGGAGATGCAACGTGAACATGACAAGCAACAAGCGACTCTGGCTCTAGAGTGTCGTCAACGCGAAATCGCCTTGGAAACTTCACACTTCATTCAACGCCAGCAAGCTACTGCCAATCTTCCCGTCAGTTTTAATATATCACATGCAAGTAAGTTAATGCCATCCTTTGTAGAAGCAGAAGTTGATGTGTTTTTTACCACCTTTGAAACCCTTGCTAATCAACTCAGTTGGCCTGTCGACCAATGGGCCACACTTCTCAGAGTCCATCTTACAGGTAGAGCTGCAGTCACACTCAGTACTTTGGCGTCTGAGAATGACTACCACACTCTGAAACAAGCAGTGTTGGACGCCTACCTCCTCTCTACTGAAAGTTATAGAAGGAAATTCCGTGACCACCTGAAGGCAAGTACCACTACCTTCCTCGAGTTTGCTAACACAAAACGGAGGTATTTCATGAAATGGCTGGAAGCAGCACATGTCTCTACTTTTACAGAACTCGTCTACCTGATGCTTGTTGAAGAATTCTTGAGGCGTGTGCCGCCTCCTGTCCGTCTCTACTTAGCAGATAAAGAAGAAACCGACTACCTGAAGTGTGCTAAGTCGGCTGACACTTACAGCCTCATCCACCGGCTGACACCCGAACCATCCTCCAGTAAGAAGTCGTGGTCCAGTTACGATAAAGTGAGCACCGATCAAGCTGGCTCGCAATTGTACTGCAAGTATTGTAGACTCTATGGACATACCATAGACAAGTGTGGTAAGTCTCAATACAAGGGAACCACTGACCCACAGAAACCCAAACCAACTCCTCCTAAGTCCGGTAAGCCTGTGATGAATGTTGGTGTTAATGTTAATGATCTTTCTCTTTTCAGTAACCACCTGCATACTGGAACTGTCTCTGCCAACGGTTCAAATCCGGAGGGACGTTTCAAATTGAAGATCTTGAGGGACACAGCGGCTCTTCAATCGATCATCTTGAAGTCGGCTGTGCCCAACATCGTCTACACCGGAGAAACTGTCTTCATCACTGACCTCACTGTTACCACTCCTTATCCTCTCGCCAGAGTCCACCTGGATTGTCCGTACGTGAACGGAGAAGTCCAAGTCGCCGTCAGGGAAAAGCCTTTTCCCATGCCTGGAGTGCAACTTCTCCTAGGCAACGACTTGGCAGAAGACCTGCAACCGACCAACCTGATCGTCATGGACAAACCCCAGGTGTGTAACTCTGTGCCAAGTAACCCTATTCTAGCGTATGTTCCAGCAGAGGTTCAAGAGAGTGATGAAGTTTCTCCTCCGGTTCTCGTGACCACCCGTGCACAAGCCGCACGTCCACAGCCAGCTGACCCTGCTGCTACCGCTGTTCCTCAAGACCCTCAGAAACTACCCCCGCATCAGACCAAGTTGGAGTTCCGTAAGTTGCAGAGGGAAGATCTTACTTTAACACCATTGTTTTTCCAGGCTGAGACTCAACCCGACAGTATTCCTGGGTTCTTCCTAGAGAACGACTTGCTCTACCGCAGATATAGACCCAGTAAACTGAAGGAGGAGGACGATTGGGCCAACATCGAACAACTTGTGATTCCTACCAGCCTGCGGCCCACTATTCTACACCTGGCCCACGGAGCACTCTCCCACTACGGCTTCAACAAGACTTACCATGGAATTCGTCAAGACTACTACTGGCCAGGTATGGTAAATAACGTCAAACAGTACGTAAAACAGTGTCATACATGTCAGATGGCAGGCAAACCGAACATCTCCATTCCCAGAGCGCCACTGATTCCCATACAGGTGCCTGCGGAACCTTTCCACAGACTCATAATAGACTGTGTTGGTCCTTTACCTCGGACCAGTTCAGGTAACGCCTACATCCTAACCATCCTGTGTCCTACCACCAGATTTCCCATAGCAGTTCCAGTGAAGAACATCACGGCTGCTACGGTTGTAAAACATCTATTGAAGATCTTCACTCAATACGGATTTCCCAGGGAGATTCAGAGCGACTGTGGTACCAACTTCACCAGTGATCTCTTCAAAAGGACACTGGAGGAGTTCAACATCAAACAGGTATTGTCCAGCCCCTATCATCCTGCTTCACAGGGTTCTCTTGAACGTAGTCATCAGACTATCAAAGCACTCTTGAAAAAGTTTTGTAGTGAAACCTCTAAGGATTGGGATAAGCAAATCGACCTTATAATGTGTATTTACAGAAGTCTCCCCAATGAGTCCCTAGGAGTATCTCCTTATGAGATGCTCTACGGCCGTAAGTGCCGTACTCCCCTTAAGGCTTTCAAAGACTCTCTCAGAGATGCCACCTTCAGTGAGCATCAGAATGTGCCCCAGTTTCTTCAAAACCTTCAACACATTCTAGAGAGAGTCCACCGTTTTGCCCATGATAATCTATTGAAAGCCCAGGAGAGGATGAAGACTCATTACGACCAGACCAACAAAGTAAGAAAATTCAAGCCGGGAGACTTCGTCCTAGCATACTTCCCTATCCCAGGTTCACCTTTACAAAACAGGTTTTCAGGACCCTACCGCGTCAAAGAGTGCAGAAATAACAACAACTACGTAATAGAGACTCCAGATAGGCGGCGGAAGACCCAGCTGTGCCACGTCAACCTCCTGAAGCAATATAATGGTACTCCTCCCACTGTCCTAATTAATTATTCCACCTTCACAGAACCCTACATCCACAGTGAGACCTTCCCAGCTTCTCCTCCCGAGAGCACTGACAAGGAGTCAGCGCTTTCTAATTCTGAAATCCTTAATGATCTTCCCAAATACTTTCAGGATAATCCTAGTGCACCTCTTGTCAAGATCTTCAGAGAACATCAGGAGTTGTTCCGAGATGACCCCCAAGAGTGTAATGTTACCCAGCACGACATCCAACTGCTCCCCGACACCCGGCCGATTCGTCAACCCTTCTACCGAATCAGCCCGAGCAAGAAGGAAGTCATGCGCAGTACCTCTTGGATCATGGACTGGCTACACCTTGTGAGTCCCCCTGGGCCTCACCTTGTATCTTGGTGCCCAAACCCCAAGGTAAGGTGCGGTTATGTACTGACTATCGTAAACTCAATCAAGTAACTGTCAAGGATGCTTACCCCTTGCCTAGGATAGATGACATCCTTGATGCCATTGGTAGTGCCCAGTACTTGTCCCAAGTGAACTTGCTTAAGGGGTACTATCAAGTGTGTCTAACGGAGCGCGCTAAAGAGATATCTGCCTTCATCACTCCTTTTGGACTTTTCAGATATGAACGCCTTCCTTTCGGACTATGTAATGCCCCGGCCACCTTTCAGAGAGCTGTCAACCGTGTCATCCAGGGCTTGGATAACACATACGCCTACCTGGACGATATCGTCGTAGCCTCCAACACCTGGAGTGAACATCTGCTCCAGCTGCGACGTCTGTTCTCCAAGCTCCTGACAGCCGGCCTCACCATCAACCTGGGCAAGTCCACCTTCGCGAAAGGTAAAGTGCGTTATCTGGGTCATGTTATTGGGAGTGGCAGCATAGCTCCGTTAGACTCGCACACTCAAGCCATCCAACAGTATCCACAGCCTACCACCAGGAAGCAGCTCCTGCGCTTCCTTGGTCTTGCCTCCTATTACCGTAGGTTTGTGAGGAATTTCAGTACAGTCGCCACACCTCTAATTCTATTAACCAGTCCCAAGCAACGGTATAATTGGACCATGCAGCAAACCGTTGCATTCGAACAACTCAAATTCCTCCTCTGTTCTAATCCCATTCTCGCCTCTCCAGATATCACCAAGCCTTTCGTCCTTCATGTCGACGCCAGTGGTACCGGCGTTGGTGGTGTCCTGATGCAACAACGAGGCGAGGAGGTTCTACCTGTCAGCTACTACAGCTACAAATTGAAACCACACCAGAGGAACTACAGCACTATTGAAAAGGAGCTACTATCCATCGTCCTGAACCTCCAACACTTCGCTCCGTACCTACAAGGCGCCAGGTCTACAACCATCTTCTCAAACCACAACCCTCTCCGCTTCCTACATCAAGCCCAATTCACCAACCAGCGTCTTCTACGATGGGCTTTGTATTTAGAAGATTTCAACCTGGAGATCCGCTATATCAAGGGTTCTGACAACACCATAGCCGATGCCCTCTCCAGTGTTTATGAAGTAGAACCGACTCCATCCATTACTCCACCACATAACGACGTACTTCTTCCAGAACCGCAGGCTTCGGGGGAGAGTTGTGACGATAATCTCCTTCAAGAGATTGAGCCTGCTCTTCCCTCCAAAAATACGTCGATACATCTATATAAAACTACTATGGAAGAAATGTCCAACAACGACAACATCATCTCCAAGGTTTGCCAGAGAGCAAAACGTATGAGGCCAGGAACACCTGCTCAGCCTCAAACCGCCAAACTACCTGTCTTGTTGCCGGCTCCTCGCTGATTGGCCGCCGGTCTGGCTGCAACTGCACTCCACCCCCCATACTACTTGATGTCTGGGGCCGCCACAACCTCAGTCTTCAGAATATTCAGTGCTTTCATACGGTTAACACTTCTTCCTGGTAGACTAAGCTTTGACTTACGTGTACTAAGAGAGGTGATAGCTTAAAGCCAATATTCCTGCACCTCTCATTTTATTGTATATTGCACAGCTTGTTATTATTCACTTGTCTTAACGTAACTTTTCATTTTGTCATTTAATTATTCTTATTATTTTGATTGATTGATTTTATTATACGAATTTGAATGTCCATTTTATTCATGTTTTGTTTATTTAACGTAATTAAAATTCCATTGTTAAAATTTACTTGTGTTTTGTGTGTCTTCTCCTTACCTTACCACAGACGAAGTTCCAGATTTTCTATTTTTTTTAATTCTATGTGACGAGGCCATACCCCTAGCTTTGAACAGCCGAACACCAACGCGTTACCGTCACAGTGTGTATTGTGTGTGTGGTAGCCAGTTAGAGGAGCTAAGTGTGTAATGTGTGTGTGGTGGCTTGTGAGAGGAGCTGAGTGTGTAATGTGTGTGTGGTGGCCAGTGAGAGGAGCTGAGTGTGTGTAATGTGTGTGTGGTGGCCAGTGAGAGGAGCTGAGTGTGTGTAATGTGTGTGTGGTTGCGAGTGAGAAGAGCTCAGTGTGTAATGTGTGTCTGGAGGCCAGTAAGAGAAGCTAAGTGTGTAATGTGTGTGTGGTGGCCAGTGAAAGAAGCTGAGTGTTTAATGTGTGTAGTGGCTTGTGAGAATAGCTGTGTGTGTGTGTAATGTGTGTGTGGTTGACAGTGAGAGGAGCTGAGTGTGTAATGTGTGTGTGGTGGCCATTGAGAGAATGTAATTGTGTAATGTGTATGTAGTGGCCAGTGAGAGGAGCTGTGTTTGTAATGTGTGTGTGAAGGCCAGTGTGAGAAGCCGTGTGTGTAATGTATGTGTGGAGGCCAGTAAGAGGAGCTAAGTGTGTAATGTGTGTGAGGTGGCTAGTGAAAGGAGCTGAGTATGTAATGTGTGCGTGGTGGCCAGTGAGAGAAGCTAAGTGTGTAATGTGTGTGTGGTGGCCAGTGAAAGGAGCTGAGTATGTAATGTGTGTGTGTTGGACAGTGAGAGAAGCTAAGTGTGTAATGTGTGTGTGGTGCCCAGTAAGAGGAGCTGTGTGTGTAATGTGTGTGTGGTGGCCAGTGAGAGGAGCTGTGTATGTAATGTATGTGTGGTGGCTAGTGAGTGGAGCTGAGTGTGTAATGTGTGTGTGGTGGCCAGTGAGAGGAGCTGTGTTTGTAATGTGTGTGTGGTGGCCAGAGTGAGGAGCTGAGTGTGTAAAGTGTGTGTGGTGGCCAGTGAGAGAAGCTGTGTTTGTAATGTGTGTGTGGTGGCCAGAGTGAGGAGCTGAGTGTGTAATGTGTGTGTGGTGGCTAGTGAGAGGAGCTGTGTTTGTAATGTGTGTGTGTGGTGGCCAGTGAGAGGAGCTGTGTGTGTGTGTGTAATGTGTGTGTGGAGGCGAGTGAGAGGAGCTGAGTGTGTAATGTGTGTGTGGTGGCCAATGAGACGAGCTGTGTGTGTAATGTGTGTGTGGTGGCCAGTGAGAGAAGCTAAGTGTGTAATGTGTGTGTGGTGGCCAGTGAAAGGAGCTGAGTATGTAATGTGTGTGTGGTGGCCAGTGAGAGAAGCTAAGTGTGTAATGTGTGTGTGGTGGCCAGTGAAAGGAGCTGTGTGTGTGTGTGTAATGTGTGTGTGGAGGCGAGTGAGAGGAGCTGAGTGTGTAATGTGTGTATGGTGGCCAATGAGACGAGCTGTGTGTGTAATGTGTGCGTGTTTGCAGTGAGTGGAGCTGAGTATGTAATGTGTGTGTGGTCTCCAGTGAGAGGAGCTGAGTGAGTAATGTGTGTGTGGTGGCTAGTGAAAGGAGCTGAGTATGTAATGTGTGTGTGCTAGCCAGTGAGAAGAGCTGAGTGTGTAATGTGTGTGTGGTGGCTTGTGGGAAGAGCTATGTGTATGTAATGTGTGTATGGTAGCCAGTGAGAGGAGCTGAGTGTGTAATGTATGTGTGGTGGCTAGTGAGAGGAGTTGTGTGTGTGTAATGTGTGTGTGGTGGCGAGTGAGAGGAGCTCAGTGTGTAATGTGTGTGTGGTAGCCAGTGAGAGGAGCTGAGTATGTAATGTGTGTGTGGTGGCCTGTGAGAGGAGCTGAGTGTGTAATGTGTGTGTGGTGGCTTGTGAATGGAGCTGAGTGTGTAATGTGTGTGTGGTGGCCAGTGAGAGAAGCTAAGTGTGTAATGTGTGTGTGGTAGCCAGTGAGTGGAGCTGAGTGTGTAATATGTGTGTGGTCGCCAGAGAGAGGAGCTGAGTGTGTAATGTGTGTGCGGTGGCCAGTGAGAGAAGCTAAGTGTGTAATGTGTGTGTGGTGGCCAGTGAAAGGAGCTGAGTATGTAATGTGTGTGTGGTGGCCAGTGAGAGAAGCTAAGCGTGTAATGTGTGTGAGGTAGCCATTGAAAAGAGCTGAATATGTAATGTGTGTGTGTGTGTGTGGTAGCCAGTGAGAGGAGCTGAGTGTGTAATGTGTGTGTGGTGGCTTGTGAGAGGAGCTGCGTGTGTGTAATGTGTGTGTGGTGGCGAGTGAGAGGAGCTGAGTGTGTAATGTGTGTGTGGTGGCTTGTGAGAGGAGCTGCGTGTGTGTAATGTGTGTGTAGTGGCGAGTGAGAGGAGCTGAGTATGTAATGTGTGTGTAGTGACCTGTGAGAGGAGCTGAGTGTGTAATGTGAGTGTGGTGGCTTGTGAAAGGAGCTGTGTGTGTGTGGTAGCCAGTGAGAAAAGCTGAGTGTGTAATGTGTGTGAGTGGTGGCGAGTGAGAGAAGCCGTGTGTGTAATGTGTGTGTGGTGGCTAGTGAGAGGAACTGAGTGTGTAATGTGTGTGTGGTGGCCAGTGAGAGGAACTGAGTGTGTAATGTGTGTGTGGAGGCCTGTGAGAGGAGCTGAGTGTGTAATGTGTGTGTGGTGGCCAGTGAGAGGAACTGAGTATGTAATGTGTGTGTGGTGGCTTGTGAGAGGAGCTGAGTGTGTAATGTGTGTGTGGTGGCTTGTGGGAGGAGCTGTGTGTGTGTAATGTGTATATGGTAGGCAGTGAGAGGAGCTGAGTGTGTAATGTTTGTGTGGTGGCCAGTGAAAGGAACTGAGTATGTAATGTGTGTGCGGTGGCCTGTGAGAGGAGCTGAGTGTATAATGTGTGTGTGGTGGCTTGTGGGAGGAGCTGTGTGTGTGTAATGTGTATATGGTAGGCAGTGAGAGGAGCTGAGTGTGTAATGTGTGTGTGGTGGCCAGTGAGAGGAGTTGTGTGTGTGTAATGTGTGTGTGGTGGCGAGTGAGAGGGGCTGAGTGTGTAATGTGTGTGTGGTAGCCAGTGAGAGGAGCTGAGTATGTAATGTGTGTGTGGTGGTCAGTGAGAGGAGGTGAGTGTGTCTAATGTGTGTGTGGTGGCAAGTGATAGGAGCTGTGTGTGTAATATGTGTGCGATGGCCAGTGAGAGGAGCTGTGTGTGTAATGTGTGTCTGGAGGCCAGTGAGAGGAGGTGAGTGTGCGTAATGTGTGTGTGGTGGCCAGTGAAACGAGCTGTGTGTGTGTATTGTGTGTGTGGTGGCTAGTGAGAGGAGCTGTGTTTGTAATGTGTGTGTGTGGTGGCCAGTTAATGGAGCTCAGTGTGTAATGTGTGTGTGGCGGCCAGTGTGAGGAGCTGTGTGTGTAATGTGTGTGTGGTGGCCAGTGAGAGGAGCTGAGTGTGTAATGTGTGTGTGGTGGACAGTGAGAGGAGCTGTGTGTGTAATGTGTGTGTGTGTGGTGGCCAGTGAGAGGAGTTGAGTGTGTGTGTAATGTGTGTGTGTTGTTACCAGTGAGAGGAGCTGAGTGTGTAATGTGTGTATGGTGGCCAGTGAGAGGAGCTGAGTGTGTAGTGTGTGTGTGGTGGCTAGTGAAAAGAGCTGAGTATGTAATGTGTGTGTGGTGCCCAGTGAGAGGAGCTGTGTGTGTAATGTGTGTGTGGTGGCCAGTGAGAGGAGCTGTGTTTGTAATGTGTGTGTGGAGGCCAATAAGAGGAGCTAAGTGTGTAATGTGTGTGAGGTGGCTAGAGAAAGGAGCTGAGTATGTATTGTGTGCGTGGTGGCCAGTGAGAGGAGCTGTGTGTGTGTGTGTAATGTGTGTGTGGTGGCCAGTGAGACGAGCTGTGTGTGTAATGTGTGCGTGTTGGCAGTGAGTGGAGCTGAGTATGTAATGTGTGTGTGGTCGCCAGTGAGAGGAGCTGAGTGAGTAATGTGTGTGTGGTGGCCAGTGAGAGGAGCTGAGTGTGTAATGTATGTGTGGTGGCTAGTGAAAGGAGCTGAGTATGTAATGTGTGTGTGCAAGCCAGTGAGAAGAGCTGAGTGTGTTATGTGTGTGTGGTGGCTTGTGGGAGGAGCTGTGTGTGTGTAATGTGTGTATGGTAGCCAGTGAGATGAGCTGAGTGTGTAATGTATGTGTGGTGGCCAGTGAGAGGAGTTGTGTGTGTGTAATGTGTGTGTGGTGGCGAGTGAGAGGACCTGAGTGTGTAATGTGTGTGTCGTAGCCAGTGAGAGGAGCTGAGTATGTAATGTGTGTGTGGTAGCCAGTGAGAGGAGCTGAGTATGTAATGTGTGTGTGGTGGCCTGTGAGAGGAGCTGAGTGTGTAATGTGTGTGTGGTGGCTTGTGAATGGAGCTGAGTGTGTAATGTGTGTGTGGTGGCCAGTGAGAGAAGCTAAGTGTGTAATGTGTGTGTGGTAGCCAGTGAGTGGAGCTGAGTGTGTAATATGTGTGTGGTCGCCAGAGAGAGGAGCTGAGTGTGTAATGTGTGTGCGGTGGCCAGTGAGAGAAGCTAAGTGTGTAATGTGTGTGTGGTGGCCAGTGAAAGGAGCTGAGTATGTAATGTGTGTGTGGTGGCCAGTGAGAGAAGCTAAGCGTGTAATGTGTGTGAGGTAGCCATTGAAAAGAGCTGAATATGTAATGTGTGTGTGTGTGTGTGGTAGCCAGTGAGAGGAGCTGAGTGTGTAATGTGTGTGTGGTGGCTTGTGAGAGGAGCTGCGTGTGTGTAATGTGTGTGTGGTGGCGAGTGAGAGGAGCTGAGTGTGTAATGTGTGTGTGGTGGCTTGTGAGAGGAGCTGCGTGTGTGTAATGTGTGTGTAGTGGCGAGTGAGAGGAGCTGAGTATGTAATGTGTGTGTAGTGACCTGTGAGAGGAGCTGAGTGTGTAATGTGAGTGTGGTGGCTTGTGAAAGGAGCTGTGTGTGTGTGGTAGCCAGTGAGAAAAGCTGAGTGTGTAATGTGTGTGAGTGGTGGCGAGTGAGAGAAGCCGTGTGTGTAATGTGTGTGTGGTGGCTAGTGAGAGGAACTGAGTGTGTAATGTGTGTGTGGTGGCCAGTGAGAGGAACTGAGTGTGTAATGTGTGTGTGGAGGCCTGTGAGAGGAGCTGAGTGTGTAATGTGTGTGTGGTGGCCAGTGAGAGGAACTGAGTATGTAATGTGTGTGTGGTGGCTTGTGAGAGGAGCTGAGTGTGTAATGTGTGTGTGGTGGCTTGTGGGAGGAGCTGTGTGTGTGTAATGTGTATATGGTAGGCAGTGAGAGGAGCTGAGTGTGTAATGTTTGTGTGGTGGCCAGTGAAAGGAACTGAGTATGTAATGTGTGTGCGGTGGCCTGTGAGAGGAGCTGAGTGTATAATGTGTGTGTGGTGGCTTGTGGGAGGAGCTGTGTGTGTGTAATGTGTATATGGTAGGCAGTGAGAGGAGCTGAGTGTGTAATGTGTGTGTGGTGGCCAGTGAGAGGAGTTGTGTGTGTGTAATGTGTGTGTGGTGGCGAGTGAGAGGGGCTGAGTGTGTAATGTGTGTGTGGTAGCCAGTGAGAGGAGCTGAGTATGTAATGTGTGTGTGGTGGTCAGTGAGAGGAGGTGAGTGTGTCTAATGTGTGTGTGGTGGCAAGTGATAGGAGCTGTGTGTGTAATATGTGTGCGATGGCCAGTGAGAGGAGCTGTGTGTGTAATGTGTGTCTGGAGGCCAGTGAGAGGAGGTGAGTGTGCGTAATGTGTGTGTGGTGGCCAGTGAAACGAGCTGTGTGTGTGTATTGTGTGTGTGGTGGCTAGTGAGAGGAGCTGTGTTTGTAATGTGTGTGTGTGGTGGCCAGTTAATGGAGCTCAGTGTGTAATGTGTGTGTGGCGGCCAGTGTGAGGAGCTGTGTGTGTAATGTGTGTGTGGTGGCCAGTGAGAGGAGCTGAGTGTGTAATGTGTGTGTGGTGGACAGTGAGAGGAGCTGTGTGTGTAATGTGTGTGTGTGTGGTGGCCAGTGAGAGGAGTTGAGTGTGTGTGTAATGTGTGTGTGTTGTTACCAGTGAGAGGAGCTGAGTGTGTAATGTGTGTATGGTGGCCAGTGAGAGGAGCTGAGTGTGTAGTGTGTGTGTGGTGGCTAGTGAAAAGAGCTGAGTATGTAATGTGTGTGTGGTGCCCAGTGAGAGGAGCTGTGTGTGTAATGTGTGTGTGGTGGCCAGTGAGAGGAGCTGTGTTTGTAATGTGTGTGTGGAGGCCAATAAGAGGAGCTAAGTGTGTAATGTGTGTGAGGTGGCTAGAGAAAGGAGCTGAGTATGTATTGTGTGCGTGGTGGCCAGTGAGAGGAGCTGTGTGTGTGTGTGTAATGTGTGTGTGGTGGCCAGTGAGACGAGCTGTGTGTGTAATGTGTGCGTGTTGGCAGTGAGTGGAGCTGAGTATGTAATGTGTGTGTGGTCGCCAGTGAGAGGAGCTGAGTGAGTAATGTGTGTGTGGTGGCCAGTGAGAGGAGCTGAGTGTGTAATGTATGTGTGGTGGCTAGTGAAAGGAGCTGAGTATGTAATGTGTGTGTGCAAGCCAGTGAGAAGAGCTGAGTGTGTTATGTGTGTGTGGTGGCTTGTGGGAGGAGCTGTGTGTGTGTAATGTGTGTATGGTAGCCAGTGAGATGAGCTGAGTGTGTAATGTATGTGTGGTGGCCAGTGAGAGGAGTTGTGTGTGTGTAATGTGTGTGTGGTGGCGAGTGAGAGGACCTGAGTGTGTAATGTGTGTGTCGTAGCCAGTGAGAGGAGCTGAGTATGTAATGTGTGTGTGGTGGCCTGTGAGAGGAGCTGAGTATGTAATGTGTGTGTGGTGGCTAGTGAAAGGAGCTGAGTGTGTAATGTGTGTGTGTGTGGTGGCCAGTGAGAGGAGCTGAGTGAGTAATGTGTGAGTGGTGGCCAGTGAGAGGAGCTGTGTGTGTAATGTGTGTGTGGTGGCCAGTGAGAGAAGCTAAGTGTGTAATGTGTGTGTGGTCGCCAGTGAGAGGAGCTGAGTGAGTAATGTGTGTGTCCTAGCCAGTGAGAAGAGCTGAGTATGTAATGTGTGTGTGGTGGCCTGTGAGAGGAGCTGAGTGTGTAATGTGTGTGTGGTGGCTTGTGGGAGGAGCTGAGTGTGTAATGTGTGTGTGGTGGCCAGTGAGAGGAGTTGTGTGTGTGTGTGGTGGCGAGTGAGAGGAGCTAAGTGTGTAATGTGTGAGTGGTAGGCAGTGAGAGGAGCTGAGTATGTAATGAGTGTGTGGTGGCCTGTGAGAGGAGCTGAGTGTGTAATGAGTGTGTGGTGGCCATTGAGAGGAGCTGTGTGTGTGTAATGTGTGTGTGGTGGCCATTGAGAGGAGCTGTGTGTGTGTAATGTGTGTGAGGAGGCGAGAGAGAGGAGCAGAGTGTGTAATGTGTGTCTGGTGGCCAGTGAGAGAAGCTAAGTGTGTAATGTGTCTGGTGGCCAGTGAGAGAAGCTAAGTGTGTAATGTGTGTGTGGTAGCCAATGAGAGGAGCTGAGTATGTAATGTGTGTGTGGTGGCCTGTGAGAAAAGCTGAGTGTGTAATGTGTGTGTGGTGGCTTGTGAAACGAGCTGTGTGTGTAATGTGTGTGTGGTAGCCAGTGAGAGGAGGTGAGTGTGTGTAATGTGTGTGTGATGGCCAATGAGAGGAGCTGAGTGCGAAATTTGTGTGTGGTGGCAAGTGAGAGGAGTTGAGTGTGTAATGTGTGTGTGGTGGCCAGTTAGAGAAGTTGTGTGTGTAATGTGTATGTGTGGTGGCTAGTGAGAGGAGCTGAGTGTGTAATGTGTATGTGGTGGCCAGTGAGAGAAGCCGTGTGTGTGAAATGTGTGTGTAGTGGCTTGTGAGAGGATCTGGGTGTGTGTAATGTGTGTGTGGTTACCAGTGAGAGGAGCTAAGTGTGTAATGTGTGTGTGGTGGCCAGTGAGAGGAGCTGTGTGTGTGTAATGTGTGTGTGGGGGCCAGTGAGAGGAGCTGTGTGTGTGGGGGCCAGTGAGAGGAGCTGTGTGTGTGTGTAATATGTGTGTGATGGCCAGTGAGAGGAGCTGTGTGTGTAATGTGTGTCTGGAGGCCAGTGAGAGGAGCTGTGTGTGTGTAATGTGTGTGTGATGGCTTGTGAGAGGAGCTGTGTGTGTAATGTGTTTGTGGTGGCTAGTGAGAGGAGCTGTGTTTGTAATGTGTGTGTGTGGTGGCCAGTGAGAGGAGCTGTGTGTGTAATGTGTGTGTAGTGGCCAGTGAGAGGATCTGAGTGTGTAATGTGTGTCTGATGGCCAGTGAGAGGAGTTCAGTGTGTGTAATGTGTGTGTGTGTGGTGGCCAGTGAGAGGCGCTGAGTGTGTAATGTGTGTGTGGTGGCCAATGAGAGGAGCTCAGTGAGTAATGTGTGTGTTGTTACCAGTGAGAGGAGCTGAGTGTGTAATGTGTGTGTGGTGACCAGTGAGAGGAGCCGTGTGTGTGTAATGTATGTGTGGTGGCAAGTGATAGGAGCTGAGTGTGTAATGTGTGTGTGGTGGCCAGTGACACGAGCTCAGTGTGTAATGTGTGTGTGGCGGCCAGGGTGAGGAGCTGTGTGTGCAATGTGTGTGTGTTGGCCAGTGAGAGGAGCTGTGTGTGTAATGTGTGCGTGATAACAGTGAGTGGAGCTGAGTGTGTAATGTGTGTGTGGTGGCCAGTGATAGAATCTACGTGTGTAATGTGTGTGTGGTGGCCAGGGAGAGGAGCTGAGTGTGTAATGTATATGTGGTGGCCAGTGAGAGGAGCTGAGTGTGTAATGTGTGTTTGGTAGCCAGTGAGAGGAGCTGAGTGTGTAATGTATGTGTGGTGGCCAGTGAGAGGAGCTGTGTGTGTAATGTGTGTGTGGTAGCCAGTGAGAGGAGCTGAGTGTGTAATGTATGTGTGGTGGCCAGTGAGAGGAGCTGTGTGTGTGTAATGTGTGTCTGGTGGCCAGTGAGAGAAGCTAAGTGTGTAATGTGTGTGGTAGCCAGTGAGAGAAGCCGTGTGTGTGTGTAATGTGTGTGTGGTAGCCAGTGAGAGGAGCTGAGTGTGTAATGTGTGTGTGGTGGCCAGTGAGAGGAGCTGAGTGTGTGTTATGTGTGTGTGGTGGCCAGTGAGAGGAGCTGAGTGTGTGTTATGTGTGTGTGGTGGCCTGTGAGAGGAGCTGAGTGTGTGTAATGTGTGTGTGGTGGCCAGTGTGAGTAGCTGAGTATGTGTAATGTGTGTGTTGTGGCCAGTGAGAGGAGCCGTGTGTGTAATATGTGTGTGATGGCCAGTGAGAGGAGCTGTGTGTGTAATGTGTGTCTCGAGGCCAGTGAGAGGAGGTGAGTGTGTGTAATGTGTGTGTGGTGGCCAGTGAAACGAGCTGTGTGTGTGTAGTGTGTGTGTGGTGGCCAGTGAGAGGAGCTGAGTGTGTAATGTGTGTGTGGTGGCCATTGAGAGAATGTAAGTGTGTAATGTGTGTGTAGTGGTCAGTGAAAGGAGCTGAGTATGTAATGTGAGTGTGTGGTGGCCAGTGAGAGGAGCTGAGAGTGTAATGTGTGTGTGATGGCTTGTGAGAGGAGCTGTGTGTGTAATGTGTGTGTGGTGGCTAGTGAGAGAAGCTGTGTTTGTAATGTGTGTGTGAGGTGGCCAGTTAATGGAGCTCAGTGTGTAATGTGTGTGTGGCGGCCAGTGTGAGGAGCTGTGTGTGTAATGTGTGTGTGGTGGCCAGTGAGAGGAGCTGTGTTTGTAATGTGTGTGTGTGGTGGCCAGTGAAAGGAGCTGTGTGTGTAATGTGTGTCTGATGGCAAGTGAGAGGAGTTGAGTGTGTGTAATGTGTGTGTGTGTGTGGTGGCCAGTGAGAGGAGTTGAGTGTGTGTGTAATGTGTGTGTGTGGTGGCCAGTGAGAGGCGCTGAGTGTGTAATGTGTGTGTGGTGGCCAGTGAGAGGAGCTCAGTGAGTAATGTGTGTGTTGTTACCAGTGAGAGGAGCTGAGTGTGTAATGTGTGTATGGTGGCCAGTGAGAGGAACTGTGTGTGTAATGTGTGTGTGGTGGCAAGTGATAGGAGCTGAGTGTGTAATGTGTGTGTGGTGGCCAGTGACACGAGGTAAGTGTGTAATGTGTGTGTGGTGGCCAGTGAAAGGAGCTGAGTGTGTAGTGTGTGTGTGGTGGCTAGTGAAAAGAGCTGAGTATGTAATGTGTGTGTGGTGGCCAGTGAAAGGAGCTGTGTTTGTAATGTGTGTGTGAAGGCCAGTGTGTGAAGCCGTGTGTGTAATGTGTGTGTGGAGGCCAGTAAGAGGAGCTAAGTGTGAATTGTGTGTGAGGTGGCTAGTGAAAGGAGCTGAGTATGTAATGTGTGTGTGGTGGCCAGTGAGAGGAGCTGTGTGTGTGTGTGTAATGTGTGTGTGGAGGCGAGTGAGAGGAGCTGAATGTGTAATGTGTGTGTGGTGGCCAATGAGACGAGCTGAGTGTGTAATGTGTGTGTGGTGGCCAGTGAGAGAAGCTAAGTGTGTAATGTGTGTGTGGTGGCCAGTGAAAGGAGCTGTGTGTGTGTGTGTAATGTGTGTGTGGAGGCGAGTGAGAGGAGCTGAATGTGTAATGTGTGTGTGGTGGCCAATGAGACGAGCTGAGTGTGTAATGTGTGCGTGTTGGCAGTGAGTGGAGCTGAGTATGTAATGTGTGTGTGGTCTCCAGTGAGAGGAGCTGAGTGAGTAATGTGTGTGTGGTGGCTAGTGAAAGGAGCTGAGAATGTAATGTGTGTGTGCTAGCCAGTGAGAAGAGCTGAGTGTGTAATGTGTGTGTAGTGGCTTGTGGGAAGAGCTGTGTGTGTGTAATGTGTGTATGGTAGCCAGTGAGAGGAGCTGAGTGTGTAATGTATGTGTGGTGGCCAGTGAGAGGAGTTGTGTGTGTGTAATGTGTGTGTGGTGGCGAGTGAGAGGAGCTGAGTGTGTAATGTGTGTGTGGTAGCCAGTGAGAGGAGCTGAGTATGTAATGTGTGCGTGGTGGCCTGTGAGAGGAGCTGAGTGTGTAATGTGTGTGTGGTGGCTTGTGAATGGAGCTGAGTGTGTAATGTGTGTGTGTTGGCCAGTGAGAGAAGCTAAGTGTGTAATGTGTGTGTGGTAGCCAGTGAGTGGAGCTGAGTGTGTAATATGTGTGTGGTCGCCAGAGAGAGGAGCTGAGTGTGTAATGTGTGTATGGTGGCCAGTGAGAGAAGCTAAGTGTGTAATGTGTGTGTGGTGGCCAGTGAAAGGAGCTGAGTATGTAATGTGTGTGTGGTGGCCAGTGAGAGAAGCTAAGTGTGTAATGTGTGTGAGGTGGCCATTGAAAAGAGCTGAATATGTAATGTGTGTGTGTGTGTGTGGCAGCCAGTGAGAGGAGCTGTGTGTGTAATGTGTGTGTGGTGGCTTGTGAGAGGAGCTGCGTGTGTGTAATGTGTGTGTGGTGGCGAGTGAGAGGAGCTGAGTGTGTAATGTGTGTGTGGTGGCTTGTGAGAGGAGCTGCGTGTGTGTAATGTGTGTGTAGTGGCGAGTGAGAGGAGCTGAGTATGTAATGTGTGTGTAGTGACCTGTGAGAGGAGCTGAGTGTGTAATGTGAGTGTGGTGGCTTGTGAAAGGAGCTGTGTGTGTGGTAGCCAGTGAGAAAAGCTGAGTGTGTAATGTGTGTGAGTGGTGGCGAGTGAGAGAAGCCGTGTGTGTAATGTGTGTGTGGTGGCCAGTGAGAGGAACTGAGTGTGTAATGTGTGTGTGGTGGCCAGTGAGAGGAACTGAGTGTGTAATGTGTGTGTG
This sequence comes from Procambarus clarkii, assembly GCF_040958095.1. Lineage (NCBI taxonomy): Eukaryota > Metazoa > Arthropoda > Malacostraca > Decapoda > Cambaridae > Procambarus > Procambarus clarkii. The sequence continues at coordinate 33,540,050 of NC_091196.1, read as the reverse complement.
GAGGCCTGTGAGAGGAGCTGAGTGTGTAATGTGTGTGTGGTGGCTAGTGAGAGGAGCTGAGTGTGTAATGTGTGTGTGGAGGCCTGTGAGAGGAGCTGAGTGTGTAATGTGTGTGTGGTGGCCAGTGAGAGGAACTGAGTATGTAATGTGTGTGTGGTGGCTTGTGAGAGGAGCTGAGTGTGTAATGTGTGTGTGGTGGCTTGTGGGAGGAGCTGTGTGTGTGTAATGTGTATATGGTAGGCAGTGAGAGGAGCTGAGTGTGTAATGTTTGTGTGGTGGCCAGTGAAAGGAACTGAGTATGTAATGTGTGTGTGGTGGCCTGTGAGAGGAGCTGAGTGTGTAATGTGTGTGTGGTGGCTTGTGGGAGGAGCTGTGTGTGTGTAATGTGTATATGGTAGGCAGTGAGAGGAGCTGAGTGTGTAATGTGTGTGTGGTGGCCAGTGAGAGGAGTTGTGTGTGTGTAATGTGTGTGTGGTGGCGAGTGAGAGGAGCTGAGTGTGTAATGTGTGTGTGGTAGCCAGTGAGAGGAGCTGAGTATGTAATGTGTGTGTGGTGGTCAGTGAGAGGAGGTGAGTGTGTCTAATGTGTGTGTGGTGGCAAGTGAAACGAGCTGTGTGTGTAATATGTGTGCGATGGCCAGTGAGAGGAGCTGTGTGTGTAATGTGTGTCTGGAGGCCAGTGAGAGGAGAGTGTGCGTAATGTGTGTGTGGTGGCCAGTGAAACGAGCTGTGTGTGTAAATTGTGTGTGTGGTGGCTAGTGAGAGGAGCTGTGTTTGTAATGTGTGTGTGTGGTGGCCAGTTAATGGAGCTCAGTGTGTAATGTGTGTGTGGCGGCCAGTGTGAGGAGCTGTGTGTGTAATGTGTGTGTGGTGGACAGTGAGAGGAGCTGTGTGTGTAATGTGTGTGTGTGTGGTGGCCAGTGAGAGGAGTTGAGTGTGTGTGTAATGTGTGTGTGTTGTTACCAGTGAGAGGAGCTGAGTGAGTAATGTGTGTATGGTGGCCAGTGAGAGGAGCTGAGTGTGTAATGTGTGTGTGGTGGCCAGTGAGAGGAGCTGTGTTTGTAATGTGTGTGTGGAGGCCAATAAGAGGAGCTAAGTGTGTAATGTGTGTGAGGTGGCTAAAGAAAGGAGCTGAGTATGTATTGTGTGCGTGGTGGCCAGTGAGAGGAGCTGTGTGTGTGTGTGTAATGTGTGTGTGTGTGGTGGCCAGTGAGACGAGCTGTGTGTGTAATGTGTGTGTGTTGGCAGTGAGTGGAGCTGAGTATGTAATGTGTGTGTGGTCGCCAGTGAGAGGAGCTGAGTGAGTAATGTGTGTGTGGTGGCCAGTGAGAGGAGCTGAGTGTGTAATGTATGTGTGGTGGCTAGTGAAAGGAGCTGAGTATGTAATGTGTGTGTGCAAGCCAGTGAGAAGAGCTGAGTGTGTAATGTGTGTGTGGTGGCTTGTGGGAGGAGCTGTGTGTGTGTAATGTGTGTATGGTAGCCAGTGAGAGGAGCTGTGTGTGTGTAATGAGTGTGTGGTGGCCATTGAGAGGAGCTGTGTGTGTGTAATGTGTGTGTGGTGGCCATTGAGAGGAGCAGTGTGTGTGTAATGTGTGTGTGGTGGCCATTGAGAGGAGCTGTGTGTGTGTAATGTGTGTGTGGAGGCGAGAGAGAGGAGCAGAGTGTGTAATGTGTGTCTGGTGGCCAGTGAGAGAAGCTAAGTGTGTAATGTGTGTGTGGTAGCCAATGAGAGGAGCTGAGTATGTAATGTGTGTGTGGTGGCCTGTGAGAAAAGCTGAGTGTGTAATGTGTGTGTGGTGGCTTGTGAAACGAGCTGTGTGTGTAATGTGTGTGTGGTAGCCAGTGAGAGGAGGTGAGTGTGTGTAATGTGTGTGTGATGGCCAATGAGAGGAGCTGAGTGCGAAATTTGTGTGTGGTGGCTAGTGAGAGGAGTTGAGTGTGTAATGTGTGTGTGGTGGCCAGTTAGAGAAGTTGTGTGTGTAATGTGTGTGTGGTGGCTAGTGAGAGGAGCTGTGTGTAATGTGTGTGTGGTGGCCAGTGTGAGAAGTTGTGTGTGTAATGTGTGTGTAGTGGCTTGTGAGAGGATCTGTGTGTGTGTAATGTGTGTGTGGTGGCCAGTTAGAGAAGTTGTGTGTGTAATGTGTGTGTAGTGGCTTGTGAGAGGATCTGTGTGTGTGTAATGTGTGTGTGGTGGCCAGTGAGAGGAGCTGTGTGTGTGTAATGTGTGTGGGGGGGCCAGTGAGAGGAGCTGTGTGTGTGGTGGCCAGTGAGAGGAGCTGTGTGTGTGTGTATTATGTGTGTGATGGCCAGTGAGAGGAGCTGTGTGTGTAATGTGTGTCTGGAGGCCAGTGAGAGGAGCTGTGTGTGTGTAATGTGTGTGTGATGGCTTGTGAGAGGAGCTGTGTGTGTAATGTGTTTGTGGTGGCTAGTGAGAGGAGCTGTGTTTGTAATGTGTGTGTGTGGTGGCCAGTGAGAGGAGCTGTGTGTGTAATGTGTGTGTAGTGGCCAGTGAGAGGATCTGAGTGTGTAATGTGTGTCTGATGGCCAGTGAGAGGAGTTCAGTGTGTGTAATGTGTGTGTGTGTGGTGGCCAGTGAGAGGCGCTGAGTGTGTAATGTGTGTGTGGTGGCCAATGAGAGGAGCTCAGTGAGTAATGTGTGTGTTGTTACCAGTGATAGGAGCTGAGTGTGAAATGTGTGTGTGGTGGCCAGTGAGAGAAGCTAAGTGTGTAATGTGTGTGAGGTGGCCATTGAAAAGAGCTGAATATGTAATGTGTGTGTGTGTGTGTGGTAGCCAGTGAGAGGAGCTGTGTGTGTAATGTGTGTGTGGTGGCTTGTGAGAGGAGCTGCGTGTGTGTAATGTGTGTGTGGTGGCGAGTGAGAGGAGCTGAGTGTGTAATGTGTGTGTGGTGGCTTGTGAGAGGAGCTGCGTGTGTGTAATGTGTGTGTAGTGGCGAGTGAGAGGAGCTGAGTATGTAATGTGTGTGTAGTGACCTGTGAGAGGAGCTGAGTGTGTAATGTGAGTGTGGTGGCTTGTGAAAGGAGCTGTGTGTGTGGTAGCCAGTGAGAAAAGCTGAGTGTGTAATGTGTGTGAGTGGTGGCGAGTGAGAGAAGCCGTGTGTGTAATGTGTGTGTGGTGGCCAGTGAGAGGAACTGAGTGTGTAATGTGTGTGTGGTGGCCAGTGAGAGGAACTGAGTGTGTAATGTGTGTGTGGAGGCCTGTGAGAGGAGCTGAGTGTGTAATGTTTGTGTGGTGGCTAGTGAGAGGAGCTGAGTGTGTAATGTGTGTGTGGAGGCCTGTGAGAGGAGCTGAGTGTGTAATGTGTGTGTGGTGGCCAGTGAGAGGAACTGAGTATGTAATGTGTGTGTGGTGGCTTGTGAGAGGAGCTGAGTGTGTAATGTGTGTGTGGTGGCTTGTGGGAGGAGCTGTGTGTGTGTAATGTGTATATGGTAGGCAGTGAGAGGAGCTGAGTGTGTAATGTTTGTGTGGTGGCCAGTGAAAGGAACTGAGTATGTAATGTGTGTGTGGTGGCCTGTGAGAGGAGCTGAGTGTGTAATGTGTGTGTGGTGGCTTGTGGGAGGAGCTGTGTGTGTGTAATGTGTATATGGTAGGCAGTGAGAGGAGCTGAGTGTGTAATGTGTGTGTGGTGGCCAGTGAGAGGAGTTGTGTGTGTGTAATGTGTGTGTGGTGGCGAGTGAGAGGAGCTGAGTGTGTAATGTGTGTGTGGTAGCCAGTGAGAGGAGCTGAGTATGTAATGTGTGTGTGGTGGTCAGTGAGAGGAGGTGAGTGTGTCTAATGTGTGTGTGGTGGCAAGTGAAACGAGCTGTGTGTGTAATATGTGTGCGATGGCCAGTGAGAGGAGCTGTGTGTGTAATGTGTGTCTGGAGGCCAGTGAGAGGAGAGTGTGCGTAATGTGTGTGTGGTGGCCAGTGAAACGAGCTGTGTGTGTAAATTGTGTGTGTGGTGGCTAGTGAGAGGAGCTGTGTTTGTAATGTGTGTGTGTGGTGGCCAGTTAATGGAGCTCAGTGTGTAATGTGTGTGTGGCGGCCAGTGTGAGGAGCTGTGTGTGTAATGTGTGTGTGGTGGACAGTGAGAGGAGCTGTGTGTGTAATGTGTGTGTGTGTGGTGGCCAGTGAGAGGAGTTGAGTGTGTGTGTAATGTGTGTGTGTTGTTACCAGTGAGAGGAGCTGAGTGAGTAATGTGTGTATGGTGGCCAGTGAGAGGAGCTGAGTGTGTAATGTGTGTGTGGTGGCCAGTGAGAGGAGCTGTGTTTGTAATGTGTGTGTGGAGGCCAATAAGAGGAGCTAAGTGTGTAATGTGTGTGAGGTGGCTAAAGAAAGGAGCTGAGTATGTATTGTGTGCGTGGTGGCCAGTGAGAGGAGCTGTGTGTGTGTGTGTAATGTGTGTGTGTGGTGGCCAGTGAGACGAGCTGTGTGTGTAATGTGTGCGTGTTGGCAGTGAGTGGAGCTGAGTATGTAATGTGTGTGTGGTCGCCAGTGAGAGGAGCTGAGTGAGTAATGTGTGTGTGGTGGCCAGTGAGAGGAGCTGAGTGTGTAATGTATGTGTGGTGGCTAGTGAAAGGAGCTGAGTATGTAATGTGTGTGTGCAAGCCAGTGAGAAGAGCTGAGTGTGTAATGTGTGTGTGGTGGCTTGTGGGAGGAGCTGTGTGTGTGTAATGTGTGTATGGTAGCCAGTGAGAGGAGCTGTGTGTGTGTAATGAGTGTGTGGTGGCCATTGAGAGGAGCTGTGTGTGTGTAATGTGTGTGTGGTGGCCATTGAGAGGAGCAGTGTGTGTGTAATGTGTGTGTGGTGGCCATTGAGAGGAGCTGTGTGTGTGTAATGTGTGTGTGGAGGCGAGAGAGAGGAGCAGAGTGTGTAATGTGTGTCTGGTGGCCAGTGAGAGAAGCTAAGTGTGTAATGTGTGTGTGGTAGCCAATGAGAGGAGCTGAGTATGTAATGTGTGTGTGGTGGCCTGTGAGAAAAGCTGAGTGTGTAATGTGTGTGTGGTGGCTTGTGAAACGAGCTGTGTGTGTAATGTGTGTGTGGTAGCCAGTGAGAGGAGGTGAGTGTGTGTAATGTGTGTGTGATGGCCAATGAGAGGAGCTGAGTGCGAAATTTGTGTGTGGTGGCTAGTGAGAGGAGTTGAGTGTGTAATGTGTGTGTGGTGGCCAGTTAGAGAAGTTGTGTGTGTAATGTGTGTGTGGTGGCTAGTGAGAGGAGCTGTGTGTAATGTGTGTGTGGTGGCCAGTGTGAGAAGTTGTGTGTGTAATGTGTGTGTAGTGGCTTGTGAGAGGATCTGTGTGTGTGTAATGTGTGTGTGGTGGCCAGTTAGAGAAGTTGTGTGTGTAATGTGTGTGTAGTGGCTTGTGAGAGGATCTGTGTGTGTGTAATGTGTGTGTGGTGGCCAGTGAGAGGAGCTGTGTGTGTGTAATGTGTGTGGGGGGGCCAGTGAGAGGAGCTGTGTGTGTGGTGGCCAGTGAGAGGAGCTGTGTGTGTGTGTATTATGTGTGTGATGGCCAGTGAGAGGAGCTGTGTGTGTAATGTGTGTCTGGAGGCCAGTGAGAGGAGCTGTGTGTGTGTAATGTGTGTGTGATGGCTTGTGAGAGGAGCTGTGTGTGTAATGTGTTTGTGGTGGCTAGTGAGAGGAGCTGTGTTTGTAATGTGTGTGTGTGGTGGCCAGTGAGAGGAGCTGTGTGTGTAATGTGTGTGTAGTGGCCAGTGAGAGGATCTGAGTGTGTAATGTGTGTCTGATGGCCAGTGAGAGGAGTTCAGTGTGTGTAATGTGTGTGTGTGTGGTGGCCAGTGAGAGGCGCTGAGTGTGTAATGTGTGTGTGGTGGCCAATGAGAGGAGCTCAGTGAGTAATGTGTGTGTTGTTACCAGTGATAGGAGCTGAGTGTGAAATGTGTGTGTGGTGACCAGTGAGAGGAGCTGTGTGTGTGTAATGTATGTGTGGTGGCAAGTGATAGGAGCTGAGTGTGTAATGTGTGTGTGGTGGCCAGTGACACGAGCTCAGTGTGTAATGTGTGTGTGGCGGCCAGGGTGAGGAGCTGTGTGTGCAATGTGTGTGTGTTGGCCAGTGAGAGGAGCTGTGTATGTAATGTGTGCGTGATGGCAGTGAGTGGAGCTGAGTGTGTAATGTGTGTGTGGTGGCCAGTGATAGAATCTACGTGTGTAATGTGTGTGTGGTGGCCAGTGAGAGGAGCTGAGTGTGTAATGTATGTGTGGTGGCCAGTGAGAGGAGCTGAGTGTGTAATGTGTGTTTGGTAGCCAGTGAGAGGAGCTGAGTGTGTAATGTATGTGTGGTGGCCAGTGAGAGGAGCTGTGTGTGTAATGTGTGGTAACCAGTAGCCAGTGAGAGGAGCTGAGTGTGTAATGTATGTGTGGTGGCCAGTGAGAGGAGCTGTGTGTGTGTAATGTGTGTCTGGTGGCCAGTGAGAGAAGCTAAGTGTGTAATGTGTGTGGTAGCCAGTGAGAGAAGCCGTGTGTGTGTAATGTGTGTGTGGTAGCCAGTGAGAGGAGCTGAGTGTGTAATGTGTGTGTGGTGGCCAGTGAGAGGAGCTGAGTGTGTGTTATGTGTGTGTGGTGGCCAGTGAGAGGAGCTGAGTGTGTGTTATGTGTGTGTGGTGGCCTGTGAGAGGAGCTGAGTGTGTGTAATGTGTGTGTGGTGGCCAGTGTGAGGAGCTGAGTGTGTGTAATGTGTGTGTTGTGGCCAGTGAGAGGAGCCGTGTGTGTAATATGTGTGTGATGGCCAGTGAGAGGAGCTGTGTGTGTAATGTGTGTCTCGAGGCCAGTGAGAGGAGGTGAGTGTGTGTAATGTGTGTGTGGTGGCCAGTGAAACGAGCTGTGTGTGTGTAGTGTGTGTGTGGTGGCCAGTGAGAGGAGCTGAGTGTGTAATGTGTGTGTGGTGGCCATTGAGAGAATGTAAGTGTGTAATGTGTGTGTAGTGGCCAGTGAAAGGAGCTGAGTATGTAATGTGTGTGTGTGGTGGCCAGTGAGAGGAGCTGAGAGTGTAATGTGTGTGTGATGGCTTATGAGAGGAGCTGTGTGTGTAATGTGTGTGTGGTGGCTAGTGAGAGAAGCTGTGTTTGTAATGTGTGTGTGAGGTGGCCAGTTAATGGAGCTCAGTGTGTAATGTGTGTGTGGCGGCCAGTGTGAGGAGCTGTGTGTGTAATGTGTGTGTGGTGGCCAGTGAGAGGAGCTGTGTTTGTAATGTGTGTGTGTGGTGGCCAGTGAAAGGAGCTGTGTGTGTAATGTGTGTCTGATGGCCAGTGAGAGGAGTTGAGTGTGTGTAATGTGTGTGTGTGTGTGTGTGGTGGCCAGTGAGAGGAGTTGAGTGTGTGTAATGTGTGTGTGTGTGGTGGCCAGTGAGAGGCGCTGAGTGTGTAATGTGTGTGTGTGTGGTGGCCAGTGAGAGGAGTTGAGTGTGTAATGAGTGTCTGATGGCCAGTGAGAGGAGTTAAGTGTGTGTAATGTGTGTGTGTGTGTGGTGGCCAGTGAGAGGAGTTGAGTGTGTGTGTAATGTGTGTGTGTGGTGGCCAGTGAGAGGCGCTGAGTGTGTAATGTGTGTGTGGTGGCCAGTGAGAGGAGCTCAGTGAGTAATGTGTGTGTTGTTACCAGTGAGAGGAGCTGAGTGTGTAATGTGTGTATGGTGGCCAGTGAGAGGAACTGTGTGTGTAATGTGTGTGTGATGGCAAGTGATAGGAGCTGAGTGTGTAATGTTTGTGTGGTGGCCAGTGACACGAGGTAAGTGTGTAATGTGTGTGTGGTGGCCAGTGAAAGGAGCTGAGTGTGTAGTGTGTGTGTGGTGGCTAGTGAAAAGAGCTGAGTATGTAATGTGTGTGTGGTGGCCAGTGAGAGGAGCTGTGTTTGTAATGTGTGAGTGAAGGCCAGTGTGTGAAGCCGTGTGTGTAATGTGTGTGTGGAGGCCAGTAAGAGGAGCTAAGTGTGAATTGTGTGTGAGGTGGCTAGTGAAAGGAGCTGAGTATGTAATGTGTGTGTGGTGGCCAGTGAGAGGAGCTGTGTGTGTGTGTGTAATGTGTGTGTGGAGGCGAGTGAGAGGAGCTGAATGTGTAATGTGTGTGTGGTGGCCAATGAGACGAGCTGAGTGTGTAATGTGTGTGTGGTGGCCAGTGAGAGAAGCTAAGTGTGTAATGTGTGTGTGGTGGCCAGTGAAAGGAGCTGTGTGTGTGTGTAATGTGTGTGTGGAGGCGAGTGAGAGGAGCTGAATGTGTAATGTGTGTGTGGTGGCCAATGAGACGAGCTGAGTGTGTAATGTGTGCGTGTTGGCAGTGAGTGGAGCTGAGTATGTAATGTGTGTGTGGTCTCCAGTGAGAGGAGCTGAGTGAGTAATGTGTGTGTGGTGGCTAGTGAAAGGAGCTGAGTATGTAATGTGTGTGTGCTAGCCAGTGAGAAGAGCTGAGTGTGTAATGTGTGTGTAGTGGCTTGTGGGAAGAGCTGTGTGTGTGTAATGTGTGTATGGTAGCCAGTGAGAGGAGCTGAGTGTGTAATGTATGTGTGGTGGCCAGTGAGAGGAGTTGTGTGTGTGTAATGTGTGTGTGGTGGCGAGTGAGAGGAGCTGAGTGTGTAATGTGTGTGTGGTAGCCAGTGAGAGGAGCTGAGTATGTAATGTGTGCGTGGTGGCCTGTGAGAGGAGCTGAGTGTGTAATGTGTGTGTGGTGGCTTGTGAATGGAGCTGAGTGTGTAATGTGTGTGTGGTGGCCAGTGAGAGAAGCTAAGTGTGTAATGTGTGTGTGGTGGCCAGTGAAAGGAGCTGAGTATGTAATGTGTGTGTGGTGGCCAGTAAGAGGAGCTAAGTGTGAATTGTGTGTGAGGTGGCTAGTGAAAGGAGCTGAGTATGTAATGTGTGTGTGGTGGCCAGTGAGAGGAGCTGTGTGTGTGTGTGTAATGTGTGTGTGGAGGCGAGTGAGAGGAGCTGAATGTGTAATGTGTGTGTGGTGGCCAATGAGACGAGCTGAGTGTGTAATGTGTGTGTGGTGGCCAGTGAGAGGAGCCGTGTGTGTAATATGTGTGTGATGGCCAGTGAGAGGAGCTGTGTGTGTAATGTGTGTCTCGAGGCCAGTGAGAGGAGGTGAGTGTGTGTAATGTGTGTGTGGTGGCCAGTGAAACGAGCTGTGTGTGTGTAGTGTGTGTGTGGTGGCCAGTGAGAGGAGCTGAGTGTGTAATGTGTGTGTGGTGGCCATTGAGAGAATGTAAGTGTGTAATGTGTGTGTAGTGGCCAGTGAAAGGAGCTGAGTATGTAATGTGTGTGTGTGGTGGCCAGTGAGAGGAGCTGAGAGTGTAATGTGTGTGTGATGGCTTATGAGAGGAGCTGTGTGTGTAATGTGTGTGTGGTGGCTAGTGAGAGAAGCTGTGTTTGTAATGTGTGTGTGAGGTGGCCAGTTAATGGAGCTCAGTGTGTAATGTGTGTGTGGCGGCCAGTGTGAGGAGCTGTGTGTGTAATGTGTGTGTGGTGGCCAGTGAGAGGAGCTGTGTTTGTAATGTGTGTGTGTGGTGGCCAGTGAAAGGAGCTGTGTGTGTAATGTGTGTCTGATGGCCAGTGAGAGGAGTTGAGTGTGTGTAATGTGTGTGTGTGTGTGTGTGGTGGCCAGTGAGAGGAGTTGAGTGTGTGTAATGTGTGTGTGTGTGGTGGCCAGTGAGAGGCGCTGAGTGTGTAATGTGTGTGTGTGTGGTGGCCAGTGAGAGGAGTTGAGTGTGTAATGAGTGTCTGATGGCCAGTGAGAGGAGTTAAGTGTGTGTAATGTGTGTGTGTGTGTGGTGGCCAGTGAGAGGAGTTGAGTGTGTGTGTAATGTGTGTGTGTGGTGGCCAGTGAGAGGCGCTGAGTGTGTAATGTGTGTGTGGTGGCCAGTGAGAGGAGCTCAGTGAGTAATGTGTGTGTTGTTACCAGTGAGAGGAGCTGAGTGTGTAATGTGTGTATGGTGGCCAGTGAGAGGAACTGTGTGTGTAATGTGTGTGTGATGGCAAGTGATAGGAGCTGAGTGTGTAATGTTTGTGTGGTGGCCATTGACACGAGGTAAGTGTGTAATGTGTGTGTGGTGGCCAGTGAAAGGAGCTGAGTGTGTAGTGTGTGTGTGGTGGCTAGTGAAAAGAGCTGAGTATGTAATGTGTGTGTGGTGGCCAGTGAGAGGAGCTGTGTTTGTAATGTGTGAGTGAAGGCCAGTGTGTGAAGCCGTGTGTGTAATGTGTGTGTGGAGGCCAGTAAGAGGAGCTAAGTGTGAATTGTGTGTGAGGTGGCTAGTGAAAGGAGCTGAGTATGTAATGTGTGTGTGGTGGCCAGTGAGAGGAGCTGTGTGTGTGTGTGTAATGTGTGTGTGGAGGCGAGTGAGAGGAGCTGAATGTGTAATGTGTGTGTGGTGGCCAATGAGACGAGCTGAGTGTGTAATGTGTGTGTGGTGGCCAGTGAGAGAAGCTAAGTGTGTAATGTGTGTGTGGTGGCCAGTGAAAGGAGCTGTGTGTGTGTGTAATGTGTGTGTGGAGGCGAGTGAGAGGAGCTGAATGTGTAATGTGTGTGTGGTGGCCAATGAGACGAGCTGAGTGTGTAATGTGTGCGTGTTGGCAGTGAGTGGAGCTGAGTATGTAATGTGTGTGTGGTCTCCAGTGAGAGGAGCTGAGTGAGTAATGTGTGTGTGGTGGCTAGTGAAAGGAGCTGAGTATGTAATGTGTGTGTGCTAGCCAGTGAGAAGAGCTGAGTGTGTAATGTGTGTGTAGTGGCTTGTGGGAAGAGCTGTGTGTGTGTAATGTGTGTATGGTAGCCAGTGAGAGGAGCTGAGTGTGTAATGTATGTGTGGTGGCCAGTGAGAGGAGTTGTGTGTGTGTAATGTGTGTGTGGTGGCGAGTGAGAGGAGCTGAGTGTGTAATGTGTGTGTGGTAGCCAGTGAGAGGAGCTGAGTATGTAATGTGTGCGTGGTGGCCTGTGAGAGGAGCTGAGTGTGTAATGTGTGTGTGGTGGCTTGTGAATGGAGCTGAGTGTGTAATGTGTGTGTGGTGGCCAGTGAGAGAAGCTAAGTGTGTAATGTGTGTGTGGTGGCCAGTGAAAGGAGCTGAGTATGTAATGTGTGTGTGGTGGCCAGTGAGAGAAGCTAAGTGTGTAATGTGTGTGAGGTGGCCAGTGAAAAGAGCTGAATATGTAATGTGTGTGTGTGTGTGTGGTAGCCAGTGAGAGGACCTGAGTGTGTAATGTGTGTGTGGTGGCCAGTGAGAGAAGCTAAGTGTGTAATGTGTGTGTGGTGGCCAGTGAAAGGAGCTGAGTATGTAATGTGTGTGTGGTGGCCAGTGAGAGAAGCTAAGTGTGTAATGTGTGTGAGGTGGCCAGTGAAAAGAGCTGAATATGTAATGTGTGTGTGTGTGTGTGGTAGCCAGTGAGAGGAGCTGAGTGTGTAATGTGTGTGTGGTGGCTTGTGAGAGGAGCTGCGTGTGTGTAATGTGTGTGTGGTGGCGAGTGAGAGGAGCTGAGTGTGTAATGTGTGTGGTGGCTTGTGAGAGGAGCTGCGTGTGTGTAATGTGTGTGTGGTGGCGAGTGAGAGGAGCTGAGTATGTAATGTGTGTGTAGTGGCCTGTGAGAGGAGCTGAGTGTGTAATGTGAGTGTGGTGGCTTGTGAAAGGAGCTGTGTGTGTGTGGTAGCCAGTGAGAAAAGCTGAGTGTGTAATGTGTGTGAGTGGTGGCGAGTGAGAGAAGCCGTGTGTGTAATGTGTGTGTGGTGGCTAGTGAGAGGAACTGAGTGTGTAATGTGTGTGTGGAGGCCTGTGAGAGGAGCTGAGTGTGTAATGTGTGTGTGGTGGCCAGTGAGAGGAACTGAGTATGTAATGTGTGTGTGGTGGCTTGTGAGAGGAGCTGAGTGTGTAATGTGTGTGTGGTGGCTTGTGGGAGGAGCTGTGTGTGTGTAATGTGTATATGGTAGGCAGTGAGAGGAGCTGAGTGTGTAATGTTTGTGTGGTGGCCAGTGAAAGGAACTGAGTATGTAATGTGTGTGTGGTGGCCTGTGAGAGGAGCTGAGTGTGTAATGTGTGTGTGGTGGCTTGTGAAAAGAGCTGAGTATGTAATGTGTGTGTGGAGGCCAATAAGAGGAGCTAAGTGTGTAATGTGTGTGAGTTGGCTAGAGAAAGGAGCTGAGTATGTATTGTGTGCGTGGTGGCCAGTGAGAGGAGCTGTGTGTGTGTGTGTAATGTGTGTGTGGTGGCCAGTGAGACGAGCTGTGTGTGTAATGTGTGCGTGTTGGCAGTGAGTGGAGCTGAGTATGTAATGTGTGTGTGGTCGCCAGTGAGAGGAGCTGAGTGAGTAATGTGTGTGTGGTGGCCAGTGAGAGGAGCTGAGTGTGTAATGTATGTGTGGTGGCTAGTGAAAGGAGCTGAGTATGTAATGTGTGTGTGCAAGCCAGTGAGAAGAGCTGAGTGTGTAATGTGTGTGTCGTGGCTTGTGGGAGGAGCTGTGTGTGTGTAATGTGTGTATGGTAGCCAGTGAGAGGAGCTGAGTGTGTAATGTATGTGTGGTGGCCAGTGAGAGGAGTTGTGTGTGTGTAATGTGTGTGTGGTGGCGAGTGAGAGGAGCTGAGTGTGTAATGTGTGTGTCGTAGCCAGTGAGAGGAGCTGAGTATGTAATGTGTGTGTGGTGGCCTGTGAGAGGAGCTGAGTATGTAATGTGTGTGTGGTGGCTTGTGAAAGGAGCTGTGTGTGTGTAATGTGTGTGTGGCGGCTAGTGAAAAGAGTTGAGTGTGTAATGTGTGTGTGTGTGGTGGCCAGTGAGAGGAGCTGAGTGAGTAATGTGTGAGTGGTAACTAGTGAAAGGAGCTGAGTATGTAATGTGTGTGTGGTTGCTAGTGAAAGGAGCTGAGTGTGTAATGTGTGTGTGTGGTGGCCAGTGAGAGGAGCTGAGTGAGTAATGTGTGAGTGGTGGCCAGTGAGAGGAGCTGTGTGTGTAATGTGTGTGTGGTGGCCAGTGAGAGAAACTAAGTGTGTAATGTGTGTGTGGTCGCCAGTGACAGGAGCTGAGTGAGTAATGTGTGTGTCCTAGCCAGTGAGAAGAGCTGAGTATGTAATGTGTGTGTGGTGGCCTGTGAGAGGAGCTGAGTGTGTAATGTGTATGTGGTGGCTTGTGGGAGGAGCTGTGTGTGTGTAATGTGTGTATGGTAGGCAGTGAGAGGAGCTGAGTGTGTAATGTGTGTGTGGTGGCCAGTAAGAGGAGTTGTGTGTGTGTAATGTGTGTGTGGTGGCGAGTGAGAGGAGCTGAGTGTGTAATGTGTGTGTGGTAGGCAGTGAGAGGAGCTGAGTATGTAATGAGTGTGTGGTGGCCTGTGAGAGGAGCTGAGTGTGTAATGTGTGTCTGGTGGCCAGTAGGAGAAGCTAAATGTGTAATGTGTGTGTGGTGGCCATTGAGAGGAGCTGTGTGTGTGTGTAATGTGTGTGTGGTGGCCATTGAGAGGAGCTGTGTGTGTGTGTAATGTGTGTGTGGTGGCCAGTGAGAGGAGGTGAGTGTGTGTAATGTGTGTGTGGTGGCCATTGAGAGGAGCTGTGTGTGTGTAATGTGTGTGTGGTGGCCAGTGATAGGAGCTGAGTGTGTAATGTGTGTGTGGTGGCCAGTCAGACGAGCTGTGTGTGTGTAATGTGTGTGTGGTGGCCAGTGAGACGAGCTGAGTGGGTAATGTGTGTGTGGAGGCGAGTGAAAGGAGCTGAGTATGTAATGTGTGTGTGGAGGCGAGTGAAAGGAGCTGAGTATGTAATGTGTGTGTGGTGGCCTGTGAGAGGAGCTGTGTGTGTGTAATGTGTGTGTGGTAGCCAGTGAGAGGGCTGAGTGTTTAATGTGTGTGTGGTGGCCAGTGAAACGAGCTGTGAGTGTGTAATGTGTGTGTGGTGGCCATTGAGAGGAGCTGTGTGTATGTAATGTGTGTGTGGTGACCATTGAGAGGAGCTGTGTGTGTGTAATGTGTGTGTGGTGGCCAGTGAGAGGAGGTGGGTGTGTGTAATGTGTGTGTGGTGGCCAGTGAAACGAGCTGTGAGTGTGTAATGTGTGTGTGGTTGCCAGTGAAAGGAGCTGAGTGTATAATGTGTGTGTGGTGGCCATTGAGAGAATGTAAGTGTGTAATGTGTGTGTGGAGGCCAGTGAAAGGAGCTGAGTATGTAATGTGTGTGTGTGGTGGCCAGTGAGAGAAGCTGAGTGTGTAATGTGTGTGTGGTGGCTTGTGAGAGGAGCTGTGTGTGTGTGTGTGTAATGTGTGTCTGGTAGCTAGTGAGAGGAGCTGAGTGTATAATGTGTGTGTGGTGGCCAGAGAGAGGAGCTGTGTGTGTGTAATGTATGTGTGGTGGCCAGTCAGTAGAGCTGTGTTTGTAATATGTGTGTGTGAGGGCCAGTGAGAGAAGTCGTGTGTGTAATGTGTGTGTAGTGGCCAGTGAGAGGATCTGAGTGTGTAATGTGTGTGTGTGGTGGCCAATGAGACGATCTGAGTGTGTAATGTGTGTGTGGTGGCCAGTGAGAGGATCTGAGTGTGTAATGTGTCTTTGGTGGCCAGTGAGAGGATCTGAGTGTGTAATGTGTCTGTGGTGGCCAGTGAGAGGATCTGAGTGTGTAATGTGACTGTGGTGGCCAGTGAGAGGAGTTGAGTGTGTGTAATGTGTGTGTGGTGGCCAATGAGAGAAGCTAAGTTTGTAATGTGTGTGTGGTGGCCAGTGAAAGGAGCTGAGTGTGTAATGTGTGTGTGGTGCCTTGTGAGAGTAGCTGTGTGTGTGTGTAATGTGTGTCTGGTAGCTAGTGAGAGGAGCTGAGTGTGTAATGTGTGTGTGGTGGGCAGTGAGAGGCGCTGAGTGTGTAATGTGTGTGTAGTGGCGAGTGAGATGAGCTGAGTGTGTAATGTGTGTGTGGTGGCCAGTGAGAGGAGCTGTGTGAGTAACGTGCGTGTGGTGGCCAGTGAGAGGATCTGAGCGTGTAATGTGTGTCTGGTGGCCAGTGAGAGGAGCTGAGTGTGTGTAATGTGTGTGTGGTGGCCAGTGAGAGGATCTGAGCGTGTAATGTGTGTCTGGTGGCCAGTGACAGGAGCTGAGTGTGTGTAATGTGTGTGTGGTGGCCAGTGAGAGGCCCTCAGTGTATAATGTGTGTGTGGTGGCCAGTGAGAGGAGCTGTGTGTGTGTAATGTGTGTGTGGTGGCTAGTGAGAGAAGCCATATGTGTAATGTGTGTGTAGTGGCCAGTGAAAGGAGCTGTGTTTGTAATGTGTGTGTGGTGGCCAGTGAAAGGAGCTGAGTGTGTAATCTGTGTGTGGTGGCCAGTGAGAGGAGCTGTGTGTGTAATTTGTGTGTGGTGGCCAGTGAGAGGAGCTGTGTGTGTAATGTGTGTGTGGTTTTTAGTGAGAGGAGCTGTGTGTGTAATGTGTGTGTGGTGACCAGTGAAAGGAGCTGAGTGTGTAATCTGTGTGTGGTGGCCAGTGAGAGGAGCTGTGTGTGTAATTTGTGTGTGGTGGCTAGTGAGAGGAGCTGTGTTTGTAATGTGTGTGTGGTGGCCAGTGAGAGAAGTCGTGGGTGTAATGTGTGTGTGTGTGTGGTGGCCAGTGAGAGGCGCTGTGTGTGTAATGTGTGTGTGGTGGCCAGTGAAAGGAGCTGAGTATGTAATGTGTGTGTGGTGGCCTGTGAGAGGAGCTGTGTGTGTGTAATGAGTGTGTGGTGGCCATTGAGAGGAGCTGTGTGTGTGTAATGTGTCTGTGGTGGCCATTGAGAGGAGCTGTGTGTGTGTAATGTGTGTGTGGTGGCCAGTGAGAGGAGGTGAGTGTGTGTAATGTGTGTGTGGTGTCCATTGAGAGGAGCTGTGTGTGTGTAATGTGTGTGTGGTGGCCAGTGATAGGAGCTGAGTGTGTAATGTGTGTGTGGTGGCCAGTGAGACGAGCTGTGTGTGTGTAATGTGTGTGTGGTGGCCAGTGAGACGAGCTGAGTGTGTAATGTGTGTGTGGAGGCGAGTGAAAGGAGCTGAGTATGTAATGTGTGTGTGGTGGCCTGTGAGAGGAGCTGTGTGTGTGGTGGCCAGTGAAACGAGCTGTGAGTGTGTAATGTGTGTGTGGTGGCCATTGAGAGGAGCTGTGTGTGTGTAATGTGTGTGTGGTGACCATTGACAGGAGCTGTGTGTGTGTAATGTGTGTGTGGTGGCCAGTGAGAGGAGGTGGGTGTGTGTAATGTGTGTGTGGTGGCCAGTGAAACGAGCTGTGAGTGTGTAATGTGTGTGTGGTTGCCAGTGAAAGGAGCTGAGTGTATAATGTGTGTGTGGTGGCCATTGAGAGAATGTAAGTGTGTAATGTGTGTGTGGAGGCCAGTGAAAGGAGCTGAGTATGTAATGTGTGTGTGTGGTGGCCAGTGAGAGAAGCTGAGTGTGTAATGTGTGTGTGGTGGCTTGTGAGAGGAGCTGTGTGTGTGTGTGTGTGTTGTGTGTCTGGTAGCTAGTGAGAGGAGCTGAGTGTATAATGTGTGTGTGGTGGCCAGAGAGAGGAGCTGTGTGTGTGTAATGTTTGTGTGGTGGCCAGTCAGTGGAGCTGTGTTTGTAATATGTGTGTGTGGGGGCCAGTGAGAGAAGTCGTGTGTGTAATGTGTGTGTAGTGGCCAGTGAGAGGATCTGAGTGTGTAATGTGTGTGTGTGGTGGCCAGTGAGAGGATCTGAGTGTGTAATGTGTCTGTGGTGGCCAGTGAGAGGATCTGAGTGTGTAATGTGTCTGTGGTGGCCAGTGAGAGGATCTGAGTGTGTAATGTGACTGTGGTGGCCAGTGAGAGGAGTTGAGTGTGTGTAATGTGTGTGTGGTGGCCAGTGAGAGGATCTGAGTGTGTAATGTGTCTGTGGTGGCCAGTGAGAGGATCTGAGTGTGTAATGTGACTGTGGTGGCCAGTGAGAGGATCTGAGTGTGTAATGTGTGTGTGGTGGCCAGTGAGAGGATCTGAGTGTGTAATGTGTCTGTGGTGGCCAGTGAGAGGATCTGAGTGTGTAATGTGACTGTGGTGGCCAGTGAGAGGAGTTGAGTGTGTGTAATGTGTGTGTGGTGGCCAGTGAGAGGATCTGAGTGTGTAATGTGTTTCTGGTGGCCAGTGAGAGGAGTTGAGTGTGTGAAATGTGTGTGTGGTGCCTTGTGAGAGTAGCTGTGTGTGTGTGTAATGTGTGTCTGGTAGCTAGTGAGAGGAGCTGAGTGTGTAATGTGTGTGTGGTGCCTTGTGAGAGTAGCTGTGTGTGTGTGTAATGTGTGTCTGGTAGCTAGTGAGAGGAGCTGAGTGTTTAATGTGTGTGTGGTGGGCAGTGAGAGGCGCTGAGTGTGTAATGTGTGTGTAGTGGCGAGTGAGATGAGCTGAGTGTGTAATGTGTGTGTGGTGGGCAGTGAGAGGCGCTGAGTGTGTAATGTGTGTGTGGTGGCCAGTGAGAGGAGCTGTGTGAGTAACGTGTGTGTGGTGGCCAGTGAGAGGATCTGAGCGTGTAATGTGTGTCTGGTGGCCAGTGAGAGGAGCTGAGTGTGTGTAATGTGTGTGTGGTGGCCAGTGAGAGGATCTGAGCGTGTAATGTGTGTCTGGTGGCCAGTGAGAGGAGCTGAGTGTGTGTAATGTGTGTGTGGTGGCCAGTGAGAGGCCCTCAGTGTATAATGTGTGTGTGGTGGCCAGTGAGAGGAGCTGTGTGTGTGTAATGTGTGTGTGGTGGCCAGTGAGAGAAGCCATATGTGTAATGTGTGTCTAGTGGCCAGTGAAAGGAGCTGTGTTTGTAATGTGTGTGTGGTGGCCAGTGAAAGGAGCTGAGTGTGTAATCTGTGTGTGGTGGCCAGTGAGAGGAGCTGTGTGTGTAATTTGTGTGTGGTGGCCAGTGAGAGGAGCTGTGTGTGTAATGTGTGTGTGGTTTTTAGTGAGAGGAGCTGTGTGTGTAATGTGTGTGTGGTGGCCAGTGAAAGGAGCTGAGTGTGTAATCTGTGTGTGGTGGCCAGTGAGAGGAGCTGTGTGTGTAATTTGTGTGTGGTGGCAAGTGAGAGGAGCTGTGTTTGTAATGTGTGTGTGGTGGCCAGTGAGAGAAGTCGTGGGTGTAATGTGTGTGTGTGTGTGGTGGCCAGTGAGAGGCGCTGAGTGTGTAATGTGTGTGTGGTGGCCAGTGAGAGGAACTGAGTATGTAATGTGTGTGTGGTGGCTTGTGAGAGGAGCTGAGTGTGTAATGTGTGTGTGGTGGCTTGTGGGAGGAGCTGTGTGTGTGTAATGTGTATATGGTAGGCAGTGAGAGGAGCTGAGTGTGTAATGTTTGTGTGGTGGCCAGTGAAAGGAACTGAGTATGTAATGTGTGTGTGGTGGCCTGTGAGAGGAGCTGAGTGTGTAATGTGTGTGTGGTGGCTTGTGAAAAGAGCTGAGTATGTAATGTGTGTGTGGAGGCCAATAAGAGGAGCTAAGTGTGTAATGTGTGTGAGTTGGCTAGAGAAAGGAGCTGAGTATGTATTGTGTGCGTGGTGGCCAGTGAGAGGAGCTGTGTGTGTGTGTGTAATGTGTGTGTGGTGGCCAGTGAGACGAGCTGTGTGTGTAATGTGTGCGTGTTGGCAGTGAGTGGAGCTGAGTATGTAATGTGTGTGTGGTCGCCAGTGAGAGGAGCTGAGTGAGTAATGTGTGTGTGGTGGCCAGTGAGAGGAGCTGAGTGTGTAATGTATGTGTGGTGGCTAGTGAAAGGAGCTGAGTATGTAATGTGTGTGTGCAAGCCAGTGAGAAGAGCTGAGTGTGTAATGTGTGTGTCGTGGCTTGTGGGAGGAGCTGTGTGTGTGTAATGTGTGTATGGTAGCCAGTGAGAGGAGCTGAGTGTGTAATGTATGTGTGGTGGCCAGTGAGAGGAGTTGTGTGTGTGTAATGTGTGTGTGGTGGCGAGTGAGAGGAGCTGAGTGTGTAATGTGTGTGTCGTAGCCAGTGAGAGGAGCTGAGTATGTAATGTGTGTGTGGTGGCCTGTGAGAGGAGCTGAGTATGTAATGTGTGTGTGGTGGCTTGTGAAAGGAGCTGTGTGTGTGTAATGTGTGTGTGGCGGCTAGTGAAAAGAGTTGAGTGTGTAATGTGTGTGTGTGTGGTGGCCAGTGAGAGGAGCTGAGTGAGTAATGTGTGAGTGGTAACTAGTGAAAGGAGCTGAGTATGTAATGTGTGTGTGGTTGCTAGTGAAAGGAGCTGAGTGTGTAATGTGTGTGTGTGGTGGCCAGTGAGAGGAGCTGAGTGAGTAATGTGTGAGTGGTGGCCAGTGAGAGGAGCTGTGTGTGTAATGTGTGTGTGGTGGCCAGTGAGAGAAACTAAGTGTGTAATGTGTGTGTGGTCGCCAGTGACAGGAGCTGAGTGAGTAATGTGTGTGTCCTAGCCAGTGAGAAGAGCTGAGTATGTAATGTGTGTGTGGTGGCCTGTGAGAGGAGCTGAGTGTGTAATGTGTATGTGGTGGCTTGTGGGAGGAGCTGTGTGTGTGTAATGTGTGTATGGTAGGCAGTGAGAGGAGCTGAGTGTGTAATGTGTGTGTGGTGGCCAGTAAGAGGAGTTGTGTGTGTGTAATGTGTGTGTGGTGGCGAGTGAGAGGAGCTGAGTGTGTAATGTGTGTGTGGTAGGCAGTGAGAGGAGCTGAGTATGTAATGAGTGTGTGGTGGCCTGTGAGAGGAGCTGAGTGTGTAATGTGTGTCTGGTGGCCAGTAGGAGAAGCTAAATGTGTAATGTGTGTGTGGTGGCCATTGAGAGGAGCTGTGTGTGTGTGTAATGTGTGTGTGGTGGCCATTGAGAGGAGCTGTGTGTGTGTGTAATGTGTGTGTGGTGGCCAGTGAGAGGAGGTGAGTGTGTGTAATGTGTGTGTGGTGGCCATTGAGAGGAGCTGTGTGTGTGTAATGTGTGTGTGGTGGCCAGTGATAGGAGCTGAGTGTGTAATGTGTGTGTGGTGGCCAGTCAGACGAGCTGTGTGTGTGTAATGTGTGTGTGGTGGCCAGTGAGACGAGCTGAGTGGGTAATGTGTGTGTGGAGGCGAGTGAAAGGAGCTGAGTATGTAATGTGTGTGTGGAGGCGAGTGAAAGGAGCTGAGTATGTAATGTGTGTGTGGTGGCCTGTGAGAGGAGCTGTGTGTGTGTAATGTGTGTGTGGTAGCCAGTGAGAGGGCTGAGTGTTTAATGTGTGTGTGGTGGCCAGTGAAACGAGCTGTGAGTGTGTAATGTGTGTGTGGTGGCCATTGAGAGGAGCTGTGTGTATGTAATGTGTGTGTGGTGACCATTGAGAGGAGCTGTGTGTGTGTAATGTGTGTGTGGTGGCCAGTGAGAGGAGGTGGGTGTGTGTAATGTGTGTGTGGTGGCCAGTGAAACGAGCTGTGAGTGTGTAATGTGTGTGTGGTTGCCAGTGAAAGGAGCTGAGTGTATAATGTGTGTGTGGTGGCCATTGAGAGAATGTAAGTGTGTAATGTGTGTGTGGAGGCCAGTGAAAGGAGCTGAGTATGTAATGTGTGTGTGTGGTGGCCAGTGAGAGAAGCTGAGTGTGTAATGTGTGTGTGGTGGCTTGTGAGAGGAGCTGTGTGTGTGTGTGTGTAATGTGTGTCTGGTAGCTAGTGAGAGGAGCTGAGTGTATAATGTGTGTGTGGTGGCCAGAGAGAGGAGCTGTGTGTGTGTAATGTATGTGTGGTGGCCAGTCAGTGGAGCTGTGTTTGTAATATGTGTGTGTGAGGGCCAGTGAGAGAAGTCGTGTGTGTAATGTGTGTGTAGTGGCCAGTGAGAGGATCTGAGTGTGTAATGTGTGTGTGTGGTGGCCAATGAGACGATCTGAGTGTGTAATGTGTGTGTGGTGGCCAGTGAGAGGATCTGAGTGTGTAATGTGTCTTTGGTGGCCAGTGAGAGGATCTGAGTGTGTAATGTGTCTGTGGTGGCCAGTGAGAGGATCTGAGTGTGTAATGTGACTGTGGTGGCCAGTGAGAGGAGTTGAGTGTGTGTAATGTGTGTGTGGTGGCCAATGAGAGAAGCTAAGTTTGTAATGTGTGTGTGGTGGCCAGTGAAAGGAGCTGAGTGTGTAATGTGTGTGTGGTGCCTTGTGAGAGTAGCTGTGTGTGTGTGTAATGTGTGTCTGGTAGCTAGTGAGAGGAGCTGAGTGTGTAATGTGTGTGTGGTGGGCAGTGAGAGGCGCTGAGTGTGTAATGTGTGTGTAGTGGCGAGTGAGATGAGCTGAGTGTGTAATGTGTGTGTGGTGGCCAGTGAGAGGAGCTGTGTGAGTAACGTGCGTGTGGTGGCCAGTGAGAGGATCTGAGCGTGTAATGTGTGTCTGGTGGCCAGTGAGAGGAGCTGAGTGTGTGTAATGTGTGTGTGGTGGCCAGTGAGAGGATCTGAGCGTGTAATGTGTGTCTGGTGGCCAGTGACAGGAGCTGAGTGTGTGTAATGTGTGTGTGGTGGCCAGTGAGAGGCCCTCAGTGTATAATGTGTGTGTGGTGGCCAGTGAGAGGAGCTGTGTGTGTGTAATGTGTGTGTGGTGGCTAGTGAGAGAAGCCATATGTGTAATGTGTGTGTAGTGGCCAGTGAAAGGAGCTGTGTTTGTAATGTGTGTGTGGTGGCCAGTGAAAGGAGCTGAGTGTGTAATCTGTGTGTGGTGGCCAGTGAGAGGAGCTGTGTGTGTAATTTGTGTGTGGTGGCCAGTGAGAGGAGCTGTGTGTGTAATGTGTGTGTGGTTTTTAGTGAGAGGAGCTGTGTGTGTAATGTGTGTGTGGTGACCAGTGAAAGGAGCTGAGTGTGTAATCTGTGTGTGGTGGCCAGTGAGAGGAGCTGTGTGTGTAATTTGTGTGTGGTGGCTAGTGAGAGGAGCTGTGTTTGTAATGTGTGTGTGGTGGCCAGTGAGAGAAGTCGTGGGTGTAATGTGTGTGTGTGTGTGGTGGCCAGTGAGAGGCGCTGTGTGTGTAATGTGTGTGTGGTGGCCAGTGAAAGGAGCTGAGTATGTAATGTGTGTGTGGTGGCCTGTGAGAGGAGCTGTGTGTGTGTAATGAGTGTGTGGTGGCCATTGAGAGGAGCTGTGTGTGTGTAATGTGTGTGTGGTGGCCATTGAGAGGAGCTGTGTGTGTGTAATGTGTGTGTGGTGGCCAGTGAGAGGAGGTGAGTGTGTGTAATGTGTGTGTGGTGTCCATTGAGAGGAGCTGTGTGTGTGTAATGTGTGTGTGGTGGCCAGTGATAGGAGCTGAGTGTGTAATGTGTGTGTGGTGGCCAGTGAGACGAGCTGTGTGTGTGTAATGTGTGTGTGGTGGCCAGTGAGACGAGCTGAGTGTGTAATGTGTGTGTGGAGGCGAGTGAAAGGAGCTGAGTATGTAATGTGTGTGTGGTGGCCTGTGAGAGGAGCTGTGTGTGTGGTGGCCAGTGAAACGAGCTGTGAGTGTGTAATGTGTGTGTGGTGGCCATTGAGAGGAGCTGTGTGTGTGTAATGTGTGTGTGGTGACCATTGACAGGAGCTGTGTGTGTGTAATGTGTGTGTGGTGGCCAGTGAGAGGAGGTGGGTGTGTGTAATGTGTGTGTGGTGGCCAGTGAAACGAGCTGTGAGTGTGTAATGTGTGTGTGGTTGCCAGTGAAAGGAGCTGAGTGTATAATGTGTGTGTGGTGGCCATTGAGAGAATGTAAGTGTGTAATGTGTGTGTGGAGGCCAGTGAAAGGAGCTGAGTATGTAATGTGTGTGTGTGGTGGCCAGTGAGAGAAGCTGAGTGTGTAATGTGTGTGTGGTGGCTTGTGAGAGGAGCTGTGTGTGTGTGTGTGTGTTGTGTGTCTGGTAGCTAGTGAGAGGAGCTGAGTGTATAATGTGTGTGTGGTGGCCAGAGAGAGGAGCTGTGTGTGTGTAATGTTTGTGTGGTGGCCAGTCAGTGGAGCTGTGTTTGTAATATGTGTGTGTGGGGGCCAGTGAGAGAAGTCGTGTGTGTAATGTGTGTGTAGTGGCCAGTGAGAGGATCTGAGTGTGTAATGTGTGTGTGTGGTGGCCAATGAGACGATCTGAGTGTGTAATGTGTGTGTGGTGGCCAGTGAGAGGATCTGAGTGTGTAATGTGTGTGTGGTGGCCAGTGAGAGGATCTGAGTGTGTAATGTGTCTGTGGTGGCCAGTGAGAGGATCTGAGTGTGTAATGTGACTGTGGTGGCCAGTGAGAGGAGTTGAGTGTGTGTAATGTGTGTGTGGTGGCCAGTGAGAGGATCTGAGTGTGTAATGTGTTTCTGGTGGCCAGTGAGAGGAGTTGAGTGTGTGAAATGTGTGTGTGGTGCCTTGTGAGAGTAGCTGTGTGTGTGTGTAATGTGTGTCTGGTAGCTAGTGAGAGGAGCTGAGTGTGTAATGTGTGTGTGGTGCCTTGTGAGAGTAGCTGTGTGTGTGTGTAATGTGTGTCTGGTAGCTAGTGAGAGGAGCTGAGTGTTTAATGTGTGTGTGGTGGGCAGTGAGAGGCGCTGAGTGTGTAATGTGTGTGTAGTGGCGAGTGAGATGAGCTGAGTGTGTAATGTGTGTGTGGTGGGCAGTGAGAGGCGCTGAGTGTGTAATGTGTGTGTGGTGGCCAGTGAGAGGAGCTGTGTGAGTAACGTGTGTGTGGTGGCCAGTGAGAGGATCTGAGCGTGTAATGTGTGTCTGGTGGCCAGTGAGAGGAGCTGAGTGTGTGTAATGTGTGTGTGGTGGCCAGTGAGAGGATCTGAGCGTGTAATGTGTGTCTGGTGGCCAGTGAGAGGAGCTGAGTGTGTGTAATGTGTGTGTGGTGGCCAGTGAGAGGCCCTCAGTGTATAATGTGTGTGTGGTGGCCAGTGAGAGGAGCTGTGTGTGTGTAATGTGTGTGTGGTGGCCAGTGAGAGAAGCCATATGTGTAATGTGTGTCTAGTGGCCAGTGAAAGGAGCTGTGTTTGTAATGTGTGTTTGGTGGCCAGTGAAAGGAGCTGAGTGTGTAATCTGTGTGTGGTGGCCAGTGAGAGGAGCTGTGTGTGTAATTTGTGTGTGGTGGCCAGTGAGAGGAGCTGTGTGTGTAATGTGTGTGTGGTTTTTAGTGAGAGGAGCTGTGTGTGTAATGTGTGTGTGGTGGCCAGTGAAAGGAGCTGAGTGTGTAATCTGTGTGTGGTGGCCAGTGAGAGGAGCTGTGTGTGTAATTTGTGTGTGGTGGCAAGTGAGAGGAGCTGTGTTTGTAATGTGTGTGTGGTGGCCAGTGAGAGAAGTCGTGGGTGTAATGTGTGTGTGTGTGTGGTGGCCAGTGAGAGGCGCTGAGTGTGTAATGTGTGTGTGGTGGCCAGTGAGAGGAGCTGAGTGTGTAATGTGTGTGTTGTAGCCAGTGAGAGGAGCTGAGTGTGTAATGTGTGTGTGGTGGCCAGTGAGAGGAGCAGTGTGTGTGTAATGTATGTGTGGTGGCCAGTGAGACACGACGTGTGTATAATGTGTGTGTGTGGTGGCTTGAGTGAGGAGCTGTGTGTGTAATGTGTGCGTGATGGCAGTGAGTGGAGCTGAGTGTGTAATGTGTATGTGGTGGCCAGTGAGAGGAGCTGTGTTTGTAATGTGTGTGTGGTGGCGAGTGAAAGGAGCTGAGTATGTAATGTGTGTGTGTTGGCCAGTGAGACGAGCTGAGTGTGTAATGTGTGTGTGGTGGCCAGTGAGAGAAGCTGAGTGTGTGATGTGTGTGTGGTTGCTATTCAGAACATGTAAGTGTGTAATGTGTGTGTGGTGGCCATTCAGAGAATGTAAGTGTGTAATGTGTGTATAGGCCAGTGAAAGGAGCTGAGTATGTAATGTGTGTGTGGTGGCCAGTGAGACGAGCTGAGTGTGTAATGTGTGTGTGGTGGCCAGTGAGAGAAGCTGAGTGTGTAATGTGTGTGTGGTGGCCATTCAGAGAATGTAAGTGTGTAATGTGTGTGTGGTGGCTATTCAGAGAATGTAAGTGTGTAATGTGTGTGGTGGCCAATGAGAGAAGCTGAATGTGTAATGTGTGTGTGGTGGCTTGTGAGAGGAGCTGTGTGTGTAATGTGTGTGTGGTGGCCAGTGAGAGAACCTAAGTGTGTAACGTGTGTGTGGTGGCCAGTGAAAGGAGCTGAGTGTGTGAAATGTGTGTGTGGTTTCTTGTGAGAGGAGCTGTGTGTGTGTGAGTAATGTGTGTCTGGTAGCTAGTGAGAGGAGCAGAGTGTGTAATGTGTGTGTGGTGGCCAGTGAGAGGAGCTGTGTGTGTGTGTGGTGGCCAGTGAGAGAATCCATATGTGTAATGTGTGTGTAGTGGCCAGTGAGAGGAGTTCAGTGAGTAATGTGTGTGTGGTTTTTAGTGAGAGGAGCTGAGTAAGTAATGTGAGTGTGGTGGCCAGTGAGAGGAGCTGTGTGTGTAATTTGTGTGTGGTGGCCAGTGTGAGGAGCTGTGTGTGTAATGTGTGTGTGGTGGCCAGTGAGACGAGCTGTGTTTGTAATGTGTGTGTGTGGGGGCCAGTGAGAGAAGTCGTGTGTGTAATGTGTGTGTAGTGGCCAGAGAGTGGATCTGAGTGTGTAATGTGTGTCTGGTGGCCAGTGAGAGGAGTTGAGTGTGTGTAATATGTGTGTGTGGTGGCCAGTGAGAGGCGCTGAGTGTGTAATGTGTGTCTGGTGGCCAGTGAGAGGATCTGAGTTTGAAATGTGTTTGTGGTGGCCAGTGAGAAGGGCTGAGTGTGTGTAATGTGTGTGTGTGGTGGCCAGTGAGAGGCGCTAAGTGTGTAATGTGTGTGTGGTGGCCAGTGAGAGGAGCTGAGTGTGTAAAGTGTGTGTGGTGGCCAGTGAAAAGAGTTGAGTGTGTAATGTGTGTGTGGTGGTCAGTTAGAGGAGCTGTGTGTGTAATTTGTGTATGTGGTGGCCAGTGAGAGGAGCTGTGTGTGTAATGTGTGTGTGGTGGCCAGAGTTAGGAGCTATGTGTGTAATGTGTGCGTGATGGCAGTGAGTGGAGCTGAGTGTGTAATGTGTGTGTGTGGTGGCCTGTGAGAGGAGCTGAGTGTAATGTGTGTGTGGTGGCTTGTGAAAACTGTGTGTGTGTGGTAGCCAGTGAGTGGAGCTGAGTGTGTAATGTGTGTGTGGTGGCCAGTGAGAGGAGGTGAGTGTGTGTAATGTGTGTGTGTGGTGGCGAGTGAGAGGAGCTGAGTGTGTAATGTGTGTGTGGTGGCCAGTGAGAGGAGCTGAGTGTGTAATGTGTGTCTGGTGGCCAGTGAAAGGAGATGAGTATGTGTTATGTTTGTTTGGTGGCCTGTGAGAGGAGGTGAGTGTGTGTAATGTGTGTGTGGTTGCCAGTGAGAGGACCTGTGTGTGTGTTATGTTTGTTTGGTGGCCAGTGAGAGGAGGTGAGTGTGTGTAATTTGTGTGTGTTGGCAAGTGAAACGAGCTGTGTGTGTGTAATGTGTGTGTGGTTGCCAGTGAGAGGAGCTAAATGTGTAATGTGTGTGTGGTGGCCATTGAGAGAATGTAAGTGTGTAATGTGTGTATGGAGGCCGGTGAAAGGAGCTGAGTATGTAATGTGTGTGTGTGGTGGCCAGTGAGAGAAGCTGAGTGTGTAATGTGTGTGTGGTGGCCAGTGAGAGGAGCTGTGTGTGTGTAATGTGTGTGTGGTAGCCAGTGAGAGATGCCATATGTGTAATGTGCGTGTAGTAGCCAGTGAGAGGAGTTGAGTGAGTAATGTGTGTGTGGTTTTTAATGAGAGGAGCTGAGTAAGTAATGTGAGTGTGGTGGCCAGTGAGAGGAGCTGTGTGTGTAATTTGTGTGTGGTGGCCATTGTGAGGAGCTGTGTGTGTAATGTGTGTGTGGTGGCCAGTGAGAGGATCTGAGTGTGTAATGTGTGTCTGGTGGCCAGTGAGAGGATCTGAGTGTGTAATGTGTGTCTGGTGGCCAGTGAGAGGAGTTGAGTGTGTGAAATGTGTGTGTGGTGGCCAGTGAGAGTCGCTGAGTGTGTAATGTGTGTGTGGTGGCCAGTGAGAGGATCTGAGTGTGTAATGTGTGTCTGGTGGCCAGTGAGAGGAGTTGAGTGTGTGAAATGTGTGTGTGTGGTGGCCAGTGAGAGGCGCTGAGTGTGTAATGTGTGTGTGGTGGCAAGAGAGAGGAGCTGAGTGTGTAATGTGTGTGTAGTGGCTTGTGAGAGAAGCTGTGTGTGTGTGGTAGCCAGTAAGAGGAGCTAAGTGTGTAATGTGTGTGTGGTGGCTTGTGAGAGGAGCTGTGTGTGTGAAATGTGTGTGTGGTAGCCAGTGAGAGGAGCTGAGTGTGTAATGTGTGTGTGGGTGCCAGTGAGAGGAGCTGAGTGTGTGTAATGTGTGTGTGGTGGCCAGTGAGAGGAGCTGAGTGTGTGTAATGTGTGTGTGGTGGCCAGTGAGAGGAGCTGAGTGTGTGTAATGTGTGTGTGGTGGCGAGTGAGAGGAGCTCAGTGTGTAATGTGTGTGTGGTTGCCAGTGAGAGGAGCTGTGTATGTGTAATGTGTGTGTGGGGGCCACTGAGAGGAGCTGCGTGTGTGTAATATGTGTGTGATGGCCAGTGAGAGGAGCTGTGTGAGTAATGTGTGTCTGGAGGCCAGTGAGAGGAGGTGAGTGTGTGTAATGTGTGTGTGGTGGCCAGTGAAAAGAGCTGTGTGTGTGTAGTGTGTGTGTGGTGGCCAGTGAGAGGAGCTGAGTGTGTAATGTGTGTGTAGTGGCCAGTGAAAGGAGCTGTGTGTGTGTAATGTGTGTGTGGGGGCCACTGAGAGGAGCTGCGTGTGTGTAATATGTGTGTGATGGCCAGTGAGAGGAGCTGTGTGAGTAATGTGTGTCTGGAGGCCAGTGAGAGGAGGTGAGTGTGTGTAATGTGTGTGTGGTGGCCAGTGAAAAGAGCTGTGTGTGTGTTGTGTGTGTGTGGTGGCCAGTGAGAGGAGCTGAGTGTGTAATGTGTGTGTAGTGGCCAGTGAAAGGAGCTGAGTGTGTGTAATGTGTGTGTGTGTATGGTGGCCAGTGAGAGGCGCTGAGTGTGTAATGTGTGTGTTGTGGCCAGTGAGAGGAGCTGAGTGTGTAATGTGTGTGTGGTGACCAGTGAGAGGAGCTGAGTGTGTAATGTGTTTGTGATGGCGAGTGAAAGTAGCTCAGTATATAATGTGTGTGTGGTGGCCAGTGAGAGGAGCTGAGTGTGTAATGTATGTGTGGTGGCCAGTGAGACACGCCGTGTGTATAATGTGTGTGTGGTGGCCAGTGAGAGGAGCTGAGTGTGTAATGTGTTTGTGGTGGCCAGTGAGAGGAGCTGAGTGTGTAATGTGTTTGTGATGGCGAGTGAAAGTAGCTCAGTATATAATGTGTGTGTGGTGGCCAGTGAGAGGAGCTGAGTGTGTAATGTATGTGTGGTGGCCAGTGAGGGAAGCTGAGTGTATAATGTGTATGTGGCGGCCAGTGTGAGGCGCTGTGTGTGTAATGTGTGTGTGGTGGCCAGTGAAAGGAGCTGAGTGTGTAATGTGTGTTTGGTGGCGAGTGAAAGGAGCAGAGTATGTAGTGTGTGTGTGGTGGCCAGTGAGACGAGCTGAGTGTCTTATGTGTGTCTGGTGGCCAGTGAGAGGAGTTGAGTGTGTGTAATGTGTGTGTGTGGTGGCCAGTGTGAGGAGCTGAGTGTGTAATGTGTGTGTGGTGGCCAGTGAGAGGAGCTGTGTTTGTAATGTGTGTGTGTGGGGGCCAGTGAGAGAAGTCGTGTGTGTAATGTGTGTGTAGTGGCCAGAGAGAGGATCTGAGTGTGTAATGTGTGTCTGGTGGCCAGTGAGAGGAGTTGAGTGTGTGTAATATGTGTGTGTGGTGGCCAGTGAGAGGCGCTAAGTGTGTAATGTGTGTACTCACCTAGTTGTACTCACCTAGTTGTGTTTGCGGGGGTTGAGCTCTGGCTCTTTGGTCCCGCCTCTCAACCGTCAATCAACAGGTGTACAGATTCATGAGCCTATCGGGCTCTGTCATATCTACACTTGAAACTGTGTATGGAGTCAGCCTCCACCACATCACTTCCTAATGCATTCCATTTGTCAACCACTCTGACACTAAAAAAGTTCTTTCTAATATCTCTGTGGCTCATTTGGGCACTCAGTTTCCACCTGTGTCCCCTTGTGCGTGTTCCCCTTGTGTTAAATAGACTGTCTTTATCTACCCTATCAATCCCCTTCAGAATCTTGAATGTGGTGATCATGTCCCCCCTAACTCTTCTGTCTTCCAGCGAAGTGAGGTTTAATTCCCGTAGTCTCTCCTCGTAGCTCATACCTCTCAGCTCGGGTACTAGTCTGGTGGCAAACCTTTGAACCTTTTCCAGTTTAGTCTTATCCTTGACTAGATATGGACTCCATGCTGGGGCTGCATACTCCAGGATTGGCCTGACATATGTGGTATACAAAGTTCTGAATGATTCTTTACACAAGTTTCTGAATGCCGTTCGTATGTTGGCCAGCCTGGCATATGCCGCTGATGTTATCCGCTTGATATGTGCTGCAGGAGACAGGTCTGGCGTGATATCAACCCCCAAGTCTTTTTCCTTCTCTGACTCCTGAAGAATTTCCTCTCCCTGATGATACCTTGTATCTGGCCTCCTGCTCCCTACACCTATCTTCATTACATTACATTTGGTTGGGTTAAACTCTAACAACCATTTGTTCGACCATTCCTTCAGCTTGTCTGTGTGTGGTGGCCAGTGAGAAGAGCCGTGTGTGTAATGTGTGTGTGGTGGCTAGTGAAAGGAACTGAGTATGTAATGTGTGTGTGGTGGCTAGTGAGAGGAGCTGAGTGTGTAATGTGTGTGTGGTGGCTAGTGAAAGGAGCTGAGTATTTAATGTGTGTGTGGTGGCCAGTGAGAGGAGCTGAGTGTGTAATGTGTGTGTGGTGGCCAGTGAGAGAAGCTAAGTGTGTAATGTGTGTGTGGTGGCCAGTGAAAGGAACTGAGTGTGTAATGTGTGTGTGTTGTGGCTTGTGGGAGGAGCTGTGTGTGTGTAATGTGTGTATGGTAGCCAGTGAGAGCAGCTGAGTGTGTAATGTATGTGTGGTGGCGAGTGAGAGGAGCTGAATGTGTAATGTGTGTGTGGTGGCTTGTGAGAGAAGCCATATGTGTAATGTGCATGTAGTGGCCAGTGAGAGGAGTTGAGTGAGTAATGTGTGTGTGGTTTTTAATGAGAGGAGCTGAGTAAGTAATGTGAGTGTGGTGGCCAGTGAGAGGAGCTGTGTGTGTAATTTGTGTGTGGTGGCCAGTGTGAGGAGCTGTGTGTGTAATGTGTGTGTGTGGTGGCCAGTGAGAGGCGCTGAGTGTGTAATGTGTGTCTGGTGGCCAGTGAGAGGAGTTGAGTGTGTGTAATGTGTGTGTGTGGAGGCCAGTGAGAGTCGCTGAGTGTGTAATGTGTTTGTGGTGGCCAGTGAGAGGATCTGAGTGTGTAATGTGTGTGTGGTGGCCAGTGAGAGGAGCTGAGTGTGTAATGTGTGTGTGGTGGCGAGTGAGATGAGCTGAGTGTGTAATGTGTGTGTGGTGGGCAGTGAGAGGCGCTGATTGTGTAATGTGTGTGTGGTGGCCAGTGAGAGGATCTGAGCGTGTAATGTGTGTCTGGTGGCCAGTGAGAGGAGCTGAGTGTGTGTAATGTGTGTGTGGTGGCCAGTGAGAGGCCCTGAGTGTGTAATGTGTGTGTGGTGGCCAGTGAGAGGCCCTGAGTGTGTAATGTGTGTGTGGTGGCCAGTGAGAGAAGCCATATGTGTAATGTGTGTGTAGTGGCCAGTGAGAGGAGCTGTGTTTGTAATGTGTGTGTGTGGGGGCCAGTGAGAGGAGTTAAGTGTGTAATGTGTGTGAGTGGTGGCCAGTGAGAGGATCTGAGTGTGTAATGTGAGTCTGGTGGCCAGTGAGAGGAGTTGAGTGTGTAATGTGTGTGTGTGGTGGCCAGTGAGAGGAGTTGAGTGTGTGTAATGTGTGTGTGTGTGTAGTGGCCAGTGAGAGGCGCTGAGTGTGTAATGTGTGTGTGGTGACCAGTGAGAGACGCTGAGTGTGTAATGTGTGTGTGGTGGCCAGTGAGAGGAGCTGAGTGTGTAATGTGTGTGTGTGGTGGCCAGTGAGAGGATCTGAGTGTGTAATGTGAGTCTGGTGGCCAGTGAGAGGAGTTGAGTGTGTAATGTGTGTGTGTGGTGGCCAGTGAGAGGAGTTGAGTGTGTGAAATGTGTGTGTGTGTAGTGGCCAGTGAGAGGCGCTGAGTGTGTAATATGTGTGTGGTTGCCAGTGAGAGGAGCTGAGTGTGTAATGTGTGTGTGGTGGCCACTGAGAGGAGCTGAGTGTGTAATGTGTGTGTTGTGGCAAGTGAGAGGAGCTGAGTGTGTAATGTGAGTGTGGTGGCCAGTGAGAGGAGCAATGTGTGTGTAATGTATGTGTAGTGGCCAGTGAGTCGAGCTGTGTGTGCGTGTAATGTGTGTGTGGTGGCCAGTGAGGGAATCTAAGTGTGTAATGTGTGTGTGTGTTGGCCAGTGAAAGGAGCTGAGTGTGTAGTGTGTGTGTGGTGGCCAGTGTGAGAAGCTGTGTGTAATGTGTGTGTGTGTGTAGTGGCCAGTGAGAGGCGCTGAGTGTGTAATGTGTGTGTGGTGACCAGTGAGAGACGCTGAGTGTGAAATGTGTGTGTGGTGGCCAGTGAGAGGAGCTGAGTGTGTCATGTGTGTGTGGTGGCGAGTGAAAGGAGCTGAGTATGTAATGTGTGTGTGGTGGCCAGTGAGAGGAGCTGAGTGTGTAATGTGTGTGTGGTGGCCAGTGAGAGAAGCTAAGTGTGTAATGTGTGTGTGTGGTGGCTTGAGTGAGGAGCTGTGTGTGTAATGTGTGTGTGGTGGCCAGTGAGAGGAGCTGAGTGTGTAATGTGTGTGTGGTGGCCAGTGAGAGGAGCTGAGTGTGTAATGTGTGTGTGGTGGCGAGTGAAAGGAGCTGCGTATGTAATGTGTGTGTGGTGGCCAGTGAGACGAGCTGAGTGTGTAATGTGTGTGTGGTGGCCAGTGAGAGAAGCTAAGTGTGTAATGTGTGTGTGGTGGCCAGTGAGAGGAGCTGTGTGTGTAATGTGTGTGTGGTGGCCAGTAAGAGGAGCTGAGTGTGTAATGTGTGTGTGGTGGCCATTCAAAGAATGTAAGTCTAGCTCTGGTGGCCACACTCTAGCAGTCTCCGTGGTGTAGTGGTAAGACACTCGCCTGGCGTTCCGCGAGCGCTATGTCATGGTTCGTATCCTGGCCGGGGAGGATTTACTGGGCGCAATTCCTTAACTGTAGCCTCTGTTTAACGCAACAGTAAAATGCGTACTTGGATGAAAAAACGATTCTTCGCGGCAGGGGATCGTATTCCAGGGACCATAGGATTAAGGACGTGCCCGAAACGCTACGCGTACTAGTGGCTGTACAAGAATGTAACAACTCTTGTATATATCTCAAAAAAAAAAAAAAAAAAAAAAAAGTGTGTAATGTGTGTGTGGTGGCTTGTGAGAGGAGCTGTGTGTGTGTGTGTAATGTGTGTGTTGTGGCCAGTGAGAGAAGCCATATGTGTAATGTGTGTGTAGTGGCCAGTAAGAGGAGTTGAGTGAGTAATGTGTGTGTGGTTTTTAGTGAGAGGAGCTGAGTAAGTAATGTGAGTGTGGTGGCCAGTGAGAGGAGCTGTGTGTGTAATTTGTGTGTGCTCGCCAGTGTGAGGAGCTGTGTGTGTAATGTGTGTGTGTGGTGGCCAGTGAGAAGCGCTGAGTGTGTAATGTGTGTCTGGTGGCCAGTGAGAGGAGTTGAGTGTGTGTAATGTGTGTGTGTGGTGGCCAGTGAGAGTCGCTGAGTGTGTAATGTGTGTGTGGTGGCCAGTGAGAGGATCTGAGTGTGTAATGTGTGTCTGGTGGCCAGTGAGAGGAGTTGAGTGTGTGAAATGTGTGTGTGTGGTGGCCAGTGAGAAGCGCTGAGTGTGTAATGTGTGTGTGGTGGCCACAGAGAAGAGCTGAGTGTGTAATCTGTGTGTGTTGGCGAGTGAGAGGAGCTGAGTGTGTAATTTGTGTGTGGTGACCAGTGAGACGAGATGAGTGTGTAATAAGTGTGTGGTGGACAGTGAGAGAAGCTGAGTGTGTAGTGTGTGTGTGGTGGCCAGTGAGAGGAGCAGTGTTTGTAATGTGTGTGTGAAGGCCAGTGTGAGAAGCCGTGTGTGTAATGTGTGTGTGGTGGCCAGTGAGAGGAGCTGAGTGTGTAATGTGTGTGTGGTGGCCAGTGAGAGAAGCTAAGTGTGTAATGTGTGTGTGTGGTGGCTTGAGTGAGGAGCTGTGTGTGTAATGTGTGTGTGGTGGCCAGTGAGAGGAGCTGAGTGCGTAATGTGTGTGTGGTGTCGAGTGAAAGGAGCTGAGTATGTAATGTGTGTGTGGTGGCCAGTGAGACGAGCTCAGTGTGTAATGTGTGTGTGGTGGCCAGTGAGAGGAGCTGAGTGTGTAATGTGTGTGTGGTGGCCATTCAGAGAATGTAAGTGTGTAATGTGTGTGTGTGGTGGCCAGTGAAAGGAGCTGAGTGTGTAATGTGTGAGTGGTGGCTTGTGAGAGGAGCTGAGTGTGTAATGTGTGCGTGGTGGCCAGTAAGAGCAGTTGAGTGAGTAATGTGTGTGTGGAGG
Source organism: Procambarus clarkii (assembly GCF_040958095.1). Lineage (NCBI taxonomy): Eukaryota > Metazoa > Arthropoda > Malacostraca > Decapoda > Cambaridae > Procambarus > Procambarus clarkii. The sequence continues at coordinate 33,506,549 of NC_091196.1, read as the reverse complement.
CCCGTGAGAGGAGCTGTGTGTGTAATGTGTGTGTGGTGGCTTGTGAGAGGAGCTGTGTGTGTGTGAGTAATGTGTGTGTGGTGGCCAGTGAGACGAGCTGAGTGTGTAATGTGTGTGTGATGGCCAGTAAGAGGAGCTGAGTGTGTAATGTGTGTGTGGTGGCCAGTGAGACGAGCTGAGTGTGTAATGTGTGTGTGGTGGCCAGTGAGAGGAGCTGAGTGTGTAATGTGTGTGTGGTGGATAGTGAGAGGAGATGAGTGTGTAATGTGTGTGCGGTCGCCAGTGAGAGGAGCTGCGTGTGTGTAAAGTGTGTGTGGTGGCCAGTGAGAGAAGCCGTGTGTATAATGTGTGTGTGGTGGCCAGTAAGAGGATCTGAGTGTGTAATATGTGTGTGGTGGCCAGTGAGAAGAGCTGAGTGTGTGTAATGTGTGTGTGGTGGCCAGTGAAAGGAGCTGAGTGTGTAATGTGTGTGTGGTTGGCCAGAGAGAGGAGCTGAGTGTGTAATGTGTGAGTGGTGGCCAGTGAGATGAGCTGTGTGTGTGTAATGTGTGTGTGGTGGCCAATGAGAGTAGATGAGTGTGTAATATGTGTGTGGTGGCCAGTGACAGAAACTAAGTGTGCAATGTGTGTGTGGTGGACAGTGAAAGGAGCTGAGTATATAATGTGTGTCTGTGGTGGCCAGTGAGAGGAGCTGAGTGAGTAATGTGTGTGTGGTGGTTTGTAAGAGGAGCTGTGTGTGTATTGTGTGTGTGGTGGCCAGTGAGAGGAGCTGTGTGTGTGTAATGTGTGTGTGTGGTGGCGAGTGAGAGGTGCTGAGTGTGTAATGTGTGTCTGGCGGCCAATGAGAGAAGTTAAGTGTGTAATGTGTGTGTGGTGGCCAGTGAAAGGAGCTGAGTGTGTAATGTGTGTGTGGTGGCTTGTGAGAGGAGCTGTGTGTGTGTAATGTGTGTGTGATAGCCAGTGAGAGGAGTTGAGTGTGTAATGTGTGTTTGGGGGACAGTGAGAGGAGGTGAGTGTGTGTAATGTGTGTGTGGTGGCCAGTGAGTGGAGCTGAGTGTGTAATGTGTGTGTGGTAGCCATTGAGAGAAGGTAAGTGTATAAAGTGTGTGTGGTGGATTGTGAGAGGAGCTGTGTGTGTGGTGGCCAGTCAGTGGAGCTGAGTGTGTAATGTGTGTGTGGTTGCTAGTGTGAGGAGCTCAGTGTGTAATGTGTGTGTGGGGGCTAGTCAGTGTAGCTGAGTGTGTAATGTGTGTGTGGTGGCCAGTGAGAGGATCTGAGTGTGTAATGTGTGTGTGGTGGCCAGTGAGAGGAGCTGAGTGTGTAATGTGTGTGTGTGGTGGCTAGTGAGAGGAGTTGAGTGTGTGTAATGTGTGTGTGTGGTGGCCAGTGAGAGGCGCTGAGTGTGTAATGTGTGTGTGGTGGCCAGTGAGAGGATCTGAGTGTGTAATGTGTGTGTGGTGGCCAGTGAGAGGAGCTGAGTGTGTAATGTCTGTGTGTGGTGGCTAGTGAGAGGAGTTGAATGTGTGTAATGTGTGTGTGTGGTGGCCAGTGAGAGGCGCTGAGTGTGTAATGTGTGTGTGGTGGCCAGTGAGAGGAGCTGAGTGTGTAATGTGTGTGTTATGGCCAGTGAGAGGAGCTGAATGTGTAATGTGTGTGTGGTGGCCAGAGAGAGGAGCTGTGTGTGTTATGGCCAGTGAGAGGAGCTGAGTGTGTAATGTGTGTATGGTGGTCAGTGAGAGGAGCTGAGGGTGTAATGTGTGTGTGGTGGCCAGTGAAACGAGCTGTGTGTGTGTAATGTGTGTGTGGTGGCCAGTGAGAGGAGCTGAGTGTGTAATGTGTTTGTGTGGTGGCCAGTGAGGGAAGCTAAGTGTGTAATGTGTGTATGGTGGCCAGTGAGAGAAGCTAAGTGTGTAATGTGTGTGTGGTGGCTTGTGAGAGGAGCTGTGTGTGTGTGTAATGTGTGTGTGGTAGCGAGTGAAAGGAGCTGAGTGTGTAATGTGTGTGTGGTGGTCAGTGAGACGAGCTGTGTGTGTAATGTATGTATGGTGGCCAGTGAGAGAAGCTAAGTGTGTAATGTGTGTGTGGTGGCCAGTGAGAGGGGCTGAGTGTGTAATGTGTGTGTGGTGGCCAGTGAGAGGAGCTGAGTGTGTAATGTATGTATGGTGGCCAGTGAGAGGAGCTGTGTGAAATGTGTGTGTGGTGGCCAGTGAGAGAAGCTAAGTGTGTAATGTGTGTGTGGTGGCCAGTTAGAGGAGCTGTGTGTGTAATGTGTGTGTGGTGGCCAGTGAGAGGGGCTGAGTGTGTAATGTGTGTGTGGTGGCCAGTGAGAGAAGCTAAGTGTGTAATGTGTGTGTGGTAGCCAGTGAGAGGAGCTGAGTGTGTAATGTGTGTGTGGTGGCTTGTGAAAGGAGCTGTGTGTGTGTAATGTGTGTGTGGTGGCCAGTGAGAGAAGCTAAGTGTGTAATGTATGTGGTGGCCAGTGACAGGCGCTGTGTGTGTAATGTGTGTGTAGTGGCCAGTGAGAAGAGCTAAGTGTGTGTAATGTGTGTGTGTTGGCCAGTGAGAGGAGCTGTATGTATAATGTGTGTGGTGGCCAGAGAGAGGAGCTGAGTGTGTAACGTGTGTGTGGTGGACAGTGAAAGGAGCTGAGTATGTAATGTGTGTGTTTTGGCGAATGAGATGAGCTGAGTGTGTAATGTGTGTCTGGTGGCCAGTGAGAGAAGCTAAGTGTGTAATGTGTGTGTGGTGGCCAGTGAAAGGAGCTGTGTGTGTGTAATGTGTGTGTGGTGGCCAGTGAAAGGAGCTGTGTGTGTGTGATAGGCAGTGAGAAGAGCTGAGTGTGCAATGTGTGTCTGGGGGCGAGTGAGAGGAGTTGAGTGTGTGTAATGTGTGTGTGGTGGCCAGTGAGAGGAGCTGTGTGTGTAATGTGTGTGTGTGGTGGCCAGTGAGAAAAGTTGTGTGTAATGTGTGTGTGATGGCCAGTGAGAGGAGGTGAGTGTGAAATGTGTGTGTGGTGGCCAGCGAGAAGAGCTGTGTGTGTGTGTAATGTATGTGTGGTGGCCAGTGAGAGAAGCCGTGTGTATAATGTGTGTGTGGTGGCCAGTAAGAGGATCTGAGTGTGTAATGTGTGTGTGGTGGCCAGTGAGAAGAGCTGAGAGTGTGTAATGTGTGTGTGGTGGCCAGTGAGAGGAGCTGAGTGTGTAATGTGTGTGTGGTGGCCAGTGAGATGAACTGTGTGTGTGTAATCTGTGTGTGGCAGCCAATGAAAGTAGCTGAGTGTGTAATGTGTGTGTGTGGTGGCCACTGAGAGAAGCTAAGTGTGTAACGTGTGTGTGGTGGAAAGTGAGATGAGCTGAGTGTGTAATGTGTGTGTGGTGGCCAGTGAGAGAAGCCTTGTGTGTAATGTGTGTGTAGTGGCCAGTGAGAGGAGTTGAGTGTGTGTAACATGTGTGTGGTGGACAGTGAAAGGAGCTGAGTGTGTAATGTGTGTGTTGTGGCCAGTGAGAGGAGTTGAGTGTGTGTAATGTGTGTGTGTGGTGGCCAGTGAGAGGCGCTGTGTGGGTAATGTGAGTGTGGTGGCCAGTGAGAGGAGCTGAGTGTGTAATGTGTGTGTGGTGGCCAGTGAGAGGAGCTGTGTGAGTAATATATGTGTGGTGTCCAGTGAGAGGAGCTGAGTGTGTAATGTGTGTGTGGTGGAAAGTGAGAAGAGCTGAGTGTGTAATGTGTGTGTGGTGGCTAGTGAGAGGAATTGAGTGTGTAATGTGTGTGTGGTGACCAGTTAGAGGAGCTGTGTGTGTAATATGTGTGTGGTGGCCAGTGAGAGGAGCTGAGTGTGTAATGTGTGTGTGGTGGCCAGTGAGAGGAGCTGTGTGAGTAATATATGTGTGGTGGCCAGTGAGAGGAGCTGAGTGTGTAATGTGTGTGTGGTGGCCAGTGAGAAGAGCTGAGAGTGTAATATGTGTGTGGTGGCTAGTGAGAGGCGCTGAGTGTGTAATGTGAGTGTGGTGGCCAGTGAGAGGAGCTGAGTGTGTAATGTGTGTGTGGTGGCCAGTGAGAGGAGCTGTGTGAGTAATATATGTGTGGTGGCCAGTGAGAGGAGCTGAGTGTGTAATGTGTGTGCAGTCGCCAGTGAGATGAGCAGAGTGTGTAATGTGTGTGTGGTGGCTAGTGAGAGGAATTGAGTGTGTAATGTGTGTGTGGTGACCAGTTAGAGGAGCTGTGTGTGTAATGTGTGTGTGGTGGCCAGTGAGAGAAGCCGTGTGTGTAATGTGTGTGTGGTGGCCAGTGAGAGAAGCTGAGTGAGTAATGTGTGTGTGGTGGCTAGTGAGAGAAGCCGTGTGTGTAATGTGTGTTTAGTGGCCAGTGAGATAAGTTGAGTGTGTAATGTGTGTGTGGTGGCCAGTGAGAGGAGCTGAGTGTGTAGTGTGAGTGTGGTGGCCAGTGAGAGAAGCCGTGTGTGTAATTTGTGTGTGGTGGCTAGTGAGAGGAGCTGAGTGTGTAATGTGTGTGTGGTAGCCAGTGAGAGGAGCTGTGTGTGTGTAATGTGTGTGTGTGGTGGCCAGTGAGAGGAGCTGCGTCTGTAATGTGTGTGTGGTGGCCAGTGAGAGGAGCTGTGTGCGTAATGTGTGTGTGGTGGCCAGTGAGAGGAGCTGAGTGTGTAGTGTGAGTGTGGTGGCCTGTGAGAGAAGCCGTGTGTGTAATTTGTGTGTGGTAGCCAGTGAGAGGAGCTGAGTGTGTAATGTGTGTGTGGTAGCCAGTGAGAGGAGCTGTGTGTGTGTAATGTGTGTGTGTGGTGGCCAGTGAGAGGAGCTGCGTATGTAATGTGTGTGTGTGGTAGCCAGTGAGAGGAGCTGAGTGTGTAATGTGTGTGTGGTAGCCAGTGAGAGGAGTTGAGTGTGTAATGTGTGTGTGGTAGCCAGTGAGAGAAGCTGAGTGTGTAATGTGTGTGTGGTAGCCAGTGAGAGGAGCTGAGTGTGTAATGTGTGTGTGGTAGCCAGTGAGAGGAGCTGTGTGTGTGTAATGTGTGTGTGTGGTAGCCAGTGAGAGGAGCTGAGTGTGTAATGTGTGTGTGGTGGCTTGTGAGAAGAGCTGTACTCACCTAATTGTACTCACCTAATTGTGCTTGCGGGGGTTGAGCTTTGGCTCTTTGGTCCCGCCTCTCAACTGTCAATCAACTGGTGTACAGATTCCTGAGCCTACTGGGCTCTATCATATCTACATTTGAAACTGTGTATGGAGTCAGCCTCCACCACATCACTTCCTAGTGCATTCCATTTATTAACTACACTGACACTGAAAAAATTCTTTCTAACGTCTCTGTGGCTCATCTGGGTACTCAGTTTCCACCTGTGTCCCCTTGTTCGTGTCCCACCCGTGCTGAAGAGTTTGTCTTTGTCCACCCTGTCAATTCCCCTGAGAATTTTGTAGGTGGTTATCATGTCTCCCCTTACTCTTCTGTTTTCCAGGGATGTGAGGTTCAGCTCCTTTAGCCTTTCCTCGTAGCTCAATCCTCTCAGTTCCGGGACGAGCCTGGTGGCTTACCGCTGAATCTTCTCTAACTTTGTCATGTGTTTAACTAGGTATGGACTCCAGGCTGGAGCTGCATACTCCAGGATTGGTCTTACATAAGTGGTATACAGGGTTCTGAAAGATTCCTTTCACAAGTTTCTGAAGGCAGTTCTTATGTTGGCCAGTCTAGCATATGCCGCTGATGAAATTCTTTTGATGTGGGCCTCTGGGGACAGGTTCGGTGTGATATCAACCCCCAGATCCTTCTCTCTATTTGATTCTTGCAGGATTTCCCCTCCCAGATGATACCTTGTGTTCAGCCTCCTGCTCCCTTCGCCTAATTTCATCACCTTACACTTTCCAGAGTTGAACTTCAGCAGCCATTTTCTAGACCATTCCTCCAGTTTATCCAGGTCATCCTGTAGTCTCTGTCTATCTTCATCCGTCTTGATTCTTCTCAGAATTTTTGCATCATCAGCAAACATCGAGAGGAATGAGTCTATACCCTCTGGAAGATCGTTCACATATATTAGAAACAGGATGGGTCCAAGTACTGAGCCCTGTGGGACTCCGCTGGTGACATCTCGCCACTCTGATGTCTTCCCCCTCACCGTTACTCGCTGTTTCCTGTTGCTTAAGTACTCCCTTATCCACTGGAGCACCTTCCCTTTTACTCCTGCCTGTTGCTCCAACTTTTTTAACAGCCTTTTATGGGGTACTGTGTCAAAGGCTTTTTGGCAATCCAGGAAAATGCAGTCGGCCCACCCTTCTCTTTCCTGCCTAATTTTCGTTGCCTGGTCATAAAATTCTATTAAACCTGTGAGGCACGATTTACCATCTCTGAACCCATGTTGGTGGTGCGTTACAAAGTTATTTCCCTCCAGATGCTCTACGAGCCTTTTCCTCACGATCTTCTCCAGCACCTTGCATGGTATACAAGTTAAGGAAACTGGCCTGTAATTCAGTGCCTCTTGCCTGTCACCCTTTTTGTATATTGGGACCACGTTAGCTGTCTTCCAACTTTCTGGTAAGTCTCCTGTTTCCAGTGACCTGTTATACACCATTACATTACACGTGTGTAATGTGTGTGTGGTAGCCAGTGAGAGGAGCTGAGTGTGTAATGTGTGTGTGGTGGCCTGTGAGAGGTGCTGTGTGTGTGTGTAATGTGTGTGTGGTAGACAGTGAGAGGAACTGAGTGTGTAATGTGTGTGTGGTGGCCAGTGAGAGGAGCTAAGTATGTAATGTGTGTGTGGTGGCCATTGAGAGAAGCAAAGTGTGTAAGGTGTGTGTGGTGGACAGTGAAAGGAGCTGAGTATGTAATGTGTGTGTGGTGTCCAGTGAGAGGAGCTGAGACTGTAATGTGTGTGTGATGGCTTGTAAGAGGAGTTGTGTGTGTGTAATGTGTGTGTGGTAGCCAGTGAGAGGAGCTGAGTGTGTAATGTGTGTGTGGTAGCCAGTGAGAGGAGCTGTGTGTGTGTAATGTGTGTGGTAGCCAGTGAGAGGAGCTGAGTGTGTAATATGTGTGTGGTAGCCAGTGAGAGGAGCTGTGTGTGTGTAATGTGTGTGTGGTAGCCAGTGAGAGGAGCTGAGTGTGTAATGTGTGTGTGGTGGCTTGTGAGAAGAGCTGTACTCACCTAATTGTACTCACCTAATTGTGCTTGCGGGGGTTGAGCTTTGGCTCTTTGGTCCCGCCTCTCAACTGTCAATCAACTGGTGTATCGATTCCTAAGCCTACTGGGCTCTATCATATCTACATTTGAAACTGTGTATGGAGTCAGCCTCCACCACATCACTTCCTAGTGCATTCCATTTATTAACTACTCTGACACTGAAAAAATTCTTTCTAACGTCTCTGTGGCTCATCTGGGTACTTAGTTTCCACCTGTGTCCCCTTGTTCGTGTCCCACCCGTGCTGAAGAGTTTGTCTTTGTCCACCCTGTCAATTCCCCTGAGAATTTTGTAGGTGGTTATCATGTCTCCCCTTACTCTTCTGTTTTCCAGGGATGTGAGGTTCAGCTCCTTTAGCCTTTCCTCGTAGCTCAATCCTCTCAGTTCCGGGACGAGCCTGGTGGCATACCGCTGACTCTTCTCTAACTTTGTCTTGTGTTTAACTAGGTATGGACTCCAGGCTGGAGCTGCATACTCCAGGATTGGTCTTACATAAGTGGTATACAGGGTTCTGAAAGATTCCTTACACAAGTTTCTGAAGGCAGTTCTTATATTGGCCAGTCTAGCATATGCCGCTGATGATATTCTTTTGATGTGGGCCTCTGGGGACAGGTTCGGTGTGATATCAACCCCCAGATCCTTCTCTCTATTTGATTCTTGCAGGATTTCCCCTCCCAGATGATACCTAGTGTTCAGCCTCCTGCTCCCTTCGCCTAATTTCATCACCTTACACTTTCCAGAGTTGAACTTCAGCAGCCATTTTCTAGACCATTCCTCCAGTTTATCCAGGTCATCCTGTAGTCTCTGTCTATCTTCATCCGTCTTGATTCTTCTCAGAATTTTTGCATCATCAGCAAACATCGAGAGGAATGAGTCTATACCCTCTGGAAGATCGTTCACATATATTAGAAACAGGATGGGTCCAAGTACTGAGCCCTGTGGGACTCCGCTGGTGACATCTCGCCACTCTGATGTCTTCCCCCTCACCGTTACTCGCTGTTTCCTGTTGCTTAAGTACTCCCTTATCCACTGGAGCACCTTCCCTTTTACTCCTGCCTGTTGCTCCAACTTTTTTAACAGCCTTTTATGGGGTACTGTGTCAAAGGCTTTTTGGCAATCCAGGAAAATGCAGTCGGCCCACCCTTCTCTTTCCTGCCTAATTTTCGTTGCCTGGTCATAAAATTCTATTAAACCTGTGAGGCACGATTTACCATCTCTGAACCCATGTTGGTGGTGCGTTACAAAGTTATTTCCCTCCAGATGCTCTACGAGCCTTTTCCTCACGATCTTCTCCAGCACCTTGCATGGTATACAAGTTAAGGAAACTGGCCTGTAATTCAGTGCCTCTTGCCTGTCACCCTTTTTGTATATTGGGACCACGTTAGATGTCTTCCAACTTTCTGGTAAGTCTCCTGTTTCCAGTGACCTGTTATACACCATTACATTACACGTGTGTAATGTGTGTGTGGTAGCCAGTGAGAGGAGCTGAGTGTGTAATGTGTGTGTGGTGGCCTGTGAGAGGTGCTGTGTGTGTGTGTAATGTGTGTGTGGTAGCCAGTGAGAGGAACTGAGTGTGTAATGTGTGTGTGGTAGCCAGTGAGAGGAGCTAAGTATGTAATGTGTGTGTGGTGGCCTGTGAAAGGAGCTATGTGTGTTGTAGCTAGTGAGAGGAGCTGAGTATGTAATATGTGTCGGGGGTTCAGTGAGAATAATTGAGTGTGTGTAATGTGTGTGTGATGGCTAGTGAGAGGAGTTGAGTGTGTAATGTATGTGTGGTGGCCAGTTAGAGGAGCTGTGTGTGTAATGTGTGTGTGGGGGCCAGTGAGAGGAGTTGAGTGAGTAATGTGTGTGTGGTGGCTAGTGAGAGAAGCCGTGTGTGTAATGTGTGTGTGGTGGCCAGTGAGAGCATCTGAGTGTGTAATGTGTGTGTGGTGGCCAGTGAGTGTAGCAGAGTGTGTAATGTGTGTGTGTGGCGGCCAGTGTGAGGAGCTGTGTGTGTAATGTGTGTGTAGTGGCCAGTGAGAGGAGCTGAGTGTGTGTAATGTGTGTGAGGTGGCCAGTGAGAGGTGCTGAGTGTGTAATGTGTGTGTGGTAGCCAGTGAGAGGAGCTGAGTGTGTAATGTGTGTGTAATGTGTGTGTTGTGGCCAGTGAGAGGAGCTGAGTGTGTAATGTGTGTGTGGCGGCCAGTTAGAGGAGCTGAGAGTGTAATGTGTGTGTGATGGCTTGTAAGAGGAGTTGTGTGTGTGTAATGTGTGTGTGGTAGCCAGTGAGAGGAGCTGAGTGTGTAATGTGTGTGTGGAGGCCAGTGAGACGAGCTGTGTGTGTGTAATGTGTGTGTGTGTGGTTGCGAGTGAGAGGAGCTGAGTGTGTACTGTGTGTGTGATGGCTTGTAAGAGGAGCTGTGTGTGTGTAATGTGTGTGTGTGGTGTCCAGTGAGAGGAGCTGAGTATGTAATGTGTGTGTGATGGCTTGTAAGAGGAGCTGTGTGTGTGTAATGTGTGTGTGGTGTCCAGTGAGAGGAGCTGAGTGTGTAATCTGTGTGTGGTGGCTTGTGAGAGGAGCTGTGTGTGTGTAATGTGTGTGAATACCAGTGAGAGGAGCTGAGTGTGTACTGTGTGTGTGTGGTAGCGAGTGAGAGGAGCTGAGTGTGTACTGTGTGTGTGATGGCTTGTAAGAGGAGCTGTGTGAGTGTAATGTGTGTGTGGTGTCCAGTGAGAGGAGCTGAGTGTGTAATCTGTGTGTGGTGGCTTGTGAGAGGAGCTGTGTGTGTGTAATGTGTGTGAATACCAGTGAGAGGAGCTGAGTGTGTAATGTGTGTCTGGGGGCCAGTAAGAGGAGGTGAGTGTGTGTAATGTGTGTGTGATGGCCATTGAATTGAATTGTGTGAGTAATGTGTGTGTGGTTGCCAGTGAGAGGAGCTGTGTGTGTAATGTGTGTGTGTGGTGGCCAGTGAGAGGAGCTCAGTGTGTAATGTGTGTGTGGTGGCCAGTGAGAGGAGCTGTGTGTAAAATGTGTGTAAGTGTGGCGGCCAATAAGAGGAGCTGTTTGTGTAATGTGTGTGTGGTGACGAATGAGAGGAGCTGTGTGTGTAGTGTGAGTGTGGTGGCCACTGAGATGAGCTGTTTGTGTAATGTTTGTGTGGTGGCCAGTGAGAGGAGCTGTGTGTGTGGTGGCCAGTGAGAGGAGCTGTGTGTGTGGTGGCCAGTGAGAGGAGCTGTGTGTGTGTAATGCGTCTGTGGTAGCCAGTGAGAGGAGCTGAGTGTGTAATTTGTGTGTGGTGGCTTGTGAGCGGAGCTGTGTGTGTGGTAGCCAGTGAGAGGAGCTGAGTGTGTAATGTGTGTGTGGTGGCCGGTGAGAGGTGCTGTGTGTGTGTAATGTGTGTGTGGTAGACAGTGAGAGGAACTGAGTGTGAAATGTGTGTCTGGTGGCCAGTGAGAGAAGCTAAGTGTGTAATGTGTGTGTGGTGGCAAGTGAGAGGAGCTAAGTATGTAATGTGTGTGTGGTGGCCTGTGAGAGGAGCTGTGTGTTTGTAATGTGTGTGTAGTGGCGAGTGAGAGGAGCTGAGTGTGTAATGTGTATGTCGTGGCCACTGAGAGGAGCTGTTTGTGTAATGTGTGTGTGTGGTGGCCAGTCAGAGGAGCTAAGTGTGTAATGTTTGTGTGGTGGCCAAAGAGAGGAGCTGTGTGTGTAATGCGTGTGTGGTGGCCAGTGAGAAGAGCTGTGTGTGTAATGTGTGTGTGGAGGCCAGTGATTGAAGCTGAGTGTGTAATGTGTGTGTGGTGGCCAAAGAGAGGAGCAGAGTGTGTAATGTATGTGTGGTGGCTAGTGAGGGGAGCTGTGTGTCTAATGTGGGTGTGGTGGCCAGTGACAGGAGCTGTGTGTGTAAAGTGTGTGTGGTGGCCAGTGAGAGGAGCTGACAGTGTAATGTGTGTGTGGTGGCCAGTGAGAGGAGCTGTGTGTGTAATGTGTGTGTGTGGTGGCCAGTGGGAAGAGCTCTGTGGGTAATGTGTGTGTGGTGGCCAGTGAGGGGAACTGTGTGTGTAATGTGTGTGTGGTGGCCAGTGAGAGGAGCTGTGTGTGTAAAGTGTGTGTGGTGGCCAGTGAGAGGAGATGTGTGTGTAATGTGTGTGTGGAGGCCAGTGAGAGGAGCTGACTGTGTAATGTGTGTGTGGTGGCCAGTGAGAGGAGCTGTGTGTAAAATGTGTGTAAGTGTGGCGGCCAGTAAGAGGAGCTGCTTGTGTAATGTGTGTGTGGTGACGAATGAGAGGAGCTGTGTGTGTAGTGTGAGTGTGGTGGCCACTGAGATGAGCTGTTTGTGTAATGTGTGTGTCTGGTGGCCAGTCAGAGGAGCTAAGTGTGTAATGTTTGTGTGGTGGCCAAAGAGAGGAGCTCTGTGTGTAACGTGTGTGTGGTGGCCAGTGAGAGGAGCTTGTGTGTGTAATGTGTGTGTGGTGGCCAATGAGAGAAGCTGAGTGAGTAGTGTGTGTGTGGTGGCCTCTAAGAAGAGTTGAGTGTGTAATGTGTGTGTGGTTGCCAGTGAGAGGACCTGAGTGTGTAATGTGTGTGTGGTGGTCAGTGAGAGAAGCCGTGTGTGTAATGTGTGTGTGGTGGCTAGTGAGAGGAATTGAGTGTGTAATGTGTGTGTGGTGACCAGTTAGAGGAGCTGTGTGTGTAATGTGTGTGTGGTGGCCAGTGAGAGAAGCCGTGTGTGTAATGTGTGTGTGGTGGCCAGTGAGAGAAGCTGAGTGAGTAATGTGTGTGTGGTGGCTAGTGAGAGAAGCCGTGTGTGTAATGTGTGTTTAGTGGCCAGTGAGATAAGTTGAGTGAGTAATGTGTGTGTGGTGACTAGTGAGAGGATCTGAGTGTGTAATTTGTGTGTGGTGGCCAGTGAGAGGAATTGAGTGAGTAATGTGTGTGTGGTGGCCAGTGAGAGGAGCTGAGTGTGTAATGTGTGTGTGGTGGCCAGTGAGAGGAGCTGTGTGTGTAATGTAAATGAGGTGGCGAGTGAGAAGAGCTGTGTGTATAATGTGTGTGTGGTAGCCAAAGAGAGGAGCTGTGTGCATAATGTGTGTGTGGTGGCTTATGAGAGCAGCTGAGTGTGTAATGTGTGTGTGGTGGCCAGTCTGAGGAGCTGGGTGTATAATGTGTGTGTATTGGCCAGTGAAAGGAGCAGTGTGTGTAATATGTGTGTGTGGTGGCCAGTGAGAGGAGCTGAGTGAGTAATGTGTGTGTGGAGGCCATTGAAATGAGTTGAGTGAGTAATGTGTGTGTGGTGGCCAATGAGAGGAGCTGAGTGAGTAATGTGTGTGTGGTCGCCAGAGAGAGGAGCTGAGAGAGTAATGTGTATATGGTGGCTAGTGAGAGGAGCTGAGTGTGTAATGTGTGTGTGGTGGCCAGCGAGAGGAGCTAAGTGTGTAATGTGTGTGTGGTGGCCAGTGAGAAGAGCTGTGGGTGTAATGTGAGTGTGGTGGCCAGTGAGAAGAGCTGAGTGTGTAATGTGTGTGTGGTGGCCAGTGAGAAGAGCTGTGGGTGTAATGTGAGTGTGGTGGCCAGTGAGAGGAGCTGTGGGTGTAATGTGTGTGTGGTGGCCAGTGAGAAGAGCTGTGTGTATAATGTGAGTGTGGTGGCCAGTGAGAGGAGCTGAGTGTGTAATGTGTGTGTGGTGGCCAGTGAGAGGAGCTGTGTGTATAATGTGAGTGTGGTGGCCAGTGAGAGGAGCTGAGTGTGTAATGTGTGTGGGGTGGCCAGTGAGAGGAGTTAAGTGAGTAATGTGTGTGTGGTGACCAGGGAGAGGAATTGAGTGAGTAATGTGTGTGTGGTGGCTAGTGAGAGGAGCTGAGTGTGTAATGTGTGTGTGGTGGCCAGTGAGATGACCTGAGTGTGTAATGTGTGTGAGTGTGGTGGCCAGTGAGAGGAGCTGAGTGTGTAATGTGTGTGTGTGTGGTGGCCACTGAGAGGAGCTATGTGTGTAGTGTGCGTGTGGGTGGTGGACAGTGAGAGGAGCTGAGTGTGTAATGTGTGTGTGTGTGGTGGCCAGTGAGAGAAGCTGTGTGTGTAATGTGTGTGTGTTGGCCAGTGAGAGAAGCTGAGTGTGTAATGTGTGTGTGGTGGCCAGTGAGAGGAGCAGTGTGTGTAATGTGTGTGTGGTGGCCAGTGAGAGGAGCTGTGTGTGTAATGTGTGTGTTATGGCCAGTGAGAGGACCTGTGTGTGTAATGTGAGTGTGGTGGCCATTGAGAGGAGCTGTGCGTGTAATGTGTGTGTGGTGGCCAGTGACAGGAGCTGAGTGTGTAATGTGTGTGTGGTGGCTAGTGTGAGAAGCTGTGTGTGTAATGTGAGTGTGGTGGCCAATGAGAGGAGCTATGTGTATAGTGTGTGTGTGGTGGCCAGTGAGAGGAGCAGAGTGTATAATAGGTGTGTGGTGGCCAAAGAGATGAGCTGTGTGAGTAATGTATGTGTGGTGGCCAATGAGAGGAGCTGAGTATATAATGCGTGTGTAGAGGCCAGTGAGAGGAGATGTGTGTGTAATGTGTGTGTGGTGGCCAGTGAGGGGAGCTGGGTGTGTAATGTGTGTGTAGAGGCCAGTGAGAGATGTGTGTGTAATGTGTGTGTGATGGCCAAAGAGAGGAGCTGTGTGTCTAATGTGTGTGTGGTGGCCAAAGAGAGGAGCTGTGTGTGTACTATGTGTGTGGGGCCCAGTGAGAGGAGCTGAGTGTGTAGTAGGTGTGTGGTGGCCAGTGAGAGGAGCTGTGTGTGTAATGTGTGTGTGTGTGTGGTGGCCAGTGAGAGAAGCTGTGTGTGAAATGTGTTTGTTGTGGCCAGTGAGAAGAGCTGTGCCTGTAATGTGCGTGTGGTGGCCAGTGAGAGGAGCTCTGTGTGTAATGTGTGTGTGTGAGGTGGCCAGTGAGAGGAGCTGTGTATGTAATGTATGTGTGGTGGCCAGTGAGAGCAGCTGTGTGTGTAATGTGTGTGTGGTGGCCAGTGAGAGGAGCTGTGTGCGTAATGTGTGTGTGGTGGCCAGTGAGAGGAGCTGAGTGTGTAGTGTGAGTGTGGTGGCCAGTGAGAGAAGCCGTGTGTGTAATTTGTGTGTGGTAGCCAGTGAGAGGAGCTGAGTGTGTAATGTGTGTGTGGTAGCCAGTGAGAGGAGCTGTGTGTGTGTGTAATGTGTGTGTGTGGTGGCCAGTGAGAGGAGCTGCGTATGTAATGTGTGTGTGTGGTAGCCAGTGAGAAGAGCTGAGTGTGTAATGTGTGTGTGGTAGCCAGTGAGAGGAGTTGAGTGTGTAATGTGTGTGTGGTAGCCAGTGAGAGTAGATGAGTGTGTAATATGTGTGTGTGGTGGCCAGTGACAGAAACTAAGTGTGCAATGTGTGTGTGGTGGACAGTGAAAGGAGCTGAGTATATAATGTGTGTCTGTGGTGGCCAGTGAGAGGAGCTGAGTGAGTAATGTGTGTGTGGTGGTTTGTAAGAGGAGCTGTGTGTGTATTGTGTGTGTGGTGGCCAGTGAGAGGAGCTGTGTGTGTGTAATGTGTGTGTGTGGTGGCGAGTGAGAGGTGCTGAGTGTGTAATGTGTGTCTGGCGGCCAATGAGAGAAGTTAAGTGTGTAATGTGTGTGTGGTGGCCAGTGAAAGGAGCTGAGTGTGTAATGTGTGTGTGGTGGCTTGTGAGAGGAGCTGTGTGTGTGTAATGTGTGTGTGATAGCCAGTGAGAGGAGTTGAGTGTGTAATGTGTGTTTGGGGGACAGTGAGAGGAGGTGAGTGTGTGTAATGTGTGTGTGGTGGCCAGTGAGTGGAGCTGAGTGTGTAATGTGTGTGTGGTAGCCATTGAGAGAAGGTAAGTGTATAAAGTGTGTGTGGTGGATTGTGAGAGGAGCTGTGTGTGTGGTGGCCAGTCAGTGGAGCTGAGTGTGTAATGTGTGTGTGGTTGCTAGTGTGAGGAGCTCAGTGTGTAATGTGTGTGTGGGGGCTAGTCAGTGTAGCTGAGTGTGTAATGTGTGTGTGGTGGCCAGTGAGAGGATCTGAGTGTGTAATGTGTGTGTGGTGGCCAGTGAGAGGAGCTGAGTGTGTAATGTGTGTGTGTGGTGGCTAGTGAGAGGAGTTGAGTGTGTGTAATGTGTGTGTGTGGTGGCCAGTGAGAGGCGCTGAGTGTGTAATGTGTGTGTGGTGGCCAGTGAGAGGATCTGAGTGTGTAATGTGTGTGTGGTGGCCAGTGAGAGGAGCTGAGTGTGTAATGTCTGTGTGTGGTGGCTAGTGAGAGGAGTTGAGTGTGTGTAATGTGTGTGTGTGGTGGCCAGTGAGAGGCGCTGAGTGTGTAATGTGTGTGTGGTGGCCAGTGAGAGGAGCTGAGTGTGTAATGTGTGTGTTATGGCCAGTGAGAGGAGCTGAATGTGTAATGTGTGTGTGGTGGCCAGAGAGAGGAGCTGTGTGTGTTATGGCCAGTGAGAGGAGCTGAGTGTGTAATGTGTGTATGGTGGTCAGTGAGAGGAGCTGAGGGTGTAATGTGTGTGTGGTGGCCAGTGAAACGAGCTGTGTGTGTGTAATGTGTGTGTGGTGGCCAGTGAGAGGAGCTGAGTGTGTAATGTGTTTGTGTGGTGGCCAGTGAGGGAAGCTAAGTGTGTAATGTGTGTATGGTGGCCAGTGAGAGAAGCTAAGTGTGTAATGTGTGTGTGGTGGCTTGTGAGAGGAGCTGTGTGTGTGTGTAATGTGTGTGTGGTAGCGAGTGAAAGGAGCTGAGTGTGTAATGTGTGTGTGGTGGTCAGTGAGACGAGCTGTGTGTGTAATGTATGTATGGTGGCCAGTGAGAGAAGCTAAGTGTGTAATGTGTGTGTGGTGGCCAGTGAGAGGGGCTGAGTGTGTAATGTGTGTGTGGTGGCCAGTGAGAGGAGCTGAGTGTGTAATGTATGTATGGTGGCCAGTGAGAGGAGCTGTGTGAAATGTGTGTGTGGTGGCCAGTGAGAGAAGCTAAGTGTGTAATGTGTGTGTGGTGGCCAGTTAGAGGAGCTGTGTGTGTAATGTGTGTGTGGTGGCCAGTGAGAGGGGCTGAGTGTGTAATGTGTGTGTGGTGGCCAGTGAGAGAAGCTAAGTGTGTAATGTGTGTGTGGTAGCCAGTGAGAGGAGCTGAGTGTGTAATGTGTGTGTGGTGGCTTGTGAAAGGAGCTGTGTGTGTGTAATGTGTGTGTGGTGGCCAGTGAGAGAAGCTAAGTGTGTAATGTATGTGGTGGCCAGTGACAGGCGCTGTGTGTGTAATGTGTGTGTAGTGGCCAGTGAGAAGAGCTAAGTGTGTGTAATGTGTGTGTGTTGGCCAGTGAGAGGAGCTGTATGTATAATGTGTGTGGTGGCCAGAGAGAGGAGCTGAGTGTGTAACGTGTGTGTGGTGGACAGTGAAAGGAGCTGAGTATGTAATGTGTGTGTTTTGGCGAATGAGATGAGCTGAGTGTGTAATGTGTGTCTGGTGGCCAGTGAGAGAAGCTAAGTGTGTAATGTGGGTGTGGTGGCCAGTGAAAGGAGCTGTGTGTGTGTAATGTGTGTGTGGTGGCCAGTGAAAGGAGCTGTGTGTGTGTGATAGGCAGTGAGAAGAGCTGAGTGTGCAATGTGTGTCTGGGGGCGAGTGAGAGGAGTTGAGTGTGTGTAATGTGTGTGTGGTGGCCAGTGAGAGGAGCTGTGTGTGTAATGTGTGTGTGTGGTGGCCAGTGAGAAAAGTTGTGTGTAATGTGTGTGTGATGGCCAGTGAGAGGAGGTGAGTGTGAAATGTGTGTGTGGTGGCCAGCGAGAAGAGCTGTGTGTGTGTGTAATGTATGTGTGGTGGCCAGTGAGAGAAGCCGTGTGTATAATGTGTGTGTGGTGGCCAGTAAGAGGATCTGAGTGTGTAATGTGTGCGTGGTGGCCAGTGAGAAGAGCTGAGAGTGTGTAATGTGTGTGTGGTGCCAGTGAGAGGAGCTGAGTGTGTAATGTGTGTGTGGTGGCCAGTGAGATGAACTGTGTGTGTGTAATCTGTGTGTGGCAGCCAATGAAAGTAGCTGAGTGTGTAATGTGTGTGTGTGGTGGCCACTGAGAGAAGCTAAGTGTGTAACGTGTGTGTGGTGGAAAGTGAGATGAGCTGAGTGTGTAATGTGTGTGTGGTGGCCAGTGAGAGAAGCCTTGTGTGTAATGTGTGTGTAGTGGCCAGTGAGAGGAGTTGAGTGTGTGTAACATGTGTGTGGTGGACAGTGAAAGGAGCTGAGTGTGTAATGTGTGTGTTGTGGCCAGTGAGAGGAGTTGAGTGTGTGTAATGTGTGTGTGTGGTGGCCAGTGAGAGGCGCTGTGTGGGTAATGTGAGTGTGGTGGCCAGTGAGAGGAGCTGAGTGTGTAATGTGTGTGTGGTGGCCAGTGAGAGGAGCTGTGTGAGTAATATATGTGTGGTGTCCAGTGAGAGGAGCTGAGTGTGTAATGTGTGTGTGGTGGAAAGTGAGAAGAGCTGAGTGTGTAATGTGTGTGTGGTGGCTAGTGAGAGGAATTGAGTGTGTAATGTGTGTGTGGTGACCAGTTAGAGGAGCTGTGTGTGTAATATGTGTGTGGTGGCCAGTGAGAGGAGCTGAGTGTGTAATGTGTGTGTGGTGGCCAGTGAGAGGAGCTGTGTGAGTAATATATGTGTGGTGGCCAGTGAGAGGAGCTGAGTGTGTAATGTGTGTGTGGTGGCCAGTGAGAAGAGCTGAGAGTGTAATATGTGTGTGGTGGCTAGTGAGAGGCGCTGAGTGTGTAATGTGAGTGTGGTGGCCAGTGAGAGGAGCTGAGTGTGTAATGTGTGTGTGGTGGCCAGTGAGAGAAGCTGTGTGAGTAATATATGTGTGGTGGCCAGTGAGAGGAGCTGAGTGTGTAATGTGTGTGCAGTCGCCAGTGAGATGAGCTGAGTGTGTAATGTGTGTGTGGTGGCTAGTGAGAGGAATTGAGTGTGTAATGTGTGTGTGGTGACCAGTTAGAGGAGCTGTGTGTGTAATGTGTGTGTGGTGGCCAGTGAGAGAAGCCGTGTGTGTAATGTGTGTGTGGTGGCCAGTGAGAGAAGCTGAGTGAGTAATGTGTGTGTGGTGGCTAGTGAGAGAAGCCGTGTGTGTAATGTGTGTTTAGTGGCCAGTGAGATAAGTTGAGTGTGTAATGTGTGTGTGGTGGCCAGTGAGAGGAGCTGAGTGTGTAGTGTGAGTGTGGTGGCCAGTGAGAGAAGCCGTGTGTGTAATTTGTGTGTGGTGGCTAGTGAGAGGAGCTGAGTGTGTAATGTGTGTGTGGTAGCCAGTGAGAGGAGCTGTGTGTGTGTAATGTGTGTGTGTGGTGGCCAGTGAGAGGAGCTGCGTATGTAATGTGTGTGTGGTGGCCAGTGAGAGGAGCTGTGTGCGTAATGTGTGTGTGGTGGCCAGTGAGAGGAGCTGAGTGTGTAGTGTGAGTGTGGTGGCCTGTGAGAGAAGCCGTGTGTGTAATTTGTGTGTGGTAGCCAGTGAGAGGAGCTGAGTGTGTAATGTGTGTGTGGTAGCCAGTGAGAGGAGCTGTGTGTGTGTAATGTGTGTGTGTGGTGGCCAGTGAGAGGAGCTGCGTATGTAATGTGTGTGTGTGGTAGCCAGTGAGAGGAGCTGAGTGTGTAATGTGTGTGTGGTAGCCAGTGAGAGGAGTTGAGTGTGTAATGTGTGTGTGGTAGCCAGTGAGAGAAGCTGAGTGTGTAATGTGTGTGTGGTAGCCAGTGAGAGGAGCTGAGTGTGTAATGTGTGTGTGGTAGCCAGTGAGAGGAGCTGTGTGTGTGTAATGTGTGTGTGTGGTAGCCAGTGAGAGGAGCTGAGTGTGTAATGTGTGTGTGGTGGCTTGTGAGAAGAGCTGTACTCACCTAATTGTACTCACCTAATTGTGCTTGCGGGGGTTGAACTTTGGCTCTTTGGTCCCGCCTCTCAACTGTCAATCAACTGGTGTACAGATTCCTGAGCCTACTGGGCTCTATCATATCTACATTTGAAACTGTGTATGGAGTCAGCCTCCACCACATCACTTCCTAGTGCATTCCATTTATTAACTACACTGACACTGAAAAAATTCTTTCTAACGTCTCTGTGGCTCATCTGGGTACTCAGTTTCCACCTGTGTCCCCTTGTTCGTGTCCCACCCGTGCTGAAGAGTTTGTCTTTGTCCACCCTGTCAATTCCCCTGAGAATTTTGTAGGTGGTTATCATGTCTCCCCTTACTCTTCTGTTTTCCAGGGATGTGAGGTTCAGCTCCTTTAGCCTTTCCTCGTAGCTCAATCCTCTCAGTTCCGGGACGAGCCTGGTGGCTTACCGCTGAATCTTCTCTAACTTTGTCATGTGTTTAACTAGGTATGGACTCCAGGCTGGAGCTGCATACTCCAGGATTGGTCTTACATAAGTGGTATACAGGGTTCTGAAAGATTCCTTTCACAAGTTTCTGAAGGCAGTTCTTATGTTGGCCAGTCTAGCATATGCCGCTGATGAAATTCTTTTGATGTGGGCCTCTGGGGACAGGTTCGGTGTGATATCAACCCCCAGATCCTTCTCTCTATTTGATTCTTGCAGGATTTCCCCTCCCAGATGATACCTTGTGTTCAGCCTCCTGCTCCCTTCGCCTAATTTCATCACCTTACACTTTCCAGAGTTGAACTTCAGCAGCCATTTTCTAGACCATTCCTCCAGTTTATCCAGGTCATCCTGTAGTCTCTGTCTATCTTCATCCGTCTTGATTCTTCTCAGAATTTTTGCATCATCAGCAAACATCGAGAGGAATGAGTCTATACCCTCTGGAAAATCGTTCACATATATTAGAAACAGGATGGGTCCAAGTACTGAGCCCTGTGGGACTCCGCTGGTGACATCTCGCCACTCTGATGTCTTCCCCCTCACCGTTACTCGCTGTTTCCTGTTGCTTAAGTACTCCCTTATCCACTGGAGCACCTTCCCTTTTACTCCTGCCTGTTGCTCCAACTTTTTTAACAGCCTTTTATGGGGTACTGTGTCAAAGGCTTTTTGGCAATCCAGGAAAATGCAGTCGGCCCACCCTTCTCTTTCCTGCCTAATTTTCGTTGCCTGGTCATAAAATTCTATTAAACCTGTGAGGCACGATTTACCATCTCTGAACCCATGTTGGTGGTGCGTTACAAAGTTATTTCCCTCCAGATGCTCTACGAGCCTTTTCCTCACGATCTTCTACAGCACCTTGCATGGTATACAAGTTAAGGAAACTGGCCTGTAATTCAGTGCCTCTTGCCTGTCACCCTTTTTGTATATTGGGACCACGTTAGCTGTCTTCCAACTTTCTGGTAAGTCTCCTGTTTCCAGTGACCTGTTATACACCATTACATTACACGTGTGTAATGTGTGTGTGGTAGCCAGTGAGAGGAGCTGAGTGTGTAATGTGTGTGTGGTGGCCTGTGAGAGGTGCTGTGTGTGTGTGTAATGTGTGTGTGGTAGACAGTGAGAGGAACTGAGTGTGTAATGTGTGTGTGGTGGCCAGTGAGAGGAGCTAAGTATGTAATGTGTGTGTGGTGGCCATTGAGAGAAGCAAAGTGTGTAAGGTGTGTGTGGTGGACAGTGAAAGGAGCTGAGTATGTAATGTGTGTGTGGTGTCCAGTGAGAGGAGCTGAGACTGTAATGTGTGTGTGATGGCTTGTAAGAGGAGTTGTGTGTGTGTAATGTGTGTGTGGTAGCCAGTGAGAGGAGCTGAGTGTGTAATGTGTGTGTGGTAGCCAGTGAGAGGAGCTGTGTGTGTGTAATGTGTGTGGTAGCCAGTGAGAGGAGCTGAGTGTGTAATATGTGTGTGGTAGCCAGTGAGAGGAGCTGTGTGTGTGTAATGTGTGTGTGGTAGCCAGTGAGAGGAGCTGAGTGTGTAATGTGTGTGTGGTGGCTTGTGAGAAGAGCTGTACTCACCTAATTGTACTCACCTAATTGTGCTTGCGGGGGTTGAGCTTTGGCTCTTTGGTCCCGCCTCTCAACTGTCAATCAACTGGTGTATCGATTCCTAAGCCTACTGGGCTCTATCATATCTACATTTGAAACTGTGTATGGAGTCAGCCTCCACCACATCACTTCCTAGTGCATTCCATTTATTAACTACTCTGACACTGAAAAAATTCTTTCTAACGTCTCTGTGGCTCATCTGGGTACTCAGTTTCCACCTGTGTCCCCTTGTTCGTGTCCCACCCGTGCTGAAGAGTTTGTCTTTGTCCACCCTGTCAATTCCCCTGAGAATTTTGTAGGTGGTTATCATGTCTCCCCTTACTCTTCTGTTTTCCAGGGATGTGAGGTTCAGCTCCTTTAGCCTTTCCTCGTAGCTCAATCCTCTCAGTTCCGGGACGAGCCTGGTGGCATACCGCTGACTCTTCTCTAACTTTGTCTTGTGTTTAACTAGGTATGGACTCCAGGCTGGAGCTGCATACTCCAGGATTGGTCTTACATAAGTGGTATACAGGGTTCTGAAAGATTCCTTACACAAGTTTCTGAAGGCAGTTCTTATGTTGGCCAGTCTAGCATATGCCGCTGATGATATTCTTTTGATGTGGGCCTCTGGGGACAGGTTCGGTGTGATATCAACCCCCAGATCCTTCTCTCTATTTGATTCTTGCAGGATTTCCCCTCCCAGATGATACCTAGTGTTCAGCCTCCTGCTCCCTTCGCCTAATTTCATCACCTTACACTTTCCAGAGTTGAACTTCAGCAGCCATTTTCTAGACCATTCCTCCAGTTTATCCAGGTCATCCTGTAGTCTCTGTCTATCTTCATCCGTCTTGATTCTTCTCAGAATTTTTGCATCATCAGCAAACATCGAGAGGAATGAGTCTATACCCTCTGGAAGATCGTTCACATATATTAGAAACAGGATGGGTCCAAGTACTGAGCCCTGTGGGACTCCGCTGGTGACATCTCGCCACTCTGATGTCTTCCCCCTCACCGTTACTCGCTGTTTCCTGTTGCTTAAGTACTCCCTTATCCACTGGAGCACCTTCCCTTTTACTCCTGCCTGTTGCTCCAACTTTTTTAACAGCCTTTTATGGGGTACTGTGTCAAAGGCTTTTTGGCAATCCAGGAAAATGCAGTCGGCCCACCCTTCTCTTTCCTGCCTAATTTTCGTTGCCTGGTCATAAAATTCTATTAAACCTGTGAGGCACGATTTACCATCTCTGAACCCATGTTGGTGGTGCGTTACAAAGTTATTTCCCTCCAGATGCTCTACGAGCCTTTTCCTCACGATCTTCTCCAGCACCTTGCATGGTATACAAGTTAAGGAAACTGGCCTGTAATTCAGTGCCTCTTGCCTGTCACCCTTTTTGTATATTGGGACCACGTTAGATGTCTTCCAACTTTCTGGTAAGTCTCCTGTTTCCAGTGACCTGTTATACACCATTACATTACACGTGTGTAATGTGTGTGTGGTAGCCAGTGAGAGGAGCTGAGTGTGTAATGTGTGTGTGGTGGCCTGTGAGAGGTGCTGTGTGTGTGTGTAATGTGTGTGTGGTAGCCAGTGAGAGGAACTGAGTGTGTAATGTGTGTGTGGTAGCCAGTGAGAGGAGCTAAGTATGTAATGTGTGTGTGGTGGCCTGTGAAAGGAGCTATGTGTGTTGTAGCTAGTGAGAGGAGCTGAGTATGTAATATGTGTCGGGGGTTCAGTGAGAATAATTGAGTGTGTGTAATGTGTGTGTGATGGCTAGTGAGAGGAGTTGAGTGTGTAATGTATGTGTGGTGGCCAGTTAGAGGAGCTGTGTGTGTAATGTGTGTGTGGGGGCCAGTGAGAGGAGTTGAGTGAGTAATGTGTGTGTGGTGGCTAGTGAGAGAAGCCGTGTGTGTAATGTGTGTGTGGTGGCCAGTGAGAGCATCTGAGTGTGTAATGTGTGTGTGGTGGCCAGTGAGTGTAGCAGAGTGTGTAATGTGTGTGTGTGGCGGCCAGTGTGAGGAGCTGTGTGTGTAATGTGTGTGTAGTGGCCAGTGAGAGGAGCTGAGTGTGTGTAATGTGTGTGAGGTGGCCAGTGAGAGGTGCTGAGTGTGTAATGTGTGTGTGGTAGCCAGTGAGAGGAGCTGAGTGTGTAATGTGTGTGTAATGTGTGTGTTGTGGCCAGTGAGAGGAGCTGAGTGTGTAATGTGTGTGTGGCGGCCAGTTAGAGGAGCTGAGAGTGTAATGTGTGTGTGATGGCTTGTAAGAGGAGTTGTGTGTGTGTAATGTGTGTGTGGTAGCCAGTGAGAGGAGCTGAGTGTGTAATGTGTGTGTGGAGGCCAGTGAGACGAGCTGTGTGTGTGTAATGTGTGTGTGTGTGGTTGCGAGTGAGAGGAGCTGAGTGTGTACTGTGTGTGTGATGGCTTGTAAGAGGAGCTGTGTGTGTGTAATGTGTGTGTGTGGTGTCCAGTGAGAGGAGCTGAGTATGTAATGTGTGTGTGATGGCTTGTAAGAGGAGCTGTGTGTGTGTAATGTGTGTGTGGTGTCCAGTGAGAGGAGCTGAGTGTGTAATCTGTGTGTGGTGGCTTGTGAGAGGAGCTGTGTGTGTGTAATGTGTGTGAATACCAGTGAGAGGAGCTGAGTGTGTACTGTGTGTGTGTGGTAGCGAGTGAGAGGAGCTGAGTGTGTACTGTGTGTGTAATGGCTTGTAAGAGGAGCTGTGTGAGTGTAATGTGTGTGTGGTGTCCAGTGAGAGGAGCTGAGTGTGTAATCTGTGTGTGGTGGCTTCTGAGAGGAGCTGTGTGTGTGTAATGTGTGTGAATACCAGTGAGAGGAGCTGAGTGTGTAATGTGTGTCTGGGGGCCAGTAAGAGGAGGTGAGTGTGTGTAATGTGTGTGTGATGGCCATTGAATTGAATTGTGTGAGTAATGTGTGTGTGGTTGCCAGTGAGAGGAGCTGTGTGTGTAATGTGTGTGTGTGGTGGCCAGTGAGAGGAGCTCAGTGTGTAATGTGTGTGTGGTGGCCAGTGAGAGGAGCTGTGTGTAAAATGTGTGTAAGTGTGGCGGCCAATAAGAGGAGCTGCTTGTGTAATGTGTGTGTGGTGACGAATGAGAGGAGCTGTGTGTGTAGTGTGAGTGTGGTGGCCACTGAGATGAGCTGTTTGTGTAATGTTTGTGTGGTGGCCAGTGAGAGGAGCTGTGTGTGTGGTGGCCAGTGAGAGGAGCTGTGTGTGTGGTGGCCAGTGAGAGGAGCTGTGTGTGTGTAATGCGTCTGTGGTAGCCAGTGAGAGGAGCTGAGTGTGTAATTTGTGTGTGGTGGCTTGTGAGCGGAGCTGTGTGTGTGGTAGCCAGTGAGAGGAGCTGAGTGTGTAATGTGTGTGTGGTGGCCGGTGAGAGGTGCTGTGTGTGTGTAATGTGTGTGTGGTAGACAGTGAGAGGAACTGAGTGTGAAATGTGTGTCTGGTGGCCAGTGAGAGAAGCTAAGTGTGTAATGTGTGTGTGGTGGCAAGTGAGAGGAGCTAAGTATGTAATGTGTGTGTGGTGGCCTGTGAGAGGAGCTGTGTGTTTGTAATGTGTGTGTAGTGGCGAGTGAGAGGAGCTGAGTGTGTAATGTGTATGTCGTGGCCACTGAGAGGAGCTGTTTGTGTAATGTGTGTGTGTGGTGGCCAGTCAGAGGAGCTAAGTGTGTAATGTTTGTGTGGTGGCCAAAGAGAGGAGCTGTGTGTGTAATGCGTGTGTGGTGGCCAGTGAGAAGAGCTGTGTGTGTAATGTGTGTGTGGAGGCCAGTGATTGAAGCTGAGTGTGTAATGTGTGTGTGGTGGCCAAAGAGAGGAGCAGAGTGTGTAATGTATGTGTGGTGGCTAGTGAGGGGAGCTGTGTGTCTAATGTGGGTGTGGTGGCCAGTGACAGGAGCTGTGTGTGTAAAGTGTGTGTGGTGGCCAGTGAGAGGAGCTGACAGTGTAATGTGTGTGTGGTGGCCAGTGAGAGGAGCTGTGTGTGTAATGTGTGTGTGTGGTGGCCAGTGGGAAGAGCTCTGTGGGTAATGTGTGTGTGGTGGCCAGTGAGGGGAACTGTGTGTGTAATGTGTGTGTGGTGGCCAGTGAGAGGAGCTGTGTGTGTAAAGTGTGTGTGGTGGCCAGTGAGAGGAGATGTGTGTGTAATGTGTGTGTGGAGGCCAGTGAGAGGAGCTGACTGTGTAATGTGTGTGTGGTGGCCAGTGAGAGGAGCTGTGTGTAAAATGTGTGTAAGTGTGGCGGCCAGTAAGAGGAGCTGCTTGTGTAATGTGTGTGTGGTGACGAATGAGAGGAGCTGTGTGTGTAGTGTGAGTGTGGTGGCCACTGAGATGAGCTGTTTGTGTAATGTGTGTGTCTGGTGGCCAGTCAGAGGAGCTAAGTGTGTAATGTTTGTGTGGTGGCCAAAGAGAGGAGCTCTGTGTGTAACGTGTGTGTGGTGGCCAGTGAGAGGAGCTTGTGTGTGTAATGTGTGTGTGGTGGCCAATGAGAGAAGCTGAGTGAGTAGTGTGTGTGTGGTGGCCTCTAAGAAGAGTTGAGTGTGTAATGTGTGTGTGGTTGCCAGTGAGAGGACCTGAGTGTGTAATGTGTGTGTGGTGGTCAGTGAGAGAAGCCGTGTGTGTAATGTGTGTGTGGTGGCTAGTGAGAGGAATTGAGTGTGTAATGTGTGTGTGGTGACCAGTTAGAGGAGCTGTGTGTGTAATGTGTGTGTGGTGGCCAGTGAGAGAAGCCGTGTGTGTAATGTGTGTGTGGTGGCCAGTGAGAGAAGCTGAGTGAGTAATGTGTGTGTGGTGGCTAGTGAGAGAAGCCGTGTGTGTAATGTGTGTTTAGTGGCCAGTGAGATAAGTTGAGTGAGTAATGTGTGTGTGGTGACTAGTGAGAGGATCTGAGTGTGTAATTTGTGTGTGGTGGCCAGTGAGAGGAATTGAGTGAGTAATGTGTGTGTGGTGGCCAGTGAGAGGAGCTGAGTGTGTAATGTGTGTGTGGTGGCCTGTGAGAGGTGCTGTGTGTGTGTGTAATGTGTGTGTGGTAGACAGTGAGAGGAACTGAGTGTGTAATGTGTGTGTGGTGGCCAGTGAGAGGAGCTAAGTATGTAATGTGTGTGTGGTGGCCATTGAGAGAAGCAAAGTGTGTAAGGTGTGTGTGGTGGACAGTGAAAGGAGCTGAGTATGTAATGTGTGTGTGGTGTCCAGTGAGAGGAGCTGAGACTGTAATGTGTGTGTGATGGCTTGTAAGAGGAGTTGTGTGTGTGTAATGTGTGTGTGGTAGCCAGTGAGAGGAGCTGAGTGTGTAATGTGTGTGTGGTAGCCAGTGAGAGGAGCTGTGTGTGTGTAATGTGTGTGGTAGCCAGTGAGAGGAGCTGAGTGTGTAATATGTGTGTGGTAGCCAGTGAGAGGAGCTGTGTGTGTGTAATGTGTGTGTGGTAGCCAGTGAGAGGAGCTGAGTGTGTAATGTGTGTGTGGTGGCTTGTGAGAAGAGCTGTACTCACCTAATTGTACTCACCTAATTGTGCTTGCGGGGGTTGAGCTTTGGCTCTTTGGTCCCGCCTCTCAACTGTCAATCAACTGGTGTATCGATTCCTAAGCCTACTGGGCTCTATCATATCTACATTTGAAACTGTGTATGGAGTCAGCCTCCACCACATCACTTCCTAGTGCATTCCATTTATTAACTACTCTGACACTGAAAAAATTCTTTCTAACGTCTCTGTGGCTCATCTGGGTACTCAGTTTCCACCTGTGTCCCCTTGTTCGTGTCCCACCCGTGCTGAAGAGTTTGTCTTTGTCCACCCTGTCAATTCCCCTGAGAATTTTGTAGGTGGTTATCATGTCTCCCCTTACTCTTCTGTTTTCCAGGGATGTGAGGTTCAGCTCCTTTAGCCTTTCCTCGTAGCTCAATCCTCTCAGTTCCGGGACGAGCCTGGTGGCATACCGCTGACTCTTCTCTAACTTTGTCTTGTGTTTAACTAGGTATGGACTCCAGGCTGGAGCTGCATACTCCAGGATTGGTCTTACATAAGTGGTATACAGGGTTCTGAAAGATTCCTTACACAAGTTTCTGAAGGCAGTTCTTATGTTGGCCAGTCTAGCATATGCCGCTGATGATATTCTTTTGATGTGGGCCTCTGGGGACAGGTTCGGTGTGATATCAACCCCCAGATCCTTCTCTCTATTTGATTCTTGCAGGATTTCCCCTCCCAGATGATACCTAGTGTTCAGCCTCCTGCTCCCTTCGCCTAATTTCATCACCTTACACTTTCCAGAGTTGAACTTCAGCAGCCATTTTCTAGACCATTCCTCCAGTTTATCCAGGTCATCCTGTAGTCTCTGTCTATCTTCATCCGTCTTGATTCTTCTCAGAATTTTTGCATCATCAGCAAACATCGAGAGGAATGAGTCTATACCCTCTGGAAGATCGTTCACATATATTAGAAACAGGATGGGTCCAAGTACTGAGCCCTGTGGGACTCCGCTGGTGACATCTCGCCACTCTGATGTCTTCCCCCTCACCGTTACTCGCTGTTTCCTGTTGCTTAAGTACTCCCTTATCCACTGGAGCACCTTCCCTTTTACTCCTGCCTGTTGCTCCAACTTTTTTAACAGCCTTTTATGGGGTACTGTGTCAAAGGCTTTTTGGCAATCCAGGAAAATGCAGTCGGCCCACCCTTCTCTTTCCTGCCTAATTTTCGTTGCCTGGTCATAAAATTCTATTAAACCTGTGAGGCACGATTTACCATCTCTGAACCCATGTTGGTGGTGCGTTACAAAGTTATTTCCCTCCAGATGCTCTACGAGCCTTTTCCTCACGATCTTCTCCAGCACCTTGCATGGTATACAAGTTAAGGAAACTGGCCTGTAATTCAGTGCCTCTTGCCTGTCACCCTTTTTGTATATTGGGACCACGTTAGATGTCTTCCAACTTTCTGGTAAGTCTCCTGTTTCCAGTGACCTGTTATACACCATTACATTACACGTGTGTAATGTGTGTGTGGTAGCCAGTGAGAGGAGCTGAGTGTGTAATGTGTGTGTGGTGGCCTGTGAGAGGTGCTGTGTGTGTGTGTAATGTGTGTGTGGTAGCCAGTGAGAGGAACTGAGTGTGTAATGTGTGTGTGGTAGCCAGTGAGAGGAGCTAAGTATGTAATGTGTGTGTGGTGGCCTGTGAAAGGAGCTATGTGTGTTGTAGCTAGTGAGAGGAGCTGAGTATGTAATATGTGTCGGGGGTTCAGTGAGAATAATTGAGTGTGTGTAATGTGTGTGTGATGGCTAGTGAGAGGAGTTGAGTGTGTAATGTATGTGTGGTGGCCAGTTAGAGGAGCTGTGTGTGTAATGTGTGTGTGGGGGCCAGTGAGAGGAGTTGAGTGAGTAATGTGTGTGTGGTGGCTAGTGAGAGAAGCCGTGTGTGTAATGTGTGTGTGGTGGCCAGTGAGAGCATCTGAGTGTGTAATGTGTGTGTGGTGGCCAGTGAGTGTAGCAGAGTGTGTAATGTGTGTGTGTGGCGGCCAGTGTGAGGAGCTGTGTGTGTAATGTGTGTGTAGTGGCCAGTGAGAGGAGCTGAGTGTGTGTAATGTGTGTGAGGTGGCCAGTGAGAGGTGCTGAGTGTGTAATGTGTGTGTGGTAGCCAGTGAGAGGAGCTGAGTGTGTAATGTGTGTGTAATGTGTGTGTTGTGGCCAGTGAGAGGAGCTGAGTGTGTAATGTGTGTGTGGCGGCCAGTTAGAGGAGCTGAGAGTGTAATGTGTGTGTGATGGCTTGTAAGAGGAGTTGTGTGTGTGTAATGTGTGTGTGGTAGCCAGTGAGAGGAGCTGAGTGTGTAATGTGTGTGTGGAGGCCAGTGAGACGAGCTGTGTGTGTGTAATGTGTGTGTGTGTGGTTGCGAGTGAGAGGAGCTGAGTGTGTACTGTGTGTGTGATGGCTTGTAAGAGGAGCTGTGTGTGTGTAATGTGTGTGTGTGGTGTCCAGTGAGAGGAGCTGAGTATGTAATGTGTGTGTGATGGCTTGTAAGAGGAGCTGTGTGTGTGTAATGTGTGTGTGGTGTCCAGTGAGAGGAGCTGAGTGTGTAATCTGTGTGTGGTGGCTTGTGAGAGGAGCTGTGTGTGTGTAATGTGTGTGAATACCAGTGAGAGGAGCTGAGTGTGTACTGTGTGTGTGTGGTAGCGAGTGAGAGGAGCTGAGTGTGTACTGTGTGTGTAATGGCTTGTAAGAGGAGCTGTGTGAGTGTAATGTGTGTGTGGTGTCCAGTGAGAGGAGCTGAGTGTGTAATCTGTGTGTGGTGGCTTGTGAGAGGAGCTGTGTGTGTGTAATGTGTGTGAATACCAGTGAGAGGAGCTGAGTGTGTAATGTGTGTCTGGGGGCCAGTAAGAGGAGGTGAGTGTGTGTAATGTGTGTGTGATGGCCATTGAATTGAATTGTGTGAGTAATGTGTGTGTGGTTGCCAGTGAGAGGAGCTGTGTGTGTAATGTGTGTGTGTGGTGGCCAGTGAGAGGAGCTCAGTGTGTAATGTGTGTGTGGTGGCCAGTGAGAGGAGCTGTGTGTAAAATGTGTGTAAGTGTGGCGGCCAATAAGAGGAGCTGCTTGTGTAATGTGTGTGTGGTGACGAATGAGAGGAGCTGTGTGTGTAGTGTGAGTGTGGTGGCCACTGAGATGAGCTGTTTGTGTAATGTTTGTGTGGTGGCCAGTGAGAGGAGCTGTGTGTGTGGTGGCCAGTGAGAGGAGCTGTGTGTGTGGTGGCCAGTGAGAGGAGCTGTGTGTGTGTAATGCGTCTGTGGTAGCCAGTGAGAGGAGCTGAGTGTGTAATTTGTGTGTGGTGGCTTGTGAGCGGAGCTGTGTGTGTGGTAGCCAGTGAGAGGAGCTGAGTGTGTAATGTGTGTGTGGTGGCCGGTGAGAGGTGCTGTGTGTGTGTAATGTGTGTGTGGTAGACAGTGAGAGGAACTGAGTGTGAAATGTGTGTCTGGTGGCCAGTGAGAGAAGCTAAGTGTGTAATGTGTGTGTGGTGGCAAGTGAGAGGAGCTAAGTATGTAATGTGTGTGTGGTGGCCTGTGAGAGGAGCTGTGTGTTTGTAATGTGTGTGTAGTGGCGAGTGAGAGGAGCTGAGTGTGTAATGTGTATGTCGTGGCCACTGAGAGGAGCTGTTTGTGTAATGTGTGTGTGTGGTGGCCAGTCAGAGGAGCTAAGTGTGTAATGTTTGTGTGGTGGCCAAAGAGAGGAGCTGTGTGTGTAATGCGTGTGTGGTGGCCAGTGAGAAGAGCTGTGTGTGTAATGTGTGTGTGGAGGCCAGTGATTGAAGCTGAGTGTGTAATGTGTGTGTGGTGGCCAAAGAGAGGAGCAGAGTGTGTAATGTATGTGTGGTGGCTAGTGAGGGGAGCTGTGTGTCTAATGTGGGTGTGGTGGCCAGTGACAGGAGCTGTGTGTGTAAAGTGTGTGTGGTGGCCAGTGAGAGGAGCTGACAGTGTAATGTGTGTGTGGTGGCCAGTGAGAGGAGCTGTGTGTGTAATGTGTGTGTGTGGTGGCCAGTGGGAAGAGCTCTGTGGGTAATGTGTGTGTGGTGGCCAGTGAGGGGAACTGTGTGTGTAATGTGTGTGTGGTGGCCAGTGAGAGGAGCTGTGTGTGTAAAGTGTGTGTGGTGGCCAGTGAGAGGAGATGTGTGTGTAATGTGTGTGTGGAGGCCAGTGAGAGGAGCTGACTGTGTAATGTGTGTGTGGTGGCCAGTGAGAGGAGCTGTGTGTAAAATGTGTGTAAGTGTGGCGGCCAGTAAGAGGAGCTGCTTGTGTAATGTGTGTGTGGTGACGAATGAGAGGAGCTGTGTGTGTAGTGTGAGTGTGGTGGCCACTGAGATGAGCTGTTTGTGTAATGTGTGTGTCTGGTGGCCAGTCAGAGGAGCTAAGTGTGTAATGTTTGTGTGGTGGCCAAAGAGAGGAGCTCTGTGTGTAACGTGTGTGTGGTGGCCAGTGAGAGGAGCTTGTGTGTGTAATGTGTGTGTGGTGGCCAATGAGAGAAGCTGAGTGAGTAGTGTGTGTGTGGTGGCCTCTAAGAAGAGTTGAGTGTGTAATGTGTGTGTGGTTGCCAGTGAGAGGACCTGAGTGTGTAATGTGTGTGTGGTGGTCAGTGAGAGAAGCCGTGTGTGTAATGTGTGTGTGGTGGCTAGTGAGAGGAATTGAGTGTGTAATGTGTGTGTGGTGACCAGTTAGAGGAGCTGTGTGTGTAATGTGTGTGTGGTGGCCAGTGAGAGAAGCCGTGTGTGTAATGTGTGTGTGGTGGCCAGTGAGAGAAGCTGAGTGAGTAATGTGTGTGTGGTGGCTAGTGAGAGAAGCCGTGTGTGTAATGTGTGTTTAGTGGCCAGTGAGATAAGTTGAGTGAGTAATGTGTGTGTGGTGACTAGTGAGAGGATCTGAGTGTGTAATTTGTGTGTGGTGGCCAGTGAGAGGAATTGAGTGAGTAATGTGTGTGTGGTGGCCAGTGAGAGGAGCTGAGTGTGTAATGTGTGTGTGGTGGCCAGTGAGAGGAGCTGTGTGTGTAATGTAAATGAGGTGGCGAGTGAGAAGAGCTGTGTGTATAATGTGTGTGTGGTAGCCAAAGAGAGGAGCTGTGTGCATAATGTGTGTGTGGTGGCTTATGAGAGCAGCTGAGTGTGTAATGTGTGTGTGGTGGCCAGTCTGAGGAGCTGGGTGTATAATGTGTGTGTATTGGCCAGTGAAAGGAGCAGTGTGTGTAATATGTGTGTGTGGTGGCCAGTGAGAGGAGCTGAGTGAGTAATGTGTGTGTGGAGGCCATTGAAATGAGTTGAGTGAGTAATGTGTGTGTGGTGGCCAATGAGAGGAGCTGAGTGAGTAATGTGTGTGTGGTCGCCAGAGAGAGGAGCTGAGAGAGTAATGTGTATATGGTGGCTAGTGAGAGGAGCTGAGTGTGTAATGTGTGTGTGGTGGCCAGCGAGAGGAGCTAAGTGTGTAATGTGTGTGTGGTGGCCAGTGAGAAGAGCTGTGGGTGTAATGTGAGTGTGGTGGCCAGTGAGAAGAGCTGAGTGTGTAATGTGTGTGTGGTGGCCAGTGAGAAGAGCTGTGGGTGTAATGTGAGTGTGGTGGCCAGTGAGAGGAGCTGTGGGTGTAATGTGTGTGTGGTGGCCAGTGAGAAGAGCTGTGTGTATAATGTGAGTGTGGTGGCCAGTGAGAGGAGCTGAGTGTGTAATGTGTGTGTGGTGGCCAGTGAGAGGAGCTGTGTGTATAATGTGAGTGTGGTGGCCAGTGAGAGGAGCTGAGTGTGTAATGTGTGTGGGGTGGCCAGTGAGAGGAGTTAAGTGAGTAATGTGTGTGTGGTGACCAGGGAGAGGAATTGAGTGAGTAATGTGTGTGTGGTGGCTAGTGAGAGGAGCTGAGTGTGTAATGTGTGTGTGGTGGCCAGTGAGATGACCTGAGTGTGTAATGTGTGTGAGTGTGGTGGCCAGTGAGAGGAGCTGAGTGTGTAATGTGTGTGTGTGTGGTGGCCACTGAGAGGAGCTATGTGTGTAGTGTGCGTGTGGGTGGTGGACAGTGAGAGGAGCTGAGTGTGTAATGTGTGTGTGTGTGGTGGCCAGTGAGAGAAGCTGTGTGTGTAATGTGTGTGTGTTGGCCAGTGAGAGAAGCTGAGTGTGTAATGTGTGTGTGGTGGCCAGTGAGAGGAGCAGTGTGTGTAATGTGTGTGTGGTGGCCAGTGAGAGGAGCTGTGTGTGTAATGTGTGTGTTATGGCCAGTGAGAGGACCTGTGTGTGTAATGTGAGTGTGGTGGCCATTGAGAGGAGCTGTGCGTGTAATGTGTGTGTGGTGGCCAGTGACAGGAGCTGAGTGTGTAATGTGTGTGTGGTGGCTAGTGTGAGAAGCTGTGTGTGTAATGTGAGTGTGGTGGCCAATGAGAGGAGCTATGTGTATAGTGTGTGTGTGGTGGCCAGTGAGAGGAGCAGAGTGTATAATAGGTGTGTGGTGGCCAAAGAGATGAGCTGTGTGAGTAATGTATGTGTGGTGGCCAATGAGAGGAGCTGAGTATATAATGCGTGTGTAGAGGCCAGTGAGAGGAGATGTGTGTGTAATGTGTGTGTGGTGGCCAGTGAGGGGAGCTGGGTGTGTAATGTGTGTGTAGAGGCCAGTGAGAGATGTGTGTGTAATGTGTGTGTGATGGCCAAAGAGAGGAGCTGTGTGTCTAATGTGTGTGTGGTGGCCAAAGAGAGGAGCTGTGTGTGTACTATGTGTGTGGGGCCCAGTGAGAGGAGCTGAGTGTGTAGTAGGTGTGTGGTGGCCAGTGAGAGGAGCTGTGTGTGTAATGTGTGTGTGTGTGTGGTGGCCAGTGAGAGAAGCTGTGTGTGAAATGTGTTTGTTGTGGCCAGTGAGAAGAGCTGTGCCTGTAATGTGCGTGTGGTGGCCAGTGAGAGGAGCTCTGTGTGTAATGTGTGTGTGTGAGGTGGCCAGTGAGAGGAGCTGTGTGTGTAATGTATGTGTGGTGGCCAGTGAGAGCAGCTGTGTGTGTAATGTGTGTGTGGTGGCCAGTGAGAGGAGCTGTGTGCGTAATGTGTGTGTGGTGGCCAGTGAGAGGAGCTGAGTGTGTAGTGTGAGTGTGGTGGCCAGTGAGAGAAGCCGTGTGTGTAATTTGTGTGTGGTAGCCAGTGAGAGGAGCTGAGTGTGTAATGTGTGTGTGGTAGCCAGTGAGAGGAGCTGTGTGTGTGTAATGTGTGTGTGTGGTGGCCAGTGAGAGGAGCTGCGTATGTAATGTGTGTGTGTGGTAGCCAGTGAGAGGAGCTGAGTGTGTAATGTGTGTGTGGTAGCCAGTGAGAGGAGTTGAGTGTGTAATGTGTGTGTGGTAGCCAGTGAGAGAAGCTGAGTGTGTAATGTGTGTGTGGTAGCCAGTGAGAGGAGCTGAGTGTGTAATGTGTGTGTGGTAGCCAGTGAGAGGAGCTGTGTGTGTGTAATGTGTGTTTGGTAGCCAGTGAGAGGAGCTGAGTGTGTAATGTGTGTGTGGTGGCTTGTGAGAAGAGCTGTACTCACCTAATTGTACTCACCTAATTGTGCTTGCGGGGGTTGAGCTTTGGCTCTTTGGTCCCGCCTCTCAACTGTCAATCAACTGGTGTACAGATTCCTGAGCCTACTGGGCTCTATCATATCTACATTTGAAACTGTGTATGGAGTCAGCCTCCACCACATCACTTCCTAGTGCATTCCATTTATTAACTACTCTGACACTGAAAAAATTCTTTCTAACGTCTCTGTGGCTCATCTGGGTACTCAGTTTCCACCTGTGTCCCCTTGTTCGTGTCCCACCCGTGCTGAAGAGTTTGTCTTTGTCCACCCTGTCAATTCCCCTGAGAATTTTGTAGGTGGTTATCATGTCTCCCCTTACTCTTCTGTTTTCCAGGGATGTGAGGTTCAGCTCCTTTAGCCTTTCCTCGTAGCTCAATCCTCTCAGTTCCGGGACGAGCCTGGTGGCATACCGCTGAATCTTCTCTAACTTTGTCATGTGTTTAACTAGGTATGGACTCCAGGCTGGAGCTGCATACTCCAGGATTGGTCTTACATAAGTGGTATACAGGGTTCTGAAAGATTCCTTTCACAAGTTTCTGAAGGCAGTTCTTATGTTGGCCAGTCTAGCATATGCCGCTGATGATATTCTTTTGATGTGGGCCTCTGGGGACAGGTTCGGTGTGATATCAACCCCCAGATCCTTCTCTCTATTTGATTCTTGCAGGATTTCCCCTCCCAGATGATACCTTGTGTTCAGCCTCCTGCTCCCTTCGCCTAATTTCATCACCTTACACTTTCCAGAGTTGAACTTCAGCAGCCATTTTCTAGACCATTCCTCCAGTTTATCCAGGTCATCCTGTAGTCTCTGTCTATCTTCATCCGTCTTGATTCTTCTCAGAATTTTTGCATCGTCAGCAAACATCGAGAGGAATGAGTCTATACCCTCTGGAAGATCGTTCACATATATTAGAAACAGGATGGGTCCAAGTACTGAGCCCTGTGGGACTCCGCTGGTGACATCTCGCCACTCTGATGTCTTCCCCCTCACCGTTACTCGCTGTTTCCTGTTGCTTAAGTACTCCCTTATCCACTGGAGCACCTTCCCTTTTACTCCTGCCTGTTGCTCCAACTTTTTTAACAGCCTTTTATGGGGTACTGTGTCAAAGGCTTTTTGGCAATCCAGGAAAATGCAGTCGGCCCACCCTTCTCTTTCCTGCCTAATTTTCGTTGCCTGGTCATAAAATTCTATTAAACCTGTGAGGCACGATTTACCATCTCTGAACCCATGTTGGTGGTGCGTTACAAAGTTATTTCCCTCCAGATGCTCTACGAGCCTTTTCCTCACGATCTTCTCCAGCACCTTGCATGGTATACAAGTTAAGGAAACTGGCCTGTAATTCAGTGCCTCTTGCCTGTCACCCTTTTTGTATATTGGGACCACGTTAGCTGTCTTCCAACTTTCTGGTAAGTCTCCTGTTTCCAGTGACCTGTTATACACCATTACATTACACGTGTGTAATGTGTGTGTGGTAGCCAGTGAGAGGAGCTGAGTGTGTAATGTGTGTGTGGTGGCCTGTGAGAGGTGCTGTGTGTGTGTGTAATGTGTGTGTGGTAGACAGTGAGAGGAACTGAGTGTGTAATGTGTGTGTGGTGGCCAGTGAGAGGAGCTAAGTATGTAATGTGTGTGTGGTGGCCATTGAGAGAAGCAAAGTGTGTAAGGTGTGTGTGGTGGACAGTGAAAGGAGCTGAGTATGTAATGTGTGTGTGGTGTCCAGTGAGAGGAGCTGAGACTGTAATGTGTGTGTGATGGCTTGTAAGAGGAGTTGTGTGTGTGTAATGTGTGTGTGGTAGCCAGTGAGAGGAGCTGAGTGTGTAATGTGTGTGTGGTAGCCAGTGAGAGGAGCTGTGTGTGTGTAATGTGTGTGGTAGCCAGTGAGAGGAGCTGAGTGTGTAATATGTGTGTGGTAGCCAGTGAGAGGAGCTGTGTGTGTGTAATGTGTGTGTGGTAGCCAGTGAGAGGAGCTGAGTGTGTAATGTGTGTGTGGTGGCTTGTGAGAAGAGCTGTACTCACCTAATTGTACTCACCTAATTGTGCTTGCGGGGGTTGAGCTTTGGCTCTTTGGTCCCGCCTCTCAACTGTCAATCAACTGGTGTATAGATTCCTAAGCCTACTGGGCTCTATCATATCTACATTTGAAACTGTGTATGGAGTCAGCCTCCACCACATCACTTCCTAGTGCATTCCATTTATTAACTACTCTGACACTGAAAAAATTCTTTCTAACGTCTCTGTGGCTCATCTGGGTACTCAGTTTCCACCTGTGTCCCCTTGTTCGTGTCCCACCCGTGCTGAAGAGTTTGTCTTTGTCCACCCTGTCAATTCCCCTGAGAATTTTGTAGGTGGTTATCATGTCTCCCCTTACTCTTCTGTTTTCCAGGGATGTGAGGTTCAGCTCCTTTAGCCTTTCCTCGTAGCTCAATCCTCTCAGTTCCGGGACGAGCCTGGTGGCATACCGCTGAATCTTCTCTAACTTTGTCTTGTGTTTAACTAGGTATGGACTCCAGGCTGGAGCTGCATACTCCAGGATTGGTCTTACATAAGTGGTATACAGGGTTCTGAAAGATTCCTTACACAAGTTTCTGAAGGCAGTTCTTATGTTGGCCAGTCTAGCATATGCCGCTGATGATATTCTTTTGATGTGGGCCTCTGGGGACAGGTTCGGTGTGATATCAACCCCCAGATCCTTCTCTCTATTTGATTCTTGCAGGATTTCCCCTCCCAGATGATACCTAGTGTTCAGCCTCCTGCTCCCTTCGCCTAATTTCATCACCTTACACTTTCCAGAGTTGAACTTCAGCAGCCATTTTCTAGACCATTCCTCCAGTTTATCCAGGTCATCCTGTAGTCTCTGTCTATCTTCATCCGTCTTGATTCTTCTCAGAATTTTTGCATCATCAGCAAACATCGAGAGGAATGAGTCTATACCCTCTGGAAGATCGTTCACATATATTAGAAACAGGATGGGTCCAAGTACTGAGCCCTGTGGGACTCCGCTGGTGACATCTCGCCACTCTGATGTCTTCCCCCATACCGTTACTCGCTGTTTCCTGTTGCTTAAGTACTCCCTTATCCACTGGAGCACCTTCCCTTTTACTCCTGCCTGTTGCTCCAACTTTTTTAACAGCCTTTTATGGGGTACTGTGTCAAAGGCTTTTTGGCAATCCAGGAAAATGCAGTCGGCCCACCCTTCTCTTTCCTGCCTAATTTTCGTTGCCTGGTCATAAAATTCTATTAAACCTGTGAGGCACGATTTACCATCTCTGAACCCATGTTGGTGGTGCGTTACAAAATTATTTCCCTCCAGATGCTCTACGAGCCTTTTCCTCACGATCTTCTCCAGCACCTTGCATGGTATACAAGTTAAGGAAACTGGCCTGTAATTCAGTGCCTCTTGCCTGTCACCCTTTTTGTATATTGGGACCACGTTAGCTGTCTTCCAACTTTCTGGTAAGTCTCCTGTTTCCAGTGACCTGTTATACACCATTACATTACACGTGTGTAATGTGTGTGTGGTAGCCAGTGAGAGGAGCTGAGTGTGTAATGTGTGTGTGGTGGCCTGTGAGAGGTGCTGTGTGTGTGTGTAATGTGTGTGTGGTAGCCAGTGAGAGGAACTGAGTGTGTAATGTGTGTGTGGTGGCCAGTGAGAGGAGCTAAGTATGTAATGTGTGTGTGGTGGCCTGTGAAAGGAGCTATGTGTGTTGTAGCTAGTGAGAGGAGCTGAGTATGTAATATGTGTCGGGGGGTTCAGTGAGAATAATTGAGTGTGTGTAATGTGTGTGTGATGGCTAGTGAGAGGGGTTGAGTGTGTAATGCATGTGTGGTGGCCAGTTAGAGGAGCTGTGTGTGTAATGTGTGTGTGGGGGCCAGTGAGAGGAGCTGAGTGTGTAATGTGTGTGTGGTGGCCTGTGAGAGGTGCTGTGTGTGTGTGTAATGTGTGTGTGGTAGCCAGTGAGAGGAACTGAGTGTGTAATGTGTGTGTGGTGGCCAGTGAGAGGAGCTGTGTGTGTAATGTGTGTGTGGGGGCCAGTGAGAGGAGTTGAGTGAGTAATGTGTGTGTGGTGGCTAGTGAGAGAAGCCGTGTGTGTAATGTGTGTGTGGTGGCCAGTGAGAGCATCTGAGTGTGTAATGTGTGTGTGGTGGCCAGTGAGTGTAGCAGAGTGTGTAATGTGTGTGTGTGGCGGCCAGTGTGAGGAGCTGTGTGTGTAATGTGTGTGTAGTGGCCAGTGAGAGGAGCTGAGTGTGTGTAATGTGTGTGAGGTGGCCAGTGAGAGGTGCTGAGTGTGTAATGTGTGTGTGGTAGCCAGTGAGAAGAGCTGAGTGTGTAATGTGTGTGTGGTGGCTTGTGAGAAGAGCTGTGTGTGTGTAATGTGTGTGTTGTGGCCAGTGAGAGGAGCTGAGTGTGTAATGTGTGTGTGGCGGCCAGTTAGAGGAGCTGTGTGTGTAATGTGTGTGTGATGGCTTGTAAGAGGAGTTGTGTTTGTGTAATGTGTGTGTGGTAGCCAGTGAGAGGAGCTGAGTGTGTAATGTGTGTGTGGAGGCCAGTGAGACGAGCTGTGTGTGTGTAATGTGTGTGTGTGTGGTTGCGAGTGAGAGGAGCTGAGTGTGTACTGTGTGTGTGATGGCTTGTAAGAGGAGCTGTGTGTGTGTAATGTGTATGTGTGGTGTCCAGTGAGAGGAGCTGAGTATGTAATGTGTGTGTGATGGCTTGTAAGAGGAGCTGTGTGTGTGTAATGTGTGTGTGGTGTCCAGTGAGAGGAGCTGAGTGTGTAATGTGTGTGTGGTGGCTTGTGAGAGGAGCTGTGTGTGTGTAATGTGTGTGAATACCAGTGAGAGGAGCTGAGTGTGTAATGTGTGTCTGGGGGCCAGTAAGAGGAGGTGAGTGTGTGTAATGTGTGTGTGATGGCCATTGAATTGAATTGTGTGAGTAATGTGTGTGTGGTTGCCAGTGAGAGGAGCTGTGTGTGTAATGTGTGTGTGTGGTGGCCAGTGAGAGGAGCTCAGTGTGTAATGTGTGTGTGGTGGCCAGTGAGAGGAGCTGTGTGTGTAGTGTGAGTGTGGTGGCCAGTGAGAGAAGCCGTGTGAGTAATGTGTGTGTGGTGGCCAGTGAGAGGAGCTCAGGGTGTAATGTGTGTGTGGTGGCCAGTGAGAGGAGCTGAGTGTGTAATGTGTGTGTGGTAGCCAGTGAGAGGAGCTGTGTGTGTGTAATGTGTGTGTGGTAGCCAGTGAGAGGAGTTGAGTGTGTAATGTGTGTGTGGTAGCCAGTGAGAGAAGCTGAGTGTGTAATGTGTGTGTGGTGGCTTGTGAGAAGAGCTGTGTGTGTGTAATGTGTGTGTTGTGGCCAGTGAGAGGAGCTGAGTGTGTAATGTGTGTCTGGGGGCCAGTAAGAGGAGGTGAGTGTGTGTAATGTGTGTGTGATGGCCATTGAATTGAATTGTGTGAGTAATGTGTGTGTGGTTGCCAGTGAGAGGAGCTGTGTGTGTAATGTGTGTGTGTGGTGGCCAGTGAGAGGAGCTCAGTGTGTAATATGTGTGTGGTGGCCAGTGAGAGGAGCTGTGTGTAAAATGTGTGTAAGTGTGGCGGCCAGTAAGAGGAGCTGCTTGTGTAATGTGTGTGTGGTGACGAATGAGAGGAGCTGTGTGTGTAGTGTGAGTGTGGTGGCCACTGAGATGAGCTGTTTGTGTAATGTGTGTGTGGTGGCCAGTCAGAGGAGCTAAGTGTGTAATGTTTGTGTGGTGGCCAGATAGAGGAGCTGTGTGTGTGGTGGCCAGTGAGAGGAGCTGTGTGTGTGTAATGCGTCTGTGGTAGCCAGTGAGAGGAGCTGAGTGTGTAATTTGTGTGTCGTGGCATGTGAGCGGAGCTGTGTGTGTGGTAGCCAGTGAGAGAAGCTAAGTGTGTAATGTGTGTGTGGTGGCCAGTGAGAGGAGCTAAGTATGTAATGTGTGTGTGGTGGCCTGTGAGAGGAGCTGTGTGTTTGTAATGTGTGTGTAGTGGCGAGTGAGAGGAGCTGAGTGTGTAATGTGTATGTCGTTGCCACTGAGAGGAGCTGTTTGTGTAATGTGTGTGTGTGTTGGCCAGTCAGAGGAGCTAAGTGTGTAATGTTTGTGTGGTGGCCAAA
Source organism: Procambarus clarkii (assembly GCF_040958095.1). Lineage (NCBI taxonomy): Eukaryota > Metazoa > Arthropoda > Malacostraca > Decapoda > Cambaridae > Procambarus > Procambarus clarkii. The sequence goes on along the minus strand of NC_091196.1, from coordinate 33,466,337 downwards.
GAGAGGAGCTGTATGTGTAATGCGTGTGTGGTGGCCAGTGAGAAGAGCTGTGTGTGTAATGTGTGTGTGGAGGCCAGTGATTGAAGCTGAGTGTGTAATGTGTGTGTGGTGGCCAAAGAGAGGAGCAGAGTGTGTAATGTATGTGTGGTGGCTAGTGAGGGGAGCTGTGTGTCTAATGTGGGTGTGGTGGCCAGTGACAGGAGCTGTGTGTGTAAAGTGTGTGTGGTGGCCAGTGAGAGGAGCTGACTGTGTAATGTGTGTGTGGTGGCCAGTGAGAGGAGCTGTGTGTGTAATGTGTGTGTGTGGTGGCCAGTGGGAAGAGCTCTGTGTGTAATGTGTGTGTGGTGGCCAGTGAGGGGAACTGTGTGTGTAATGTGTGTGTGGTGGCCAGTGAGAGGAGCTGTGTGTGTAAAGTGTGTGTGGTGGCCAGTGAGAGGAGATGTGTGTGTAATGTGTGTGTGGAGGCCAGTGAGAGGAGCTGACTGTGTAATGTGTGTGTGATGGCCAGTGAGAGGAGCTCTGTGTGTAATGTGTGTGTGGTGGCCAGTGAGAGGAGCTGTGTGTGTAATGTGTGTGTGGTGGCCAATGAGAGAAGCTGAGTGAGTAGTGTGTGTGTGGTGGCCTCTAAGAAAAGTTGAGTGTGTAATGTGTGTGTGGTTGCCAGTGAGAGGACCTGAGTGTGTAATGTGTGTGTGGTGGTCAGTGAGAGAAGTTGAGTGTGTAATGTGTGTGTGGTGGCCAATGAGAGAAGCTGAGTGAGTAGTGTGTGTGTGGTGGCTAGTGAGAGGAATTGAGTGTGTAATGTATGTGTGGTGACCAGTTAGAGGAGCTGTGTGTGTAATGTGTGTGTGGTGGCCAGTGAGAGAAGCCGTGTGTGTAATGTGTGTGTGGTGGCCAGTGAGAGAAGCTGAGTGAGTAATGTGTGTGTGGTGGCTAGTGAGAGAAGCCGTGTGTGTAATGTGTGTTTAGTGGCCAGTGAGATAAGTTGAGTGAGTAATGTGTGTGTGGTGACTAGTGAGAGCATCTGAGTGTGTAATTTGTGTGTGGTGGCCAGTGAGAGGAATTGAGTGAGTAATGTGTGTGTGGTGGCCAGTGAGAGGAGCTGTGTGTGTAATGTGTATGTGGTGGCCAGTGAGAGGAGCTGAGTGTGTAATGTGTGTGTGGTGGCCAGTGAGAGGAGCTGTGTGTGTAATGTGTGTGTATTGGCCAGTGAAAGGAGCAGTGTGTGTATTATGCGTGTGTGGTGGCCAGTGAGAGGAGTTAAATGAGTAATGTGTGTGTGGTGACCAGTGAGAGTAATTGAGTGAGTAATGTGTGTGTGGTGGCTAGTGAGAGGAGCTGAGTGTGTAATGTGTGTGTGGTGGCCAGTGAGAGGAGCTAAGTGTGTAATGTGTATATGGTGGCCAGTGAGAAGAGCTGAGTGTGTAATGTGTGTGTGGAGGCCATTGAAATGAGTTGAGTGAGTAATGTGTGTGTGGTGGCCAGTGAGAGAAGCTGAGTAATGTGTGTGTGGTGGCCAGTGAGAGGAGCTGAGTGAGTAATGTGTGTGTGGAGGCCATTGAAATGAGTTGAGTGAGTAATGTGTGTGTGGTGGCCAGTGAGAGGAGCTGAGTGAGTAATGTGTGTGTGGTCGCCAGAGAGAGGAGCTGAGTGAGTAATGTGTATATGGTGGCCAGTGAGAAGAGCTGAGTGAGAAATGTGTGTGTGGTGGCTAGTGAGAGGAGCTGAGTGTGTAATGTGTGTGTGGTGGCCAGCGAGAGGAGCTAAGTGTGTAATGTGTATATGGTGGCCAGTGAGAAGAGCTGAGTGTGTAATGTTTGTGTGGTGGCCAGCGAGAGAAGCTGAGTGTGTAATGTGTATATGGTGGCCAGTGAGAAGAGCTGAGTGTGTAATGTGCGTGTGGTGGCCAGTGAGAGGAGCTGAGTGTGTAATGTGAGTGTGGTGGCCAGTGAGAGGAGCTGTGGGTGTAATGTGTGTGTGGTGGCCAGTGAGAAGAGCTGTGTGTATAATGTGAGTATGGTGGCCAGTGAGAGGAGCTGAGTGTGTAATGTGTGTGTGGTAGCCAGTGAGAGGAGCTGTGTGTATAATGTGAGTGTGGTGGCCAGTGAGAGGAGCTGAGTGTGTAATGTGTGTGGGGTGGCCAGTGAGAGGAGTTAAGTGAGTAATGTGTGTGTGGTGACCAGTGAGAGGAATTGAGTGAGTAATGTGTGTGTGGTGGCTAGTGAGAGGAGCTGAGTGTGTAATGTGTGTGTGGTGGCCAGTGAGAGGACCTGAGTGTGTAATGTGTGTAAGTGTGGTGGCCAGTGAGAGGAGCTGAGTGTGTAATGTGTGTGTGTGTGGTGGCCACTGAGAAGAGCTATGTGTGTAGTGTGCGTGTGGGTGGTGGACAGTGAGAGGAGCTGAGTTTGTAATGTGTGTGTGTGTGGTGGCCAGTGAGAGAAGCTGTGTTTGTAATGTGTGTGTGTTGGCCAGTGAGAGAAGCTGAGTGTGTAATGTGTGTGTGGTGGCCAGTGAGAGGAGCAGTGTGTGTAATGTGTGTGTGGTGGCCAGTGAGAGGAGCTGTGTGTGTAATGTGTGTGTTATGGCCAGTGAGAGGACCTGTGTGTGTAATGTGAGTGTGGTGGCCATTGCGAGGAGCTGTGCGTGTAATGTGTGTGTGGTGGCCAGTGAGAGGAGCTGAGTGTGTAATGTGTGTGTGGTGGCTAGTGTGAGAAGCTGTGTGTGTAATGTGAGTGTGGTGGCCAATGAGAGGAGCTATGTGTATAGTGTGTGTGTGGTGGCCAGTGAGAGGAGCAGAGTGTATAATAGGTGTGTGGTGGCCAAAGAGATGAGCTGCGTGAGTAATGTATGTGTGGTGGCCAATGAGAGGAGCTGAGTATGTAATGCGTGTGTAGAGGACAGAGAGAGGAGATGTGTGTGTAATGTGTGTGTGGTGGCCAGTGAGGGGAGCTGGGTGTGTAATGTGTGTGTAGAGGCCAGTGAGAGGAGATGTGTGTGTAATGTGTGTGTGATGGCCAAAGAGAGGAGCTGTGTGTCTAATGTGTGTGTGGTGGCCAAAGAGAGGAGCTGTGTGTGTACTATGTGTGTGGGGCCCAGTGAGAGGAGCTGAGTGTGTAGTAGGTGTGTGGTGGCCAGTGAGAGGAGCTGTGTGTGTAATGTGTGTGTGTGTGTGGTGGCCAGTGAGAGAAGCTGTGTGTGAAATGTGTTTGTTGTGGCCAGTGAGAAGAGCTGTGCCTGTAATGTGCGTGTGGTGGCCAGTGAGAGGAGCTCTGTGTGTAATGTGTGTGTGTGAGGTGGCCAGTGAGAGGAGCTGTGTGTGTAATGTATGTGTGGTGGCCAGTGAGAGCAGCTGTGTGTGTAATGTGTGTGTGGTGGCCAGTGAGAGGAGCTGTGTGCGTAATGTGTGTGGTGGCTTATGAGAGGAGCTGAGTGTGTAATGTGTGTGTATTGGCCAGTGAAAGGAGCAGTGTGTGTAATATGTGTGTGTGGTGGCCAGCGAGAGGAGCTCAGTGTGTAATGTGCATGTGTGTGTGTGTGTTGTGGCCAGTGAAAAGAGCTGTGGGTGTAATGTGTGTGTGTTGGCCAGTGAGAGGAGCTGAGTAAGTAATGTGAGTGTGGTGGCCAGTGAGAGGAGCTTTGTGTGTAATTTGTGTGTGGTGGCCAGTGAGAGGAGCTGTGTGTGTAATGTGTATGTGGTGGCCAGTGAGAGGAGCTGTGTGTGTAATGTGAATGTGGTGGCCAGTGAGAAGAGCTGTGTGCATAATGTGTGTGGTGGCTTATGAGAGGAGCCGAGTGTGAAATGTGTGTGTGGTGGCTAGTCTGAGGAGCTGGGTGTGTAATGTGTGTGTATTGGCCAGTGAAAGGAGCAGTGTGTGTAATATGTGTGTGTGGTGGCCAGTGAGAGGAGCTGAGTGAGTAATGTGTGTGTGGTGGCCATTGAAAGGAGTTGAGTGAGTAATGTGTGTGTGGTGGCCAGTGAGAGGAGCTGAGTGAGTAATGTGTGTGTGGTGGCCAGAGAGAGGAGCTGAGTGAGTAATGTGTGTGTGGTGGCCAGTGAGAGGAGCTGAGTGTGTAATGTGTGTGTGGTGGCCAGCAAGAGGAGCTAAGTGTGTAATGTGTATATGGAGGCCAATGAGAAGAGCTGAGTGTGTAATGTGTGTGTGGTGGCCAGTGAGAAGAGCTGTGGGTGTAATGTGAGTGTGGTGGCCAGTGAGAGGAGCTGTGTGTATAATGTGAGTGTGGTGGCCAGTGAGAGGAGCTGAGTGTGTAATGTGTGTGTGGTGGCCAGTGAGAGGAGCTGAGTGTGTAATGTGTGTGTGGTGGCCAGTGAGAGGAGCTGAGAGTGTAATGTGTGTGTGATGGCTTGTAAGAGGAGTTGTGTGTGTGTAATGTGTGTGTGGTAGCCAGTGAGAGGAGCTGAGTGTGTAATGTGTGTGTGGTGGCCAGTGAGAGGAGCTGAGTGTGTAATGTGTGTGTGGTGGCCAGTGAGAGGAGCTGAGAGTGTAATGTGTGTGTGATGGCTTGTAAGAGGAGTTGTGTGTGTGTAATGTGTGTGTGGTGGCCAGTGAGAGGAGCTGAGTGTGTAATGTGTGTGTGTGGTAGCCAGTGAGAGGAGCTGAGTGTGTAATGTGTGTGTGGTAGCCAGTGAGCGGAGCTGAGTGTGTAATGTGTGTGTGGTAGCCAGTGAGAGGAGCTGAGTGTGTAATGTGTGTGTGGTAGCCAGTGAGAGGAGCTGTGTGTGTAGTAGCCAGTGAGAGGAGCTGAGTGTGTAATATGTGTGTGGTAGCCAGTGAGAGGAGCTGAGTGTGTAATGTGTGTGTGGTAGCCAGTGAGAGGAGCTGTGTATGTGTAATGTGTGTGTGGTAGCCAGTGAGAGGAGCTGAGTGTGTAATGTGTGTGTGGTGGCTTTTGAGAAGAGCTGTACTCACCTAATTGTACTCACCTAATTGTGCTTGCGGGGGTTGAGCTTTGGCTCTTTGGTCCCGCCTCTCAACTGTCAATCAACTGGTGTACAGATTCCTGAGCCTACTGGGCTCTATCATATCTACATTTGAAACTGTGTATGGAGTCAGCCTCCACCACATCACTTCCTAGTGCATTCCATTTATTAACTACTCTGACACTGAAAAAATTCTTTCTAACGTCTCTGTGGCTCATCTGGGTACTCAGTTTCCACCTGTGTCCCCTTGTTCGTGTCCCACCCGTGCTGAAGAGTTTGTCTTTGTCCACCCTGTCAATTCCCCTGAGAATTTTGTAGGTGGTTATCATGTCTCCCCTTACTCTTCTGTTTTCCAGGGATGTGAGGTTCAGCTCCTTTAGCCTTTCCTCGTAGCTCAATCCTCTCAGTTCCGGGACGAGCCTGGTGGCATACCGCTGAATCTTCTCTAACTTTGTCTTGTGTTTAACTAGGTATGGACTCCAGGCTGGAGCTGCATACTCCAGGATTGGTCTTACATAAGTGGTATACAGGGTTCTGAAAGATTCCTTACACAAGTTTCTGAAGGCAGTTCTTATGTTGGCCAGTCTAGCATATGCCGCTGATGATATTCTTTTGATGTGGGCCTCTGGGGACAGGTTCGGTGTGATATCAACCCCCAGATCCTTCTCTCTATTTGATTCTTGCAGGATTTCCCCTCCCAGATGATACCTTGTGTTCAGCCTCCTGCTCCCTTCGCCTAATTTCATCACCTTACACTTTCCAGAGTTGAACTTCAGCAGCCATTTTCTAGACCATTCCTCCAGTTTATCCAGGTCATCCTGTAGTCTCTGTCTATCTTCATCCGTCTTGATTCTTCTCATAATTTTTGCATCATCAGCAAACATCGAGAGGAATGAGTCTATACCCTCTGGAAGATCGTTCACATATATTAGAAACAGGATGGGTCCAAGTACTGAGCCCTGTGGGACTCCGCTGGTGACATCTCGCCACTCTGATGTCTTCCCCCATACCGTTACTCGCTGTTTCCTGTTGCTTAAGTACTCCCTTATCCACTGGAGCACCTTCCCTTTTACTCCTGCCTGTTGCTCCAACTTTTTTAACAGCCTTTTATGGGGTACTGTGTCAAAGGCTTTTTGGCAATCCAGGAAAATGCAGTCGGCCCACCCTTCTCTTTCCTGCCTAATTTTCGTTGCCTGGTCATAAAATTCTATTAAACCTGTGAGGCACGATTTACCATCTCTGAACCCATGTTGGTGGTGCGTTACAAAGTTATTTCCCTCCAGATGCTCTACGAGCCTTTTCCTCACGATCTTCTACAGCACCTTGCATGGTATACAAGTTAAGGAAACTGGCCTGTAATTCAGTGCCTCTTGCCTGTCACCCTTTTTGTATATTGGGACCACGTTAGCTGTCTTCCAACTTTCTGGTAAGTCTCCTGTTTCCAGTGACCTGTTATACACCATTACATTACACGTGTGTAATGTGTGTGTGTGGTAGCCAGTGAGAGGAGCTGAGTGTGTAATGTGTGTGTGGTGGCCTGTGAGAGGTGCTGTGTGTGTGTGTAATGTGTGTGTGGTAGCCAGTGAGAGGAACTGAGTGTGTAATGTGTGTGTGGTGGCCAGTGAGAGGAGCTAAGTATGTAATGTGTGTGTGGTGGCCTGTGAAAGGAGCTATGTGTGTTGTAGCTAGTGAGAGGAGCTGAGTATGTAATATGTGTCGGGGGGTTCAGTGAGAATAATTGAGTGTGTGTAATGTGTGTGTGATGGCTAGTGAGAGGAGTTGAGTGTGTAATGCATGTGTGGTGGCCAGTTAGAGGAGCTGTGTGTGTAATGTGTGTGTGGGGGCCAGTGAGAGGAGTTGAGTGAGTAATGTGTGTGTGGTGGCTAGTGAGAGAAGCCGTGTGTGTAATGTGTGTGTGGTGGCCAGTGAGAGCATCTGAGTGTGTAATGTGTGTGTGGTGGCCAGTGAGTGTAGCAGAGTGTGTAATGTGTGTGTGTGGCGGCCAGTGAGAGGAGCTGTGTGTGTAATGTGTGTGTAGTGGCCAGTGAGAGGAGCTGAGTGTGTGTAATGTGTGTGAGGTGGCCAGTGAGAGGTGCTGAGTGTGTAATGTGTGTGTGGTAGCCAGTGAGAGGAGCTGAGTGTGTAATGTGTGTGTGGTGGCCAGTGAGAGGAGCTGAGTGTGTAATGTGTGTGTGGTGGTTTGTGAGAAGAGCTGTGTGTGTAATGTGTGTGTGTTGTGGCCAGTGAGAGGAACTGAGTGTGTAATGTCTGTGTGATGGCTTGTGAGAGGATCTGTGTGTGTGTAATGTGTGTCTGGGGGCAAGTAAGAGGAGGTGAGTGTGTGTAATGTGTGTGTGATGGCCATTGAATTGAATTGTGTGAGTAATGTGTGTGTGGTTGCCAGTGAGAGGAGCTGTGTGTGTAATGTGTGTGTGTGGTGGCCAGTGAGAGGAGCTCAGTGTGTAATGTTTGTGTGGTGGCCAGTGAGAGAAGCTGTGTGTGTAATGTGTGTGTGGTGGCCAGTGAGAGGAGCTGTGTGTGTGTAATGCGTCTGTGGTAGCCAGTGAGAGGAGCTGAGTGTGTAATTTGTGTGTGGTGGCTTGTGAGCGGAGCTGTGTGTGTGTAATGTGTGTGTGGTAGACAGTGAGAGGAGCTGAGTGTGTAATGTGTGTGTGGTGGCCTGTGAGAGGATCTAAGTATGTACTGTGTGTGTGGTGGCCTGTGAGAGGAGCTGTGTGTTTGTAATGTGTGTGTAGTGGCGAGTGAGAGGAGCTGAGTGTGTAATGTGTATGTCGTGGCCACTGAGAGGAGCTGTTTGTGTAATGTGTGTGTGTGGTGGCCAGTCAGAGGAGCTAAGTGTGTAATGTTTGTGTGGTGGCCAAAGAGAGGAGCTGTGTGTGTAATGCGTGTGTGGTGGCCAGTGAGAAGAGCTGTGTGTGTAATGTGTGTGTGGAGGCCAGTGATTGAAGCTGAGTGTGTAATGTGTGTGTGGTGGCCAAAGAGAGGAGCAGAGTGTGTAATGTATGTGTGGTGGCTAGTGAGGGGAGCTGTGTGTCTAATGTGGGTGTGGTGGCCAGTGACAGGAGCTGTGTGTGTAAAGTGTGTGTGGTGGCCAGTGCGAGGAGCTGACTGTGTAATGTGTGTGTGGTGGCCAGTGAGAGGAGCTGTTTGTGTAATGTGTGTGTGTGGTGGCCAGTGGGAAGAGCTCTGTGTGTAATGTGTGTGTGGTGGCCAGTGAGGGGAACTGTGTGTGTAATGTGTGTGTGGTGGCCAGTGAGAGGAGCTGTGTGTGTAATGTGTGTGTGGAGGCCAGTGAGAGGAGCTGACTGTGTAATGTGTGTGTGATGGCCAGTGAGAGGAGCTCTGTGTGTAATGTGAGTGTGGTGGCCAGTGAGAGGAGCTGTGTGTGTAATGTGTGTGTGGTGGCCAATGAGAGAAGCTGAGTGAGTAGTGTGTGTTTGGTGGCCTCTAAGAAGAGTTGAGTGTGTAATGTGTGTGGGGTGGCTAGTGAGAGGAGTTGAGTGTGTAATGTGTGTGTGGTAACCAGTGAGAGGAGCTGTGTGTGTAATGTGTGTGTGGTGGTCAGTGAGAGGATTTGAGTGAGTAATGTGTGTGTGGTGGCCAGTGAGAGGAGCTGTGTGTGTAATGTGTGTGTGGTGGCCAGTGAGATGAGTTGAGTGAGTAATGTGTGTGTGGTGGCCAGTGGTTGGATCTGTGTGTCTAATGAGTGTGTGTGGTGGCCAGTGAGAGGAGAAGTATGTGTAATGTGTGTGTGTGGTTGCCGGTGAGAGGAGCTTTGTGTGTAATGTGTGTGTGGTGGCCAGTGAGAGGAGCTGTGTGTGAAATGGGTGTGTGTGTGGTGGCCAGTGAGAGGCACTGTGTGTGTAATGTGTTTGTTGTGGCCAGTGAGAGGAGTTGAGTGTGTAATGTGTGTGTGGTGGCCAGTGAGAGGAGCTCTGTGTGTATTGTGTGTGTGTGTGTGGTGGCCAGTGAGAGGAGCTGAGTGTGTAATTTGTGTGTGGTGGCTTGTGAGCGGAGCTGTGTGTGTGTAATGTGTGTGTGGTAGACAGTGAGAGGAGCTGAGTGTGTAATGTGTGTGTGGTGGCCTGTGAGAGGATCTAAGTATGTACTGTGTGTGTGGTGGCCTGTCAGAGGAGCTGTGTGTTTGTAATGTGTGTGTAGTGGCGAGTGGGAGGAGCTGAGTGTGTAATGTGTATGTCGTGGCCACTGAGAGGAGCTGTTTGTGTAATGTGTGTGTGTGGTGGCCAGTCAGAGGAGCTAAGTGTGTAATGTTTGTGTGGTGGCCAAAGAGAGGAGCTGTGTGTGTAATGCGTGTGTGGTGGCCAGTGAGAAGAGCTGTGTGTGTAATGTGTGTGTGGAGGCCAGTGATTGAAGCTGAGTGTGTAATGTGTGTGTGGTGGCCAAAGAGAGGAGCAGAGTGTGTAATGTATGTGTGGTGGCTAGTGAGGGGAGCTGTGTGTCTAATGTGGGTGTGGTGGCCAGTGACAGGAGCTGTGTGTGTAAAGTGTGTGTGGTGGCCAGTGCGAGGAGCTGACTGTGTAATGTGTGTGTGGTGGCCAGTGAGAGGAGCTGTTTGTGTAATGTGTGTGTGTGGTGGCCAGTGGGAAGAGCTCTGTGTGTAATGTGTGTGTGGTGGCCAGTGAGGGGAACTGTGTGTGTAATGTGTGTGTGGTGGCCAGTGAGAGGAGCTGTGTGTGTAATGTGTGTGTGGAGGCCAGTGAGAGGAGCTGACTGTGTAATGTGTGTGTGATGGCCAGTGAGAGGAGCTCTGTGTGTAATGTGAGTGTGGTGGCCAGTGAGAGGAGCTGTGTGTGTAATGTGTGTGTGGTGGCCAATGAGAGAAGCTGAGTGAGTAGTGTGTGTTTGGTGGCCTCTAAGAAGAGTTGAGTGTGTAATGTGTGTGGGGTGGCTAGTGAGAGGAGTTGAGTGTGTAATGTGTGTGTGGTAACCAGTGAGAGGAGCTGTGTGTGTAATGTGTGTGTGGTGGTCAGTGAGAGGATTTGAGTGAGTAATGTGTGTGTGGTGGCCAGTGAGAGGAGCTGTGTGTGTAATGTGTGTGTGGTGGCCAGTGAGATGAGTTGAGTGAGTAATGTGTGTGTGGTGGCCAGTGGTTGGATCTGTGTGTCTAATGAGTGTGTGTGGTGGCCAGTGAGAGGAGAAGTATGTGTAATGTGTGTGTGTGGTTGCCGGTGAGAGGAGCTTTGTGTGTAATGTGTGTGTGGTGGCCAGTGAGAGGAGCTGTGTGTGAGATGGGTGTGTGTGTGCTGGCCAGTGAGAGGCACTGTGTGTGTAATGTGTTTGTTGTGGCCAGTGAGAGGAGTTGAGTGTGTAATGTGTGTGTGGTGGCCAGTGAGAGGAGCTCTGTGTGCATTGTGTGTGTGTGTGTGGTGGCCAGTGAGAGGAGCTCTGTGTGTAATGTGTGTGTGTGTGGTGGCCAGTGAAAGGAGCTCTGTGTGTAATGTGTGTGTGTGTGGTGGCCAGTGAGAGGAGCTCTGTGTGTAATGTGTGTGTGTGTGGTGGCCAGTGAGAGGAGCTGTGTGTGTACTGTGTGTGTGGTGGCCAGTGAGATGAGTTGAGTGAGTAATGTGTGTGTGGTGGCCAGTGAGAGGAGCTCTGTTTGTAATGTGTGTGTGGTGGCCAGTGAGAGGAGTTAAGTGAGTAATGAGTGTGGTGGCCAGTGAGAGGAGCTGTGTGTGTAATGTGTGTGTGGTGGCCAGTGAGAGGAGTTGAGTGAGTAATGTGTGTGTGGTGGCCAGTGAGAGGAGGAGTTGAGTGAGTAATGTGTGTGTGGTGGCCAGTGAGCGGAGCTGTGTGTGTAATGTGTGTGTGGTGGCCAGTGAGAGGAGTTGAGTGAGTAATGTGTGTGTGGTGGCCAGTGAAAGGAGTTGAGTGAGTAATGTGTGTGTGGTGGCCAGTGAGAGGAGTTGAGTGAGTAATGTGTGTGAGGTGGCCAGTGAAAGGAGTTGAGTGAGTAATGTGTGTGTGGTGGCCAGTGAGAGGAGGAGTTGAGTGAGTAATGTGTGTGTGGTGGCCAGTGAAAGAAGTTGAGTGAGAACTGTGTGTGTGGTGGCCAGTGAGAGGAGTTGAGTGAGTAATGTGTGTGTGGTGGCCAGTGAGAGGAGTTGAGTGAGTAATGTGTGTGTGATGGCCAGTGAGAGGAGTTGAGTGAGTAATGTGTGTGAGGTGGCCAGTGAAAGGAGTTGAGTGAGCAATGTGTGTGTGGTGGCCAGTGAGAGGAGTTGAGTGAGTAATGTGTGTGTGGTGGCCCGTGAAAGGAGTTGAGTGAGTAATGTGTGTGTGGTAGCCAGTGAGAGGAGTTGAGTGAGTAATGTGTGTGTGGTGGCCAGTGAAAGGAGTTGAGTGAGTAATGTGTGTGTGGTGGCCAGTGAGAGGAGTTGAGTGAGTAATGTGTGTGTGGTGGCCACTGAAAGGAGTTGAGTGAGTAATGTGTGTGTGGTGGCCAATGAGAGGAGTTGAGTGAGTAATGTGTGTGTTGTGGCTAGTGAAAGGAGTTGAGTGAGTAATGTGTGTGTGGTGGCCAGTGAGACGAGTTGAGTGAGTAATGTGTGTGTGGTGGCCAGTGAGAGGAGTTGAGTGAGTAATGTGTGTGTGGTGGCCAGTGTAATCACCTAATTTTTTTTTTTTTTGTGAGGAGAGTGTGAGGAGCTGTGTGTGTAATGTGTGTGTGTGTGGTGGCCAGTGAGAGGAGCTGTGTGTGTAATGTGTGTGTGGTGGCCAGTAAGAGGAGTTGAGTGAGTAATTTGTGTGTGGTGGCCAGTGAGAGGAGCTGTGTGTGTAATGTGTGTGTGTGTGTGGTGGCCAGTGAGAGGAGCTGAGTGAGTAATGTGTGTGTGGTGGCCATTGAAAGGAGTTGAGTGAGTAATGTGTGTGTGGTGGCCAGTGAGAGGATCTGAGTGAGTAATGTGTGTGTGTGTGTGTGTGGTGACCAGTGAGAGGAGCTGTGTGTGTAATGTGTGTGTGTGTGGTGGCCAGTGAGAGGAGCTGTGTGTGTAATGTGTGTGTGTGTGTGGTGGCCAGTGAGAGGAGCTGAGTGAGTAATGTGTGTGTGGTGGCCATTGAAAGGAGTTGAGTGAGTAATGTGTGTGTGGTGGCCAGTGAGAGGATCTGAGTGAGTAATGTGTGTGTGTGTGTGTGTGGTGACCAGTGAGAGGAGCTGTGTGTGTAATGTGTGTGTTGTGGTCAGTGAGAGGAGTTGTGTGTGTAATGTGTGTGTGTGGTGGCCAGTGAGAGGAGTTGAGTGAGTAATGTGTGTGTGGTGGACAGAGAGGAGCTGTGTGTTTAATGTGTGTGTGGTGGCCAGTGAGAGGAGCTGTGTGTGTAATGTATGTGTGTTGGCCAGTGTGAGGAGCTGTGTGTGTAATGTGTGTGTGGTAGCCAGTGAGAGGAGCTGTGTCTAATGTGTGTGTGTGGTGGCCAGAGAGAGGAGTTCAGTGTGTAATGTGTGTGTGGTGGCCAATGAGAGAAGCTGAGTGAGTAGTGTGTGTGTGGTGGCCTCTAAGAAGAGTTGAGTGAGTAATGTGTGTGTGGTGGCCAGTGAGAGGAGCTGTGTGTGTAATGTGTGTGTGGTGGCCAGTGAGATGTTCTGTGTGTCTAATGTGTGTGTGGTGGCCAGTGAGAGGATTTGAGTGAGTAATGTGTGTGTGGTGGCCAGTGAGAGGTTCTGTGTGTGTAATTTGTGTGTGGTGGCCAATGAGAGGATTTTAGTGAGTAATGTGTGTGTGGTAGCCAGTGAGTGGATCTGTATCTAATGTGTGTGTGTGTTGGCCAGTGAGAGGAGCTGTGTGTGTAATGTGTGTGTGGTGGCCAGTGAGAGGAGCTGTGTGTGTAATGTGTGTGTGGTGGCCAGTGAGAGGAGCTGTGTGTGTAATGTGTGTGTAGTGGCCAGTGAGAGGAGTTGAGTGAGTAATGTGTGTGTGGCGGCTAGTGAGAGGAGTTGAGTGAGTAATGTGTGTGTGGTGACCAGTGAGAGGAGCTGTGTGTGTAATGTGTGTGTGTGTGGTGGCCAGTGAGAGGAGCTGTGTGTGTAATGTGTGTGTGGTGGCCAGTAAGAGGAGTTGAGTGAGTAATTTGTGTGTGATGGCCAGTGAGAGGAGCTGTGTGTGTAATGTGTGTGTGGTGGCCATTGAAAGGAGTTGAGTGAGTAATGTGTGTGTGGTGGCCATTGAAAGGAGTTGAGTGAGTAATGTGTTTGTGGTGGCCAGTGAAAGGAGTTGAGTGAGTAATGTGTGTGTGGTGGCCAGTGAGAGGAGTTGAGTGAGTAATGTGTGTGTGGTGACCAGTGAGAGGAGCTGTGTGTGTAATGTGTGTGTGTGTGGTGGCCAGTGAGAGAAGCTGTGTGTTTAATGTGTGTGTGTGGTGGCCAGTGAGAGGAGCTGACTGTGAAACGTGTGTGTGGTGGCCAATGACAGGAGCTGAGTGTGTAATGTGTGTGTGGTGGCCAGTGATAGGAGCTGAGTGTGTAATGTGTGTGGGGTGGCCAGTGAGATGAGTTGAGTGAGTAATGTGTGTGGGGTGGCTAGTGAGAGGAGTTGAGTGTGTAATGTGTGTGTGGTTGCCAGTGAGAGGAGCTGTGTGTGTAATGTGTGTGTGGTGGCCAGTGAGAGGATTTGAGTGAGTAATGTGTGTGTGGTGGCCAGTGAGAGGAGCTGTGTGTGTAATGTGTGTGTGGTGGCCAGTGAGAGGAGTTGAGTGAGTAATGTGTGTGTGGTGGCCAGTGAGAGGAGCTCTGTGTGTAATGTGTGTGTGGTGGCCAGTGAGAGGAGATGAGTAATGTGTGTGTGGTGGCCAGTGAGATGAGCTGTGTGTGTAATGTGTGTGTGGTGGCCAGTGAGAGGAGTTGAGTGAGTAATGTGTGTGTGGTGGCCAGTGAGAGGAGTTGAGTGAGTAATGTGTGTGTGGTGGCCAGTGAAAGGAGTTGAGTGAGTAATGTGTGTGTGGTGGCCAGTGAGAGGAGTTGAGTGAGTAATATGTGTGTAGTGGCCAGTGAGAGGAGTTGAGTGAGTAATGTGTGTGTGGCGGCTAGTGAGAGGAGTTGAGTGAGTAATGTGTGTGTGGTGACCAGTGAGAGGAGCTGTGTGTGTAATGTGTGTGTGTGTGGTGGCCAGTGAGAGGAGCTGTGTGTGTAATGTGTGTGTGGTGGCCAGTAAGAGGAGTTGAGTGAGTAATTTGTGTGTGATGGCCAGTGAGAGGAGCTGTGTGTGTAATGTGTGTGTGGTGGCTATTGAAAGGAGTTGAGTGAGTAATGTGTGTGTGGTGGCCATTGAAAGGAGTTGAGTGAGTAATGTGTTTGTGGTGGCCAGTGAAAGGAGTTGAGTGAGTAATGTGTGTGTGGTGGCCAGTGAGAGGAGTTGAGTGAGTAATGTGTGTGTGGTGACCAGTGAGAGGAGCTGTGTGTGTAATGTGTGTGTGTGTGGAGGCCAGTGAGAGAAGCTGTGTGTTTAATGTGTGTGTGTGGTGGCCAGTGAGAGGAGCTGACTGTGAAACGTGTGTGTGGTGGCCAATGACAGGAGCTGAGTGTGTAATGTGTGTGTGGTGGCCAGTGATAGGAGCTGAGTGTGTAATGTGTGTGTGGTAGCCAGTGAGAGAAGCTGAGTGTGTAATGTGTGTGTGGTGGCCAGTGAGAGAAGCTGAGTGTGTAATGTGTGTGTGGTGGCCGGTGGGAGGAGCTGTGTGTGTGTGTAATGTGTGTGTGGTGGCCAGTGTGAGGAGCTGAGTGTGTAATGTGTGTGTGGTGGCCAGTGAGAGGAGCTGAGTGAGTAATGTGTGTGTGGTGGCCAGTGAGAGGAGCTCTGTGTGTAATGTGTGTGTGGTGGCCAGTGAGAGGAGCTGTGTGTGTAATGTGTGTGGGGTGGCCAGTGAGATGAGTTGAGTGAGTAATGTGTGTGGGGTGGCTAGTGAGAGGAGTTGAGTGTGTAATGTGTGTGTGGTTGCCAGTGAGAGGAGCTGTGTGTGTAATGTGTGTGTGGTGGCCAGTGAGAGGATTTGAGTGAGTAATGTGTGTGTGGTGGCCAGTGAGAGGAGCTGTGTGTGTAATGTGTGTGTGGTGGCCAGTGAGAGGAGTTGAGTGAGTAATGTGTGTGTGGTGGCCAGTGAGAGGAGCTCTGTGTGTAATGTGTGTGTGGTGGCCAGTGAGAGGAGTTGAGTAATGTGTGTGTGGTGGCCAGTGAGATGAGCTGTGTGTGTAATGTGTGTGTGGTGGCCAGTGAGAGGAGTTGAGTGAGTAATGTGTGTGTGGTGGCCAGTGAGAGGAGTTGAGTGAGTAATGTGTGTGTGGTGGCCAGTGAAAGGAGTTGAGTGAGTAATGTGTGTGTGGTGGCCAGTGAGAGGAGTTGAGTGAGTAATATGTGTGTAGTGGCCAGTGAGAGGAGTTGAGTGAGTAATGTGTGTGTGGCGGCTAGTGAGAGGAGTTGAGTGAGTAATGTGTGTGTGGTGACCAGTGAGAGGAGCTGTGTGTGTAATGTGTGTGTGTGTGGTGGCCAGTGAGAGGAGCTGTGTGTGTAATGTGTGTGTGGTGGCCAGTAAGAGGAGTTGAGTGAGTAATTTGTGTGTGATGGCCAGTGAGAGGAGCTGTGTGTGTAATGTGTGTGTGGTGGCCATTGAAAGGAGTTGAGTGAGTAATGTGTGTGTGGTGGCCATTGAAAGGAGTTGAGTGAGTAATGTGTTTGTGGTGGCCAGTGAAAGGAGTTGAGTGAGTAATGTGTGTGTGGTGGCCAGTGAGAGGAGTTGAGTGAGTAATGTGTGTGTGGTGACCAGTGAGAGGAGCTGTGTGTGTAATGTGTGTGTGTGTGGTGGCCAGTGAGAGAAGCTGTGTGTTTAATGTGTGTGTGTGGTGGCCAGTGAGAGGAGCTGACTGTGAAACGTGTGTGTGGTGGCCAATGACAGGAGCTGAGTGTGTAATGTGTGTGTGGTGGCCAGTGATAGGAGCTGAGTGTGTAATGTGTGTGTGGTGGCCAGTGAGAGAAGCTGAGTGTGTAATGTGTGTGTGGTGGCCAGTGAGAGAAGCTGAGTGTGTAATGTGTGTGTGGTGGCCGGTGGGAGGAGCTGTGTGTGTGTGTAATGTGTGTGTGGTGGCCAGTGTGAGGAGCTGAGTGTGTAATGTGTGTGTGGTGGCCAGTGAGAGGAGCTGAGTGAGTAATGTGTGTGTGGTGGCCAGTGAGAGGAGCTCTGTGTGTAATGTGTGTGTGGTGGCCAGTGAGAGGAGTTGAGTGAGTAATGTGTGTGTGGTGGCCAGTGAGAGGAGCTGTGTGTGTAATGTGTGTGTGGTGGCCAGTGAGATGAATTGAGTGAGTAATGTGTGTGTGGTGGCCAGTGGTTGGATCTGTGTGTCTAATGAGTGTGTGTGGTGGCCAGTGAGAGGAGAAGTATGTGTAATGTGTGTGTGTGATTGCCGGTGAGAGGAGCTTTGTGTGTAATGTGTGTGTGGTGGCCAGTGAGAGGAGCTGTGTGTGAAATGGGTGTGTGTGTGGTGGCCAGTGAGAGGCACTGTGTGTGTAATGTGTTTGTTGTGGCCAGTGAGAGGAGTTGAGTGTGAAATGTGTGTGTGGTGGCCAGTGAGAGGAGCTCTGTGTGTATTGTGTGTGTGTGTGTGGTGGCCAGTGAGAGGAGCTGAGTGTGTAATTTGTGTGTGGTGGCTTGTGAGCGGAGCTGTGTGTGTGTAATGTGTGTGTGGTAGACAGTGAGAGGAGCTGAGTGTGTAATGTGTGTGTGGTGGCCTGTGAGAGGATCTAAGTATGTACTGTGTGTGTGGTGGCCTGTGAGAGGAGCTGTGTGTTTGTAATGTGTGTGTAGTGGCGAGTGAGAGGAGCTGAGTGTGTAATGTGTATGTCGTGGCCACTGAGAGGAGCTGTTTGTGTAATGTGTGTGTGTGGTGGCCAGTCAGAGGAGCTAAGTGTGTAATGTTTGTGTGGTGGCCAAAGAGAGGAGCTGTGTGTGTAATGCGTGTGTGGTGGCCAGTGAGAAGAGCTGTGTGTGTAATGTGTGTGTGGAGGCCAGTGATTGAAGCTGAGTGTGTAATGTGTGTGTGGTGGCCAAAGAGAGGAGCAGAGTGTGTAATGTATGTGTGGTGGCTAGTGAGGGGAGCTGTGTGTCTAATGTGGGTGTGGTGGCCAGTGACAGGAGCTGTGTGTGTAAAGTGTGTGTGGTGGCCAGTGCGAGGAGCTGACTGTGTAATGTGTGTGTGGTGGCCAGTGAGAGGAGCTGTTTGTGTAATGTGTGTGTGTGGTGGCCAGTGGGAAGAGCTCTGTGTGTAATGTGTGTGTGGTGGCCAGTGAGGGGAACTGTGTGTGTAATGTGTGTGTGGTGGCCAGTGAGAGGAGCTGTGTGTGTAATGTGTGTGTGGAGGCCAGTGAGAGGAGCTGACTGTGTAATGTGTGTGTGATGGCCAGTGAGAGGAGCTCTGTGTGTAATGTGAGTGTGGTGGCCAGTGAGAGGAGCTGTGTGTGTAATGTGTGTGTGGTGGCCAATGAGAGAAGCTGAGTGAGTAGTGTGTGTTTGGTGGCCTCTAAGAAGAGTTGAGTGTGTAATGTGTGTGGGGTGGCTAGTGAGAGGAGTTGAGTGTGTAATGTGTGTGTGGTAACCAGTGAGAGGAGCTGTGTGTGTAATGTGTGTGTGGTGGTCAGTGAGAGGATTTGAGTGAGTAATGTGTGTGTGGTGGCCAGTGAGAGGAGCTGTGTGTGTAATGTGTGTGTGGTGGCCAGTGAGATGAGTTGAGTGAGTAATGTGTGTGTGGTGGCCAGTGGTTGGATCTGTGTGTCTAATGAGTGTGTGTGGTGGCCAGTGAGAGGAGAAGTATGTGTAATGTGTGTGTGTGGTTGCCGGTGAGAGGAGCTTTGTGTGTAATGTGTGTGTGGTGGCCAGTGAGAGGAGCTGTGTGTGAAATGGGTGTGTGTGTGGTGGCCAGTGAGAGGCACTGTGTGTGTAATGTGTTTGTTGTGGCCAGTGAGAGGAGTTGAGTGTGTAATGTGTGTGTGGTGGCCAGTGAGAGGAGCTCTGTGTGTATTGTGTGTGTGTGTGTGGTGGCCAGTGAGAGGAGCTCTGTGTGTAATGTGTGTGTGTGTGGTGGCCAGTGAAAGGAGCTCTGTGTGTAATGTGTGTGTGTGTGGTGGCCAGTGAGAGGAGCTCTGTGTGTAATGTGTGTGTGTGTGGTGGCCAGTGAGAGGAGCTGTGTGTGTACTGTGTGTGTGGTGGCCAGTGAGATGAGTTGAGTGAGTAATGTGTGTGTGGTGGCCAGTGAGAGGAGCTCTGTTTGTAATGTGTGTGTGGTGGCCAGTGAGAGGAGCTGTGTGTGTAATGTGTGTGTGGAGGCCAGTGAGAGGAGCTGACTGTGTAATGTGTGTGTGATGGCCAGTGAGAGGAGCTCTGTGTGTAATGTGAGTGTGGTGGCCAGTGAGAGGAGCTCTGTGTGTAATGTGTGTGTGGTGGCCAATGAGAGAAGCTGAGTGAGTAGTGTGTGTTTGGTGGCCTCTAAGAAGAGTTGAGTGTGTAATGTGTGTGGGGTGGCTAGTGAGAGGAGTTGAGTGTGTAATGTGTGTGTGGTAACCAGTGAGAGGAGCTGTGTGTGTAATGTGTGTGTGGTGGTCAGTGAGAGGATTTGAGTGAGTAATGTGTGTGTGGTGGCCAGTGAGAGGAGCTGTGTGTGTAATGTGTGTGTGGTGGCCAGTGAGATGAGTTGAGTGAGTAATGTGTGTGTGGTGGCCAGTGGTTGGATCTGTGTGTCTAATGAGTGTGTGTGGTGGCCAGTGAGAGGAGAAGTATGTGTAATGTGTGTGTGTGGTTGCCGGTGAGAGGAGCTTTGTGTGTAATGTGTGTGTGGTGGCCAGTGAGAGGAGCTGTGTGTGAAATGGGTGTGTGTGTGGTGGCCAGTGAGAGGCACTGTGTGTGTAATGTGTTTGTTGTGGCCAGTGAGAGGAGTTGAGTGTGTAATGTGTGTGTGGTGGCCAGTGAGAGGAGCTCTGTGTGTATTGTGTGTGTGTGTGTGGTGGCCAGTGAGAGGAGCTCTGTGTGTAATGTGTGTGTGTGTGGTGGCCAGTGAAAGGAGCTCTGTGTGTAATGTGTGTGTGTGTGGTGGCCAGTGAGAGGAGCTCTGTGTGTAATGTGTGTGTGTGTGGTGGCCAGTGAGAGGAGCTGTGTGTGTACTGTGTGTGTGGTGGCCAGTGAGATGAGTTGAGTGAGTAATGTGTGTGTGGTGGCCAGTGAGAGGAGCTCTGTTTGTAATGTGTGTGTGGTGGCCAGTGAGAGGAGTTAAGTGAGTAATGTGTGTGTGGTGGCCAGTGAGAGGAGCTGTGTGTGTAAAGTGTGTGTGGTGGCCAGTGAGAGGAGTTGAGTGAGTAATGTGTGTGTGGTGGCCAGTGAGAGGAGGAGTTGAGTGAGTAATGTGTGTGTGGTGGCCAGTGAGCGGAGCTGTGTGTGTAATGTGTGTGTGGTGGCCAGTGAGAGGAGTTGAGTGAGTAATGTGTGTGTGGTGGCCAGTGAAAGGAGTTGAGTGAGTAATGTGTGTGTGGTGGCCAGTGAGAGGAGTTGAGTGAGTAATGTGTGTGAGGTGGCCAGTGAAAGGAGTTGAGTGAGTAATGTGTGTGTGGTGGCCAGTGAGAGGAGGAGTTGAGTGAGTAATGTGTGTGTGGTGGCCAGTGAAAGAAGTTGAGTGAGAACTGTGTGTGTGGTGGCCAGTGAGAGGAGTTGAGTGAGTAATGTGTGTGTGGTGGCCAGTGAGAGGAGTTGAGTGAGTAATGTGTGTGTGATGGCCAGTGAGAGGAGTTGAGTGAGTAATGTGTGTGAGGTGGCCAGTGAAAGGAGTTGAGTGAGCAATGTGTGTGTGGTGGCCAGTGAGAGGAGTTGAGTGAGTAATGTGTGTGTGGTTGCCCGTGAAAGGAGTTGAGTGAGTAATGTGTGTGTGGTAGCCAGTGAGAGGAGTTGAGTGAGTAATGTGTGTGTGGTGGCCAGTGAAAGGAGTTGAGTGAGTAATGTGTGTGTGGTGGCCAGTGAGAGGAGTTGAGTGAGTAATGTGTGTGTGGTGGCCACTGAAAGGAGTTGAGTGAGTAATGTGTGTGTGGTGGCCAATGAGAGGAGTTGAGTGAGTAATGTGTGTGTTGTGGCTAGTGAAAGGAGTTGAGTGAGTAATGTGTGTGTGGTGGCCAGTGAGACGAGTTGAGTGAGTAATGTGTGTGTGGTGGCCAGTGAGAGGAGTTGAGTGAGTAATGTGTGTGTGGTGGCCAGTGTAATCACCTAATTTTTTTTTTTTTGTGAGGAGAGTGTGAGGAGCTGTGTGTGTAATGTGTGTGTGTGTGGTGGCCAGTGAGAGGAGCTGTGTGTGTAATGTGTGTGTGGTGGCCAGTAAGAGGAGTTGAGTGAGTAATTTGTGTGTGGTGGCCAGTGAGAGGAGCTGTGTGTGTAATGTGTGTGTGTGTGTGGTGGCCAGTGAGAGGAGCTGAATGAGTAATGTGTGTGTGGTGGCCATTGAAAGGAGTTGAGTGAGTAATGTGTGTGTGGTGGCCAGTGAGAGGATCTGAGTGAGTAATGTGTGTGTGTGTGTGTGTGGTGACCAGTGAGAGGAGCTGTGTGTGTAATGTGTGTGTTGTGGTCAGTGAGAGGAGTTGTGTGTGTAATGTGTGTGTGTGGTGGCCAGTGAGAGGAGTTGAGTGAGTAATGTGTGTGTGGTGGACAGAGAGGAGCTGTGTGTTTAATGTGTGTGTGGTGGCCAGTGAGAGGAGCTGTGTGTGTAATGTATGTGTGTTGGCCAGTGTGAGGAGCTGTGTGTGTAATGTGTGTGTGGTAGCCAGTGAGAGGAGCTGTGTCTAATGTGTGTGTGTGGTGGCCAGAGAGAGGAGTTCAGTGTGTAATGTGTGTGTGGTGGCCAATGAGAGAAGCTGAGTGAGTAGTGTGTGTGTGGTGGCCTCTAAGAAGAGTTGAGTGAGTAATGTGTGTGTGGTGGCCAGTGAGAGGAGCTGTGTGTGTAATGTGTGTGTGGTGGCCAGTGAGATGTTCTGTGTGTCTAATGTGTGTGTGGTGGCCAGTGAGAGGATTTGAGTGAGTAATGTGTGTGTGGTGGCCAGTGAGAGGTTCTGTGTGTGTAATTTGTGTGTGGTGGCCAATGAGAGGATTTTAGTGAGTAATGTGTGTGTGGTAGCCAGTGAGTGGATCTGTATCTAATGTGTGTGTGTGTTGGCCAGTGAGAGGAGCTGTGTGTGTAATGTGTGTGTGGTGGCCAGTGAGAGGAGCTGTGTGTGTAATGTGTGTGTGGTGGCCAGTGAGAGGAGCTGTGTGTGTAATGTGTGTGTAGTGGCCAGTGAGAGGAGTTGAGTGAGTAATGTGTGTGTGGCGGCTAGTGAGAGGAGTTGAGTGAGTAATGTGTGTGTGGTGACCAGTGAGAGGAGCTGTGTGTGTAATGTGTGTGTGTGTGGTGGCCAGTGAGAGGAGCTGTGTGTGTAATGTGTGTGTGGTGGCCAGTAAGAGGAGTTGAGTGAGTAATTTGTGTGTGATGGCCAGTGAGAGGAGCTGTGTGTGTAATGTGTGTGTGGTGGCCATTGAAAGGAGTTGAGTGAGTAATGTGTGTGTGGTGGCCATTGAAAGGAGTTGAGTGAGTAATGTGTTTGTGGTGGCCAGTGAAAGGAGTTGAGTGAGTAATGTGTGTGTGGTGGCCAGTGAGAGGAGTTGAGTGAGTAATGTGTGTGTGGTGACCAGTGAGAGGAGCTGTGTGTGTAATGTGTGTGTGTGTGGTGGCCAGTGAGAGAAGCTGTGTGTTTAATGTGTGTGTGTGGTGGCCAGTGAGAGGAGCTGACTGTGAAACGTGTGTGTGGTGGCCAATGACAGGAGCTGAGTGTGTAATGTGTGTGTGGTGGCCAGTGATAGGAGCTGAGTGTGTAATGTGTGTGGGGTGGCCAGTGAGATGAGTTGAGTGAGTAATGTGTGTGGGGTGGCTAGTGAGAGGAGTTGAGTGTGTAATGTGTGTGTGGTTGCCAGTGAGAGGAGCTGTGTGTGTAATGTGTGTGTGGTGGCCAGTGAGAGGATTTGAGTGAGTAATGTGTGTGTGGTGGCCAGTGAGAGGAGCTGTGTGTGTAATGTGTGTGTGGTGGCCAGTGAGAGGAGTTGAGTGAGTAATGTGTGTGTGGTGGCCAGTGAGAGGAGCTCTGTGTGTAATGTGTGTGTGGTGGCCAGTGAGAGGAGATGAGTAATGTGTGTGTGGTGGCCAGTGAGATGAGCTGTGTGTGTAATGTGTGTGTGGTGGCCAGTGAGAGGAGTTGAGTGAGTAATGTGTGTGTGGTGGCCAGTGAGAGGAGTTGAGTGAGTAATGTGTGTGTGGTGGCCAGTGAAAGGAGTTGAGTGAGTAATGTGTGTGTGGTGGCCAGTGAGAGGAGTTGAGTGAGTAATATGTGTGTAGTGGCCAGTGAGAGGAGTTGAGTGAGTAATGTGTGTGTGGCGGCTAGTGAGAGGAGTTGAGTGAGTAATGTGTGTGTGGTGACCAGTGAGAGGAGCTGTGTGTGTAATGTGTGTGTGTGTGGTGGCCAGTGAGAGGAGCTGTGTGTGTAATGTGTGTGTGGTGGCCAGTAAGAGGAGTTGAGTGAGTAATTTGTGTGTGATGGCCAGTGAGAGGAGCTGTGTGTGTAATGTGTGTGTGGTGGCTATTGAAAGGAGTTGAGTGAGTAATGTGTGTGTGGTGGCCATTGAAAGGAGTTGAGTGAGTAATGTGTTTGTGGTGGCCAGTGAAAGGAGTTGAGTGAGTAATGTGTGTGTGGTGGCCAGTGAGAGGAGTTGAGTGAGTAATGTGTGTGTGGTGACCAGTGAGAGGAGCTGTGTGTGTAATGTGTGTGTGTGTGGAGGCCAGTGAGAGAAGCTGTGTGTTTAATGTGTGTGTGTGGTGGCCAGTGAGAGGAGCTGACTGTGAAACGTGTGTGTGGTGGCCAATGACAGGAGCTGAGTGTGTAATGTGTGTGTGGTGGCCAGTGATAGGAGCTGAGTGTGTAATGTGTGTGTGGTAGCCAGTGAGAGAAGCTGAGTGTGTAATGTGTGTGTGGTGGCCAGTGAGAGAAGCTGAGTGTGTAATGTGTGTGTGGTGGCCGGTGGGAGGAGCTGTGTGTGTGTGTAATGTGTGTGTGGTGGCCAGTGTGAGGAGCTGAGTGTGTAATGTGTGTGTGGTGGCCAGTGAGAGGAGCTGAGTGAGTAATGTGTGTGTGGTGGCCAGTGAGAGGAGCTCTGTGTGTAATGTGTGTGTGGTGGCCAGTGAGAGGAGCTGTGTGTGTAATGTGTGTGGGGTGGCCAGTGAGATGAGTTGAGTGAGTAATGTGTGTGGGGTGGCTAGTGAGAGGAGTTGAGTGTGTAATGTGTGTGTGGTTGCCAGTGAGAGGAGCTGTGTGTGTAATGTGTGTGTGGTGGCCAGTGAGAGGATTTGAGTGAGTAATGTGTGTGTGGTGGCCAGTGAGAGGAGCTGTGTGTGTAATGTGTGTGTGGTGGCCAGTGAGAGGAGTTGAGTGAGTAATGTGTGTGTGGTGGCCAGTGAGAGGAGCTCTGTGTGTAATGTGTGTGTGGTGGCCAGTGAGAGGAGTTGAGTAATGTGTGTGTGGTGGCCAGTGAGATGAGCTGTGTGTGTAATGTGTGTGTGGTGGCCAGTGAGAGGAGTTGAGTGAGTAATGTGTGTGTGGTGGCCAGTGAGAGGAGTTGAGTGAGTAATGTGTGTGTGGTGGCCAGTGAAAGGAGTTGAGTGAGTAATGTGTGTGTGGTGGCCAGTGAGAGGAGTTGAGTGAGTAATATGTGTGTAGTGGCCAGTGAGAGGAGTTGAGTGAGTAATGTGTGTGTGGCGGCTAGTGAGAGGAGTTGAGTGAGTAATGTGTGTGTGGTGACCAGTGAGAGGAGCTGTGTGTGTAATGTGTGTGTGTGTGGTGGCCAGTGAGAGGAGCTGTGTGTGTAATGTGTGTGTGGTGGCCAGTAAGAGGAGTTGAGTGAGTAATTTGTGTGTGATGGCCAGTGAGAGGAGCTGTGTGTGTAATGTGTGTGTGGTGGCCATTGAAAGGAGTTGAGTGAGTAATGTGTGTGTGGTGGCCATTGAAAGGAGTTGAGTGAGTAATGTGTTTGTGGTGGCCAGTGAAAGGAGTTGAGTGAGTAATGTGTGTGTGGTGGCCAGTGAGAGGAGTTGAGTGAGTAATGTGTGTGTGGTGACCAGTGAGAGGAGCTGTGTGTGTAATGTGTGTGTGTGTGGTGGCCAGTGAGAGAAGCTGTGTGTTTAATGTGTGTGTGTGGTGGCCAGTGAGAGGAGCTGACTGTGAAACGTGTGTGTGGTGGCCAATGACAGGAGCTGAGTGTGTAATGTGTGTGTGGTGGCCAGTGATAGGAGCTGAGTGTGTAATGTGTGTGTGGTGGCCAGTGAGAGAAGCTGAGTGTGTAATGTGTGTGTGGTGGCCAGTGAGAGAAGCTGAGTGTGTAATGTGTGTGTGGTGGCCGGTGGGAGGAGCTGTGTGTGTGTGTAATGTGTGTGTGGTGGCCAGTGTGAGGAGCTGAGTGTGTAATGTGTGTGTGGTGGCCAGTGAGAGGAGCTGAGTGAGTAATGTGTGTGTGGTGGCCAGTGAGAGGAGCTCTGTGTGTAATGTGTGTGTGGTGGCCAGTGAGAGGAGTTGAGTGAGTAATGTGTGTGTGGTGGCCAGTGAGAGGAGCTGTGTGTGTAATGTGTGTGTGGTGGCCAGTGAGATGAATTGAGTGAGTAATGTGTGTGTGGTGGCCAGTGGTTGGATCTGTGTGTCTAATGAGTGTGTGTGGTGGCCAGTGAGAGGAGAAGTATGTGTAATGTGTGTGTGTGATTGCCGGTGAGAGGAGCTTTGTGTGTAATGTGTGTGTGGTGGCCAGTGAGAGGAGCTGTGTGTGAAATGGGTGTGTGTGTGGTGGCCAGTGAGAGGCACTGTGTGTGTAATGTGTTTGTTGTGGCCAGTGAGAGGAGTTGAGTGTGAAATGTGTGTGTGGTGGCCAGTGAGAGGAGCTCTGTGTGTATTGTGTGTGTGTGTGTGGTGGCCAGTGAGAGGAGCTGAGTGTGTAATTTGTGTGTGGTGGCTTGTGAGCGGAGCTGTGTGTGTGTAATGTGTGTGTGGTAGACAGTGAGAGGAGCTGAGTGTGTAATGTGTGTGTGGTGGCCTGTGAGAGGATCTAAGTATGTACTGTGTGTGTGGTGGCCTGTGAGAGGAGCTGTGTGTTTGTAATGTGTGTGTAGTGGCGAGTGAGAGGAGCTGAGTGTGTAATGTGTATGTCGTGGCCACTGAGAGGAGCTGTTTGTGTAATGTGTGTGTGTGGTGGCCAGTCAGAGGAGCTAAGTGTGTAATGTTTGTGTGGTGGCCAAAGAGAGGAGCTGTGTGTGTAATGCGTGTGTGGTGGCCAGTGAGAAGAGCTGTGTGTGTAATGTGTGTGTGGAGGCCAGTGATTGAAGCTGAGTGTGTAATGTGTGTGTGGTGGCCAAAGAGAGGAGCAGAGTGTGTAATGTATGTGTGGTGGCTAGTGAGGGGAGCTGTGTGTCTAATGTGGGTGTGGTGGCCAGTGACAGGAGCTGTGTGTGTAAAGTGTGTGTGGTGGCCAGTGCGAGGAGCTGACTGTGTAATGTGTGTGTGGTGGCCAGTGAGAGGAGCTGTTTGTGTAATGTGTGTGTGTGGTGGCCAGTGGGAAGAGCTCTGTGTGTAATGTGTGTGTGGTGGCCAGTGAGGGGAACTGTGTGTGTAATGTGTGTGTGGTGGCCAGTGAGAGGAGCTGTGTGTGTAATGTGTGTGTGGAGGCCAGTGAGAGGAGCTGACTGTGTAATGTGTGTGTGATGGCCAGTGAGAGGAGCTCTGTGTGTAATGTGAGTGTGGTGGCCAGTGAGAGGAGCTGTGTGTGTAATGTGTGTGTGGTGGCCAATGAGAGAAGCTGAGTGAGTAGTGTGTGTTTGGTGGCCTCTAAGAAGAGTTGAGTGTGTAATGTGTGTGGGGTGGCTAGTGAGAGGAGTTGAGTGTGTAATGTGTGTGTGGTAACCAGTGAGAGGAGCTGTGTGTGTAATGTGTGTGTGGTGGTCAGTGAGAGGATTTGAGTGAGTAATGTGTGTGTGGTGGCCAGTGAGAGGAGCTGTGTGTGTAATGTGTGTGTGGTGGCCAGTGAGATGAGTTGAGTGAGTAATGTGTGTGTGGTGGCCAGTGGTTGGATCTGTGTGTCTAATGAGTGTGTGTGGTGGCCAGTGAGAGGAGAAGTATGTGTAATGTGTGTGTGTGGTTGCCGGTGAGAGGAGCTTTGTGTGTAATGTGTGTGTGGTGGCCAGTGAGAGGAGCTGTGTGTGAAATGGGTGTGTGTGTGGTGGCCAGTGAGAGGCACTGTGTGTGTAATGTGTTTGTTGTGGCCAGTGAGAGGAGTTGAGTGTGTAATGTGTGTGTGGTGGCCAGTGAGAGGAGCTCTGTGTGTATTGTGTGTGTGTGTGTGGTGGCCAGTGAGAGGAGCTCTGTGTGTAATGTGTGTGTGTGTGGTGGCCAGTGAAAGGAGCTCTGTGTGTAATGTGTGTGTGTGTGGTGGCCAGTGAGAGGAGCTCTGTGTGTAATGTGTGTGTGTGTGGTGGCCAGTGAGAGGAGCTGTGTGTGTACTGTGTGTGTGGTGGCCAGTGAGATGAGTTGAGTGAGTAATGTGTGTGTGGTGGCCAGTGAGAGGAGCTCTGTTTGTAATGTGTGTGTGGTGGCCAGTGAGAGGAGCTGTGTGTGTAATGTGTGTGTGGAGGCCAGTGAGAGGAGCTGACTGTGTAATGTGTGTGTGATGGCCAGTGAGAGGAGCTCTGTGTGTAATGTGAGTGTGGTGGCCAGTGAGAGGAGCTCTGTGTGTAATGTGTGTGTGGTGGCCAATGAGAGAAGCTGAGTGAGTAGTGTGTGTTTGGTGGCCTCTAAGAAGAGTTGAGTGTGTAATGTGTGTGGGGTGGCTAGTGAGAGGAGTTGAGTGTGTAATGTGTGTGTGGTAACCAGTGAGAGGAGCTGTGTGTGTAATGTGTGTGTGGTGGTCAGTGAGAGGATTTGAGTGAGTAATGTGTGTGTGGTGGCCAGTGAGAGGAGCTGTGTGTGTAATGTGTGTGTGGTGGCCAGTGAGATGAGTTGAGTGAGTAATGTGTGTGTGGTGGCCAGTGGTTGGATCTGTGTGTCTAATGAGTGTGTGTGGTGGCCAGTGAGAGGAGAAGTATGTGTAATGTGTGTGTGTGGTTGCCGGTGAGAGGAGCTTTGTGTGTAATGTGTGTGTGGTGGCCAGTGAGAGGAGCTGTGTGTGAAATGGGTGTGTGTGTGGTGGCCAGTGAGAGGCACTGTGTGTGTAATGTGTTTGTTGTGGCCAGTGAGAGGAGTTGAGTGTGTAATGTGTGTGTGGTGGCCAGTGAGAGGAGCTCTGTGTGTATTGTGTGTGTGTGTGTGGTGGCCAGTGAGAGGAGCTCTGTGTGTAATGTGTGTGTGTGTGGTGGCCAGTGAAAGGAGCTCTGTGTGTAATGTGTGTGTGTGTGGTGGCCAGTGAGAGGAGCTCTGTGTGTAATGTGTGTGTGTGTGGTGGCCAGTGAGAGGAGCTGTGTGTGTACTGTGTGTGTGGTGGCCAGTGAGATGAGTTGAGTGAGTAATGTGTGTGTGGTGGCCAGTGAGAGGAGCTCTGTTTGTAATGTGTGTGTGGTGGCCAGTGAGAGGAGTTAAGTGAGTAATGTGTGTGTGGTGGCCAGTGAGAGGAGCTGTGTGTGTAAAGTGTGTGTGGTGGCCAGTGAGAGGAGTTGAGTGAGTAATGTGTGTGTGGTGGCCAGTGAGAGGAGGAGTTGAGTGAGTAATGTGTGTGTGGTGGCCAGTGAGCGGAGCTGTGTGTGTAATGTGTGTGTGGTGGCCAGTGAGAGGAGTTGAGTGAGTAATGTGTGTGTGGTGGCCAGTGAAAGGAGTTGAGTGAGTAATGTGTGTGTGGTGGCCAGTGAGAGGAGTTGAGTGAGTAATGTGTGTGAGGTGGCCAGTGAAAGGAGTTGAGTGAGTAATGTGTGTGTGGTGGCCAGTGAGAGGAGGAGTTGAGTGAGTAATGTGTGTGTGGTGGCCAGTGAAAGAAGTTGAGTGAGAACTGTGTGTGTGGTGGCCAGTGAGAGGAGTTGAGTGAGTAATGTGTGTGTGGTGGCCAGTGAGAGGAGTTGAGTGAGTAATGTGTGTGTGATGGCCAGTGAGAGGAGTTGAGTGAGTAATGTGTGTGAGGTGGCCAGTGAAAGGAGTTGAGTGAGCAATGTGTGTGTGGTGGCCAGTGAGAGGAGTTGAGTGAGTAATGTGTGTGTGGTTGCCCGTGAAAGGAGTTGAGTGAGTAATGTGTGTGTGGTAGCCAGTGAGAGGAGTTGAGTGAGTAATGTGTGTGTGGTGGCCAGTGAAAGGAGTTGAGTGAGTAATGTGTGTGTGGTGGCCAGTGAGAGGAGTTGAGTGAGTAATGTGTGTGTGGTGGCCACTGAAAGGAGTTGAGTGAGTAATGTGTGTGTGGTGGCCAATGAGAGGAGTTGAGTGAGTAATGTGTGTGTTGTGGCTAGTGAAAGGAGTTGAGTGAGTAATGTGTGTGTGGTGGCCAGTGAGACGAGTTGAGTGAGTAATGTGTGTGTGGTGGCCAGTGAGAGGAGTTGAGTGAGTAATGTGTGTGTGGTGGCCAGTGTAATCACCTAATTTTTTTTTTTTTGTGAGGAGAGTGTGAGGAGCTGTGTGTGTAATGTGTGTGTGTGTGGTGGCCAGTGAGAGGAGCTGTGTGTGTAATGTGTGTGTGGTGGCCAGTAAGAGGAGTTGAGTGAGTAATTTGTGTGTGGTGGCCAGTGAGAGGAGCTGTGTGTGTAATGTGTGTGTGTGTGTGGTGGCCAGTGAGAGGAGCTGAATGAGTAATGTGTGTGTGGTGGCCATTGAAAGGAGTTGAGTGAGTAATGTGTGTGTGGTGGCCAGTGAGAGGATCTGAGTGAGTAATGTGTGTGTGTGTGTGTGTGGTGACCAGTGAGAGGAGCTGTGTGTGTAATGTGTGTGTTGTGGTCAGTGAGAGGAGTTGTGTGTGTAATGTGTGTGTGTGGTGGCCAGTGAGAGGAGTTGAGTGAGTAATGTGTGTGTGGTGGACAGAGAGGAGCTGTGTGTTTAATGTGTGTGTGGTGGCCAGTGAGAGGAGCTGTGTGTGTAATGTATGTGTGTTGGCCAGTGGGAGGAGCTGTGTGTGTAATGTGTGTGTGGTAGCCAGTGAGAGGAGCTGTGTCTAATGTGTGTGTGAGGTGGCCAGAGAGAGGAGTTGAGTGTGTAATGTGTGTGTGGTGGCCAATGAGAGAAGCTGAGTGAGTAGTGTGTGTGTGGTGGCCTCTAAGAAGAGTTGAGTGAGTAATGTGTGTGTGGTGGCCAGTGAGAGGAGCTGTGTGTGTAATGTGTGTGTGGTGGCCAGTGAGAGGTTCTGTGTGTCTAATGTGTGTGTGGTGGCCAGTGAGAGGATTTGAGTGAGTAATGTGTGTGTGGTGGCCAGTGAGAGGTTCTGTGTGTGTAATTTGTGTGTGGTGGCCAATGAGAGGATTTTAGTGAGTAATGTGTGTGTGGTAGCCAGTGAGTGGATCTGTATCTAATGTGTGTGTGTGTTGGCCAGTGAGAGGAGCTGTGTGTGTAATGTGTGTGTGTTGGCCAGTGAGAGGATTTGAGTGAGTAATGTGTGTGTGGTGGCCAGTGAGAGGAGCTGTGTGTGTAATGTGTGTGTGGTGGCCAGTGAGAGGAGTTGAGTGAGTAATGTGTGTGTGGTGGCCAGTGAGAGGAGCTCTGTGTGTAATGTGTGTGTTGTGGTCAGTGAGAGGAGTTGTGTGTGTAATGTGTGTGTGTGGTGGCCAGTGAGAGGAGTTGAGTGAGTAATGTGTGTGTGGTGGACAGAGAGGAGCTGTGTGTTTAATGTGTGTGTGGTGGCCAGTGAGAGGAGCTGTGTGTGTAATGTATGTGTGTTGGCCAGTGGGAGGAGCTGTGTGTGTAATGTGTGTGTGGTAGCCAGTGAGAGGAGCTGTGTCTAATGTGTGTGTGAGGTGGCCAGAGAGAGGAGTTGAGTGTGTAATGTGTGTGTGGTGGCCAATGAGAGAAGCTGAGTGAGTAGTGTGTGTGTGGTGGCCTCTAAGAAGAGTTGAGTGAGTAATGTGTGTGTGGTGGCCAGTGAGAGGAGCTGTGTGTGTAATGTGTGTGTGGTGGCCAGTGAGAGGTTCTGTGTGTCTAATGTGTGTGTGGTGGCCAGTGAGAGGATTTGAGTGAGTAATGTGTGTGTGGTGGCCAGTGAGAGGTTCTGTGTGTGTAATTTGTGTGTGGTGGCCAATGAGAGGATTTTAGTGAGTAATGTGTGTGTGGTAGCCAGTGAGTGGATCTGTATCTAATGTGTGTGTGTGTTGGCCAGTGAGAGGAGCTGTGTGTGTAATGTGTGTGTGGTGGCCAGTGAGAGGAGCTGTGTGTGTAATGTGTGTGTGGTGGCCAGTGAGAGGAGCTGTGTGTGTAATGTGTGTGGGGTGGCCAGTGAGATGAGTTGAGTGAGTAATGTGTGTGGGGTGGTTAGTGAGAGGAGTTGAGTGTGTAATGTGTGTGTGGTTGCCAGTGAGAGGAGCTGTGTGTGTAATGTGTGTGTGGTGGCCAGTGAGAGGATTTGAGTGAGTAATGTGTGTGTGGTGGCCAGTGAGAGGAGCTGTGTGTGTAATGTGTGTGTGGTGGCCAGTGAGAGGAGTTGAGTGAGTAATGTGTGTGTGGTGGCCAGTGAGAGGAGCTCTGTGTGTAATGTGTGTGTGGTGGCCAGTGAGAGGAGTTGAGTAATGTGTGTGTGGTGGCCAGTGAGATGAGCTGTGTGTGTAATGTGTGTGTGGTGGCCAGTGAGAGGAGTTGAGTGAGTAATGTGTGTGTGGTGGCCAGTGAGAGGAGTTGAGTGAGTAATGTGTGTGGTGGCCAGTGAAAGGAGTTGAGTGAGTAATGTGTGTGTGGTGGCCAGTGAGAGGAGTTGAGTGAGTAATATGTGTGTGGTGGCCAGTGAGAGGAGTTGAGTGAGTAATGTGTGTGTGGCGGCTAGTGAGAGGAGTTGAGTGAGTAATGTGTGTGTGGTGACCAGTGAGAGGAGCTGTGTGTGTAATGTGTGTGTGTGTGGTGGCCAGTGAGAGGAGCTGTGTGTGTAATGTGTGTGTGGTGGCCAGTAAGAGGAGTTGAGTGAGTAATTTGTGTGTGATGGCCAGTGAGAGGAGCTGTGTGTGTAATGTGTGTGTGGTGGCCATTGAAAGGAGTTGAGTGAGTAATGTGTGTGTGGTGGCCATTGAAAGGAGTTGAGTGAGTAATGTGTTTGTGGTGGCCAGTGAAAGGAGTTGAGTGAGTAATGTGTGTGTGGTGGCCAGTGAGAGGAGTTGAGTGAGTAATGTGTGTGTGGTGACCAGTGAGAGGAGCTGTGTGTGTAATGTGTGTGTGTGTGGTGGCCAGTGAGAGAAGCTGTGTGTTTAATGTGTGTGTGTGTGGTGGCCAGTGAGAGGAGCTGACTGTGTAACGTGTGTGTGGTGGCCAATGACAGGAGCTGAGTGTGTAATGTGTGTGTGGTGGCCAGTGATAGGAGCTGAGTGTGTAATGTGTGTGTGGTGGCCAGTGAGAGAAGCTGAGTGTGTAATGTGTGTGTGGTGGCCAGTGAGAGAAGCTGAGTGTGTAATGTGTGTGTGGTGGCCGGTGGGAGGAGCTGTGTGTGTGTGTAATGTGTGTGTGGTGGCCAGTATGAGGAGCTGAGTGTGTAATGTGTGTGTGGTGGCCAGTGAGAGGAGCTGAGTGAGTAATGTGTGTGTGGTGGCCAGTGAGAGGAGCTCTGTGTGTAATGTGTGTGTGGTGGCCAGTGAGAGGAGTTGAGTGAGTAATGTGTGTGTGGTGGCCAGTGAGAGGAGCTGTGTGTGTAATGTGTGTGTGGTGGCCAGTGAGAGGAGTTGAGTGAGTAATGTGTGTGTGGTGGCCAGTGAAAGGAGTTGAGTGAGTAATGTGTGTTTGGTGGCCAGTGAGAGGCGTTGAGTGAGTAATGTGTGTGTGGTGGCCAGTGAAAGGAGCTGAGAGTGTAATGTGTGTGTGGTAGCCAGTGAGAGGAGCTGAGTGTGTAATGTGTGTGTGGTAGCCAGTGAGAGGAGCTGAGTGTGTAATGTGTGTGTGGTAGCCAGTGAGAGGAGCTGAGTGTGTAATGTGTGTGTGGTAGCCAGTGAGAGGAGCTGTGTGTGTGTGGTAGCCAGTGAGAGGAGCTGTGTGTGTGTGGTAGCCAGTGAGAGGAGCTGAGTGTGTAATGTGTGTGTGGTGGCTTGTGAGAAGAGCTGTACTCACCTAATTGTACTCACCTAATTGTGCTTGCGGGGGTTGAGCTTTGGCTCTTTGGTCCCGCCTCTCAACTGTCAATCAACTGGTGTACAGATTCCTGAGCCTACTGGGCTCTATCATATCTACATTTGAAACTGTGTATGGAGTCAGCCTCCACCACATCACTTCCTAGTGCATTCCATTTATTAACTACTCTGACACTGAAAAAATTCTTTCTAACGTCTCTGTGGCTCATCTGGGTACTCAGTTTCCACCTGTGTCCCCTTGTTCGTGTCCCACCCGTGCAGAAGAGTTTGTCTTTGTCCACCCTGTCAATTCCCCTGAGAATTTTGTAGGTGGTTATCATGTCTCCCCTTACTCTTCTGTTTTCCAGGGATGTGAGGTTCAGCTCCTTTAGCCTTTCCTCGTAGCTCAATCCTCTCAGTTCCGGGACGAGCCTGGTGGCATACCGCTGAATCTTCTCTAACTTTGTCTTGTGTTTAACTAGGTATGGACTCCAGGCTGGAGCTGCATACTCCAGGATTGGTCTTACATAAGTGGTATACAGGGTTCTGAAAGATTCCTTACACAAGTTTCTGAAGGCAGTTCTTATGTTGGCCAGTCAAGCATATGCCGCTAATGATATTCTTTTGATGTGGGCCTCTGGGGACAGGTTCGGTGTGATATCAACCCCCAGATCCTTCTCTCTATTTGATTCTTGCAGGATTTCCCCTCCCAGATGATTCCTTGTGTTCAGCCTCCTGCTCCCTTCGCCTAATTTCATCACCTTACACTTTCCAGAGTTGAACTTCAGCAGCCATTTTCTAGACCATTCCTCCAGTTTATCCAGGTCATCCTGTAGTCTCTGTCTATCTTCATCCGTCTTGATTCTTCTCATAATTTTTGCATCATCAGCAAACATCGAGAGGAATGAGTCTATACCCTCTGGAAGATCGTTCACATATATTAGAAACAGGATGGGTCCAAGTACTGAGCCCTGTGGGACTCCGCTGGTGACATCTCGCCACTCTGATGTCTTCCCCCTCACCGTTACTCGCTGTTTCCTTTTGCTTAAGTACTCCCTTATCCACTGGAGCACCTTCCCTTTTACTCCTGCCTGTTGCTCCAACTTTTTTAACAGCCTTTTATGGGGTACTGTGTCAAAGGCTTTTTGGCAATCCAGGAAAATGCAGTCGGCCCACCCTTCTCTTTCCTGCCTAATTTTCGTTGCCTGGTCATAAAATTCTATTAAACCTGTGAGGCACGATTTACCATCTCTGAACCCATGTTGGTGGTGCGTTACAAAGTTATTTCCCTCCAGATGCTCTACGAGCCTTTTCCTCACGATCTTCTCCAGCACCTTGCATGGTATACAAGTTAAGGAAACTGGCCTGTAATTCAGTGCCTCTTGCCTGTCACCCTTTTTGTATATTGGGACCACGTTAGCTGTCTTCCAACTTTCTGGTAAGTCTCCTGTTTCCAGTGACCTGTTATACACCATTACATTACACGTGTGTAATGTGTGTGTGGTAGCCAGTGAGAGGAGCTGAGTGTGTAATGTGTGTGTGGTGGCCTGTGAGAGGTGCTGTGTGTGTGTGTAATGTGTGTGTGGTAGCCAGTGAGAGGAACTGAGTGTGTAATGTGTGTGTGGTGGCCAGTGAGAGGAGCTAAGTATGTAATGTGTGTGTGGTGGCCTGTGAAAGGAGCTATGTGTGTTGTAGCTAGTGAGAGGAGCTGAGTATGTAATATGTGTCGGGGGGTTCAGTGAGAATAATTGAGTGTGTGTAATGTGTGTGTGATGGCTAGTGAGAGGAGTTGAGTGTGTAATGTATGTGTGGTGGCCAGTTAGAGGAGCTGTGTGTGTAATGTGTGTGTGGGGGCCAGTGAGAGGAGTTGAGTGAGTAATGTGTGTGTGGTGGCTAGTGAGAGAAGCCGTGTGTGTAATGTGTGTGTGGTGGCCAGTGAGAGCATCTGAGTGTGTAATGTGTGTGGTGGCCAGTGAGTGTAGCAGAGTGTGTAATGTGTGTGTGTGGCGGCCAGTGTGAGGAGCTGTGTGTGTAATGTGTGTGTAGTGGCCAGTGAGAGGAGCTGAGTGTGTGTAATGTGTGTGAGGTGGCCAGTGAGAGGTGCTGAGTGTGTAATGTGTGTGTGGTAGCCAGTGAGAGGAGCTGAGTGTGTAATGTGTGTGTGGTGGCTTGTGAGAAGAGCTGTGTGTGTGTAATGTGTGTGTTGTGGCCAGTGAGAGGAGCTGAGTGTGTAATGTGTGTGTGGCGGCCAGTTAGAGGAGCTGAGTATGTAATGTGTGTGTGGTGTCCAGTGAGAGGAGCTGAGTGTGTAATGTGTGTGTGATGGCTTGTAAGAGGAGTTGTGTGTGTGTAATGTGTGTGTGGTAGCCAGTGAGAGGACCTGAGTGTGTAATGTGTGTGTGGAGGCCAGTGAGACGAGCTGTGTGTGTGTAATGTGTGTGTGTGTGGGGTTGCGAGTGAGAGGAGCTGAGTGTGTACTGTGTGTGTGATGGCTTGTAAGAGGAGCTGTGTGTGTGTGGTGTCCAGTGAGAGGAGCTGAGTGTGTAATGTGTGTGGTGGCTTGTGAGAGGAGCTGTGTGTGTGTAATGTGTGTGAATACCAGTGAGAGGAGCTGAGTGTGTAATGTGTGTCTGGGGGCCAGTAAGAGGAGGTGAGTGTGTGTAATGTGTGTGTGATGGCCATTGAATTGAATTGTGTGAGTAATGTGTGTGTGGTTGCCAGTGAGAGGAGCTGTGTGTGTAATGTGTGTGTGTGGTGGCCAGTGAGAGGAGCTCAGTGTGTAATGTGTGTGTGGTGGCCAGTGAGATGAGTTGAGTGAGTAATGTGTGTGTGGTGGCCAGTGGTTGGATCTGTGTGTCTAATGAGTGTGTGTGGTGGCCAGTGAGAGGAGAAGTATGTGTAATGTGTGTGTGTGGTTGCCGGTGAGAGGAGCTTTGTGTGTAATGTGTGTGTGGTGGCCAGTGAGAGGAGCTGTGTGTGAAATGGGTGTGTGTGTGGTGGCCAGTGAGAGGCACTGTGTGTGTAATGTGTTTGTTGTGGCCAGTGAGAGGAGTTGAGTGTGTAATGTGTGTGTGGTGGCCAGTGAGAGGAGCTCTGTGTGTATTGTGTGTGTGTGTGTGGTGGCCAGTGAGAGGAGCTCTGTGTGTAATGTGTGTGTGTGTGGTGGCCAGTGAAAGGAGCTCTGTGTGTAATGTGTGTGTGTGTGGTGGCCAGTGAGAGGAGCTCTGTGTGTAATGTGTGTGTGTGTGGTGGCCAGTGAGAGGAGCTGTGTGTGTACTGTGTGTGTGGTGGCCAGTGAGATGAGTTGAGTGAGTAATGTGTGTGTGGTGGCCAGTGAGAGGAGCTCTGTTTGTAATGTGTGTGTGGTGGCCAGTGAGAGGAGCTGTGTGTGTAATGTGTGTGTGGAGGCCAGTGAGAGGAGCTGACTGTGTAATGTGTGTGTGATGGCCAGTGAGAGGAGCTCTGTGTGTAATGTGAGTGTGGTGGCCAGTGAGAGGAGCTGTGTGTGTAATGTGTGTGTGGTGGCCAATGAGAGAAGCTGAGTGAGTAGTGTGTGTTTGGTGGCCTCTAAGAAGAGTTGAGTGTGTAATGTGTGTGGGGTGGCTAGTGAGAGGAGTTGAGTGTGTAATGTGTGTGTGGTAACCAGTGAGAGGAGCTGT
The DNA here is from genome assembly GCF_040958095.1 of Procambarus clarkii. NCBI lineage: Eukaryota > Metazoa > Arthropoda > Malacostraca > Decapoda > Cambaridae > Procambarus > Procambarus clarkii. The sequence goes on along the minus strand of NC_091196.1, from coordinate 33,430,438 downwards.
GTGTGTAATGTGTGTGTGGTGGTCAGTGAGAGGATTTGAGTGAGTAATGTGTGTGTGGTGGCCAGTGAGAGGAGCTGTGTGTGTAATGTGTGTGTGGTGGCCAGTGAGATGAGTTGAGTGAGTAATGTGTGTGTGGTGGCCAGTGGTTGGATCTGTGTGTCTAATGAGTGTGTGTGGTGGCCAGTGAGAGGAGAAGTATGTGTAATGTGTGTGTGTGGTTGCCGGTGAGAGGAGCTTTGTGTGTAATGTGTGTGTGGTGGCCAGTGAGAGGAGCTGTGTGTGAAATGGGTGTGTGTGTGGTGGCCAGTGAGAGGCACTGTGTGTGTAATGTGTTTGTTGTGGCCAGTGAGAGGAGTTGAGTGTGTAATGTGTGTGTGGTGGCCAGTGAGAGGAGCTCTGTGTGTATTGTGTGTGTGTGTGTGGTGGCCAGTGAGAGGAGCTCTGTGTGTAATGTGTGTGTGTGTGGTGGCCAGTGAAAGGAGCTCTGTGTGTAATGTGTGTGTGTGTGGTGGCCAGTGAGAGGAGCTCTGTGTGTAATGTGTGTGTGTGTGGTGGCCAGTGAGAGGAGCTGTGTGTGTACTGTGTGTGTGGTGGCCACTGAGATGAGTTGAGTGAGTAATGTGTGTGTGGTGGCCAGTGAGAGGAGCTCTGTTTGTAATGTGTGTGTGGTGGCCAGTGAGAGGAGTTGAGTGAGTAATGTGTGTGTGGTGGCCAGTGAGAGGAGCTGTGTGTGTAATGTGTGTGTGGTGGCCAGTGAGAGGAGTTGAGTGAGTAATGTGTGTGTGGTGGCCAGTGAGAGGAGGAGTTGAGTGAGTAATGTGTGTGTGGTGGCCAGTGAGCGGAGCTGTGTGTGTAATGTGTGTGTGGTGGCCAGTGAGAGGAGTTGAGTGAGTAATGTGTGTGTGGTGGCCAGTGAAAGGAGTTGAGTGAGTAATGTGTGTGTGGTGGCCAGTGAGAGGAGTTGAGTGAGTAATGTGTGTGAGGTGGCCAGTGAAAGGAGTTGAGTGAGTAATGTGTGTGTGGTGGCCAGTGAGAGGAGGAGTTGAGTGAGTAATGTGTGTGTGGTGGCCAGTGAAAGAAGTTGAGTGAGAACTGTGTGTGTGGTGGCCAGTGAGAGGAGTTGAGTGAGTAATGTGTGTGTGGTGGCCAGTGAGAGGAGTTGAGTGAGTAATGTGTGTGTGATGGCCAGTGAGAGGAGTTGAGTGAGTAATGTGTGTGAGGTGGCCAGTGAAAGGTGTTGAGTGAGCAATGTGTGTGTGGTGGCCAGTGAGAGGAGTTGAGTGAGTAATGTGTGTGTGGTGGCCCGTGAAAGGAGTTGAGTGAGTAATGTGTGTGTGGTAGCCAGTGAGAGGAGTTGAGTGAGTAATGTGTGTGTGGTGGCCAGTGAAAGGAGTTGAGTGAGTAATGTGTGTGTGGTGGCCAGTGAGAGGAGTTGAGTGAGTAATGTGTGTGTGGTGGCCACTGAAAGGAGTTGAGTGAGTAATGTGTGTGTGGTGGACAATGAGAGGAGTTGAGTGAGTAATGTGTGTGTTGTGGCTAGTGAAAGGAGTTGAGTGAGTAATGTGTGTGTGGTGGCCAGTGAGACGAGTTGAGTGAGTAATGTGTGTGTGGTGGCCAGTGAGAGGAGTTGAGTGAGTAATGTGTGTGTGGTGGCCAGTGTAATCACCTAATTTTTTTTTTTTTGTGAGGAGAGTGTGAGGAGCTGTGTGTGTAATGTGTGTGTGTGTGGTGGCCAGTGAGAGGAGCTGTGTGTGTAATGTGTGTGTGGTGGCCAGTAAGAGGAGTTGAGTGAGTAATTTGTGTGTGGTGGCCAGTGAGAGGAGCTGTGTGTGTAATGTGTGTGTGTGTGTGGTGGCCAGTGAGAGGAGCTGAATGAGTAATGTGTGTGTGGTGGCCATTGAAAGGAGTTGAGTGAGTAATGTGTGTGTGGTGGCCAGTGAGAGGATCTGAGTGAGTAATGTGTGTGTGTGTGTGTGTGGTGACCAGTGAGAGGAGCTGTGTGTGTAATGTGTGTGTTGTGGTCAGTGAGAGGAGTTGTGTGTGTAATGTGTGTGTGTGGTGGCCAGTGAGAGGAGTTGAGTGAGTAATGTGTGTGTGGTGGACAGAGAGGAGCTGTGTGTTTAATGTGTGTGTGGTGGCCAGTGAGAGGAGCTGTGTGTGTAATGTATGTGTGTTGGCCAGTGGGAGGAGCTGTGTGTGTAATGTGTGTGTGGTAGCCAGTGAGAGGAGCTGTGTCTAATGTGTGTGTGAGGTGGCCAGAGAGAGGAGTTGAGTGTGTAATGTGTGTGTGGTGGCCAATGAGAGAAGCTGAGTGAGTAGTGTGTGTGTGGTGGCCTCTAAGAAGAGTTGAGTGAGTAATGTGTGTGTGGTGGCCAGTGAGAGGAGCTGTGTGTGTAATGTGTGTGTGGTGGCCAGTGAGAGGTTCTGTGTGTCTAATGTGTGTGTGGTGGCCAGTGAGAGGATTTGAGTGAGTAATGTGTGTGTGGTGGCCAGTGAGAGGTTCTGTGTGTGTAATTTGTGTGTGGTGGCCAATGAGAGGATTTTAGTGAGTAATGTGTGTGTGGTAGCCAGTGAGTGGATCTGTATCTAATGTGTGTGTGTGTTGGCCAGTGAGAGGAGCTGTGTGTGTAATGTGTGTGTGGTGGCCAGTGAGAGGAGCTGTGTGTGTAATGTGTGTGTGGTGGCCAGTGAGAGGAGCTGTGTGTGTAATGTGTGTGGGGTGGCCAGTGAGATGAGTTGAGTGAGTAATGTGTGTGGGGTGGCTAGTGAGAGGAGTTGAGTGTGTAATGTGTGTGTGGTTGCCAGTGAGAGGAGCTGTGTGTGTAATGTGTGTGTGGTGGCCAGTGAGAGGATTTGAGTGAGTAATGTGTGTGTGGTGGCCAGTGAGAGGAGCTGTGTGTGTAATGTGTGTGTGGTGGCCAGTGAGAGGAGTTGAGTGAGTAATGTGTGTGTGGTGGCCAGTGAGAGGAGCTCTGTGTGTAATGTGTGTGTTGTGGTCAGTGAGAGGAGTTGTGTGTGTAATGTGTGTGTGTGGTGGCCAGTGAGAGGAGTTGAGTGAGTAATGTGTGTGTGGTGGACAGAGAGGAGCTGTGTGTTTAATGTGTGTGTGGTGGCCAGTGAGAGGAGCTGTGTGTGTAATGTATGTGTGTTGGCCAGTGGGAGGAGCTGTGTGTGTAATGTGTGTGTGGTAGCCAGTGAGAGGAGCTGTGTCTAATGTGTGTGTGAGGTGGCCAGAGAGAGGAGTTGAGTGTGTAATGTGTGTGTGGTGGCCAATGAGAGAAGCTGAGTGAGTAGTGTGTGTGTGGTGGCCTCTAAGAAGAGTTGAGTGAGTAATGTGTGTGTGGTGGCCAGTGAGAGGAGCTGTGTGTGTAATGTGTGTGTGGTGGCCAGTGAGAGGTTCTGTGTGTCTAATGTGTGTGTGGTGGCCAGTGAGAGGATTTGAGTGAGTAATGTGTGTGTGGTGGCCAGTGAGAGGTTCTGTGTGTGTAATTTGTGTGTGGTGGCCAATGAGAGGATTTTAGTGAGTAATGTGTGTGTGGTAGCCAGTGAGTGGATCTGTATCTAATGTGTGTGTGTGTTGGCCAGTGAGAGGAGCTGTGTGTGTAATGTGTGTGTGGTGGCCAGTGAGAGGAGCTGTGTGTGTAATGTGTGTGTGGTGGCCAGTGAGAGGAGCTGTGTGTGTAATGTGTGTGGGGTGGCCAGTGAGATGAGTTGAGTGAGTAATGTGTGTGGGGTGGCTAGTGAGAGGAGTTGAGTGTGTAATGTGTGTGTGGTTGCCAGTGAGAGGAGCTGTGTGTGTAATGTGTGTGTGGTGGCCAGTGAGAGGATTTGAGTGAGTAATGTGTGTGTGGTGGCCAGTGAGAGGAGCTGTGTGTGTAATGTGTGTGTGGTGGCCAGTGAGAGGAGTTGAGTGAGTAATGTGTGTGTGGTGGCCAGTGAGAGGAGCTCTGTGTGTAATGTGTGTGTGGTGGCCAGTGAGAGGAGTTGAGTAATGTGTGTGTGGTGGCCAGTGAGATGAGCTGTGTGTGTAATGTGTGTGTGGTGGCCAGTGAGAGGAGTTGAGTGAGTAATGTGTGTGTGGTGGCCAGTGAGAGGAGTTGAGTGAGTAATGTGTGTGGTGGCCAGTGAAAGGAGTTGAGTGAGTAATGTGTGTGTGGTGGCCAGTGAGAGGAGTTGAGTGAGTAATATGTGTGTGGTGGCCAGTGAGAGGAGTTGAGTGAGTAATGTGTGTGTGGCGGCTAGTGAGAGGAGTTGAGTGAGTAATGTGTGTGTGGTGACCAGTGAGAGGAGCTGTGTGTGTAATGTGTGTGTGTGTGGTGGCCAGTGAGAGGAGCTGTGTGTGTAATGTGTGTGTGGTGGCCAGTAAGAGGAGTTGAGTGAGTAATTTGTGTGTGATGGCCAGTGAGAGGAGCTGTGTGTGTAATGTGTGTGTGGTGGCCATTGAAAGGAGTTGAGTGAGTAATGTGTGTGTGGTGGCCATTGAAAGGAGTTGAGTGAGTAATGTGTTTGTGGTGGCCAGTGAAAGGAGTTGAGTGAGTAATGTGTGTGTGGTGGCCAGTGAGAGGAGTTGAGTGAGTAATGTGTGTGTGGTGACCAGTGAGAGGAGCTGTGTGTGTAATGTGTGTGTGTGTGGTGGCCAGTGAGAGAAGCTGTGTGTTTAATGTGTGTGTGTGTGGTGGCCAGTGAGAGGAGCTGACTGTGTAACGTGTGTGTGGTGGCCAATGACAGGAGCTGAGTGTGTAATGTGTGTGTGGTGGCCAGTGATAGGAGCTGAGTGTGTAATGTGTGTGTGGTGGCCAGTGAGAGAAGCTGAGTGTGTAATGTGTGTGTGGTGGCCAGTGAGAGAAGCTGAGTGTGTAATGTGTGTGTGGTGGCCGGTGGGAGGAGCTGTGTGTGTGTGTAATGTGTGTGTGGTGGCCAGTATGAGGAGCTGAGTGTGTAATGTGTGTGTGGTGGCCAGTGAGAGGAGCTGAGTGAGTAATGTGTGTGTGGTGGCCAGTGAGAGGAGCTCTGTGTGTAATGTGTGTGTGGTGGCCAGTGAGAGGAGTTGAGTGAGTAATGTGTGTGTGGTGGCCAGTGAGAGGAGCTGTGTGTGTAATGTGTGTGTGGTGGCCAGTGAGAGGAGTTGAGTGAGTAATGTGTGTGTGGTGGCCAGTGAAAGGAGTTGAGTGAGTAATGTGTGTTTGGTGGCCAGTGAGAGGCGTTGAGTGAGTAATGTGTGTGTGGTGGCCAGTGAAAGGAGCTGAGAGTGTAATGTGTGTGTGGTAGCCAGTGAGAGGAGCTGAGTGTGTAATGTGTGTGTGGTAGCCAGTGAGAGGAGCTGAGTGTGTAATGTGTGTGTGGTAGCCAGTGAGAGGAGCTGAGTGTGTAATGTGTGTGTGGTAGCCAGTGAGAGGAGCTGTGTGTGTGTGGTAGCCAGTGAGAGGAGCTGTGTGTGTGTGGTAGCCAGTGAGAGGAGCTGAGTGTGTAATGTGTGTGTGGTGGCTTGTGAGAAGAGCTGTACTCACCTAATTGTACTCACCTAATTGTGCTTGCGGGGGTTGAGCTTTGGCTCTTTGGTCCCGCCTCTCAACTGTCAATCAACTGGTGTACAGATTCCTGAGCCTACTGGGCTCTATCATATCTACATTTGAAACTGTGTATGGAGTCAGCCTCCACCACATCACTTCCTAGTGCATTCCATTTATTAACTACTCTGACACTGAAAAAATTCTTTCTAACGTCTCTGTGGCTCATCTGGGTACTCAGTTTCCACCTGTGTCCCCTTGTTCGTGTCCCACCCGTGCAGAAGAGTTTGTCTTTGTCCACCCTGTCAATTCCCCTGAGAATTTTGTAGGTGGTTATCATGTCTCCCCTTACTCTTCTGTTTTCCAGGGATGTGAGGTTCAGCTCCTTTAGCCTTTCCTCGTAGCTCAATCCTCTCAGTTCCGGGACGAGCCTGGTGGCATACCGCTGAATCTTCTCTAACTTTGTCTTGTGTTTAACTAGGTATGGACTCCAGGCTGGAGCTGCATACTCCAGGATTGGTCTTACATAAGTGGTATACAGGGTTCTGAAAGATTCCTTACACAAGTTTCTGAAGGCAGTTCTTATGTTGGCCAGTCAAGCATATGCCGCTAATGATATTCTTTTGATGTGGGCCTCTGGGGACAGGTTCGGTGTGATATCAACCCCCAGATCCTTCTCTCTATTTGATTCTTGCAGGATTTCCCCTCCCAGATGATTCCTTGTGTTCAGCCTCCTGCTCCCTTCGCCTAATTTCATCACCTTACACTTTCCAGGGTTGAACTTCAGCAGCCATTTTCTAGACCATTCCTCCAGTTTATCCAGGTCATCCTGTAGTCTCTGTCTATCTTCATCCGTCTTGATTCTTCTCATAATTTTTGCATCATCAGCAAACATCGAGAGGAATGAGTCTATACCCTCTGGAAGATCGTTCACATATATTAGAAACAGGATGGGTCCAAGTACTGAGCCCTGTGGGACTCCGCTGGTGACATCTCGCCACTCTGATGTCTTCCCCCTCACCGTTACTCGCTGTTTCCTTTTGCTTAAGTACTCCCTTATCCACTGGAGCACCTTCCCTTTTACTCCTGCCTGTTGCTCCAACTTTTTTAACAGCCTTTTATGGGGTACTGTGTCAAAGGCTTTTTGGCAATCCAGGAAAATGCAGTCGGCCCACCCTTCTCTTTCCTGCCTAATTTTCGTTGCCTGGTCATAAAATTCTATTAAACCTGTGAGGCACGATTTACCATCTCTGAACCCATGTTGGTGGTGCGTTACAAAGTTATTTCCCTCCAGATGCTCTACGAGCCTTTTCCTCACGATCTTCTCCAGCACCTTGCATGGTATACAAGTTAAGGAAACTGGCCTGTAATTCAGTGCCTCTTGCCTGTCACCCTTTTTGTATATTGGGACCACGTTAGCTGTCTTCCAACTTTCTGGTAAGTCTCCTGTTTCCAGTGACCTGTTATACACCATTACATTACACGTGTGTAATGTGTGTGTGGTAGCCAGTGAGAGGAGCTGAGTGTGTAATGTGTGTGTGGTGGCCTGTGAGAGGTGCTGTGTGTGTGTGTAATGTGTGTGTGGTAGCCAGTGAGAGGAACTGAGTGTGTAATGTGTGTGTGGTGGCCAGTGAGAGGAGCTAAGTATGTAATGTGTGTGTGGTGGCCTGTGAAAGGAGCTATGTGTGTTGTAGCTAGTGAGAGGAGCTGAGTATGTAATATGTGTCGGGGGGTTCAGTGAGAATAATTGAGTGTGTGTAATGTGTGTGTGATGGCTAGTGAGAGGAGTTGAGTGTGTAATGTATGTGTGGTGGCCAGTTAGAGGAGCTGTGTGTGTAATGTGTGTGTGGGGGCCAGTGAGAGGAGTTGAGTGAGTAATGTGTGTGTGGTGGCTAGTGAGAGAAGCCGTGTGTGTAATGTGTGTGTGGTGGCCAGTGAGAGCATCTGAGTGTGTAATGTGTGTGGTGGCCAGTGAGTGTAGCAGAGTGTGTAATGTGTGTGTGTGTGGCGGCCAGTGTGAGGAGCTGTGTGTGTAATGTGTGTGTAGTGGCCAGTGAGAGGAGCTGAGTGTGTGTAATGTGTGTGAGGTGGCCAGTGAGAGGTGCTGAGTGTGTAATGTGTGTGTGGTAGCCAGTGAGAGGAGCTGAGTGTGTAATGTGTGTGTGGTGGCTTGTGAGAAGAGCTGTGTGTGTGTAATGTGTGTGTTGTGGCCAGTGAGAGGAGCTGAGTGTGTAATGTGTGTGTGGCGGCCAGTTAGAGGAGCTGAGTATGTAATGTGTGTGTGGTGTCCAGTGAGAGGAGCTGAGTGTGTAATGTGTGTGTGATGGCTTGTAAGAGGAGTTGTGTGTGTGTAATGTGTGTGTGGTAGCCAGTGAGAGGACCTGAGTGTGTAATGTGTGTGTGGAGGCCAGTGAGACGAGCTGTGTGTGTGTAATGTGTGTGTGTGTGGGGTTGCGAGTGAGAGGAGCTGAGTGTGTACTGTGTGTGTGATGGCTTGTAAGAGGAGCTGTGTGTGTGTGGTGTCCAGTGAGAGGAGCTGAGTGTGTAATGTGTGTGGTGGCTTGTGAGAGGAGCTGTGTGTGTGTAATGTGTGTGAATACCAGTGAGAGGAGCTGAGTGTGTAATGTGTGTCTGGGGGCCAGTAAGAGGAGGTGAGTGTGTGTAATGTGTGTGTGATGGCCATTGAATTGAATTGTGTGAGTAATGTGTGTGTGGTTGCCAGTGAGAGGAGCTGTGTGTGTAATGTGTGTGTGTGGTGGCCAGTGAGAGGAGCTCAGTGTGTAATGTGTGTGTGGTGGCCAGTGAGAGGAGCTGTGTGTAAAATGTGTGTAAGTGTGGCGGCCAGTAAGAGGAGCTGCTTGTGTAATGTGTGTGTGGTGACGAATGAGAGGAGCTGTGTGTGTAGTGTGAGTGTGGTGGCCACTGAGATGAGCTGTTTGTGTAATGTGTGTGTGGTGGCCAGTCAGAGGAGCTAAGTGTGTAATGTTTGTGTGGTGGCCAGTGAGAGGAGCTGTGTGTGTAATGTGTGTGTGGCGGCCAGTGAGAGGAGCTGTGTGTGTGTAATGCGTCTGTGGTAGCCAGTGAGAGGAGCTGAGTGTGTAATTTGTGTGTGGTGGCTTGTGAGCGGAGCTGTGTGTGTGTAATGTGTGTGTGGTAGCCAGTGAGAGGAGCTGAGTGTGTAATGTGTGTGTGGTGGCCGGTGAGAGAAGCTAAGTGTGTAATGGGTGTGTGGTGGCCAGTGAGAGGAGCTAAGTATGTAATGTGTGTGTGGTGGCCTGTGAGAGGAGCTGTGTGTTTGTAATGTGTGTGTAGTGGCGAGTGAGAGGAGCTGAGTGTGTAATGTGTATGTCGTGGCCACTGAGAGGAGCTGTTTGTGTAATGTGTGTGTGTGGTGGCCAGTCAGAGGAGCTAAGTGTGTAATGTTTGTGTGGTGGCCAAAGAGAGGAGCTGTGTGTGTAATGCGTGTGTGGTGGCCAGTGAGAAGAGCTGTGTGTGTAATGTGTGTGTGGAGGCCAGTGATTGAATCTGAGTGTGTAATGTGTGTGTGGTGGCCAAAGAGAGGAGCAGAGTGTGTAATGTATGTGTGGTGGCTAGTGAGGGGAGCTGTGTGTCTAATGTGGGTGTGGTGGCCAGTGACAGGAGCTGTGTGTGTAAAGTGTGTGTGGTGGCCAGTGCGAGGAGCTGACTGTGTAATGTGTGTGTGGTGGCCAGTGAGAGGAGCTGTTTGTGTAATGTGTGTGTGTGGTGGCCAGTGGGAAGAGCTCTGTGTGTAATGTGTGTGTGGTGGCCAGTGAGGGGAACTGTGTGTGTAATGTGTGTGTGGTGGCCAGTGAGAGGAGCTGTGTGTGTAATGTGTGTGTGGAGGCCAGTGAGAGGAGCTGACTGTGTAATGTGTGTGTGATGGCCAGTGAGAGGAGCTCTGTGTGTAATGTGAGTGTGGTGGCCAGTGAGAGGAGCTGTGTGTGTAATGTGTGTGTGGTGGCCAATGAGAGAAGCTGAGTGAGTAGTGTGTGTTTGGTGGCCTCTAAGAAGAGTTGAGTGTGTAATGTGTGTGGGGTGGCTAGTGAGAGGAGTTGAGTGTGTAATGTGTGTGTGGTAACCAGTGAGAGGAGCTGTGTGTGTAATGTGTGTGTGGTGGTCAGTGAGAGGATTTGAGTGAGTAATGTGTGTGTGGTGGCCAGTGAGAGGAGCTGTGTGTGTAATGTGTGTGTGGTGGCCAGTGAGATGAGTTGAGTGAGTAATGTGTGTGGTGGCCAGTGGGTGGATCTGTGTGTCTAATGAGTGTGTGTGGTGGCCAGTGAGAGGAGAAGTATGTGTAATGTGTGTGTGTGGTTGCCGGTGAGAGGAGCTTTGTGTGTAATGTGTGTGTGATGGCCAGTGAGAGGAGCTGTGTGTGAAATGGGTGTGTGTGTGGTGGCCAGTGAGAGGCACTGTGTATGTAATGTGTTTGTTGTGGCCAGTGAGAGGAGTTGAGTGTGTAATGTGTGTGTGGTGGCCAGTGAGAGGAGCTCTGTGTGTAATGTGTGTGTGTGTGTGGTGGCCAGTGAGAGGAGCTCTGTGTGTAATGTGTGTGTGTGTGGTGGCCAGTGAGAGGAGCTCTGTGTGTAATGTGTGTGTGTGTGTGGTGGCCAGTGAGAGGAGCTCTGTGTGTAATGTGTGTGTGTGTGGTGGCCAGTGAGAGGAGCTCTGTGTGTAATGTGTGTGTGTGTGGTGGCCAGTGAGAGGAGCTCTGTGTGTAATGTGTGTGTGTGTGGTGGCCAGTGAGAGGAGCTGTGTGTGTACTGTGTGTGTGGTGACCAGTGAGATGAGTTGAGTGAGTAATGTGTGTGTGGTGGCCAGTGAGAGGAGCTCTGTATGTAATGTGTGTGTGGTGGCCAGTGAGAGGAGTTGAGTGAGTAATGTGTGTGTGGTGGCCAGTGAGAGGAGCTGTGTGTGTAATGTGTGTGTGGTGGCCAGTGAGAGGAGTTGAGTGAGTAATGTGTGTGTGGTGGCCAGTGAGAGGAGGAGTTGAGTGAGTAATGTGTGTGTGGTGGCCAGTGAGCGGAGCTGTGTGTGTAATGTGTGTGTGGTGGCCAGTGAGAGGAGTTGAGTGAGTAATGTGTGTGTGGTGGCCAGTGAAAGGAGTTCAGTGAATAATGTGTGTGTGGTGGCCAGTGAGAGGAGTTGAGTGAGTAATGTGTGTGAGGTGGCCAGTGAAAGGAGTTGAGTGAGTAATGTGTGTGTGGTGGCCAGTGAGAGGAGGAGTTGAGTGAGTAATGTGTGTGTGGTGGCCAGTGAAAGAAGTTGAGTGAGAACTGTGTGTGTGGTGGCCAGTGAGAGGAGTTGAGTGAGTAATGTGTGTGTGGTGGCCAGTGAGAGGAGTTGAGTGAGTAATGTGTGTGTGATGGCCAGTGAGAGGAGTTGAGTGAGTAATGTGTGTGAGGTGGCCAGTGAAAGGAGTTGAGTGAGTAATGTGTGTGTGGTGGCCAGTGAGAGGAGTTGAGTGAGTAATGTGTGTGTGGTGGCCCGTGAAAGGAGTTGAGTGAGTAATGTGTGTGTGGTAGCCAGTGAGAGGAGTTGAGTGAGTAATGTGTGTGTGGTGGCCACTGAAAGGAGTTGAGTGAGTAATGTGTGTGTGGTGGCCAATGAGAGGAGTTGAGTGAGTAATGTGTGTGTTGTGGCTAGTGAAAGGAGTTGAGTGAGTAATGTGTGTGTGGTGGCCAGTGAGACGAGTTGAGTGAGTAATGTGTGTGTGGTGGCCAGTGAGAGGAGTTGAGTGAGTAATGTGTGTGTGGTGGCCAGTGTACTCACCTAATTTTTTTTTTTGTGAGGAGAGTGTGAGGAGCTGTGTGTGTAATGTGTGTGTGGTGGCCAGTAAGAGGAGTTGAGTGAGTAATTTGTGTGTGGTGGCCAGTGAGAGGAGCTGTGTGTGTAATGTGTGTGTGTGTGGTGGCCAGTGAGAGGAGCTGAGTGAGTAATGTGTGTGTGGTGGCCATTGAAAGGAGTTGAGTGAGTAATGTGTGTGTGGTGGCCAGTGAGAGGAGCTGAGTGAGTAATGTGTGTGTGTGTGTGTGGTGACCAGTGAGAGGAGCTGTGTGTGTAATGTGTGTGTTGTGGTCAGTGAGAGGAGTTGTGTGTGTAATGTGTGTGTGTGGTGGCCAGTGAGAGGAGTTGAGTGAGTAATGTGTGTCTGTTGGACAGAGAGGAGCTGTGTGTTTAATGTGTGTGTGGTGGCCAGTGAGAGGAGCTGTGTGTGTAATGTATGTGTGTTGGCCAGTGGGAGGAGTTACGTGAGTAATGAGTGTGTGGTGGACAGAGAGGAGCTGTGTGTTTAATGTGTGTGTGGTGGCCAGTGAGAGGAGCTGAGTGTGTAATGTGTGTGTGGTGGCCAGTGGGAGGAGCTGTGTGTGTAATGTGTGTGTGGTAGCCAGTGAGAGGAGCTGTGTCTAATGTGTGTGTGTGGTGGCCAGAGAGAGGAGTTGAGTGTGTAATGTGTGTGTGGTGGCCAATGAGAGAAGCTGAGTGAGTAGTGTGTGTGGTGGCCTCTAAGAAGAGTTGAGTGAGTAATGTGTGTGTGGTGGCCAGTGAGAGGAGCTGTGTGTGTAATGTGTGTGTGGTGGCCAGTGAGAGGTTTTGTGTGTCTAATGTGTGTGTGGTGGCCAGTGAGAGGATTTGAGTGAGTAATGTGTGTGTGGTGGCCAGTGAGAGGTTCTGTGTGTGTAATTTGTGTGTGGTGGCCAATGAGAGGATTTGAGTGAGTAATGTGTGTGTGGTAGCCAGTGAGTGGATCTGTATCTAATGTGTGTGTGTGTTGGCCAGTGAGAGGAGCTGTGTGTGTAATGTGTGTGTGGTGGCCAGTGAGAGGAGCTGTGTGTGTAATGTGTGTGTGGTGGCCAGTGAGAGGAGCTGTGTGTGTAATGTGTGTGGGGTGGCCAGTGAGATGAGTTGAGTGAGTAATGTGTGTGGGGTGGCTAGTGAGAGGAGTTGAGTGTGTAATGTGTGTGTGGTGGCCAGTGAGAGGAGCTGTGTGTGTAATGTGTGTGTGGTGGCCAGTGAGAGGATTTGAGTGAGTAATGTGTGTGTGGTGGCCAGTGAGAGGAGCTGTGTGTGTAATGTGTGTGTGGTGGCCAGTGAGAGGAGTTGAGTGAGTAATGTGTGTGTGGTGGCCAGTGAGAGGAGCTCTGTGTGTAATGTGTGTATGGTGGCCAGTGAGAGGAGTTGAGTAATGTGTGTGTGGTGGCCAGTGAGATGAGCTGTGTGTGTAATGTGTGTGTGGTGGCCAGTGAGAGGAGTTGAGTGAGTAATGTGTGTGTGGTGGCCAGTGAGAGGAGTTGAGTGAGTAATGTGTGTGTGGTGGCCAGTGAAAGGAGTTGAGTGAGTAATGTGTGTGTGGTGGCCAGTGAGAGGAGTTGAGTGAGTAATGTGTGTGTGGTGGCCCGTGAAAGGAGTTGAGTGAGTAATGTGTGTGTGGTAGCCAGTGAGAGGAGTTGAGTGAGTAATGTGTGTGTGGTGGCCAGTGAAAGGAGTTGAGTGAGTAATGTGTGTGTGTGGCCAGTGAGAGGAGTTGAGTGAGTAATGTGTGTGTGGTGGCCACTGAAAGGAGTTGAGTGAGTAATGTGTGTGTGGTGGCCAATGAGAGGAGTTGAGTGAGTAATGTGTGTGTTGTGGCTAGTGAAAGGAGTTGAGTGAGTAATGTGTGTGTGGTGGCCAGTGAGACGAGTTGAGTGAGTAATGTGTGTGTGGTGGCCAGTGAGAGGAGTTGAGTGAGTAATGTGTGTGTGGTGGCCAGTGTACTCACCTAATTTTTTTTTTTGTGAGGAGAGTGTGAGGAGCTGTGTGTGTAATGTGTGTGTGGTGGCCAGTAAGAGGAGTTGAGTGAGTAATTTGTGTGTGGTGGCCAGTGAGAGGAGCTGTGTGTGTAATGTGTGTGTGTGTGGTGGCCAGTGAGAGGAGCTGAGTGAGTAATGTGTGTGTGGTGGCCATTGAAAGGAGTTGAGTGAGTAATGTGTGTGTGGTGGCCAGTGAGAGGAGCTGAGTGAGTAATGTGTGTGTGTGTGTGTGGTGACCAGTGAGAGGAGCTGTGTGTGTAATGTGTGTGTTGTGGTCAGTGAGAGGAGTTGTGTGTGTAATGTGTGTGTGTGGTGGCCAGTGAGAGGAGTTGAGTGAGTAATGTGTGTCTGGTGGACAGAGAGGAGCTGTGTGTTTAATGTGTGTGTGGTGGCCAGTGAGAGGAGCTGTGTGTGTAATGTATGTGTGTTGGCCAGTGGGAGGAGTTACGTGAGTAATGAGTGTGTGGTGGACAGAGAGGAGCTGTGTGTTTAATGTGTGTGTGGTGGCCAGTGAGAGGAGCTGAGTGTGTAATGTGTGTGTGGTGGCCAGTGGGAGGAGCTGTGTGTGTAATGTGTGTGTGGTAGCCAGTGAGAGGAGCTGTGTCTAATGTGTGTGTGTGGTGGCCAGAGAGAGGAGTTGAGTGTGTAATGTGTGTGTGGTGGCCAATGAGAGAAGCTGAGTGAGTAGTGTGTGTGTGGTGGCCTCTAAGAAGAGTTGAGTGAGTAATGTGTGTGTGGTGGCCAGTGAGAGGAGCTGTGTGTGTAATGTGTGTGTGGTGGCCAGTGAGAGGTTTTGTGTGTCTAATGTGTGTGTGGTGGCCAGTGAGAGGATTTGAGTGAGTAATGTGTGTGTGGTGGCCAGTGAGAGGTTCTGTGTGTGTAATTTGTGTGTGGTGGCCAATGAGAGGATTTGAGTGAGTAATGTGTGTGTGGTAGCCAGTGAGTGGATCTGTATCTAATGTGTGTGTGTGTTGGCCAGTGAGAGGAGCTGTGTGTGTAATGTGTGTGTGGTGGCCAGTGAGAGGAGCTGTGTGTGTAATGTGTGTGTGGTGGCCAGTGAGAGGAGCTGTGTGTGTAATGTGTGTGGGGTGGCCAGTGAGATGAGTTGAGTGAGTAATGTGTGTGTTGTGGCTAGTGAAAGGAGTTGAGTGAGTAATGTGTGTGTGGTGGCCAGTGAGACGAGTTGAGTGAGTAATGTGTGTGTGGTGGCCAGTGAGAGGAGTTGAGTGAGTAATGTGTGTGTGGTGGCCAGTGTACTCACCTAATTTTTTTTTTTGTGAGGAGAGTGTGAGGAGCTGTGTGTGTAATGTGTGTGTGGTGGCCAGTAAGAGGAGTTGAGTGAGTAATTTGTGTGTGGTGGCCAGTGAGAGGAGCTGTGTGTGTAATGTGTGTGTGTGTGGTGGCCAGTGAGAGGAGCTGAGTGAGTAATGTGTGTGTGGTGGCCATTGAAAGGAGTTGAGTGAGTAATGTGTGTGTGGTGGCCAGTGAGAGGAGCTGAGTGAGTAATGTGTGTGTGTGTGTGTGGTGACCAGTGAGAGGAGCTGTGTGTGTAATGTGTGTGTTGTGGTCAGTGAGAGGAGTTGTGTGTGTAATGTGTGTGTGTGGTGGCCAGTGAGAGGAGTTGAGTGAGTAATGTGTGTCTGGTGGACAGAGAGGAGCTGTGTGTTTAATGTGTGTGTGGTGGCCAGTGAGAGGAGCTGTGTGTGTAATGTATGTGTGTTGGCCAGTGGGAGGAGTTACGTGAGTAATGAGTGTGTGGTGGACAGAGAGGAGCTGTGTGTTTAATGTGTGTGTGGTGGCCAGTGAGAGGAGCTGAGTGTGTAATGTGTGTGTGGTGGCCAGTGGGAGGAGCTGTGTGTGTAATGTGTGTGTGGTAGCCAGTGAGAGGAGCTGTGTCTAATGTGTGTGTGTGGTGGCCAGAGAGAGGAGTTGAGTGTGTAATGTGTGTGTGGTGGCCAATGAGAGAAGCTGAGTGAGTAGTGTGTGTGTGGTGGCCTCTAAGAAGAGTTGAGTGAGTAATGTGTGTGTGGTGGCCAGTGAGAGGAGCTGTGTGTGTAATGTGTGTGTGTGGTGGCCAGTGAGAGGTTTTGTGTGTCTAATGTGTGTGTGGTGGCCAGTGAGAGGATTTGAGTGAGTAATGTGTGTGTGGTGGCCAGTGAGAGGTTCTGTGTGTGTAATTTGTGTGTGGTGGCCAATGAGAGGATTTGAGTGAGTAATGTGTGTGTGGTAGCCAGTGAGTGGATCTGTATCTAATGTGTGTGTGTGTTGGCCAGTGAGAGGAGCTGTGTGTGTAATGTGTGTGTGGTGGCCAGTGAGAGGAGCTGTGTGTGTAATGTGTGTGTGGTGGCCAGTGAGAGGAGCTGTGTGTGTAATGTGTGTGGGGTGGCCAGTGAGATGAGTTGAGTGAGTAATGTGTGTGGGGTGGCTAGTGAGAGGAGTTGAGTGTTTAATGTGTGTGTGGTGGCCAGTGAGAGGAGCTGAGTGTGTAATGTGTGTGTGGTGGCCAGTGGGAGGAGCTGTGTGTGTAATGTGTGTGTGGTAGCCAGTGAGAGGAGCTGTGTCTAATGTGTGTGTGTGGTGGCCAGAGAGAGGAGTTGAGTGTGTAATGTGTGTGTGGTGGCCAATGAGAGAAGCTGAGTGAGTAGTGTGTGTGGTGGCCTCTAAGAAGAGTTGAGTGAGTAATGTGTGTGTGGTGGCCAGTGAGAGGAGCTGTGTGTGTAATGTGTGTGTGGTGGCCAGTGAGAGGTTTTGTGTGTCTAATGTGTGTGTGGTGGCCAGTGAGAGGATTTGTGTGAGTAATGTGTGTGTGGTGGCCAGTGAGAGGTTCTGTGTGTGTAATTTGTGTGTGGTGGCCAATGAGAGGATTTGAGTGAGTAATGTGTGTGTGGTAGCCAGTGAGTGGATCTGTATCTAATGTGTGTGTGTGTTGGCCAGTGAGAGGAGCTGTGTGTGTAATGTGTGTGTGGTGGCCAGTGAGAGGAGCTGTGTGTGTAATGTGTGTGTGGTGGCCAGTGAGAGGAGCTGTGTGTGTAATGTGTGTGGGGTGGCCAGTGAGATGGGTTGAGTGAGTAATGTGTGTGGGGTGGCTAGTGAGAGGAGTTGAGTGTGTAATGTGTGTGTGGTGGCCAGTGAGAGGAGCTGTGTGTGTAATGTGTGTGTGGTGGCCAGTGAGAGGATTTGAGTGAGTAATGTGTGTGTGGTGGCCAGTGAGAGGAGCTGTGTGTGTAATGTGTGTGTGGTGGCCAGTGAGAGGAGTTGAGTGAGTAATGTGTGTGTGGTGGCCAGTGAGAGGAGCTCTGTGTGTAATGTGTGTATGGTGGCCAGTGAGAGGAGTTGAGTAATGTGTGTGTGGTGGCCAGTGAGATGAGCTGTGTGTGTAATGTGTGTGTGGTGGCCAGTGAGAGGAGTTGAGTGAGTAATGTGTGTGTGGTGGCCAGTGAGAGGAGTTGAGTGAGTAATGTGTGTGTGGTGGCCAGTGAAAGGAGTTGAGTGAGTAATGTGTGTGTGGTGGCCAGTGAGAGGAGTTGAGTGAGTAATGTGTGTGTTGTGGCCCGTGAAAGGAGTTGAGTGAGTAATGTGTGTGTGGTAGCCAGTGAGAGGAGTTGAGTGAGTAATGTGTGTGTGGTGGCCAGTGAAAGGAGTTGAGTGAGTAATGTGTGTGTGTGGCCAGTGAGAGGAGTTGAGTGAGTAATGTGTGTGTGGTGGCCACTGAAAGGAGTTGAGTGAGTAATGTGTGTGTGGTGGCCAATGAGAGGAGTTGAGTGAGTAATGTGTGTGTTGTGGCTAGTGAAAGGAGTTGAGTGAGTAATGTGTGTGTGGTGGCCAGTGAGACGAGTTGAGTGAGTAATGTGTGTGTGGTGGCCAGTGAGAGGAGTTGAGTGAGTAATGTGTGTGTGGTGGCCAGTGTACTCACCTAATTTTTTTTTTTGTGAGGAGAGTGTGAGGAGCTGTGTGTGTAATGTGTGTGTGGTGGCCAGTAAGAGGAGTTGAGTGAGTAATTTGTGTGTGGTGGCCAGTGAGAGGAGCTGTGTGTGTAATGTGTGTGTGTGTGGTGGCCAGTGAGAGGAGCTGAGTGAGTAATGTGTGTGTGGTGGCCATTGAAAGGAGTTGAGTGAGTAATGTGTGTGTGGTGGCCAGTGAGAGGAGCTGAGTGAGTAATGTGTGTGTGTGTGTGTGGTGACCAGTGAGAGGAGCTGTGTGTGTAATGTGTGTGTTGTGGTCAGTGAGAGGAGTTGTGTGTGTAATGTGTGTGTGTGGTGGCCAGTGAGAGGAGTTGAGTGAGTAATGTGTGTCTGGTGGACAGAGAGGAGCTGTGTGTTTAATGTGTGTGTGGTGGCCAGTGAGAGGAGCTGTGTGTGTAATGTATGTGTGTTGGCCAGTGGGAGGAGTTACGTGAGTAATGAGTGTGTGGTGGACAGAGAGGAGCTGTGTGTTTAATGTGTGTGTGGTGGCCAGTGAGAGGAGCTGAGTGTGTAATGTGTGTGTGGTGGCCAGTGGGAGGAGCTGTGTGTGTAATGTGTGTGTGGTAGCCAGTGAGAGGAGCTGTGTCTAATGTGTGTGTGTGGTGGCCAGAGAGAGGAGTTGAGTGTGTAATGTGTGTGTGGTGGCCAATGAGAGAAGCTGAGTGAGTAGTGTGTGTGTGGTGGCCTCTAAGAAGAGTTGAGTGAGTAATGTGTGTGTGGTGGCCAGTGAGAGGAGCTGTGTGTGTAATGTGTGTGTGGTGGCCAGTGAGAGGTTTTGTGTGTCTAATGTGTGTGTGGTGGCCAGTGAGAGGATTTGAGTGAGTAATGTGTGTGTGGTGGCCAGTGAGAGGTTCTGTGTGTGTAATTTGTGTGTGGTGGCCAATGAGAGGATTTGAGTGAGTAATGTGTGTGTGGTAGCCAGTGAGTGGATCTGTATCTAATGTGTGTGTGTGTTGGCCAGTGAGAGGAGCTGTGTGTGTAATGTGTGTGTGGTGGCCAGTGAGAGGAGCTGTGTGTGTAATGTGTGTGTGGTGGCCAGTGAGAGGAGCTGTGTGTGTAATGTGTGTGGGGTGGCCAGTGAGATGAGTTGAGTGAGTAATGTGTGTGGGGTGGCTAGTGAGAGGAGTTGAGTGTGTAATGTGTGTGTGGTGGCCAGTGAGAGGAGCTGTGTGTGTAATGTGTGTGTGGTGGCCAGTGAGAGGATTTGAGTGAGTAATGTGTGTGTGGTGGCCAGTGAGAGGAGCTGTGTGTGTAATGTGTGTGTGGTGGCCAGTGAGAGGAGTTGAGTGAGTAATGTGTGTGTGGTGGCCAGTGAGAGGAGCTCTGTGTGTAATGTGTGTGTGGTGGCCAGTGAGAGGAGTTGAGTAATGTGTGTGTGGTGGCCAGTGAGATGAGCTGTGTGTGTAATGTGTGTGTGGTGGCCAGTGAGAGGAGTTGAGTGAGTAATGTGTGTGTGGTGGCCAGTGAGAGGAGTTGAGTGAGTAATGTGTGTGTGGTGGCCAGTGAAAGGAGTTGAGTGAGTAATGTGTGTGTGGTGGCCAGTGAGAGGAGTTGAGTGAGTAATGTGTGTGTGGTGGCCAGTGAAAGGAGTTGAGTGAGTAATGTGTGTGTGGTGGCTAGTGAGAGGAGTTGAGTGAGTAATGTGTGTGTGGTGACCAGTGAGAGGAGCTGTGTGTGTGTGTGGTGGCCAGTGAGAGGAGCTGTGTGTGTAATGTGTGTGTGGTGGCCAGTAAGAGGAGTTGAGTGAGTAATTTGTGTGTGATGGCCAGTGAGAGGAGCTGTGTGTAATGTGTGTGTGGTGGCCATTGAAAGGAGTTGAGTGAGTAATGTGTGTGTGGTGGCCAGTGAAAGGAGTTGAGTGAGTAATGTGTGTGTGGTGGCCAGTGAGAGGAGTTGAGTGAGTAATGTGTGTGTGGTGACCAGTGAGAGGAGCTGTGTGTGTAATGTGTGTGTGTGTGGTGGCCAGTGAGAGAAGCTGTGTGTTTAATGTGTGTGTGTGTGGTGGCCAGTGAGAGGAGCTGACTGTGTAACGTGTGTGTGGTGGCCAATGACAGGAGCTGAGTGTGTAATGTGTGTGTGGTGGCCAGTGATAGGAGCTGAGTGTGTAATGTGTGTGTGGTGGCCAGTGAGAGAAGCTGAGTGTGTAATGTGTGTGTGGTGGCCAGTGAGAGAAGCTGAGTGTGTAATGTGTGTGTGGTGGCCGGTGGGAGGAGCTGTGCGTGTGTGTAATGTGTGTGTGGTGGCCAGTGTGAGGAGCTGAGTGTGTAATGTGTGTGTGGTGGCCAGTGAGAGGAGATGAGTGAGTAATGTGTGTGTGGTGGCCAGTGAGAGGAGCTCTGTGTGTAATGTGTGTGTGGTGGCCAGTGAGAGGAGTTGAGTGAGTAATGTGTGTGTGGTGGCCAGTGAGAGGAGCTGTGTGTGTAATGTGTGTGTGGTGGCCAGTGAGAGGAGTTGAGTGAGTAATGTGTGTGTGGTGGCCAGTGAAAGGAGTTGAGTGAGTAATGTGTGTTTGGTGGCCAGTGAGAGGCGTTGAGTGAGTAATGTGTGTGTGGTGGCCAGTGAAAGGAGTTGAGTGAGTAATGTGTGTGTGGTGGCCAGTGAGAGGAGTTGAGTGAGTAATGTGTGTGTGGTGGCCAGTGAAAGGAGTTGAGTGAGTAATGTGTGTGTGGTGGCCAGTGAGAGGAGTTGAGTGAGTAATGTGTGTGTGGTGGCCAGTGAGAGGAGTTGAGTGAGTAATGTGTGTGTGGTGGCCAGTGAGAGGAGTTGAGTGAGTAATGTGTGAGTGGTGGCCAATAAGACGAGTTGAGTGAGTAATGTGTGTGTGGTGGCCAGTGAAAGGAGTTGAGTGAATAATGTGTGTGTGGTGGCTAGTGAGAGGAGCTGTGTGTGGTGGCTAGTGAGAGGAGCTGAGTGAGTAATGTGTGTGTGGTAGCCAGTGAGAGGAGCTGTGTGTGTAATGTGTGTGTGGTTGCCAGTGAGAGGAGCTGAGTGTGTAATGTGTGTGTGGTGGCCAGTGAGAGGAGCTGAGTGTGTAATGCGTGTGTGTCGTGGCCAGTGAGAGGATCTGTGTTTGTAATGTGTGTGTGTGGTGGCCAGTGAGAGGAGATGTGTGTGTAATGTGTGTGTGGTTGCCAGTGAGAGGAGCTGTATTTGTAATGTGTGTGTGTGTGTGGTGGCCAGTGAGAGGAGCTGTGTGTGTAATGTGTGTGTGGTTGCCAGTGAGAGGAGCTGAGTGTGTAATGTGTGTGTGTGTGTGGTGGCCAGTGAGAGGAGCTGTGTGTGTAATGTGTGTGTGGTGGCCAGTGAGAGGAGCTGTGTGTGTAATGTGTGTGGGGTGGCCAGTGAGATGAGTTGAGTGAGTAATGTGTGTGGGGTGGCTAGTGAGAGGAGTTGAGTGTGTAATGTGTGTGTGGTGGCCAGTGAGAGGAGCTGTGTGTGTAATGTGTGTGTGGTGGCCAGTGAGAGGATTTGAGTGAGTAATGTGTGTGTGGTGGCCAGTGAGAGGAGCTGTGTGTGTAATGTGTGTGTGGTGGCCAGTGAGAGGAGTTGAGTGAGTAATGTGTATGTGGTGGCCAGTGAGAGGAGCTCTGTGTGTAATGTGTGTGTGGTGGCCAGTGAGAGGAGTTGAGTAATGTGTGTGTGGTGGCCAGTGAGATGAGCTGTGTGTGTAATGTGTGTGTGGTGGCCAGTGAGAGGAGTTGAGTGAGTAATGTGTGTGTGGTGGCCAGTGAGAGGAGTTGAGTGAGTAATGTGTGTGTGGTGGCCAGTGAAAGGAGTTGAGTGAGTAATGTGTGTGTGGTGGCCAGTGAGAGGAGTTGAGTGAGTAATGTGTGTGTGGTGGCCAGTGAAAGGAGTTGAGTGAGTAATGTGTGTGTGGTGGCTAGTGAGAGGAGTTGAGTGAGTAATGTGTGTGTGGTGACCAGTGAGAGGAGCTGTGTGTGTGTGTGGTGGCCAGTGAGAGGAGCTGTGTGTGTAATGTGTGTGTGGTGGCCAGTAAGAGGAGTTGAGTGAGTAATTTGTGTGTGATGGCCAGTGAGAGGAGCTGTGTGTAATGTGTGTGTGGTGGCCATTGAAAGGAGTTGAGTGAGTAATGTGTGTGTGGTGGCCAGTGAAAGGAGTTGAGTGAGTAATGTGTGTGTGGTGGCCAGTGAGAGGAGTTGAGTGAGTAATGTGTGTGTGGTGACCAGTGAGAGGAGCTGTGTGTGTAATGTGTGTGTGTGTGGTGGCCAGTGAGAGAAGCTGTGTGTTTAATGTGTGTGTGTGTGGTGGCCAGTGAGAGGAGCTGACTGTGTAACGTGTGTGTGGTGGCCAATGACAGGAGCTGAGTGTGTAATGTGTGTGTGGTGGCCAGTGATAGGAGCTGAGTGTGTAATGTGTGTGTGGTGGCCAGTGAGAGAAGCTGAGTGTGTAATGTGTGTGTGGTGGCCAGTGAGAGAAGCTGAGTGTGTAATGTGTGTGTGGTGGCCGGTGGGAGGAGCTGTGTGTGTGTGTAATGTGTGTGTGGTGGCCAGTGTGAGGAGCTGAGTGTGTAATGTGTGTGTGGTGGCCAGTGAGAGGAGCTGAGTGAGTAATGTGTGTGTGGTGGCCAGTGAGAGGAGCTCTGTGTGTAATGTGTGTGTGGTGGCCAGTGAGAGGAGTTGAGTGAGTAATGTGTGTGTGGTGGCCAGTGAGAGGAGCTGTGTGTGTAATGTGTGTGTGGTGGCCAGTGAGAGGAGTTGAGTGAGTAATGTGTGTGTGGTGGCCAGTGAAAGGAGTTGAGTGAGTAATGTGTGTTTGGTGGCCAGTGAGAGGCGTTGAGTGAGTAATGTGTGTGTGGTGGCCAGTGAAAGGAGTTGAGTGAGTAATGTGTGTGTGGTGGCCAGTGAGAGGAGTTGAGTGAGTAATGTGTGTGTGGTGGCCAGTGAAAGGAGTTGAGTGAGTAATGTGTGTGTGGTGGCCAGTGAGAGGAGTTGAGTGAGTAATGTGTGTGTGGTGGCCAGTGAGAGGAGTTGAGTGAGTAATGTGTGTGTGGTGGCCAGTGAGAGGAGTTGAGTGAGTAATGTGTGAGTGGTGGCCAGTAAGACGAGTTGAGTGAGTAATGTGTGTGTGGTGGCCAGTGAAAGGAGTTGAGTGAATAATGTGTGTGTGGTGGCTAGTGAGAGGAGCTGTGTGTGGTGGCTAGTGAGAGGAGCTGAGTGAGTAATGTGTGTGTGGTAGCCAGTGAGAGGAGCTGTGTGTGTAATGTGTGTGTGGTTGCCAGTGAGAGGAGCTGAGTGTGTAATGTGTGTGTGGTGGCCAGTGAGAGGAGCTGAGTGTGTAATGCGTGTGTGTCGTGGCCAGTGAGAGGATCTGTGTTTGTAATGTGTGTGTGTGGTGGCCAGTGAGAGGAGATGTGTGTGTAATGTGTGTGTGGTTGCCAGTGAGAGGAGCTGTATTTGTAATGTGTGTGTGTGTGTGGTGGCCAGTGAGAGGAGCTGTGTGTGTAATGTGTGTGTGGTTGCCAGTGAGAGGAGCTGAGTGTGTAATGTGTGTGTGTGTGTGGTGGCCAGTGAGAGGAGCTGTGTGTAATGTGTGTGGTGGCTGAATCTTCTCTAACTTTGTCTTGTGTTTAACTAAGTATGGACTCTAGGTTTAACTAGGTATTATTATGGGTTGGGTATTGTGGTGTTGATCCTTCTTTATGGACAACCCCAACCCAAAACTCGGTAGAGTGCTTATACTTTACCAGGTGATCACCCTGGGCGCTTCTGGCTCTTGGAGAGGGGCTCAACGTCTTATGTTTAGGGGATGCAGCTCCAATACTTAGCCTCGTTGTTACGTGCACACACCCACTCGAGCCGCTGTGACTCCCCACTCTCTCCTTATGTGATATGATCTCCTCAATCCCCTTTGACTTATTAGTTTTCTGTTCTTCCCTGTCCACAGCTGTGGTTCTTGGTTCTCTCTCTCTCTCTCTCTCCTTCTTTCCTACTTCCTGGGAAGCCTCACTAGGACAAGGGCAAACACCAGCAAATTTGAATACATTTACTGGACAAAGCACATACACAATACATACACACATGTAATGATAATAATAATGAATCCTACACTCAATACTATTTCAGTCAGGTTGTACTCCAACACCATCAGAACTCTATCATCTGCTTATCAAGTGGTATCCTATCTCCTGATTCACCACCTAACACTACCAACCTCCTCAAGTAGGTCAAGTCCTATAATACAATATTGCACTATCAGCAAGAGAATATATATGTCTATAAACATGTGCAAGGAAAACCAGCGTACGGCTGCAATAACATAAATATTAGTATAAATGTTCCTTGATATACAACAATGATCAATCGATCACCCTATCAGTCTTAGAACACATATGTATGTCTCTGCAGGTAATCCAGCCTACGACTGTAACTCTATACTTCAGTATAAACACTCCTTGGCACAAAAATGGCAAACAATCACTCACCTCTCACTGCATCTTGCACGCTAATGACAACTAAACACTCCACTAACTCCCTACAAGTTATCAACCAGAACTTCCCGTCCACATCTGGAAGTTCACTACCCTGACATCTTTAGGTTCTTCCGGGTTTAACTACCAGGATCCTCCGCAGCTCTTCCAGGCTGCTACACCATGAAGTCTTCCTTGAGCAACTATGGTGCTTCACCACCTCTACCAGGGTCCTCCACAGCTCTCCTGGCTGCTACACCATGAAGTCTTCCTTGATCGACAATGGTGCTTCACCACTGGTATCACAAAACTTGTGAAACTTCATTCCATTACTTCTCTTCTCACAGCTCGAGGTTCTCTTCCTCCCTGTATGGCTGCTCTCCCACAGAGCTCAGTACTTTCCACTACCTTGGAGTCTCATCAACTGTGCTGGCTTCGAAGTTCTCAGCAACTTCTTCCAAAGACAAACCTACAACCCATTGACACTCCAATAAAAACGTTTCCCCTTAAACACATAGACAAAATAATCCACACAATATGTTTGCATCCAACATCTATCTGCTCTCTACATACTGTGAGAGTGGACTCCCCCATTTGGGCTGGTCCATGCTCCGCCCGGCCAGGCGGCCCTCGAGGCAGCTACCCTGCCAGGAGCTGGGCTCCCTCAGTCATCTGCCAGCGCTCAGAGGAGACGGACGTCACTCCATCCTCCAGGACGTTCCTCCATCTCCACAATCTTATTTTAGGCCTTCTGTCTTACCAAAACATGTCTAACTTATCAATAAACATTCGTTACTGTCGCTGGGCACACGACCAACTACAAGTAATCACTATAAACTGGCTTAAAATCGTGCTTACCACAGATTGTCTAGTCGAGGGCGCTCTCCCTCTGACGGAGTCCGATCAGGGCGCTCCCACGGCCCACGATAATGTCTCTGGGCGGCTTAACAAACTCTTCTTGCCGTCCAGGACTTGAGACCTCACGTTCCCAGCTCGATTCCACAGCTGGAACGTCAGCACACTTCCTTTCTCTTGAAGGTATATCCAACAGGGGGTCCTCTCCAGGGGGAGCTCAAACGGAGTGCAGCTTCCCCTCACGATGTCTGATACTCAAGTG
Organism: Procambarus clarkii; assembly: GCF_040958095.1. NCBI lineage: Eukaryota > Metazoa > Arthropoda > Malacostraca > Decapoda > Cambaridae > Procambarus > Procambarus clarkii. Next base: position 33,405,617 of record NC_091196.1, on the reverse strand, counting down.
GGGTCAAAGCCCTCCCGAAGCGAGCCTCACGCCTCCAGCAAGTTATCCACATCTCATAACCAGTCATTTATCTATTTTCTTATTCACTGCCCATATTCTTAAACTCTGTAAAATTTACCCAATTATTTTTCCATATGAATCTTCATGTCTGTATATCTCCGACCTCCTAGTCAGGTCAGGCTTGATAGAATAATTCTCAAAGGGAAGACTCGTTTTTCGGCTGCCTGGGATCATAACAGTATGGATAGTGTGTGTGGTTACCAGTGAGTTACTAAGTGTATAATGTGTGTGAGGTGGCCTGTGAGAGGAGCTCTGTGTGGAATGTTTTTGGAACTGGGTGTGAAATGTGTGTATTCACCTAGTTGTGTTTGCGGGGGTTGAGCTTTGCTCTTTCGGCTCGCCTCTCAACTGTCAATCAACTGTTTACTAACTACTTTTTTTCCCCCACACCCCACACACACCCCAGGAAGCAGCTCGTGACAGCTGACTAACTCCCAGGCACCAATTTACTGCTAGCAAACTGGGGTCTTCAGGGTGAAAGAAACTTTGCCCATTTGTTTGTACCTGGTGCAGGAATCGAACCCGCGCCACAGAATTGCGAGTACTGCGCACTATCCACCAGGCTACCAGGCCCCGTGAGGTGTATGGTGGTCAGTGAGAGGCACTGAGAGTATAATGTGTATGTGGTGGCCAGTGAGAGGTTATGAGTGTGTAATGTGTGTGTGTGGTGGCCAGTGAGAGGATCTGAGTGTGTAATGTGTGTGTGTGTGTGGTGGCCAGTGAGAGGATCTGAGTGTGTAATGTGTGTGTGTGTGTGTGGTGGCCAGTGAGAGGAGCTGTGTGTGTAATATGTGTGTGGTGGCTAGTGAGAGGAGCTGAGTGTGTAATATGTGTGTGGTGGCTAGTGAGAGGAGCTGAGTGTGTAATGTGTGTGTACTCACCTAATTGTACTCACTTAATTGTTCTTGCGGTTGGGTGAGCTTTGGCTCTTTGGTCCCGCCTCTCAACTGTCAATCAACGTGTGAACAGATTCTTGAGCCTACTGGGCTCTATCATATCTACATTTGAAACTGTGTATGGAGTCAGCCTCCACCACATCACTGCCTAAAGCTTTCCATTTATTAACTACTCTGACACTTAAAAAATGTTTCTAACGTTCCTGAGGCTCATCAGGATACTAAGTTTCCACCTGTGTCCCCTTGTTCGCGTCCCAAGAGTTTGGGACGTTCTAAAGAGTTTGTCTTTGTCCAACCTGTCAATTCCCCTGAAAATTTTGTAGGTAGTTATCATGTCTCCTCTTACTCATCTGTTTTCCAGGGATGTGAGGTTCAGCTCCTTTAGCCTTTCCTCGTAGCTCATTCTTCTCAGTTCCGGGACGAGCCTGGTGGCATTCCGCTAAATCTTCTCTAACTTGGTCTTGTGTTTAACTAGGTATGGACTGCAGGCTGGAGCTGCATACTCCAGGATTGGTCTTACATAAGTGGTATACAGAGTCCTGAACGATTCCTTACACAAGTTTCTAAAGGCAGTTCTTATGTTGGCCAGTCTAGCATATGCCGCTGATGATATTCTTTTGATGTGGGCCTCTGGGGACAGGTTCGATGTGATATCAACTCCCAGATTTTTCTCTCTATTTGACTCTTGCAGGATTTCACCTCCCAGATGATACCTTGTGTTCAGCCTCCTGCTCCCTTCGCCTAATTACATTACCTTACTCTTTCCTGAGTTGAACTTTAGCAGCCATTTTCTAGACCATTCCTCCAGTTTGTCGAGGTCATCCTGTAGTCTCTGTCTATCTTCATCCGTCATGATTCTTCTCATTATTTTTGCATCATCAGCAAACATTAAGAGGAACGAGTCTACACCCTTCGGAAGATCGTTCACATATATTAGAAACAGGATGGGTCCAAGTACTGAGCCCTGTGGGACTCCGCTGGTGACATCTCGCCACTCTGATGTCTCTCCCCTCACCGTTACTCGCTGTTTTCTGTTGCTTAAGTACTCCCTTATCCACTGGAGCACCTTCCCTTTTACTCCTGCCTGTTGCTCCAACTTTTTTAACAGCCTTTTATGGGGTACTATGTCAAAGCTTTCTGGCAGTCCAGGAAAATGCAGTCGGCCAACCCTTCTCTTTCCTGGCTAATTTTTGTTGCCTTGTCATAGAATTCTATTAAACCTGTGAGGCACGATTTACCATCCCTGAACCCATGTTGGTGGTGTGTTACAAAGTTATTTCCCTCCAGATGCTCTACGAGCCTTTTCCTCACAATCTTCTCCATCACCTTGCATTGTATACAAGTTAGAGAAACTGGTCTGTAGTTCAGTGCCTCTTGCCTGTCACCCTTCTTGTATATTGGGACCACGTTAGCTGTCTTCCAACTTTCTGGTAATTCTCCTGTTTCCAGTGACCTGTTATACGCCATAGCGAGTGTCACACTTAGTGCTTCTGCACCTTCCTTTAGTATCCATTTTGAGATTCTGTCAGGCCCAACAGCCTTTATCACATCCAGCTTCAGCAGACACTTTTTGACCTCATCACTGATCATCACTGGTGAGGTCAAATTCCTCCAAGGTTGCTTGGTTTGCCTCCTCCTCATTTAGTGCTGGGGCTTCTCCTTGTTCTATTATGAAGACCTCCTGGAATCTCTTGTTGAGTTCTTCACACACCTTGTCATTCTCTGTGTATCTGTTCTCCGCTTTTCTCAGTTACATCTCTTGTTCGTTCACTGCTGTTTTCTTCCTGATGTGGCTGTGGAGCAGCTTTGGTTGGGTCTTGGCTTTACTGGCTATGTCATTTTCAAACTGTCTCTCTGCTTCCCTCCATCTCTCTGAGGTACTCATTTCTGGCCCTCTTGTATCTCTCCCTGCTCTCCGGTGTTCTGTTATTTCTGTAGTTTCTCCATGTTCTTTTACTCAGTTGTTTCGCTACCTTGCATCCCTGGTTGAACCACGGGTTTTTCTGTTGTTTTTCGTTTTCTCATTTTGGACGGGGATAAACCTGTCTGCAGCTTCATGACACTTTTGGGTGACAAAATCCATCATGTCCTGTACATTTTTGTCTCTAAGTCCTGTGTCCCAAGGTATTCCCCTGAGGAAGTTTCTCATCTCGTTATATTTTCCTCTTCGGTAATTTAGTCTTTTTCCCTCTGCTCCCATCCTTGGATAGGTTATTCCTATCTCCACCAAGTACTCAAAGGTCAGTACACTGTGGTCACTCATTCCTATGGGGGCTTCAACTTTGACTTCCTTTATTTCTGACTCATTCAGGGTGAATATCGAGTCGAGTCTAGGTAGTTCATCATTGCCTCTCACTCTTGTGGGTTCCTTGACATGCTGGCTCAGAAAATTCCTTGTTGCCACTTCCAAGAGTTTAGCTCTCCACGTATCTGCACCTCCATGTGGGTCCCCATTCTCCCAGTCTATCTTTCCATGGTTGAAATCGATCTTGATTAAGAGCCTTGAGCCATTCCTGCAGGCAACTGAAGCTGCTCTCTCTATTATATTAATCGTTGCCATGTTGTACCTATCAAACTCCTGTCTAGGACTTCAGTCATTTAGGGGAGGGTTGTATATGACTGCCACTATTATCTAAGGTCCACCCATTGTTATAGTTCCAGTTATGTAATCTCTGAACCCGTCACAGTCCAGAATTTCCATCTCATCAAAACTCCAGTCCTTCCTTATCAGCAAGGCCACTCCTCCACCTCCCTTCCCTCTCTTTCCTTACTATATAGTAGTCCTTTGGAAACACAGCATCTGTTATGACTCCTGACAATTTTGTTTCCGTGAGTCCTATTACATCAAAGTTTTCTTCTTCCGCCCTTGTGTGTGTGGTGGCCAGTGAATGGAGCTGTGTGAGTAATGCGTGTGTGGTGGCCAGTGAGAGGAGCTGTGTGAGTAATGTGTGTGTGGTGGCCAGTGAGAGGAGCTGAGTGTGTAATGTGTGTGTGGTGGCCAGTGAGAGTTACTAAGTGTGTAATGTGTGTGTGGTGGGCAGTGAGAGGAACTGAGTGTGTAAGTGTGTTTGGTAAACAGTGAGAGGATCTCAGTGTGTAATATGAGTGTGGAGGCCTGTGTGTGAGGAACTGAGTTTGAAATATGTGTGTGGTTGCCAGTGAGACGATCTGAGTGTGTAATCTGTGTGTACTCACCTAGTACTCACCTAGTTGTGTTTACGGGGGTTGAGCTTTGGCTCTTTGGTCCCGCCTCTCAACTGTCAATCAACAGGTGTACAGATTCCTGAGCCTACTGGGCTCTATCATATCTACATTTGAAACTGTGTATGGAGTCAGCCTCCACCACATCACTGCCCAGTGCATTCCATTTATTAACTACTCTGACACTGAAAAAAATCTTTCTAACGTCTCTGTGGCTCATCTGGGTACTAAGTTTCCACCTGTACCCCCTAGTTCGTGTTCCACCCGCGCTAAAGAGTTTTTCTTTGTCCACCCTATCAATTTCCCTGAGAATTTTGTAGGTGGTTATCATGTCTCCCCTTGCTCTTCTGTTTTCCAGGGTTGTGAGGTTCAGCTCCCTTAGCCTTTCCTCGTAACTCATTCCTCTCAGTTCTGGGACCATTCTGGTGGTATACCTCTGAATCTTCTCTAACTTCGTCTTGTGTTTAACTAGGTATGGACTGCAGGCTGGAGCTGCATACTCCAGGATTGGTCTTACATAAGTGGTATACAGGGTCTTGAACGATTCCTTACCCAAGTTTCTAAAGGCAGTTCTTATGTTGGCCAGTCTAGCATATGCCGCTGATGATATCCTTTTGATGTGGGCCTTTGGGGACAGGTTCGGTGTGATATCGACCCCCAGATCTTTCTCTCTATTTGACTCTTGTAGGATTTCACCTCTCAGATGGTACCATGTGTTCAGCCTTCTGCTCCCTTCGCCTAATTTTATTACTTTACACTTTCCTGAGTTGAACTTTAGCAGCCATTTTCTAGACCATTCCTCCAGTTTGTCCAGGTCGTCCTGTAGTCTCTGTCTATCTTCATCTGTTTTGATTCTTCTCATAATTTTTGCATCGTCAACAAACATTGAGAGGAATGAGTCTATACCCTCTGGAAGGTCGTTTACATATACTAGAAACAGGATGGGTCCAAGTACAGAGCCCTGTGGAACCCCGCTGGTACATCTCGTTCTCTGATGCCTCCCCCCTCACCGTTACTCGCTGTTTCCTATTGCTTAGATACTCCCTTATCCACTGAAGCACCTTCCCTTTTACTCCTGCCTGCTGCTCCAACTTTTGTAACAGCCTTTTGTGAGGTACTGTGTCAAAGGCTTTCTGACAGTCCAAGAAAATGCAGTCTGCCCACCCTTCTCTTTTCTGCCTAATTTGTTTTGCTTGGTCATAGAATTCTATTAGGCCTGTGAGGCACGATTTACCATCTCTGAACCTTATTCTGGTGGTGTGTTACAAAGCTGTTTCCCTCCAGATGCTCTACGAGCCTTTTCCTCACAATCATCTCCATCACCTTGCATGGTATACAAGTTAGAGAAACTGGCCTGTTGTTCAGTGCCTCTTGCCTGTCACCCTTTTTGTAAATTGGGACTACATTAGCTGTCTTCCAGCTTTCCGGAAGGTCTCCCGTTTCCAGTGACCTGTTACACACCATAGAGAGTAGCACACTTAGTGCTTCTGCTCCTTCTTTTAGAATCCACGGTGAGATTCTGTCAGGCCCAACAGCCTTTGACACATTCAGCTCCATCAGATTCCTTTTGACCTCATCACTGGTGAGGTAAATTTCCTCCAAAGTTGCTCGGTTTGCCTCCTCATTTAAGGCAGGGACCTCTCCTTGTTCTATTGTGAAGACCTCCTGAAATCTCTTGTTGAGTTCTTCACACACCTTTTTATCGTTCTCTGTGTATCTGTTCTCCCCTTTTCTCACTTTCATCACTTGTTCCTTCACTGCTGTTTTCCTCCTGATGTGGCTGTGGAGCAGTTTTGGTTGGGTCTTGGCTTTACTCAGGATGTAATTTTCATACTGCCTCTCTGCTTCTCTCCTCACTCTGATGTACTCATATCTGGGCCTCTGGTATCTCTCCCTGCTCTCTGGTGTTCTGTTGTTCCTGTAGTTTCGCCATGTTCTTTTACTCAATTGCTTTGCTGCTGCACATTCCTGATTGAACCACGGATTCTTCTGTTGCTTTTCATTTTTCACTTTTTGGACGGGGATAAACCTGTCTGCAGCCTCCTGTCACTTCTGAGTGACATAATCCATCATATCCTGTACAGTTTTCTCTCAGTTCTGTTTCCCATGGTATTCCCATTAGGAAGTTCCTCATCTCGTCATATTTTCCTCTTCGGTAATTTAGTCTTTTTCCTTCCAATCCCATCCCTGGATAGGTTATCCCTACTTCTACCAGATACTCAAATATCAATACACTGTGGCCACTCATTCCTATGGGGGCTTCATATTTGACTTCCCTTATTTCTGAGCCATTTAAGATGAAAATCAGGTCGAGTCTAGCTGGTTCGTCATTTCATCTCATTCTTGTGGGTCCCTTGACATGTTGGCTCAGAACGTTCCTTGTACTCACTTCCAAGAGTTTAGATCTCCACGTGTCTTCACCTCCATGTGGGTCCCCATTCTCTCTGTGTGTAGTGGCCAGTGAGAGGAGCTGTGTGCGTAATGTGTGTGTGGTGGCCAGTGCAAGGAGTTGTGTGTGTAATGTGTGTGTGGTGGCCAGTGAGAGGAGCTCTGTGTGTAATGTGTGTATGGTGGCCAGTGCAAGGAGTTGAGTGTGTAATGTGTGTGTGGTGGCCAGTGAGAGGATCTGAGTGTTTAATGTGTGTGTGGTGGCCAGTGAGAGGAGCTCTGTGTGTAATGTGTGTATGGTGGCCAGTGCAAGGAGTTGAGTGTGTAATGTGTGTGTGGTGGCCAGTGAGAGGAGCTGAGTGTGTAATGTGTGTGTGGTGGCCAGTGAGAGGAGCTCTGTGTGTAATGTGTGTATGGTGGCCAGTGCAAGGAGTTGAGTGTGTAATGTGTGTGTGGTGGCCAGTGAGAGGAGCTGAGTGTGTAATGTGTGTGTGGTGGCCAGTGAGAGGAGCTGAGTGTGTAATGTGTGTGTGGTGGCCAGTGAGAGGAGCTGAGTGTGTAATGTGTGTGTGGTGGCCAGTGAGAGGAGCTGAGTGTGTAATGTGTGTGTGGTGGCCAGTGAGAGGAGCTGAGTGTGTAATGTGTGTGTGGTGGCCAGTGAGAGGAGCTGAGTGTGTAATGTGTGTGTGGTGGCCAGTGAGAGGAGCTGAGTGTGTAATGTGTGTGTGGTGGCCAGTGAGAGGAGCTGAGTGTGTAATGTGTGTGTGGTGGCCAGTTTTTTTTATAATTATTATTATTTTCTACCACAGACGTGGCCACACATTTACAATGCTAACCAGCATATATACATTTTCTTCTGTCCTCCATGGACAGGATGAGAGATGTGTTAAACATATAGTTCAAGGGTTTATTGAACAATCAACCACAGAAGGTTGCTTTTAAAAACACCACGGTGTTTTAAAATGCTAAGCTAACCTACATACGTAAATACATAGATACACAGATTTACGTCTGCCCTACATAAGGTGTTCGATGTGTCTTTTACATAGTGTCATTAATGTGCATTTACAAAGGTGAAATGTAATTCTAATCAGCTTCCATATATACTTTATACACATACATATACATACACACACACACACACACACACACACACACATATACGTACATATACATATATACACACACACACATGCATTCACATACATTTGTCTCTTTTACTCTGACAGGGTGAGATAGCTGACAGAGAAACTAGTGTGCAATTAAGCACTTAGTCACTGAAGGTGATTAAGGTGCTTTTACAAGCTCAGGTTATATAGTTACATCATATATATATACATTGTATGATTGATACATTACATGGTCAATCTTGGATACAAGTCCAATATATCATCAAGTGTTCCAGTTCTCATATAGTAATTACACAGTTCAGCATACCTTAGCCCAGGAGGGCGAAAGTCAGACAATATGGGACATTCTACAATATAATGTTCAAGAGAGTGCATGTTTTCTCTTTCACAAAGTTGACACATTGTGTACTCGACATTTGGGTTTTGAGAAAGTTGCCAGATACGTCTATATCCCAGACGTATTCTGGCCACTATAACATCACATTGCCGGGTTCTTTTCTATTAGTCCCATATGTGAATGTCTCCTCACGATATCTATCATAATATTGAATGCTACAACTTTCAGGTCTTTGTGAATTTGTTAGGTCTGTGAGATCTTCATTAGATATTTGTTTAAGTATTCTCTTTGTCACTGCTAATGAAACACCCATACCAAATTCTACCACTGGTTTTCTGCAGGCTGTCTTAGCAAGCATATCAACAGTGTCATGCCTTGAGATGCCAACATGTGATGGTATCCGTAGGAATTTAATTTCAAATTTGTTTTCTTTAGCAGCTAAATCATTCATTCGAATATCACTGACTATTTTCTGGGTGTCACTACTATGTGCGTTCAATGCCAGGAGTGCACTCTGCGAGTCACAGTATATAAGTCCACTGCCTTTGTCTTTTAAAAATTCAGTGGCAAGGTATATGCCTGCAAGTTCGGTTTGAGTTGTACTTGCCCAGTCATTGACGCGCTTCATTGCTGTATGTACGAGAGAAGATTGTTCAAATATGTTACATGCACATCCGGTACATCGTCCACTTTCTTCTACAGAGCCGTCGGTATAGCACTGATACACATCGCTACCCATACTCTGAGTACTTTCAGTGATGCTTTTCAGTGTTAACTGTTTTAATAATGTAGAGTGCACACTATCTTTCTTGGGCGCTTTACAAAATCAACTGATGGATCCCAGTTATCCCATGGAGCAATTGGTTGATTAATCATTAATTGAGTTGGATACATATTTAATATTTTGATGGAGGTGGCTACCTTGTAGAACCAGAATGAATAATCAGATTTCGTTCTTCTTCTATAGACCTCAGGTGAGTGCAGCGTATTAGAAAGTTTAGCTTGAAACTTCATGTGTTGTCTAGATCTACTCAATGCCTTCACGCCGAAAACTGTGCTAATAGACAAAATTCTTTCACTTATGGTAAGTAATTCCAGTGCGATGATATGAGTGTGTAAGGTGTGTGTGGTGGCCAGAAAGAGGAGCTGGGTGTGTAGTGTGTATGTGTGTGGTGGCCAGTGAGTGGAACTGTGTGAGTAATGTGTGTGTGGTGGCCAGTGAGAGGATTTGAGTGTGAAATGTGTGTGTGTGGTGGCCAGTGAGTGGAACTGTGTGAGTAATGTGTGTGTGGTGGCTAGTGAGAGGAGTTGAGTGAATAATGCAGGTCAGGTCAGGTCAGCCCTAGTGTGGCTGACCTGCTGTGACATGCACGTCTCTGAGTGGCCCTCAGCCTGAGAGGCCCATAGCCTGAGTGACCCTTAGCCTGAGTGACCCTTAGCCTGAGTGGCCCATATCCTAAGTGGCCCATAGCCTGAGTGGCCCATAGCCTGAGTGGCCCTTAGCCTGAGTGGCCCATAGCCTTAGTGGCCCATAGCCTGAGTGGCCCATAGCCTGAGTGGCCCATAGCCTGAGTGGCCCATAGCCTGAGTGGCCCTTAGCCTAAGTGGCCCTTAGCCTGAGTGGCCCATAGCCTGAGTGGCCCTTAGCCTGAGTAGCCCATAGCCTGAGTGAACCATAGCCTGAGTGACCCATATCCTAAGTGGCCCATAGCCTGAGTGGCCCTTAGCCTGAGTGACCCTTAGCCTAAGTGGCCCATATCCTGAGTGGCCCATAGCCTTAGTGGCCCATTGCCTGAGTGGCCCTTAGCCTAAGTGGCCCTTAGCCTGAGTGGCCCATAGCCTGAGTGGCCCTTAGCCTGAGTGGCCCATAGCCTGAGTGAACCATAGCCTGAGTGGCCCATAGCCTGAGTGAACCATAGCCTGAGTGGCCCATAGCCTGAGTGAACCATAGCCTGAGTGGCCCATAGCCTGAGTGACCCATAGCCTGAGTGGCCCTTAGCCTAAGTGGCCCATATCCTGAGTGGCCCATAGCCTGAGTGGCCCATAGCCTGAGTGGCCCTTAGCCTAAGTGGCCCTTAGCCTGAGTGGCCCATAGCCTGAGTGGCCCTTAGCCTGAGTGGCCCATAGCCTGAGTGAACCATAGCCTGAGTGACCCATATCCAAAGTGGCCCATAGCCTGAGTGGCCCTTAGCCTGAGTGACCCTTAGCCTAAGTGGCCCATATCCTGAGTGGCCCATAGCCTGAGTGGCCCATAGCCTGAGTGGCCCTTAGCCTGAGTGGCCCTTAGCCTGAGTGGCCCATAGCCTGAGTGGCCCTTAGCCTGAGTGGCCCATAGCCTGAGTGAACCATAGCCTGAGTGGCCCATAGCCTGAGTGAACCATAGCCTGAGTGGCCCATAGCCTGAGTGAACCATAGCCTGAGTGGCCCATAGCCTGAGTGGCCCATAGCCTGAGTGGCCCATAGCCTGAGTGGCCCATAGCCTGAGTGGCCCATAGCCTGAGTGAACCATAGCCTGAGTGGCCCATAGCCTGAGTGAACCATAGCCTGAGTGGCCCATAGCCTGAGTGGCCCATAGCCTGAGTGGCCCATAGCCTGAGTGGACCATAGCCTGAGTGGCCCATAGCCTGAGTGGACCATAGCCTGAGTGGACCATAGCCTGAGTGGCCCATAGCCTGAGTGGCCCATAGCCTGAGAGGCTCATAGGCTGAGTGGACCATAATCTGAGTGGTTCATAGCCTGAGAGGCCCATAGCCTGAGTGGTTCATAATCTAAGTGGTTCATAGCCTGAGTGGACCATAGCCTGAGTGGCCCATAGCCTGAGTGGCCCATAGGCTGAGTGTTTCATAGCCTGAGTGGACCATAGCCTGAGTGGCCCATAGCCTGAGTGGCCTATAGCCTGAGTGGACCATAGCCTGAGTGGACCATAGCCTAAGTGGCCTATAGCCTGAGTGGCCCATAGGCTGAGTGTTTCATAGCCTGAGTGGACCATAGCCTGAGTGGCCCATAGCCTGAGTGGCCCATAGCCTGAGTGGACCATAGCCTGAGTGGACCATAGCCTGAGTGGACCATAGCCTGAGTGGACCATAGCCTGAGTGGCCCATAGCCTGAGTGGCCCATAGGCTGAGTGTTTCATAGCCTGAGTGGCCCATAGCCTGAGTGGACCATAGCCTGAGTGGCCCATAGCCTGAGTGGACCATAGCCTGAGTGGACCATAGCCTGAGTGGCCCATAGCCTGATAGGACCATAGCCTGAGTGGCCCATAGCCTGAGTGGCCCATAGCCTGAGTGGACCATAGCCTGAGTGGCCCATAGCCTGAGAGGCACACACCAGGCAACCATTCTTACACTCTGGGCTCTACACTGTAAATGACAATGTATCTTCCTATCTTAATTATAATAATACACACAGAAATCACATTAACGGGATATATATCTATATATATATATATATATATATATATATATATATATATATATATATATATATATATATATATATATATATATATATATATATATATATATATATATATATATATATATATATATATATATATATTGTGACGATAATCTCTTTCAAGAGAGAGATTGAGCCTGTTCTTCCCTACATAAAGTTACTTACACATATACAAGAATAAGATGCTACCTTCAAGATACGTCTACCAGTAGCACAAAACGTTTTGGCCAGGAGGCAAAACGTACCCTAAACCCCCACTCCACCCTCCCTCCATGCCGGCTCGCCCGTCGTCAACCAGCAAACTACCATTCCAGCCTGCCTGCTTCTGATTGGTGACCCGCCGTCTGAACACCTGCACCTCTGCACCTCAGCGCCCTCTACCTAAGTCGATGTCTGGGTTTGAACCAGCCATTGAAGTCAGAATATCCTTGTGCTCTCAAGCTGTGAACAACCAACTGATACACGTCATGTTTACTGGTGGAGGTTCCCAGCTAGCGCTATATTCTCAGCACCTGTTTATGTCATTTTGTCTTTATATTATTCCTAGAGTAATTTATCCCTGTTCTTAATTTTTATGACATGTTTGTTTGCACTGTACATAGCCAAGGGATTGTCTTTGTTTTTAAATTTGCTTTCCAGTTAATTAAAGTTTCATTGTTCATACTATGTGTTTTGTGTGTCTTCCCTTACTTTACCACAGACAACAGCCAAGCAGTCTCTTTTTTTTTTTGTAAATGTGACAGGCATTGACACCAGCCATTAGGACTACCGAACATCTGCACTCCTACACTATCCCGTCTCTATATATATATATATATATATATATATATAATGTCGTACCTAGTAGCCAGAACTCACTTCTCAGCCTACTATTCAAGGCCCGATTTGCCTAATAAGCCAAGTTTTCCTGAATTAATATATTTACTATAATTTTTTTCTTATGAAATGATAAAGCAACCCTTTTCTCTATGTATGAGGTCAATTTTTTGTTATTGGAGTTAAAATTAACGTAGATATATGACCGAACCTAACCAACCCTACCTAACCTAACCTAACCTATATTTATAGGTAAGGTTAGGTTAGGTAGCCAAAAAAAGCTAGGTTAGGTTAGGTTAGGTAGGTTAGGTAGACGAAAAAACATTAATTCATGAAAACTTGGCTTATTAGGCAAATCGGGCCTTGAATAGTAGGCTGAGAAGTGAATTCTGGCTATTAGGTACGACATATATATATATATATATATATATGACAATGTCAGACCACGGAGGAAAAATGAAACAGGAAATTTCCTTAAGTACTTTCGTATATTAAATACATCTTCAGAAGGTCTTCACCTTCTGAAGATGTATTCTTCATCTTCTGCACCTTCACCTTCACCTTCTTCATCTTCTTCAGAAGATCTTCAGAAGATCTTCACCTTCTGAAGATGTATTTAATATACGAAAGTACTTAAGGAAATTTCCTGTTTCATTTTTCCTCCGTGGTCTGACATTGTCACATTCTTAATCACGTGTTTATTTTCGTGATATACACATATATATATATATATATATATATATATATATATATATATATATATATATATATATATATATATATATATATATATAATATAATGTATGTATATATCACGTTAATGTGACTTGTGTGTGTTTCTGAAGTAGGGACTTTAGGTGTGGGACCACGCTGCCCTCCCACCCCAGTGTTGGTGGGGACCACGCTGCCCTCCCACCCCAGTGTTGGTGGGGACCACGCTGTCCTCCCACCCCAGTGTTGGTGGGGACCACGCTGCCCTCCCACCCCAGTGTTGGTGGGGACCACGCTGTCCTCCCACCCCAGTGTTGGTGGGGACCACGCTGTCCTCCCACCCCAGTGTTGGTGGGGACCACGCTGTCCTCCCACCCCAGTGTTGGTGGGGACCACGCTGTCCTCCCACCCCAGTGTTGGTGGGAACCACGCTATCCTCCCACCCCAGTGTTGGTGGGGACCACGCTGTCCTCCCACCCCAGTGTTGGTGGGGACCACGCTGTCCTCCCACCCCAGTGTTGGTGGGGACCACGCTGTCCTCCCACCCCAGTGTTGGTGGGAGCCACGCTGTCCTCCCACCCCAGTGTTGGTGGAGACCACGCTGTCCTCCCACCCCAGTGTTGGTGGGGACCACGCTGTCCTCCCACCCCAGTGTTGGTGGGGACCACGCTGTCCTCCCACCCCAGTGTTGGTGGGAACCACGCTGTCCTCCCACCCCAGTGTTGGTGGGGACCACGCTGTCCTCCCACCCCAGTGTTGGTGGGGACCACGCTGTCCTCCCACCCCAGTGTTGGTGGGGACCACGCTGTCCTCCCACCCCAGTGTTGTTGGGGACCACGCTGTCCTCCCACCTCCAGTGTTGGTGGGGACCACGCTGTCCTCCCACCCCAGTGTTGGTGGGGACCACGCTGTCCTCCCACCCCAGTGTGTGTGGGTCACTCGTGAACACTTGGAGTAGCGTCAGTAGGGGGACTAAGGACTTCCTGTGATTCCTATAGAAATCCGGTTGTGTAGCCATTGATAACACAGTCGTGGTCTAGTGGCAGAGAACGCGACTGGCAATACCGGGGTTGCAGGTTCGCGCCCACCTACAGTTTTAGTGAATTTTCTCTCTAATAATAATTATAATATTCATGTATGTTATCAGGACATTTATCAAACATACATCAAGCAGAGTTAAGCACAAAGCTGTGCGTTAGTCACTCGCCTGATTCTTAATTGTGTAAGCTTTTTATTTATTTAAAATATTGATATGTTCCTTAATATTTTATCTTTACAAGATAAATATAATGTTTTAAATATTGTTTGATATCAGCTAGTAGAACATATTGTGAAGGCAATATGTTATATATTGTATTCATCCGTGTGACAAGCGTAATGTTGCTTCATCTCAGTACTGCAACTCACACTCTGAAATTATCATACTCTTTGCAACAAAGTGTTCGATGTGTAGCAATGGAGTCCAAGTGAGCCACTTTTGTACCATTCTTTATAGATTCCGGAAAAAAATAAAAACCGAACTTAAATATTCCTAGGCCTAGTATAGCACATATATCAAATAAAAATTTATTATAATTATATGTACTATATTAGGCCTCAGATAGCATGTATTAGGCTTAGGATGGTTTGGTTAGGCTTTATTAGCAACATAAATATAAAAACTTTTAGTTTGTGTAAATTCAAGAATGTTACGAACCCGGATCCAGCGTCCGAGCCTGGAGCAGTGACAACCACGCCATCTGTGGGTCAGCTCCCGAAACCCCCGCCAAACGGACGACGACACCTAGTGAGGACAGCGTGTACTGGCCTCGAGGACCAGTTTCCAGTCTGGTTCAGCGCTCAACACCGCCGCTCCTGACCTCTGGTGAGGTGGTGCTCCGACGACAGCGCCATCTATGGACTGGATACGTCAGGTGTTTGTGTCTGAGGCTGTAAGTGTGGTGTTTTAGTGTCCCTGTTATTGATGACGTGTCTGCTTACAGAGCCGACCTGGGACCACTGTGTTGAAGGTGGAGTCAGTCTACCCGAGGCAGCCAGTCTCCATACAGTGAAGTTTGCTGCAGCTTTTGTGACGTCACCCCCCCCGGAAGAACACTGTGGTGTGTTAGCCTGCCATTGGAGTGGCAGTTAAAGGATTTACCCGGGACCGACGGTTGGAGACGATAATCCACTGGGGTATTGAGGACAGGAGGGTGATTGGTGATATCACACGAGACTCCTGTCTAGGGCGTACCCCTTATATCGTTCGTGGAGTGGCCGTACCAGCCTTGGTGGCTCAGTACCTGCCAGCAGACCTGCTGGACGTGTGGTTGACGGCCTCCACGACGGTGCCCCCAGTGGACCTGTGTTGTGGCTGACCTGTGGCCAGGGTAGGCTCGGCGTTCTCCGAGGACACGTCTTGAGGCCACGAAGAAAGCACCGCGGACTCAGCACCTAGCTTCGAGGATCCATAGTCTCCAGCAGAAGACTACAGTGTTGATCCCCTTTGTAAAGTGTTAATACCCTTCCCCCTTGTGTACGTTTTACTTTTATATATTTAAATGGTGAAGGTTATATTATATTATATTAAGTTCTTACCTTTCTTTCCCTACTCCCTTTAAGTTACTTGCGTCACGGATCACATCCCTTGATAGCCTCTACTGGCTTGGGGCCGGATATATATCTTCCTCTAACTACATCAGAGTAAGAACCCCGTTGCGTCCCGAGAGGGCCGTAACATAATTGGCATCCCCAGCGGGATCCGTCCCCTTGTTAAGTATGTTTGACAGGGGTGGTGAAGTGGCGTAATCCCTGTATATAATTCCCCCTGTGTGACGATTGTGACGTTATACGTCCTGTGCGGTGCTCAGAGTGACTAAGTGCGATATTGTGCAGTGCGGTGCTCGCTGTGATTAAGCGATTAAGTGCAATATTGACTAGTGCGGTGCTCAGTGATTTAGTGCACTATTGTAGAGCGAAGTGTTCGCTTGGACTCAGTGCAATATTGGGTAGTGTGGTGCCCGAAGTGATTACGTGCAATATTGGCAAGTGCAGTGTTTGGTGCGATAAAGTGCAATATTGGCGTAGAACAGTGCTCGGTGTGTTAAGTGCTAACGTGTAAGCAGTGTTAAGTGCTAAGTGTTCCATCTGTGACAATGGCAGACAAAGCTACCATCGATGATCTGGACGAGGTTCAGGCTTTTCTGAACAGAGAAGATTGTCTTGCCAGATTAAAATATCTGAGTAAACCAGAGCTTGTACTAGTGAGCGCCTACCTGGAGATCAAGATCCGTGCCAGTGACTCCCGTGTGGAGATCTTGTCCAAGGTGCACCGGCACCTGAAGGCAGAAGAGAAACAGGAAGGCGAGACTCCTAGTACAAAGGAAAGTGCAGACATAGCTTCCACGGAAAAGGAAGATAAGGGCAGCGACGTTGACAGTGATGCAGGCGAGCTTAATATCAGCTTCCTAACAGTCAAGATGCGTGCCCTAGAGATCAATCGTGAAATAGAATGGAAGAAATTAGAAATGGAACGAGAGAGACAAGATAAAGAATTAGAGATGAGACGTTTAGAATTAGAAGAAAGGAAAGCAGAGAGAGAAAGAGAAGAGAAACGAGAAAGAGAAAGAGAAGAACGAGAAAGAGAAGAGAGACGAGAGAGAGAAGAACGAGAACGAGAGAGAGAAGAACGAGAAAGAGAAGAGAAACGAGAGAGAGAAGAACGAGAAAGAGAAGAGAGACGAGAGAGAGAAGAACGAGAGCGAGAAAGGGAGGAAAGAGAGAGACAACATGAACTAGAAGTATTGCGATTAGGCGGTGGTCGGAGGCAAACAACGGACACCAGTAGCTTCGATCCGGTACGCAACATCAAAATGGTCCCCAAATTCCATGAGAAGGAGGTGTCAAAATTCTTTGCAGCCTTCGAGAAAGTCGCTGCCTCTTTGGAGTGGCCAAGGGAGAATTGGGCCATCATGATAGTCAGTCTTGACTGGGAAGGCCCAAATCGCCTACTCCACGTTATCCCTTGACGATTCCAGCGATTACGACAAGGTGAAGAAAGTGGTGCTCATGGCGTACCAATTGGTACCTGAGGCTTATAGGCAAAAGTTCAGAAACCTGAAGAAGACCTCAGAGCACACTTTCACCGAATTCGCCACCATCAAGGAGCGACTTTTCCAGGAATGGTGTGCCTCTCGGAAGGTGGAGAGCAGGGAAGACCTCGAACAGCTGATTCTGCTCGAGGACTTCAAGGATTGTTTGTCTGGAGACCTCAAGACGTACTTAGAGGAACAACAGGTGGAGACCTTGAGTGCAGCAGCCACCATGGCTGAAGAGTATATCCTGACTCATAGGCCGTCTGCTAAGTACGTCCCGAGGAATTACCAGCGCCGGTTTGACAGACCTCAGGACGATGAAGAGACTCCCGTCCCACGAAGCGCTAAGAAGACGCCCCCAAGTAGCCCCCGAAGAACAAGTCCCAGTAGTCCGAAACACCGTAGTCCAAGGAGGAATATGGTGTGCTGGACTTGTGGGCAGAAAGGGCACATAGCTGCTAGGTGCCGAGGTAGAAGAGGTGGCAGCGCACGAAGGGAGGTGATGTTGGTGAGCTGTGTTACATCACCAGTAGGAAACCAGTCTACGACGACGCAGGAAGGACCAAGTTTGTTGGCCCCTCACACTTCAACCGGGTATGTAACGAGTGATCATACTGGTAGATCAATTGTAGTGCTCAGAGATAGTGGAGCAGCTCAGTCCCTGATCGTGAAGAGCTCGTTACCCGAGGGAGTAAGTGTGGATGGGAGACCAGAGGTGATCCTGGTTGGGTTTCCTAGGACGCAGTACATCGCCCCCTCAGTGCCAGTACATCTTGATTCGCCTTATTTCAGCGGCACATGTGAGTTGGCAGTAGTCGATACCCTCCCTGTGGCTGGGATTGACGTGGTACTAGCCAACGACTTGGTGACCGATTGGAGCACCAATCGTCCCAAGGTTGCGGACGAGTCTACCAGAACAGCAAGGTCGGAGGTGACAACAGGCAATGGTAATGTCCAGGTAAAGACAGACCCGGATTTGAACATGTCTAATTGGTCCTCTCACCCGCAGATCGATGATATTCTAGCAGTGTCCCCTGATTCTCTCAACAAGGAACATGAGGTTAAGAAGGCAGAGGTACCTGAGCACGAAGAGAGGCCTTGTGTGCAGGCACCCACAGATACCAACGAGTCTGGAGCGAAGGCGGATGTGTACTTGCGGTATGGCAAGGTACAGCGTGTATTGAACCAGCCAGAGATTCCCCAGACTTCAGAGGTATGTGAGGTGTGTTCAAAAGGTCTAGTGCCCTCTTCGGTCCAAGCCAGGCTAGTGGAAGTTGCCGGCTATGGACATGACAGGCTCAGGAAACTTATTCCTTGGCTTACCAAATGTTTCTTAGCGATATTTTGTTTTATTCTCCTATGTATTCTATGTGTTCTCAGTAAGGACCGGTGGACGACCCGACGAATGATGGCCCCCATGAACATCGTGAAAAGGTCCCAGGGATTGGAGATTTGTACTGCAAGTGTTGCAGTTGAAGAAGGGACCTGGGAGGTAATAGATGATACAGGAGGTACGATAGATGATAAAATGAGTGACTGTTTCCGGCAGGTTGACACCCTCCGCGTGATTGCTGAGCCTCAATACAGCGTTATACGGAACGTTGGTCGACCTGACGGAGGCAGAGCGAATGCCATCTTCGGTGTGAAAGCAGCCCTGTTGGGACTAGGTGTGAACCTAGTAGAGTATGCTGTAAGTATTGACTTACCCACTGCCGCAATCACTCTGAATTATCAGACCCCTGTATTCCAGGTTCCTGTCTCCCTGAAGGACCATCGGACCGGCACCAGAAATGCCGTCTGTGGTCAGCCATCATCGGTGCCACGACATAAGGAAGTGTCGAGTCACCCCAAATCGTGTCGAAACCAATCCTTACTCGAGAAGTGTGAGATGATGTCCCTGTTTGCCATCGCAGAGGAGGTGTGGAAGATTATGTCAGGCAGGTCATCGCCTGCCATTTTCAAGGTCCCTTTGTGCCAGGAATTTTCTTTAGTACAATTCAGTAGACGTGACAGCCTCGCAATTCCAGATCATAAAGCATGCGTGTCCATTTGGAGTTGTGTCGTCGTACTAATTTGGTTTGTGTTTCTTTTTATAGAACCCCAAACCAAATTCTTTTTGGTGGGGAGGTGTTACGAACCCGGATCCAGCGTCCGAGCCTGGAGCAGTGACAACCACGCCATCTGTGGGTCAGCTCCCGAAACCCCCGCCAAACGGACGACGACACCTAGTGAGGACAGCGTGTACTGGCCTCGAGGACCAGTTTCCAGTCTGGTTCAGCGCTCAACACCGCCGCTCCTGACCTCTGGTGAGGTGGTGCTCCGACGACAGCGCCATCTATGGACTGGATACGTCAGGTGTTTGTGTCTGAGGCTGTAAGTGTGGTGTTTTAGTGTCCCTGTTATTGATGACGTGTCTGCTTACAGAGCCGACCTGGGACCACTGTGTTGAAGGTGGAGTCAGTCTACCCGAGGCAGCCAGTCTCCATACAGTGAAGTTTGCTGCAGCTTTTGTGACGTCACCCCCCCGGAAGAACACTGTGGTGTGTTAGCCTGCCATTGGAGTGGCAGTTAAAGGATTTACCCGGGACCGACGGTTGGAGACGATAATCCACTGGGGTATTGAGGACAGGAGGGTGATTGGTGATATCACACGAGACTCCTGTCTAGGGCTAGGGCGTACCCCTTATATCGTTCGTGGAGTGGCCGTACCAGCCTTGGTGGCTCAGTACCTGCCAGCAGACCTGCTGGACGTGTGGTTGACGGCCTCCACGACGGTGCCCCCAGTGGACCTGTGTTGTGGCTGACCTGTGGCCAGGGTAGGCTCGGCGTTCTCCGAGGACACGTCTTGAGGCCACGAAGAAAGCACCGCGGACTCAGCACCTAGCTTCGAGGATCCATAGTCTCCAGCAGAAGACTACAGTGTTGATCCCCTTTGTAAAGTGTTAATACCCTTCCCCCTTGTGTACGTTTTACTTTTATATATTTAAATGGTGAAGGTTATATTATATTATATTAAGTTCTTACCTTTCTTTCCCTACTCCCTTTAAGTTACTTGCATCACGGATCGCATCCCTTGATAGCCTCTACTGGCTTGGGGCCGGATATATATCTTCCTCTAACTACATCAGAGTAAGAACCCCGTTGCGTCCCGAGAGGGCCGTAACAAAGAATCTTAGTCTCCTATTATTGGTCCCTCGCGACATATGTATACTATCCACCACAGCATATTTATTATAGTTACCTTGAGGTGCTTCCGGGGCTTAGCGTCCCCGCGGCCCGGTCGTCGACCAGGCCTCCTGGTTGCTGGACTGATCAGTTACAACTAGTTACTGTAAGTGCTTTCCTTTTAGGAGGATGGGCTACATAGTCAACAAAATAAAATCCAGCCCATCAACCGTGAAGAGCTCAGTCCCCCAGGGTACTGTGCTTGCTCCAGTACTTTTTCTCATCCTAATATTGGACATAGACCAGAACACAATCTATAGTACTGTATCATCATCTGCAGATGACACTAGGATTTTCATGAGAATAGACAACATAGAGGACACGGCAAACCTCCAATCAGATGTAAATCAGGTTTTTCTATGGGCTACAGAAAATAATATGGTGTTTAATGAAGATAAGTTCCAGCTCATGCGTTATGGAAAAATGAAAATATAAAAACGGAAACCACGTACAAAACTCGGTCAAATCATAACATAGAACGAATAGGCAATGTAAAGGATTTGGATGTAATAAAGTCGAAAGACCTTACCTCTAAAGAACACAATAAAGTAGCCGTCACAACTGCGTGAAAAATGACAGGTTGGATAACAAGAACTTTTCAAACTAGAGATGCTATACTAATGATTATACTTTTCAAGACGCTTGTGCTCTCTAGAGTGGAGTACTGCTGCACAATGACAGCAACATTCAAAGCTGGAGAAATTGCTGACCTGGAGAGCGTGCAGAGATCCTTTACTGCTAGAATCAACTCTGTAAAACATCTAAACTATTGGGACCGACAAAAATGCCTAAATCTCTATTCTCTTGAGCGCAGGCGGGAGAGATACACGTGGAAAATATTAGAGGGGCTGGTCCCAAACCTGCACACAGAAATAACAGCACATGAGACCAGGAGGCATGGCAGGATGTGCAGAATACCCCCGTTGAAGAGCGGAGGTGCAACAGGTACTCTGAGAGAGAACTATCAACATCAGAGGCCCGAGACTGTTCAACACGCTTCCACTACACATAAGGGACATAACTGGCTGACCCCTCACAGTGTTCAAGAGAGAACTGGATAAGCACCTCCAAAGGATACCTGATCAACCAGGCTGTGACTCATACGTCATGACGCGAGCAGCCGCTCCAACAGCCTGGTCGACCAGTCCAGCGACGATGAGGCCTAGGTGATGACCGGGCCGCGAGGACCCTGAACCCCGAAACCATCACAAAGTAAAGGTAATGTATGAACATAATTATGAAGTCAAAAACTAACATAAACATTGTACGTGTTCTTAACTTTCCTGCGTTCCACGGCAATAAAACTTAATGAAATCGGCATTAATACCTTCAGCACATACACTTTTGATAGCTTATTAATCCAATTATCACTTTAGCCCCACACAAGTAATATATATACATAATATTTTCATTTCATTACATTGGCCAGTTATTGAGTCGCCCACATCAGCAGGCACACTGGGTGGTGGCAGGGTGGGCCACGAACACTGGGTGGTGGCAGGGTGGGCCACGAACATTGGGTGGTGGCAGGGTGGGACACGAACACTGGGTGGTGGCAGGGTGGGCCATGAACACTGGGTGGTGGCAGGGTGGGCCATGAACACTGGGTGGTGGCAGGGTGGGCCATGAACACTGGGTGGTGGCAGGGTGGGCCATGAACACTGGGTGGTGGCAGGGTGGGCCATGAACACTGGGTGGTGGCAGGGTGGGCCACGAACACTGGGTGGTGGCAGGGTGGGCCACGAACACTGGGTGGTGGCAGGGTGGGACACGAACACTGGGTGGTGGCAGGGTGGGCCATGAACACTGGGTGGTGGCAGGGTGGGCCATGAACACTGGGTGGTGGCAGGGTGGGCCATGAACACTGGGTGGTGGCAGGGTGGGCCATGAACACTGGGTGGTGGCAGGGTGGGCCACGAACACTGGGTGGTGGCAGGGTGGGCCATGAACACTGGGTGGTGGCAGGGTGGGCCATGAACACTGGGTGGTGGCAGGGTGGGCCACGAACACTGGGTGGTGGCAGGGTGGGCCACGAACACTGGGTGGTGGCAGGGTGGGCCATGAACACTGGGTGGTGGCAGGGTGGGCCACGAACACTGGGTGGTGGCAGGGTGGGCCACGAACACTGGGTGGTGGCAGGGTGGGCCACGAACACTGGGTGGTGGCAGGGTGGGCCACGAACACTGGGTGGTGGCAGGGTGGGCCACGAACACTGGGTGGTGGCAGGGTGGGCCACGAACACTGGGTGGTGGCAGGGTGGGCCACGAACACTGGGTGGTGGCAGGGTGGGCCACGAACACTGGGTGGTGGCAGGGTGGGCCACGAACACTGGGTGATGGCAGGGTGGGCCACGAACACTGGGTGGTGGCAGGGTGGGCCACGAACACTGGGTGGTGGCAGGGTGGGCCACGAACACTGGGTGGTGGCATGGTGGGCCACGAACACTGGGTGGTGGCAGGGTGGGCCACGAACACTGGGTGGTGGCAGGGTGGGCCACGAACACTGGGTGGTGGCAGTGTGGGCCACGAACACTGGGTGGTGGCAGGGTGGGCCACGAACACTGGGTGGTGGCAGGGTGGGCCATGAACACTGGGTGGTGGCAGGGTGGGCCATGAACACTGGGTGGTGGCAGGGTGGGCCATGAACACTGGGTGGTGGCAGGGTGGGCCATGAACACTGGGTGGTGGCAGGGTGGGCCACGAACACTGGGTGGTGGCAGGGTGGGCCATGAACACTGGGTGGTGGCAGGGTGGGCCACGAACACTGGGTGGTGGCAGGGTGGGCCACGAACACTGGGTGGTAGCAGGGTGGGACATGAACACTGGGTGGTGGCAGGGTGGGACATGAACACTGGGTGGTGGCAGGGTGGGCCATAAACACTGGGTGGTGGCAGGGTGGTACATAAACACTGAGTGGTGGCAGGGTGGGACATGAACACAGGGTGGTGGCAGGGTGGGCCATGAACACAGGGTGGTGGCAGGGTAGGCCATGAACACTGGGTGGTGGCAGGGTGGGGCATGAACACTGGGTGGTGGCAGGGTGGGCCACGAACACTGGGTGGTGGCAGGGTGGGCCACGAACACAGGGTGGTGGCAGGGTGGGACATAAACACTGGGTGGTGGCAGGGTGGGACATGAACACAGGGTGGTGGCAGGGTGGGCCATGAACACTGGGTGGTGGCAGGGTGGGCCACGAACACAGGGTGGTGGCAGGGTGGGACATAAACACTGGGTGGTGGCAGGGTGGGACATGAACACAGGGTGGTGGCAGGGTGGGACACGAACACAGGGTGGGCCATGAACACTGGGTGGTGGCAGGGTGGGCCATGAACACTGGGTGGTGGCAGGGTGGGACACGAACACAGGGTGGGCCATGAACACTGGGTGGTGGCAGGGTGGGCCATGAACACTGGGTGGTGGCAGGGTGGGACACGAACACAGGGTGGTGGCAAGGTGGGACATAAACACTGGGTGGTGGCAGGGTGGGACACGAACACAGGGTGGTGGCAGGGTGGGACACGAACACAGGGTGGGCCATGAACACTGGGTGGTGGCAGGGTGGGACACGAACACAGGGTGGTGGCAGGGTGGGACATAAACACTGGGTGGTGGCAGGGTGGGACACGAACACAGGGTGGTGGCAGGGTGGGACACGAACACAGGGTGGGCCATGAACACTGGGTGGTGGCAGGGTGGGCCATGAACACTGGGTGGTGGCAGGGTGGGACACGAACACAGGGTGGTGGCAGGGTGGGCCACGAACACAGGGTGGGGCCATAAACACAGGGTGGTGGCAGGGTGGGCCATGAACACTGGGTGGTGGCAGTGTGGGCCATGAACTCTGGGTGGTGGCAGGGTGGGACACGAACACAGGGTGGTGGCAGGGTGGGCCACGAACACAGGGTGGGCCATGAACACAGGGTGGAGGCAGGGTGGGACATAAACACTGGGTGGTGGCAGGGTGGGACATGAACACAGGGTGGTGGCAGGGTGGGACACGAACACAGGGTGGGCCATAAACACAGGGTGGTGGCAGGGTGGGCCATGAACACTGGGTGGTGGCAGGGTGGGCCATGAACACTGGGTGGTGGCAGGGTGGGACACGAACACAGGGTGGTGGCAAGGTGGGACACGAACACAGGGTGGGCCATGAACACAGGGTGGTGGCAGGGTGGGCCATGAACACAGGGTGGTGGCAGGGTGGGACACGAACACAGGGTGGGACACGAACACTGGGTGGTGGCAGGGTGGGCCATGAACACTGGGTGGTGGCAGGGTGGGCCATGAACACTGGGTGGTGGCAGGGTGGGACACGAACACAGGGTGGTGGCAAGGTGGGACACGAACACAGGGTGGGCCACGAACACTGGGTGGTGGCAGGGTGGGCCATGAACACTGGGTGGTAGCAGGGTGGGACATGAACACTGGGTGGTGGCAGGGTGGGACATGAACACTGGGTGGTGGCAGGGTGGGCCATAAACACTGGGTGGTGGCAGGGTGGTACATGAACACTGAGTGGTGGCAGGGTGGGCCATGAACACTGGGTGGTGGCAGGGTGGGCCATGAACACTGGGTGGTGGCAGGGTGGGCCATGAACACTGGGTGGTGGCAGGGTGGGCCATGAACACTGGGTGGTGGCAGGGTGGGCCACGAACACTGGGTGGTGGCAGGGTGGGCCACGAACACTGGGTGGTGGCAGGGTGGGACACGAACACTGGGTGGTGGCAGGGTGGGCCATGAACACTGGGTGGTGGCAGGGTGGGCCACGAACATTGGGTGGTGGCAGGGTGGGACACGAACACTGGGTGGTGGCAGGGTGGGCCATGAACACTGGGTGGTGGCAGGGTGGGCCATGAACACTGGGTGGTGGCAGGGTGGGCCATGAACACTGGGTGGTGGCAGGGTGGGCCACGAACACTGGGTGGTGGCAGGGTGGGCCACGAACACTGGGTGGTGGCAGGGTGGGACACGAACACTGGGTGGTGGCAGGGTGGGCCATGAACACTGGGTGGTGGCAGGGTGGGCCATGAACACTGGGTGGTGGCAGGGTGGGCCACGAACACTGGGTGGTGGCAGGGTGGGCCGGCCATGAACACTGGGTGGTGGCAGGGTGGGCCATGAACACTGGGTGGTGGCAGGGTGGGCCACGAACACTGGGTGGTGGCAGGGTGGGCCACGAACACTGGGTGGTGGCAGGGTGGGCCATGAACACTGGGTGGTGGCAGGGTGGGCCACGAACACTGGGTGGTGGCAGGGTGGGCCACGAACACTGGGTGGTGGCAGGGTGGGCCACGAACACTGGGTGGTGGCAGGGTGGGCCACGAACACTGGGTGGTGGCAGGGTGGGCCACGAACACTGGGTGGTGGCAAGGTGGGCCACGAACACTGGGTGGTGGCAGGGTGGGCCACGAACACTGGGTGGTGGCAGGGTGGGCCACGAACACTGGGTGGTGGCAGGGTGGGCCACGAACACTGGGTGGTGGCAGGGTGGGCCACGAACACTGGGTGGTGGCAGGGTGGGCCACGAACACTGGGTGATGGCAGGGTGGGCCACGAACACTGGGTGGTGGCAGGGTGGGCCACGAACACTGGGTGGTGGCAGGGTGGGCCACGAACACTGGGTGGTGGCATGGTGGGCCACGAACACTGGGTGGTGGCAGGGTGGGCCACGAACACTGGGTGGTGGCAGGGTGGGCCACGAACACTGGGTGGTGGCAGGGTGGGCCACGAACACTGGGTGGTGGCAGGGTGGGCCACGAACACTGGGTGGTGGCAGGGTGGGCCACGAACACTGGGTGGTGGCAGGGTGGGCCATGAACACTGGGTGGTGGCAGGGTGGGCCATGAACACTGGGTGGTGGCAGGGTGGGCCATGAACACTGGGTGGTGGCAGGGTGGGCCACGAACACTGGGTGGTGGCAGGGTGGGCCATGAACACTGGGTGGTGGCAGGGTGGGCCACGAACACTGGGTGGTGGCAGGGTGGGCCATGAACACTGGGTGGTAGCAGGGTGGGACATGAACACTGGGTGGTGGCAGGGTGGGACATGAACACTGGGTGGTGGCAGGGTGGGCCATAAACACTGGGTGGTGGCAGGGTGGTACATAAACACTGAGTGGTGGCAGGGTGGGACATGAACACAGGGTGGTGGCAGGGTGGGCCATGAACACAGGGTGGTGGCAGGGTAGGCCATGAACACTGGGTGGTGGCAGGGTGGGGCATGAACACTGGGTGGTGGCAGGGTGGGCCACGAACACTGGGTGGTGGCAGGGTGGGCCACGAACACAGGGTGGTGGCAGGGTGGGACATAAACACTGGGTGGTGGCAGGGTGGGACATGAACACAGGGTGGTGGCAGGGTGGGCCATGAACACTGGGTGGTGGCAGGGTGGGCCACGAACACAGGGTGGTGGCAGGGTGGGACATAAACACTGGGTGGTGGCAGGGTGGGACATGAACACAGGGTGGTGGCAGGGTGGGACACGAACACAGGGTGGGCCATGAACACTGGGTGGTGGCAGGGTGGGCCATGAACACTGGGTGGTGGCAGGGTGGGACACGAACACAGGGTGGGCCATGAACACTGGGTGGTGGCAGGGTGGGCCATGAACACTGGGTGGTGGCAGGGTGGGACACGAACACAGGGTGGTGGCAAGGTGGGACATAAACACTGGGTGGTGGCAGGGTGGGACACGAACACAGGGTGGTGGCAGGGTGGGACACGAACACAGGGTGGGCCATGAACACTGGGTGGTGGCAGGGTGGGACACGAACACAGGGTGGTGGCAGGGTGGGACATAAACACTGGGTGGTGGCAGGGTGGGACACGAACACAGGGTGGTGGCAGGGTGGGACACGAACACAGGGTGGGCCATGAACACTGGGTGGTGGCAGGGTGGGCCATGAACACTGGGTGGTGGCAGGGTGGGACACGAACACAGGGTGGTGGCAGGGTGGGCCACGAACACAGGGTGGGGCCATAAACACAGGGTGGTGGCAGGGTGGGCCATGAACACTGGGTGGTGGCAGTGTAGGCCATGAACTCTGGGTGGTGGCAGGGTGGGACACGAACACAGGGTGGTGGCAGGGTGGGCCATGAACACAGGGTGGGCCATGAACACAGGGTGGTGGCAGGGTGGGACATAAACACTGGGTGGTGGCAGGGTGGGACATGAACACAGGGTGGTGGCAGGGTGGGACACGAACACAGGGTGGGCCATAAACACAGGGTGGTGGCAGGGTGGGCCATGAACACTGGGTGGTGGCAGGGTGGGCCATGAACACTGGGTGGTGGCAGGGTGGGACACGAACACAGGGTGGTGGCAAGGTGGGACACGAACACAGGGTGGGCCATGAACACAGGGTGGTGGCAGGGTGGGCCATGAACACAGGGTGGTGGCAGGGTGGGACACGAACACAGGGTGGTGGCAGGATGGGACACGAACACTGGGTGGTGGCAGGGTGGGCCATGAACACTGGGTGGTGGCAGGGTGGGCCATGAACACTGGGTGGTGGCAGGGTGGGACACGAACACAGGGTGGTGGCAAGGTGGGACACGAACACAGGGTGGGCCACGAACACTGGGTGGTGGCAGGGTGGGCCATGAACACTGGGTGGTAGCAGGGTGGGACATGAACACTGGGTGGTGGCAGGGTGGGACATGAACACTGGGTGGTGGCAGGGTGGGCCATAAACACTGGGTGGTGGCAGGGTGGTACATGAACACTGAGTGGTGGCAGGGTGGGACATGAACACAGGGTGGTGGCAGGGTGGGCCATGAACACAGGGTGGTGGCAGGGTAGGCCATGAACACTGGGTGGTGGCAGGGTGGGGCATGAACACTGGGTGGTGGCAGGGTGGGCCACGAACACTGGGTGGTGGCAGGGTGGGCCACGAACACAGGGTGGTGACAGGGTGGGACATAAACACTGGGTGGTGGCAGGGTGGGACATGAACACAGGGTGGTGGCAGGGTGGGCCATGAACACTGGGTGGTGGCAGGGTGGGCCACGAACACAGGGTGGTGGCAGGGTGGGACATAAACACTGGGTGGTGGCAGGGTGGGACATGAACACAGGGTAGTGGCAGGGTGGGACACGAACACAGGGTGGGCCATGAACACTGGGTGGTGGCAGGGTGGGCCATGAACACTGGGTGGTGGCAGGGTGGGACACGAACACAGGGTGGGCCATGAACACTGGGTGGTGGCAGGGTGGGCCATGAACACTGGGTGGTGGCAGGGTGGGACACGAACACAGGGTGGTGGCAAGGTGGGACATAAACACTGGGTGGTGGCAGGGTGGGACACGAACACAGGGTGGTGGCAGGGTGGGACACGAACACAGGGTGGGCCATGAACACTGGGTGGTGGCAGGGTGGGACACGAACACAGGGTGGTGGCAGGGTGGGACATAAACACTGGGTGGTGGCAGGGTGGGACACGAACACAGGGTGGTGGCAGGGTGGGACACGAACACAGGGTGGGCCATGAACACTGGGTGGTGGCAGGGTGGGCCATGAACACTGGGTGGTGGCAGGGTGGGACACGAACACAGGGTGGTGGCAGGGTGGGCCACGAACACAGGGTGGGCCATGAACACAGGGTGGTGGCAGGGTGGGCCATGAACACTGGGTGGTGGCAGTATGGGCCATGAACACTGGGTGGTGGCAGGGTGGGACACGAACACAGGGTGGTGGCAGGGTGGGCCACGAACACAGGGTGGGCCATGAACACAGGGTGGTGGCAGGGTGGGACATAAACACTGGGTGGTGGCAGGGTGGGACATGAACACAGGGTGGTGGCAGGGTGGGACACGAACACAGGGTGGGCCATAAACACAGGGTGGTGGCAGGGTGGGCCATGAACACTGGGTGGTGGCAGGGTGGGCCATGAACACTGGGTGGTGGCAGGGTGGGACACGAACACAGGGTGGTGGCAAGGTGGGACACGAACACAGGGTGGGCCATGAACACAGGGTGGTGGCAGGGTGGGCCATGAACACAGGGTGGTGGCAGGGTGGGACACGAACACAGGGTGGTGGCAGGGTGGGACACGAACACTGGGTGGTGGCAGGGTGGGCCATGAACACTGGGTGGTGGCAGGGTTGGCCATGAACACTGGGTGGTGGCAGGGTGGGACACGAACACAGGGTGGTGGCAAGGTGGGACACGAACACAGGGTGGGCCATGAACACAGGGTGGTGGCAGGGTGGGCCATGAACACAGGGTGGGACACGAACACAGGGTGGTGGCAGGGTGGGGCATGAACACTGAGTGGTGGCAGGGTGGGACACGAACACAGGGTGGTGGCAGGGTGGGACACGAACACAGGGTGGTGGCAGGGTGGGACACGAACACTGGGTGGTGGCAGGGTGGGCTATGAACACAGGGTGGTGGCAGGGTGGGCCATGAACACAGGGTGGTGGCAGGGTGGTGGCAGGGTGGGCCATAAACAGTGGGCGGCGGCGCGGCCCACCACCTCCCTACACAAGTGCACCCAACATTTTGAGGTCCCACTTGCTCTGTCAAGCAGCACCCTGCTGCTCATAGTATCACTCGCTCACAAGCCTCTAGATATTAATAATATTAAAATAAATACAGTTTTGTTACTTAAAATGCACAGTGTGATGATATATGTATAGGCCTAATGCTGATTAATGATTGGCTGTCTTTTTAAATTGTTAAATGTAATGATATTATGGAAAAAAACAATACTAATGTATGTCAGAAGGACGCTCTCATCAGCTAGTTATGGGGTTAGCGGCATTGGCATTGTTATGCCAAATTGTCAGAGTTAATTCTCTTTCTATATAACTTATCCTAATCGTTTTAAGGACTTTGTATTGGTTGTGAAGTATATGATTATAGATATATACTCTAGCGAGGGGCTGCAATGAAGAGAGTTTGAAATACTGTCACAAGCATAGGACAACAACAAGACTAACTAGCATCCCACGTGCGCACCCCCGCCACTCCCCCCAGGTAAGCTTTCCAGCCAATGAGGAGGTAGCGTTAGGTGGTCGTCATGGCAACCGTCCCCCCCACTCATCTCCCGGCGTCCCTCCCCGCCCCTCCCCTCCCCCGCTCCCGAGACGACTTGGCTACAGTACAGTGTTCAACATGTACGCTAAGGGGAAGGGCTCGT
This sequence comes from Procambarus clarkii, assembly GCF_040958095.1. NCBI lineage: Eukaryota > Metazoa > Arthropoda > Malacostraca > Decapoda > Cambaridae > Procambarus > Procambarus clarkii. The sequence goes on along the minus strand of NC_091196.1, from coordinate 33,375,184 downwards.
CCGTGCCCTCCGATGCGCAAGCCAGGGAAAAGTAAGTGAAACTTCTTCAATGGAGAAAAATTATGTGATGTTGTGGCCTTCCGTAGGAGAGTGTTAGTGGTCGCTAATCTGGCAAGGATGAAATAATGAAAATAGTGTGTATTTACGAGGTGCGAACAAGCGGTTTGGTGATGTAGCAGGAGGAGTGATAGTAGCTGTTCCAGCAAGCGCTCAGCCTCCCCTTCACAGCCATTGATATTGCTGGTGTTTTCCCTCTGCTGCTCAAGTGAAGTTAACTTACTGTTAGTGAGAGTGAACTACGGATGTAATATTGTTTGAGGCTATGAGAGGGAGAAAACCGCATGGCCTCACCAATGTAGAGGGAGCAGTGTTAGTCAGGGACGCTTGCCGCTTCTCTTTTGGCGGGAGGTTTAAATGTAAGATACAAAGCACACGAGATAGTGTGATGCCGAGTTGGCTGTGTCACTCTCAACTGGAGTAATATGAGCACGTAAATATAGGTTTGGGTTACCTCCTCAGACTCCGTGGTAGACATGTTATGTGTGTGGGGTGGCAGTAGGTAAATATGGATGATGTGGGGGGCAGGAGGGCGGCCCTGGCCAAGCCTACACTCACGCCTCTCACACTCTTGTTGTCCTTACACTCTATCACAGCTTGGCATCTTCACACTTACAAAATGTATATGTTTGTACTCCCACGCTGATGTCTCCTATATTGTAACTAAGTAATTTTCCAAATATATACTCTACAGGTATAAGCTCCACGGAGGTAATAAGCTCCACGAAGAGCATCAGTAGGTAGTGAAGTGTAGCGCCATACAACCAATAATGATGAATTTGTTATTTTTGCGAACTTTTCACTAAAATATTGGCTTGGATTCTGATGTTTCCTGCGAGTGTTATTAATTAAGCATGGTAAAAGTCAATATAATTTATAGTTTTATATTCTTGTGACCTTTCAATTATTTTTTTTTCATTTTATTCTAGATTGGCGTTGTATGTGTACGAATACTTGCTCCATGTTGGTGCCCAGAAAGCTGCACAGACCTTCCTCTCAGAAGTAAGTACAGTACACTGTCTGCTCTTGCTTGAAAGTCTGGTGGCTTAGCAGGGTCTAGCTGTCTTGCCTCATTACTGAATCTTGCAAACTGAATGATACAAAAAACATGGTTTTATGGCGATTATGATTAAAATAAATCATATTTCGTGGTGAATAAAACTATTACAACTGTGACTGTTTTGGCTGCATCATTTTTTTCATTTTCTTGTGAATGGTTTGGCTTGTTAATCTGGGAATTGTGAAAGCCAGCATGAAGAGATGAATGAGGTGTTGACTGATGATTCAGTTGCTTAAGATTAACAGTATGAGGCAAATTAGTCTGAGGCCCCAATGCTAAGCCTGCAGCCTGCACCTTGCAATTTATACTTATCCCTCAACTACAGGTCGTTTTCATGGATTACAGCAAGTTACTGCAGCAAGAAGCAAGCTTTGCAAGACCTTAGTGTTGATGTGTGCGCGCGCTCAACAACTACCAAAAGTGTTGAAAAACTTTAATGTTACAGCAGTGTTTTAACTAGTGCTGAAATGAAAATGTAGTTACTATGTGCAACAATACGGTGAAGATATTTCATGGCACTGTGATTTCAGTGTTAAAAGTGTAAACTATGAGCCACAGCAGCGGTAACCCGAGGCTGTGAGAAACCATTACCTATAGTGAAGACTGTTGACCACTCCACCACGGCCATGGTAACAACAGCAGGTTTTCAGGAACAATATAGTAGTGAAATTGGATAAAGAATTGGTTTGAGTGTGTGTGTGTGTGTGTGTGGTGAGGCGACGTGTGCCTCGCTAGATATAAGGGTGCGCAAGTGTCATTTTGGCACAGGTGTGCGCTTACATGTGTTGCTCGTACGAATCGATGTTCACTTCGTCAGGCTCACCAAGCTGTCCATTTATATCAAATCAAAAAATCAAAATGTTTATTCAGGTAAAAGTACATACATTGAAGAAGAGTTACACACATAATGTTATATTTATAGATAGAGCAAGTTCATACAATACCTAAAGCCACTAATACGCACAGTGTTTCGGGCAAGTAATACCATGCCATATGATGGCTTAAGGAGTGTACAGTGTAGACAGTGTAGACAGTAATCTGTAGTGGGGTCAAGTATCACTAGGGGTCACCTGGAGCGACCTGACCTCTCCAGTTGTATTAATCATGCCCTGCTTCTTATGTGTCCATCACTCCTCACCTCTAACCTTTTTTCTCTCTCCTGCAGAATAGTACACTCTTGGTGTTTTAATTCGCCGGCCAATTGTTATTAACGCAGTTATAATGTATAAAATATTTATTCCTGCTCCTTGTGAATTAGTGTTATTGTCTTGTCTGCCGTAGAGAAGTAGATGATGATCTGTGCGGCGTTGCCACACTAGTCTCGGCGCGGTGGTGCCATGTATATGATGACGCCATACACTATGCATGATGACTTTTCAAGGAGGCGTCGTCGTCGTCGTCCTCACCTTCTAACACGGGTGTTGGGGCAACATAGTTGGCAGGTTATAGGGTGTCTGACGCCGTCTCCCCCTCCCTACAATAACACATGTGGGCCTCTGGCCAGCGTGAGGCTCTCTCGCTGCTCACCAGTATTGTTGCACCAATGACGATGGGCAAGCGGGCAGGTCTCTGGTCGTGACCCCGCAGGAGAATAGCTGACCTCTCTCTCATGCTGCAACACCCGGCCCAGGGCTCGAGGCTAGACACTACCGTATTTAGTTCGCAATTCTTCATTGTGTTGGGTATTTGTTATATTTATTCGGTCCGTGTTGATATGCGTGATGAATCAACTGGTTGGCGACAAGGCGCGTAGCTCTGGCATACTTGGGCTGGGCTTACTGCAGTGTCGCTCTAACGGGACCACATCGCTCTCCTTCATATAATTCCACAAACTTAGCATATTGTGTGCGTTGGGTCACACTGGCCTCATGCCATGCTACCAGTACACTTCTCCAGGTAAAAAAAAAAAAAGGATTTTTTGCCGGTTACGGTCGGGGTAGATTCTTCAAATATTTTTTTATTTCCCGAATTGGTGCAGGAACTGGCGAGGTTTATCAATCCTTTCCTGTAGGTGGTGCGCATGGCTGTGCACAACCGCAACGCTACTCATTTATGACCTCATTTTCAATGATATTCTTGGTGAATATCAATTGTTCATGTAAGCGTTTGGGTTAGGAGCCGTGGAGCTAAGAAGAATGTTGTAGTTTATGTGTAACGTCTGCCGTCCCCCACTCCACGCCCCGCTCTCGTCCCCAGCCCTTGTGTGGCCTCCAACCCCGTTACAGCGATACACCCTCGCCCAGGTCTCCACGTTCACACAAGCGCTATACGTATACCTATATTGCTATATCAGCATCATAACCCTATCAGTCTGCTAGTCTTTATTAAGCAAACTTAAATGAGTAGAATCCGCGAAAACAATCCGATGGGAAATGTACATCATTAGCTTGACTGGGAATTTAATTTGGCGGGAGAAATTATTTTACGGAATTAAATATTAACATGGGCTGTATAAGAGGGGGGACATTTAAATTTGTTCATATTGGCATCTATATTTAACGATTAAACCTGCTTAACTATAAAACACGCCTCAGAAGTTGTTCAGACATTATAAATTTTGGTTGTATAGGTTATGCCACTGTCGCTAACTTAAGTTCCGCGTGGCGTGGTGAGCTGCAGTGCACAAGAAAGGTGTGTGGCTGCCGGGAGACGGGCTGGGGAGGAGACCTAATGTTTTCTCTCCGCGTTGGGATATGACGTTTGAAAGATTCGAAATTATTTAGTCGAATAATATTTGCTTGTTTGATTAATCGTCGAAAGCATGATTAAGCTAGAATTATTGTAATGTTGTATAGATTAGAGTTCTCCCTAGCAAATAGAAGACGATCCGACTAATTTTAACCGCGAGAAACCCAAGTGTTGATGAATGAAGTGGAACAAGCAAACAAAAGACACAATTGGCTCGGGCTATCTAGTAATAATATTTAGAGAATTAATCAGGATAGTGGCAGTGGAATAGCACCGTGCTCCACCACTTCATATTTATAATGCTCTACACTGAAATGTTAGAGGATGACTAGTAGCTCAGTCTTTATAATGAGCTATGCTAAATACACAGCTTACCACTAAACAAACCAGTGTAACAAAAGAAAAACTTTTATAAAATTCGGTTAGTTTCTCATTGATTAGGCACTCCAGTTTTCCGTAGATCTCATATGTGTTAAATATTTTTGTGTCGGGGGTGGGTGAGTCTGAGGACAACGGTGGATGTGGACTAGCCACAGTCCAGAGTGAGTGAGGTCTGGCCAGTCACGTTGGTAGTCGGCCACCACCACCACGCCTCGCCCCTCCTTGCTTGCCCTGTGAAATATTCATTGTAAATAATCCATCAGGTCGGTCAACTATTCTCCTTCGCCGATCTTGATTGTCGAGTCGTAGTTGCTATCGATCCGTCGGGACGGTATCTGGCCTCTATCGCTTATTTTAGAGCATGTCTGATTCCCCCTCCCCGTCCTCCCCTTCCCCCACTGTTCTTGTTGGATATGCTGCCTCCCGTTCGCGGAGGGGGAGGAGGGGAGGGAAGGTCCGTGTGGGTTACTCTTTCCTGGGCCGTGGGGGTTATGTCCTCGTCCTGCGTGTTGGTGTGGGCTCCGGAATGACCGCCTCCCGTCTAACGGGAAGTGAACATGCTTGGATCCTTTCTTGTTAGTTGTGTGTGGGACATGGAGGCCATGCAGAATCTTGGTTCTGTATGTAATTAGGAAAGGTGGGATTATGAAAGTTTGGCGTGAGTTGAGTGCCTACGCAACAGCGATGACAGTAGGGGGTGAGGGGGTGGTTGTGGTGTAGCTGGTCTCACAGGAGTCGGGCTTGTGCCTTACCTCTACGTCAATTATCTCCAAGATTTTCACGTGGTTGTAGACGATTACCACTAAATATTTTAGCAGGCTTGCGAGACCTTTAGTATTTTCAAGATTTACAATGTTAGTATATTAGATTTGTCCAGGTTGGTTACTCGCTTGAAGTACTTCAAACATTTATTTAAACATTTTCTTCAGTGATCGGTAGCTTGTTGTAGTGTACTTGTTCCTAAAATAAAAACGGCAATAGGTGTGTAGCGTCATGCGAAGTATGACCTGTATATAAGCAATGCTTTTATCCACCAACATATTACCATACCAGTGCTTACTAAGAGTTACATACACCTTCCATAGTAAAGTCTCAATTTCAATTATTCGACGATGCTATCAGATATGGGTGGTAAAAATAACCTTGATATCCTGTAGTGTAATTCACGTTTAAGAGTGTTTTTACGTTTGGTGTCTTCAAGGGAGATGTGTGGGTCTTAGACGTAGCCTGTAGCAAGGTCCTGTGGGGCTTGGTGCCTGGGGAGGGAGGGAGGGAGGGGTGGACCTCCCATGGGGGGGGGGGTGTTGCGCTTGCTGTGCGCAGTGATGTCGAGAGGATTGTATTGATTACAAAGAATCTTACATTAATTGAGATTGTTAGGTACGTCGCCTTGTTGGTTGATCTGCCATTTTGTCGTGAGAATGTGTGTCTCAAAGAGAATATCAACAATAGCTAAACAAAAAAGTTTCATTGCCGGTAGGTTAGGATACATAAAACATGCTCTGCAGTATAGTATATAACCCGTGTATAGCCTGTCTCTGTAGACAAACTAAGGCGTGCCTAATACAGTGTTTTCTTGTTTCATTAATGTGTATTGAAAACGTTAGCCCATAACCCGTTATATGTACATTGTCCAGCAAGGTCGGCTACACAAAAGTGGTGAATGTTAAATATATCCGTTATAACGAGCTTGCGTGAATTGAAACCGCTCTTGTAAACGAGGAGACAAAGCATATACGGCATCAATATTTGCTATGTACTGTATATAAAATATGAAACTAATATATATGAGCATATAATACAAGTGTATGTATCTATACACAATACATTATATATTATGTATACGGTATATTATTGGATTTCGGTAGTATAGTTAGGTTCGTCTCGACTCATCCAGGAATTCCCGGCGTGACAGAAATGGTTGGGCACGTTTTCTTTCACCTAATGCTTCTGTTCGCTAGCAGTATAAAGGTACCCAAGAGTTAGTCAACTGTTGTGGAATTGCATCCTGGGGAGGGTCAATAATTCAACATTGATGGACTTCGAAATAAGCCTAACATATCTGCCTGTCCCAGACAAAATTATTATATAATTATATATAATATATATATATAATATATATATATATATAAAATATATATAGTGTACGATAAAAAGACAATGTCCAAGTTTTGAGGCCAGAGCGCTTGCTTAGCTTTGTCAAACGTTGCAGGGTGACTGGTGGGCGTTGGGGACAGTCATAGGTGAGTCACCTCCTTCATTTGATTCAAGTTTCCAGCATGGCTAAATACCAGAAGGGGGGAACTATCAGGAGAATGCGCCAAGCCATTACGACTACATAGCACTTGGAAGGGCTAAATACCAGAGACCATCGTGGCCAAGAATCATGACTAGCACAACACAGTGGTGTCAACACCTGAGTCACCCCTGCCCTCATACACACCTGCTGAAGGCAGCGATGAACACTGTATTGAAGGTGGTTACAGTGATGGTCTTGTGCAGCGAAAATGTTAATACATACTGATAAAGGTCATGTGCAGTGAAGATGGTTGCATTGATGAAGACTGTGTGTAATGAAGAGGGTTACATTGATGAAGACCGTAGTGAAGAGGGTTGCATTGATGAAGACTGTGTGTAATGAAGAGGGTTACATTGATGAAGACAAGTGAAGAGGGTTACATTGATGAAGGCAGTGTAATGAAGAGGGTTACATTGATGAAGGCAGTGTAATGAAGAGGGTTACATTGATGAAGACAAGTGAAGAGGGTTACATTGATGAAGACAAGTGAAGAAGGTTACATTGATGAAGTGAAGAGGGTTACATTGATGAAGGCAGTGTAATGAAGAGGGTTACATTGATGAAGGCAGTGTAATGAAGAGGGTTACATTGATGAAGACAAGTGAAGAGGGTTACATTGATGAAGACTGTGTGTAATGAAGAGGGTTACATTGATGAAGGCAGTGTAATGAAGAAGGTTACATTGATGAAGACTGTAGTGAAGAGGGTTACATTGATGAAGACCGTAGTGAAGAGGGCTACATTGATGAAGGCAAAAGTGAAGTGGGTTAGATTGATGAAGACTGTGTAATGAAGATGGTTACATTGATGAAGACTGAAGTGAAGAGGGTTACATTGATGAATACTGTGTAGTGAAGTGGGTTACATTGATGAATACTGTGTAGTGAAGAGGGGGTTACATTGATGAAGACTGTGTAGTGAAGAGGGTTACATTGATGAAGACTGTGTAGTGAAGAGGGTTACATTGATGAATACTGTGAAGTGAAGAGGGTTACATTGATGAAGACTGTAGTGAAGAGGGTTACATTGATGAATATTGTGAAGTGAAGAGGGTTACATTGATGAAGACTGTGTGTAATGAAGATGGTTACGTTGATGAAGACTGATGTGAAGAGGGTTCCATTGATGAAGACTGTAGTGAAGAGGGTTACATTGATGAAGACTGTAGTGAAGAGGGTTACATTGATGAAGACTGTAGTGAAGAGGGTTACATTGATGAAGACTGTAGTGAAGAGGGTTACATTGATGAAGGCTGTGTAATGAAGAGGGTTACATTGATGAAGACTAGTGAAGAGGGTTACATTGATGAAGACTGAAGTGAAGAGGGTTACATTGATGAAGACTGTGTGTAGTGAAGAGGGTTACATTGATGAAGACTAGTGAAGAGGGTTACATTGATGAGGACTGTGTGAAGAAGGTTACATTGATGAGGACTGTGTGAAGATGGTTACATTGATGAGGACTGTGTGAAGATGGTTACATTGATGAAGACTGTGTGAAGATGGTTACATTGATGAAGACTGTAAAGATGGTTACATTGATGAAGACTGTGTGAAGATGGTTACATTGATGAGGACTGTGTGAAGATGGTTACATTGATGAAGACTGTGAAGATGGTTACATTGATGAGGACTGTGTGAAGATGGTTACATTGATGAGGACTGTGTGAAGAAGGTTACATTGATGAGGACTGTGAAGATGGTTACATTGATGAGGACTGTGTGAAGATGGTTACATTGATGAAGACTGTGTGAAGATGGTTACATTGATGAAGACTGTGTGAAGATGGTTACATTGATGAGGACTGTGTGAAGATGGTTACATTGATGAAGACTGTGTGAAGAAGGTTACATTGATGAGGACAGTGTGAAGATGGTTACATTGATGAATACTGTGTAGTGAAGAGGGGGTTACATTGATGAAGACTGTGAAGAGGGTTACATTGATGAATACTGTGTAGTGAAGAGGGTTACATTGATGAAGACTGTGTGGTGTGAAGAGGGTTCCATTGATGAGGACTGTGTAGTGAAGAGGGTTACATTGATGAATACTGTGAAGTGAAGATGGTTACATTGATGAAGGCTGTGTGAAGAAGGTTACATTGATGAGGACAGTGTGAAGATGGTTACATTGATGAATACTGTGTAGTGAAGAGGGTTACATTGATGAATACTGTGTAGTGAAGAGGGTTACATTGATGAAGACTGTGTAGTGAAGAGGGTTAAATTGATGAGGACTGTGTGCAGTGAAGATGGTTACAGTGATGAAGACTGTGTGTGGTGAAGAGGGTTACGTTGCTGAAGACAGTGTTTACTAATATATATATATATAATATATATATATATATATATATATATATATATATATATATATATATATATATTAGTATATTAGTATATTTTGGTAGCAGTCTTTCCTGTAGACATATATTATTAAATATGACCGAAAAAGTAAGATTAATAATTCTAACACGAATTTTCTCAATATTTCTTATGTTTCTTTTCACTGTCGATGGTAATTGAAAAATCAATTCTCCAAAATTCATTTTTATTTCTAGTGTGATGCGACACTTGAACCGTTTCGTAATAACTTATTACATTATCAAAGACTTTAGTTTACACACACACAACTATAACCTGCAAACACTAAACAGAGTTTAAACAGCTTTCATTTTATACCTGCATTTGGGGTATAAAATGATAAATTTTAAATGATTTTATACCCCAAATGCAGGTATAAAATGAAAGCTGTTTAAACTGTTTAGTGTTTGCAGGTTAAAGTTGTGTGTGTGTAAACTAAAGTCTTTGAAAATGTAGTAAGTTATTACGAAATGCGTTCAAGTGTCGCGTCACACTAGAAATAAAAATGAATTTTGGAGAATTGATTTTTCAATTACCATCGACAGTGAAAAGAAACATAAGAAATATTGAGAAAATTCGTGTTAGAATTATTAATCTTACTTTTTCGGTCATATTTAATAATATATGTCTACAGGAAAGACTGCTACCAATAAATATATATATATATATATATATATATATATATATATATATATATATATATATATATATATATATATATATATATATATATATATATATATACTGGCAGCAGGTTTTGTTTTATGCATGTCTCATTGAATATGACAGCATATTCCATATTCCGTATTTACTATTTTCTGATATAGTGCTTGTATCCCTCTTACTAATGCTCTTGCATCAGGGTTCAGCTGGAAGAGGAGTTCACCAAAAGTCATGTTGTTTTTAGGTGAAGAAAAGAATTGAATAACTGTAGAATATATTACACTAATTATAAATTCGCACACCGTTTCGAACCTCCATGGTTCATTCTCAAGTGAAAAGAAATTACAGAACTCGTTAATTTATACCAGTACGGGGTTAGGTGATAAAACAAGTACAATAAAGGAAAAGGCAAGGGGATACATAGGGGATAAAAAGAGGATAAATAGGGGACGAAGCGCACACACACATACACGGAGCCAGAGCCAAAGCTCAGCCCCCGCAAGCACAAATAGGTGAGTACACACACACACACACACACACACACACACACACACACACACACACACACACATATATATATATATAATATATATATAAAATAATATGTATATTATACACACAATTGTTAGAGAGAGAGAGAGAGAGAGAGAGAGAGAGAGAGAAGATCCGAGGTTAGAGGCCAGATAATCATTGTTGCCCCACACAACATAGTAATTTGTGATTGTATGGCAAACCGAATTCTCTGCTGTTACCGACGTCGATAACGTTGATTCCACGTCACTCGAGCATGTTTTGCTCCCTTGAAGAGGGAACAGTAGGGATACTGTGGGGTGTGTAGGGAGGGTGAGAGGAATACTGTGGGGTGTGTAGGGAGGGTGAGAGGAATACTGTGAGGTGTGTAGGGAGGGTGGGAGGAATACTGTGAGGTGTGTAGGGAGGGTGAGAGGAATACTGTGAGGTGTGTAGGGAGGGTGGGAGGAATACTGTGAGGTGTGTAGGGAGGGTGGGAGGAATACTGTGAGGTGTGTAGGGAGGGTGGGAGGAATGCTGTGAGGTGTGTAGGGAGGGTGGGAGGAATGCTGTGAGGTGTGTAGGGAGGGTGGGAGGAATACTGTGAGGTGTGTAGGGAGGGTGGGAGGAATACTGTGAGGTGTGTAGGGAGGGTGGGAGGAATACTGTGAGGTGTGTAGGGAGGGTGGGAGGAATACTGTGAGGTGTGTAGGGAGGGTGGGAGGAATGCTGTGAGGTGTGTAGGGAGGGTGGGAGGAATACTGTGAGGTGTGTAGGGAGGGTGGGAGGAATGCTGTGAGGTGTGTAGGGAGGGTGGGAGGAATACTGTGAGGTGTGTAGGGAGGGTGGGAGGAATACTGTGAGGTGTGTAGGGAGGGTGGGAGGAATACTGTGAGGTGTGTAGGGAGGGTGGGAGGAATACTGTGAGGTGTGTAGGGAGGGTGGGAGGAATACTGTGAGGTGTGTAGGGAGGGTGGGAGGAATGCTGTGAGGTGTGTAGGGAGGGTGGGAGGAATACTGCGAGGTGTGTAGGGAGGGTGGGAGGAATACTGTGAGGTGTGTAGGGAGGGTGGGAGGAATACTGCGAGGTGTGTAGGGAGGGTGGGAGGAATACTGCGAGGTGTGTAGGGAGGGTGGGAGGAATACTGCGAGGTGTGTAGGGAGGGTGGGAGGAATACTGCGAGGTGTGTAGGGAGGGTGGGAGGAATACTGCGAGGTGTGTAGGGAGGGTGGGAGGAATACTGTGAGGTGTGTAGGGAGGGTGGGAGGAATGCTGTGAGGTGTGTAGGGAGGGTGGGAGGAATACTGTGAGGTGTGTAGGGAGGGTGGGAGGAATACTGTGAGGTGTGTAGGGAGGGTGGGAGGAATGCTGTGAGGTGTGTAGGGAGGGTGGGAGGAATACTGCGAGGTGTGTAGGGAGGGTGGGAGGAATACTGTGAGGTGTGTAGGGAGGGTGGGAGGAATACTGCGAGGTGTGTAGGGAGGGTGGGAGGAATACTGTGAGGTGTGTAGGGAGGGTGGGAGGAATACTGTGAGGTGTGTAGGGAGGGTGGGAGGAATACTGTGAGGTGTGTAGGGAGGGTGGGAGGAATGCTGTGAGGTGTGTAGGGAGGGTGAGAGGAATACTGCGAGGGGAGAATGCTGTGAGGTGTGTAGGGAGGGTGGGAGGAATGCTGTGAGGTGTGTAGGGAGGGTGGGAGGAATACTGTGAGGTGTGTAGGGAGGGTGGGAGGAATGCTGTGAGGTGTGTAGGGAGGGTGGGAGGAATGCTGTGAGGTGTGTAGGGAGGGCGGGAGGAAGAGAGAAATGGACAGACCCAGGCACCACCAGGTAGTACTTTAGAATGTGTGTGTAATTACACAAGTGTAGTATTGGTCTAGAGTCCCTGTGCCATTTTTCACCAACTTTGAGGTCAACCCCGGAGCTCTCAGTTCCTGTGACGGCACTGGAACCAATCACATTTCACCCTGTTGCCCCTGTTACTTAGCAGTAAATAGGTACCTGGGAGTTAACAGCTGGTGCAGGCTGCTTCCTGGGGATGTGTAACAAAAAGGAGGCCTGGTCGAGGACGGGGCCGCGGGAACGCTAAGTCCCGAAATCATCTCAGGATAACCTTTTGTTGACCAGACCACACTAGAAGTTGAAGGAACGACGACGTTTCGGTCCGTCCTGGACCATTCTCAAGTCAATCGACTTGAGAATAGTCCAGGTGTGTGGTCTGGTCAACATACTTCAGCCACGTTATTGTGACTCATCGCCTGCATAACCTTTCGTTCTTGAAGTTACAGGTCTCAGGAATTCTTCCATATCAATTTTGTCGATTCCCCTTACTATTATGTACGCAGTGATCATATCGCCTCTCTTCTATCTTCTAGTTAAGGCATATTTAATGCCTCTAACCTCTCCTCGTAGCTCTTGTCCTTAAGTTACGGGAGCCATTTAGTTACAATGTCTTTGCATCTTTTCCAGTTTGTTGATGTGCTGCTTAAGATATGGGCATATACAACTGCTGCATATTCCAGCTTTAGTCTAACAACAGTCGTGAATAATTTCTTTAGTATTTCACCATGCATGTACTGTATTTAAAAGCAATTCTGAAATTGGAAAGTATAAGAATAGGCTCCTCACAATATTCTTTGTGGTCCTTGGGTGATAGTTTTCAGTCTAGAACCACCCTTAGATCTCTCTTTATCAGAATTTTGTGAAACTTTTCCACATAATTTGTAGGTTGCATCCTATAACCTACAAAAAATACAAAAAATTTGCTAGCCTATTTTCTCCTATTCCATATTCCATAACATGGCATTTATTCATATTGAATTCCACTTGTCACATGATGCTCCAAGCGCAGCATATTTTTTTTTTTTGTGTGTGTATGTATCTATATATGTACAGTATATATGTTTCACTGAATATGACTGCATATTCCATGTTAATTATTTGTTTGCTTAGGGCTTCTATAGCTTGACTAGTGCTCTTACATCTTGGTTTAATTGGAAGAGGATGTCTCCTAATGTCATCTGTATTGAAGGTTGACTAAAAGAATAAAAATTAGCTGTCATATATTATACGTATTATAATTTACACATTTCGAACCTACTGGGTTCATTCTCAAGTGAGGAGACAGTAGGGAACATCAGATTTAAGCCATTAGAACTCTGGTGACCATAGTTGGCACTGCATTTTGGGCAGTGACGTCATCATTGGAATCTTTGCGTTCCTGTCTTGCTCTCACTCTTATGATGGGTAGAGTGAATAGTTCTGTTTTTGAAGTGCAGTATTCATGGTGGATTGTTTGACTTTTTATGGGAATGGCTTCAAGAATTTGTAATCTTAAATCTTGGGCTTTATCTAATATGCAAGTGGTTTTTATTCAGCATTTCTGTTGTTAGGGTGATGTCATGGGCTTCTCACATGTGATCTTTAGGCACACCCGATTGAATATGACAGGTCAAACACCTTGTGAGGTTGGTTGATGCCATACCTATGTACCTGTACTTAGATTGAAGTACATAGGGGCAGGTGTTCATGTGTACCACATTCAGCTGGTGTAAAGGGTTCCCAGTTGGCTTCGGGCTGCTTTTAATAAGGAGGTCAGTTTTCCTTTTTGTTTTATAGTATACTGTAAGATGATGTCTTATGTTTTTGTTAAGGGATTGTGCTTTTTACTCTTTATGGATTATTATTACCATATTTCATTATTCTTTCCTCATTCTTTTATTCATTGTGCATGGTGGATTTGTAATATAATTTTAGTGGAGGTGTTGTGGTTTCTGTTCCTGATAAAGGATTATACTATCGGTTGATGTATAGAGAGGGTGACTTGCTGGTTCACACAGGATATATATATTGAATATAATATACATATTACATTAATATATTATATGCATTATATAGGGGAAACAGTGTACCACTTCTAGTTGGAATGAAAACCCATAGCTTTGGAGGAAAAAAATATAGTATATTCTTTGATTTTGTAAAGTCCCCATAAATGCAGGCCTATATTCTCACCCCACCCATCCTTTTACATGAACGGCTACAAGTTGGGAATTACAGTACACAGTGAAAGGTTGTTAATCTCTGCTTGGAACAAGTAAATATTATAGATAGAAAACTTGAGGGTTTCTGACTTTCAACCCAAGAAGATTAAAGTTAATACAAAAAATGGGCAAGGTTCAATAGTTTCTCAGTGTCAAACAATGAAAAAAATATGCACTCTGAAATAATCATAGTAACCTGTAGCTTAACACTGGAGGTCCTAATAATCATAGTAACCTGTAGCTTAACACTGGAGGTCCTAATAATCATAGTAACCTGTAGCTTGACACCTGGAGGTCCTTGTCTAACAGGTTATCAGCTATACTGTATATGTAAAACTAAACAAGCACTGTACCAACAAAAATTATATTATGTTTTTAGAGAAGTGTACATACTGCATACGGGAGACACATGCCAGCGTGTGCACTCCCTCCCTGGCCTGGGAACCATATAAATATATACTGTACTAGAAAAAATGCTGATATGCAGTGTGCTTTGTGCAAAGAGCTTTGAAGACCTTAAAGTATGATATCCTTTTTGTATTACAGACTGCAACTCAGAGAAGTACAGTACATTTAAAACAGTATAGGTACTGTATTGTTTTAGGATGTACTGTAAAGGAACGTCAGTTTCTCACTGTCAGCTACTCAACAGTAGCTATCAATGTTTAGGGTGGTATTGCCTAAGCAAAAGGTCCAATCGTAGGCAAGCAACCTTGCACCAATATGTGTACGATTCAATCCTAAGGGAATTCTTGCACTATATAGGTCATTTAAATTTAGTTTTAGATCTTGCCATTCATTATCACACTAGAAGAGGAATTCTGATGGCTACTGGTTTGCAGCAGGCTCCACATGCTCTCACACTGGCAGGTGGCTAGCAGCAGGCTCCACATGCTCTCACACTGGCAGGTGGCTAGCAGCAGGCTCCACATGCTCACACTGGCAGGTGGCTAGCAGCAGGCTCCACATGCTCTCACACTGGCAGGTGGCTAGCAGCAGGCTCCACATGCTCTCACACTGGCAGGTGGCTAGCAGCAGGCTCCACATGCTCTCACACTGGCAGGTGGCTAGCAGCAGGCTCCACATGCTCTCACACTGGCAGGTGGCTAGCAGCAGGCTCCACATGCTCTCACACTGGCAGGTGGCTGGCAGCAGGCTCCACATGCTCTCACACTGGCAGGTGGCTGGCAGCAGGCTCCACATGCTCTCACACTGGCAGGTGGCTGGCAGCAGGCTCCACATGCTCTCACACTGGCAGGTGGCTGGCAGCAGGCTCCACATGCTCTCACACTGGCAGGTGGCTGGCAGCAGGCTCCACATGCTCTCACACTGGCAGGTGGCTGGCAGCAGGCTCCACATGCTCTCACACTGGCAGGTGGCTGGCAGCAGGCTCCACATGCTCTCACACTGGCAGGTGGCTGGCAGCAGGCTCCACATGCTCTCACACTGGCAGGTGGCTGGCAGCAGGCTCCACATGCTCTCACACTGGCAGGTGGCTGGCAGCAGGCTCCACATGCTCTCACACTGGCAGGTGGCTGGCAGCAGGCTCCACATGCTCTCACACTGGCAGGTGGCTAGCAGCAGGCTCCACATGCTCTCACACTGGCAGGTGGCTGGCAGCAGGCTCCACATGCTCTCACACTGGCAGGTGGCTAGCAGCAGGCTCCACATGCTCTCACACTGGCAGGTGGCTGGCAGCAGGCTCCACATGCTCTCACACTGGCAGGTGGCTGGCAGCAGGCTCCACATGCTCTCACACTGGCAGGTGGCTGGCAGCAGGCTCCACATGCTCTCACACTGGCAGGTGGCTGGCAGCAGGCTCCACATGCTCTCACACTGGCAGGTGGCTGGCAGCAGGCTCCACATGCTCTCACACTGGCAGGTGGCTGGCAGCAGGCTCCACATGCTCTCACACTGGCAGGTGGCTGGCAGCAGGCTCCACATGCTCTCACACTGGCAGGTGGCTGGCAGCAGGCTCCACATGCTCTCACACTGGCAGGTGGCTGGCAGCAGGCTCCACATGCTCTCACACTGGCAGGTGGCTGGCAGCAGGCTCCACATGCTCTCACACTGGCAGGTGGCTGGCAGCAGGCTCCACATGCTCTCACACTGGCAGGTGGCTGGCAGCAGGCTCCACATGCTCTCACACTGGCAGGTGGCTGGCAGCAGGCTCCACATGCTCTCACACTGGCAGGTGGCTGGCAGCAGGCTCCACATGCTCTCACACTGGCAGGTGGCTGGCAGCAGGCTCCACATGCTCTCACACTGGCAGGTGGCTGGCAGCAGGCTCCACTTGCTCTCACACTGGCAGGTGGCTGGCAGCAGGCTCCACATGCTCTCACACTGGCAGGTGGCTGGCAGCAGGCTCCACATGCTCTCACACTGGCAGGTGGCTGGCAGCAGGCTCCACATGCTCTCACACTGGCAGGTGGCTGGCAGCAGGCTCCACTTGCTCTCACACTGGCAGGTGGCTGGCAGCAGGCTCCACATGCTCACACACTGGCAGTTGGCTGGCAGCAGGCTCCACATGCTCTCACACTGGCAGGTGGCTGGCAGCAGGCTCCACATGCTCTCACACTGGCAGGTGGCTGGCAGCAGGCTCCACATGCTCTCACACTGGCAGGTGGCTGGCAGCAGGCTCCACATGCTCTCACACTGGCAGGTGGCTGGCAGCAGGCTCCACATGCTCTCACACTGGCAGGTGGCTGGCAGATGGCTGACAGCTTCTCAATCACAGTTGGATATCTGGCCACATAGGTAGCCAATTCCTCAACATGTGGGGGGCAGTATCCAATACCTATGTAAGGGCATTTTTATATTCCTAGATGCATCTTCTCAAGCAGTTGTGGGAAGTATGACTACTAAGTCTATGTAGTTAGTGACTACGATGTTGGGATCATTCTAGCTTGATGTAATGACATGTTCACAACTCTACTGCTGGCCTGGAGGATACAAGTCACATCATACACAAGACAATTTGCCAACAGATTTTGAAACCTACCTAACCTAACCTAACCTAACCCAACCCAACTCAGCCTAGCCCAACATAACCTAACTTGCTCTAAACCAACCTATCCTAACCCAACCAAGCTCAATACTGCCTAACCTACGCTAATACAGCCTAGCTTAACTATACAGTATATACGGTTTTAACAAACTGAAAACGAGTTTCATCGAATAATCTTTTTTATGAAATACCCCGGCCTGGAGATGAGAGGTGCATATGCTTTAATGGGCGACACGAGACTGTCCTTCCCAATGCCTGGAACTGGCATCTTCAACCATAGATCTAACTGTTTCACCTGGCTCCTCAGACTGGCAGTCAGTCAGAACTGGATTGTTACAGACAATCCAGTATACACTGGTAACAGTACCTTGACTTCCAGCAGTCGGCAAAGTAGGGTTATAATTTTGAGCTATTTTTAGGTATCCAAATACTGTACTACTTCTCAAACTAGGGCTGTCTAAAGCCTTCTAAACTTTTAATTCTTAGTTAATTGAGGCGTTGTAACATGCTTGACTGAATGCAACCTGGATTTGTGGCAAAAGCAGCATTACCTAGATATTCAATATAATTTACCTTTATGCATAATTAAGGTACAGTATTGCACATTGGCTTTATGTACCCACTTGTGTAGTATATATACAGTACTTCTGTCTAGTGAAAAATACACGATTGGAACATTTGCATTAGTTTTAGGTATAACATTGAATTTTCATTACTGTACATATTTCATAGTGTGAGGTAGAAATGGCGTGTTCCTTGGTGCGTCAGAAAAGCTCATAAAAACCTTATCAGCATGGAAGCACAATGCTTTTTGTGGTTCATTACTTTGTACCCTTGTTATTGTGGCAATAATTATTTTATAATCTATGGCTCATGAATGACATATTCCTTGTTATCATTACTTTTGATTTTGTGTGAGTAGTTAGGTTTTTTTGTTGCTTTTATTCATCAGTACAGTACAGTATATTGTTATACAGTATAAGGTTTCTTAACATTGATGTGTGTTACAGTATTTTCCTTTAATCATAAATTATCATTACAGTATATAGATTGTAACACGAGAAATGCTGGCATAAGAGTCGGGGGGGGGGGTTGCTTGTTTTTATGTGATTGAATGATACCTTATACAGTACAGTACCGTAACGATTGGCATAAAGTGAACATTAGGCCTCTTGGCACTGTATACCGTAGGTATTATTTACTCCATCAATAATTATTGGTAACTATCATAGGCCTAGTGGTTATGCAATGTTTCTTACAATTGCTATACAGTATATATTTTGGTTAAGAGTGATTGCCATATACAGGAGATATGTATGTCAAGATCCATTTAATTAAGATAATTTAGCTGCATACCTGTAATTTTGGAGCAATACTGTATTCATAACATACTGTACTTTGAAATGCAAATGCTATCTGAACACTATTACCAATCTGCTGACTATTTTTTTTCTGTGTCAGGGACACAATTTTTCTAATGGTGATAAATTGTAGTGGTCATCAGTGATTATACACCAACTTCCTATACTGTAATTCGATATCTACAGTAAGACTAATTTGTGCTGTTATCAGCTGTAATCTGAAATGTTGATACTGTATCATCTTTATCATTAGAACACCTTCCTTTATTGGTTTAAACTTTCAATAGTTATTCACAGTTTTGCAAGAATTGTCCCAGATATTATTGGGCAGATTTTTAGAACCATTATAATATATAGTAGTAATTACCTAAAGTATAGTTACAGGATGAGAGCTATGCTTGTGGTGTCCTGTCCTCCCAGCACTCATATAACGCTTTGAAACTACTGACGGCTTTGGCCTCCACCTTCTCACTTAACTTGTTCCAACCGTCTACCACTGTTTGTGAAAGAGAGTTTTCTTATATTTTTTGGCAGCTTTGTTTATATAGTTCAAACCTATTACTTCTTCTTCAAAATCCAGGTCTCTGGAATTTTTCAATGTAAATTTTGTCGATTCCAGTTACTATTTTGTGCGTAGTGATCATATCGCCTCTTTTTCTTCCATCTTCTAGTTTTGGCATATTTAATGTCTTTCAGTTCCGGGAGCAATTTAGTTGCATGTCTTTTGCGCCTTTTCCAGTTATGTTTCTTAAGATATGGGCACCATACAATTGCTGTATATTCTAGTTTTGGTCTACTTGCCTACCTACCTTGTGGAAGTACAGTACCAGGGACCAACTGTCTCATGGCCCGGTCTCCGACAAGTTAGTGGTCTGGTCAACCAAGCTGTTGGATGTTGCTGTTTACAGCCTGACATAAGAAGAATCACAGCCTGGTTGATCAGGTGTCTCAGGAGTCATGGACAATTTCTTTAGTATTTTAGCATCCATGTATAAAAGCAATTTTGAAATTGGAAAGTATAGCATAGGCTCCTCGTATAATGTTCTTTATGTAGTCTCCAGGTGATAGTTTTCTGTCTACAACCACCCCTAGATCTCTTTCTTTGCCAGAATTTTGTTTAAAGCTTTTTGACATCATTTATAGGTTGTGTGCAATTATTTTCTCTTATTCCACATTCCATAACATGGTGTTTATTCACATTAAATTCCATTTGCCAAGTGGTGTTCCATTCACTTATTTTGACCAGGTCTTCTTGAAAGGCATGGCAATCATTTAAGTTTCTTATCTTCCCTAGTATCTTAGTATCACCAGCAAACATGTTTATATAATTCTGTATTCCTTCTGGTAAGTCGTTTATGTAGACATTGATCATTACCAGTGCAAAACCTGAACCCTGTGGTACTCCATTCCATTCGTAATATTTCTCCAGCCCAGTACTGTACTGGAGAAATTGACGGTATCGGACAGTCCTCACTTTTTTTGGCAGAAAGTTTTCCATCCATATTAAACGCTTCTGTCACTCCTCCAATATATGTACAATATTCTAGTTTCTAAAACAACCTCTTATGAGGAAGTGTTGGAAGCCTATTTTAAGTTCAGATATGTGCAGTCAACCCAACCTTTTCTTTCCAGTAAAATCTCTATTCTATTCAATCATAGAAACTGCAATTTTTTTGTATGTGTGTGTGTGTTGTGTAATTGTCCATGTTTTCAACCTTTTAGCCAAATATTTTATATAAATACATACAATGAATATGTATATGGAATTTGAATAGTGATCTCTGGCAATACCTTTCCCTATCAGATCTACTGATACCAGTACTTTAAATTTTTAACTTTTGCCCTGAAGGTCGAGTTTATTGGCTAGCGGCACTTATCCTGTGAGTGAACATACTGCCATAGCATATTGTACAGCACCCAATAGAAAGAAAACCCATGGGTTGTTCATTCAGTCACTTGTACTCAGACACAGCTGGGACTTGTTTAACTGTCTCAAATGAACAGCTTATCAAACAAGAAGATTACAGTAATTATTTATTTATTTTTTATTTATTTATATATACAGGAGTTCTTACATTCATGTACAGCCACTAGCATGCATAGCATTTTGGGCAAGTCTTTAATCCTAATATTCCCCGGAATATGACCTCACCAAATCGTTTAACAACCAGAAAATGGTTGTTACCCATTTTACTGTTTGGTAAACAGAGGCTACAGTTAAGGATTGACGCCCAGTGAATCCTTCTCAGCCAGGATACGAACTCAGGACAAAGCACTTGCGAAATGCCAGGAGAGTGTCTTACCACTATGCGACAGGGACTGTGTGATTATCATTTGTCAACCCTTAATATTTACGTTATCTTGTGCGTGCGCAATATGGGGAAATCTTTTAAATTAAGAACAGTATCTATATTTGACAAATAGTTTTTCTTAGCTTATACAATGTGGGGTTTATTATTCTACACATTAATAATAGTTGGATTTCCTGTATTAATTGCGAACTTCAACTGTCTCCTGTTTCCCTCATCTTTACCAATCTTCTATAAAAACTGCTCCTTATCACTTTCCCTTTCACCTGGCACTGATTACAATATTATGTACATGTCTGCTTCTTGAAGTTATCACACCTTTTGTACCTAATTAAACCACCAAGTGGTATCATGAGATAGTGCATTGATTAACTTATTGTTAATGAATATTGATAATCATGTCAATTGATACTTTGTTACATCAATACTCAGATACTCATTACAGTGCTTGTTTTTATAAACTAATTATAGATGAGCCAATTTAGGTATCCCCACCACGAACTCTTTTTGGTTTTATCTTTTATTTTTCTTCCTCGGGGTTCCAGCATATTATCTCAAATGCCTTATCATATTAACTTGAAACTTAATGCTGTATAACAAAATGCACTTTTTTAACCAAAGAAATGTGTGATTGCTTTCAATTTTGGCCTATCAGCTTTTGCTAAATTAGAAGCAAATCTAAAACTTGCAGTCATGGTCTTTTTATATAATGCCTCTGGTTGTCAGTTTAAAACTTGCATGACTTTATTATGGCATGAAGGAGATCTCTATTGTTATTGGGCCTTGTTGCCCCCTTGGTGGTAGAATTTTAAAAGAGCATTATGGGGTGGGATGTTGGAGCATTACCTTAAGTGATATATCAAAAACTAATAAATGGAGCTGCACCTCAAAATTTCTATACATACATTGATGCCAGGGAGTGATCTTGGTACTTTGCTGCAATGTCATACTGTGTAAAGTTATATTTTTAGAAAGCAGTTGTTTAAGCTGCATAACGACCACACACTTAATTCATGAGCACTTGATGGAATAACATCCTGTTACTTATTATTTGAACTGCATTGTCTAGCACAGTCATGTGCATAACTATTCTATGAAAATTCTCGTGGAATTTTCTGATTTTCAGGATGATCGTAAGTCTTACTTTCCCAATGTCCCTTAGGGTCAGTTGACCCTTGATAGAATCCTTTGTGAATTGAAAACTTTTGATGTCATTTGCATCTTAACATTTTTCTTAATGTATTGGGGTCTTGAGTGATAGTACCTTTCAAGGGACTCGAATCACATTAATTTTTATGTTTAACGTTCAAAAACATCCGATTCCTCTGAAACTTTCTTCACAAAATTAATCTCGTAAGATAAACCTCCAACCCAAGTGTCAGCATTATAACCCAAAAGGAAATTAAAAAATATATAAATCCAAGAAATGGCAACATTTAAAAATGTAAAGATTTTAGAATCTAATTGATTTTTAAAATACTGTTTTGAATTTAACTACTGACATTTCTGACTTAAAGGTTGTAACATTTAGCTCATAAATTGAAAGGTGATCGATGTATTGGAGGGTGGTGGACAGGAGCCTGATGGCTGAGTGAACAGCACTCGGGATTCGTAGTCTTAAGTTTCCGGGTTCGATCCCTGGCGGTGGCGGAAACAAATAGGCAGCGTTTCTTTCGCCTTGATGCTCCTGTTCACCTAGTAGTAAATAGATACCTGGAAGTTAGACAGCTGCTATGGGCTGCTTCCTGGGAATGTGTAATAAAAAGGAGACCTGGTCGAGGACCGGGCCGCGGGGTCGTTAAGCGCTGAAATCATCTCAAGACAACCTCGAGAAGATATACAGTACTGTACTAGAATAGTCTAAAGTCATATTCTGAAAGATTTTATGTAAAAAATTATAGTTGCAAAAAAATTGATGAAGAAACCCATAGTTTTGATTGAAACTGCATACAGGGTATATGAAAATCTGTAATGAAAAAATAATTTCAATAATTAAATTTATTCTAAATTTTCTAGCTATATATGAAGAACGTATGTAAAATGAATGAAAATTGGTCAGTAAATAACAGAACTTAGGAATTTTTAAATATGTACAGTCGTACTTGTGAGTAAAATGGCATCAGTGATTGCACAACAAGAAGGATAGGTATTGCAACATTTTCTTCAAACTTCACATGATTTTTGGTTAGGCTACATCCTTAAAAGCTGAGAAGATTCAGGGAAATCATGAATCAATGGAGAAAATTTACAGAACACAAAAATTTAGGGTTCATTTGTATTTGTATAAAATTAAGTGCAAACACATTATTAACACTTGTTACAAAATATATTTTATATATTATGCCAAATTATATATAAAATGTTGAGTTATCAACTGATCATAAAAGAAATACATACATTGTATTAACATATAAAATAATTATTTATATAAACACAAGATGTTTTGGAGCATGTACTAACCTAGTTGTGCTTGTGGGGGTTGATTTCTGGCTCTTTGGGCCCACCTCTCAATTGTCAATAAACAGATTTTTTTCTCTATCACACACACACACATAGGAGGGGCCCTGGTAGCCTGGTGAATAGCGCGCAGGGCTCGTAATTCTGTGGCGCGGCTTCGATTTCCGCACCAGCCAGAAACAAATGGGCAAAGTTTCTTTCACCCTGAATGCCCCTGTTACCTAGCAGTAAATAGGTACCTGGGAGTTAGTCAGCTGTCACGGGCTGCTTCCTGGGGTGTGTGTGTGGTGTGGAAAAAAAAAGTAGTTAGTAAACAGTTGAGAGGTGGGCCGAAAGAGCAAAACCCCGGAAAGACCACCGCAAACACAACTAGGTGAACTAGGTGAATACAGGAGAGGACATTATGGTGACCTTAAAATTTTTTTTAGTGAGTATAATTGGACAGACTTGTTGCTAGGCAAGGAAGTAAATGAGATGTATGTCAAGTTTTGTGAAATATATGATAAAGGCGCAGAACTAGGAAACAGGATTGGTTCAACAGAAATTGCAATAGGGCCAGAGACCAAAAGACATAACAGTGGAATCAATATAGGAAGAGGCCAAACCCCCAAACATACCAGCGATGCAAAGATGCGAGAAACAACTACATGGCAGTGAGGAGAGAGGCAGAAAGAAATTTTGAAAAAGATATTGCAGAAAATGTAAAACAGAACCAGGTCTATTCAATAAATTCATAAACAACAAATTGCAGGAAAAGGATAATGTTCAGAGGTTGAAAATGGGAAATAGATTCACAGAAAATGAAAAGGAAATGTGTGAAACATTCAATGAAAAGTTCCATAGTGTGTTTGTACAAAATTAAATCTTCAGGGAACCAGACACAATAAGAAGTCCAGAGAACAACATTGAGCACATAGAGGTGTCTAGAGACAAAGTGGAAAAATGCTCAAGGAGCTAAGTAAGAATAAAGCAGTTGGTCTAGATGGAGTTTCACCATGGGTTCTGAGAGAATGTACACCTGAAGTCAACATTCCACTTCAACTGATTTTTCAGGCATCCCTGTGTACAGGAGTTGTAGATGATGTGTGGAAAAAGGCTAACATAGTTCCCGTCTACAAAAGTGGCAGCAGGGAAACTTACTCAGTTTCTATGATCGAGCAACAGAGATTTTACAGGAAAGAGATGGTTGGGTTGACTGCATCTATCTGGACCTAAAAAAAGGCTTTCTTCAGAGTTCCACATAAGGGGTTGTTCTGGAAACTGGAACATATTGGAGGGGTGATAGGTAAGCTTCTAACATAGATGAAAAATTTCCTAACTAACAGAAAAATGAGGGTCGTAATCGACCATGTATCTGACTGGAGAAATGTCACAAGTGGAGTACCACAGGGTTTAGTTCTTGTACCGGTAATGTTCATTGTCTACATAAACGATTTACCAGTTGGAATACAGAATTATATGAACATGTTTGCTGATGATGCTAAGATAATAGGGAAGATAAGAAACCTAGATGATTGTCATTCCCTTCAAGAAGACCTGGACAAAATAAGTATATGGAGCAACACATGGCAAATGGAATTTAATGTGAATAAATGCCATGTTATGGAATGTGGAATTGGAGAACATAGACCCCACACAACCTATAAATTATGTGAGAAATCTTTTAAAGAATTCTGATAAAGAAAGGGATCTAGGGGTGGTTCTAGATAGAAAACTGTCACCTGAAGACCACATTAAGAACATTGTGCGAGGAGCCTATGCCACACTTTCTAATTTCAGAATTGCTTTTATATACATGGATGGAGAAATACTAAAGAAATTGTTCACGACTTTTGTTAGATCAAAGCTGGAATATGCAGCAGTTGTATGGTGCCTATATCTTGAGAAGCACATCAACAAACTGGAAAAGGTGCAATGACATGCCACTAAGTGGCTCCCAGAACTGAAGAACAAGAGCTACGAGGAGAGGTTAGAGGCAAAAATATGCAAAAACTGGAAGATTAAAGAAAAAGAGGCGATATGATCTCTACGTACAAAATAATAACAGGAATCGATAAAATCGATAGGGAAGAATTCCTGAGACCCGGAACTTCAAGAACAAGAGGTCATAGATTTAAACCTGCTAAGCAAAGATGCAGAAGAAATCTAAGAAAATTCACTTTCACAGAGTGGTAGACGGTTGGAACAAGTTAGGTGAGGTGGTGGTGGAGGCCAAAACCGTCATTAGTTTCAAAGCATTATATGACAGAGTGCTGGGTAGACGGGACACCACGAGCATAGCTCTCGTTCTGTAACTACACTTGGGTAATTACACCTAGGTGATTACACACACACCTCCCCATGATAAACTAAATGTTTCTGCTGCCGATGAGGATCGAACCTGGACCCTTAGGACTACGAATCCCGGGTGCTGTCCACTCAGCCATCGTGCCCCTCAGTGTGGGCCACATGTGATTTGCAATGCAGACAGGTCATATAGTCAGCCTAATTGTTATACTGTAACAAAATGGCCATAATACAGTATAATGTATATACAGTAGAGACATTTTTTGCACCAAAGTACTGTATAGTATTACCAACTTTGTTTCTGCTATTTTTAGATGTGTTTCACGTATATTTAGTTTTTCAATATTTTTTGTCGATTTTTGGAGATTGAAGCCCTTTAAGTATCCTGTGACAACATGATAAATAGTCTTCGTAACTTGGTGCCTTTTCTTACCTGAAATTCTCCCCCCCCCCCTCCATCCAAATTGTTACCGAGTTTTTTTCTATCTGGATTTTAAAGAAGTGAAAAGAGCATTTCCTGTTCTGTCCTACAGTGTGGCTTGTTGAGTTTGCAGCTGTTGCCACGTTGTATGTGTTATATTTTATATTTTTAAGGAAATGGGGTCTAGGTTAATATTGTCCAACTTGTTCAGTATTTTCAAGGTCTGGGCGAGGCCTTTGGTCCACAACTATTCCTGGTATGAAGATGGTTGACTTTGTTCTGGGATGATATTTGTTACTGTGTTGAACTTTCTCCAAAGCATGTCTGTATGTCCTTTTCAAGCTGAGGTCTCCATGCTTTGGATACAATAGTCCAAATGGGGGACCACACTAACGACTTGAACAGTTCAATAACCACTTTCTTTTCCATTAAATTAAAGGTTTGAGTGTGTGTGTGTATATATATATATATATATATATATATATATATATATATATATATATATATATATATATATATATATATATATATATATATATATATATATACATATATATATATATATATATATATATATATATATATATATATATATATATATATATATATATATATATATATATATATATATATATATATATATATATAATATACACACACACTGTATATATGTAAAAAAAAAAAACTTTTTCAACTTGTAGTTGAAAAACTACAAGCAGATATCAGCAAAGTTTTCGATTGGGCAGAAGAAAATAACATGATGTTTAACAGTGATAAATTCCAGGTACTCAGGTACAGCATAAATGAAGATCTGAAACATAATACAGGGTACAAAACACAATCGAATCTGCCCATTGTAGGAAAACAGCATGTCAAGGATTTTGGAATAATGATGTCCGACGACCTATTGTTTAGGGAGCATAACCAAGCAAATATTGCGTCATCCAGAAAAATGACAGAATGGATTACAAGAACTTTCAAATCCAGGGATCCCATCACCTGCTTGATGGGGTTCTGGGAGTTCTACTCCCCAAGCCCGGCCCGAGGCCAGGCTTGACTTGTGAGAGTTTGGTCCACCAGGCTGTTGCTTGGAGTGGCCCACAGGCCCACATACCCACCACAGCCCGGTTGGTCCAGCACTCCTTGAAGAAAACAATCTAGTTTCTACTGCTCAGTACTCGCTTTCCCCTTCAGAGCAGGAGAGATTGCTGAAATATAGGGAATACAGAGGACATATACGGCACGCATAGACGAGATAAAGCACCTAAATTATTGGGATCGTCTCAAAGCTCTCCAAATGTACTCACTAGAAAGAAGACGAGAGATACCAAATAATATATACATGTAAAATAAGTGTACTGGAGGGCCAGGTCCCAAATCTACACAGTAAAATAACAACATACTGGAGTGAACGATATGAAGAAAATGCAGAATAGAACCAGTGAAGAGCAGAGGTGCCATAGGCACAATCAGAGAACACTGTATAAACATCAGAGGTTTGCAGTTATTCAATGTCCTCCCAGGTACTATAAGAAATATTGCCGGAACAACCGTGGACATCTTCAAGAGAAAACTAGACTGTTTTCTAAAAAAACGTGCTGGACCAACCGGGCTGTGGTGGGAATGTGGGCCTGCGGGCCGCTCCAAGCAACAGCCTAGTGGACCAAACTCACAAGTCAAGCCTGGCCTCAGGCCAGGCTTGGGGAGTAGAAGAACTCCCAGAACCTCATCAAGCAGGGGTACTGTACATGTATTTTATTTTTACAGTGTCCACTTGTGCAACTTTCAATGACTGCTGTATCCTAACTCCTAAGATTTTTTCTTAGATAATCACTGGTGCATGGTGGTATTGGCAATATAATTATTTGCTTATAGAAAGCAGTGTTTGAAGATACCTCCTGGACCCATACCATATAGAAGTACTAGGTAAACATTCGTCATAACCAGGTATAACACAGGTCTCCAGATATAACCTCAAGCCGTTTTAGAAATTTGAAATTCTTCATCATTGCAGTAATTTGCTGTGATTTTTACCTTCTTGTCATAATCTTGGTCTCTTTTTACATATTGTTGTACAATTAAACATAATATTTTAACCACCTGACTAGGTACAGTATAGTTTTTAATTGTCCTTAGAGGACAGTTGACATTATAATTTTTTTTCCATCTGGGGTTAAATTAATGTAGTTTGTAATGACATTTTTCAGAATCGAAATTTAGGAAGTTGGATTTGCTTGTAAAAATCCCTATACGTATTTAAAAAGATTTGACATATCTGGCTGTTATTGCCTAGTAAGATGATAAACTGTTATTTTACAAACAAAATCATTAATTAGAAGAATTTTGGAGCATGTGGCACTACAACTGCACCAATCTGTTTTAATAGCACATCAAAATTGTGATCAGTTAATATCTATAAAACTACTTTTCAGAGAGCAGGCAGGAGAGAGAATAATTATATGAAAAGTATTGAAGGCATTGGTTTCAAATGTGCACTCAGATATACTGTAACTCCTTAAGAGACCAGGAGGCATGCCACAGATTACAAAATAACCCCTGTTTAAAATAGAAGATGTAATAAGATCAGTTCTATCAACATTAAAGGCTCCTCTGTGCTTAAGGGGGCATAATTAGCCCAATGTGTTCAAAAGGGTGTATGATAAATATCTTCAAATTATACCTGAACAAATGGCAGTAATTTATGTGAGATTGAGAGCTGCAGCTTACAACAGTCTAGTTGACCCGACCACCAGTCAGGAGGCCCGGTCACATACCAGGCTGCAGGGATATTGATCATTTGACCCACCTAATGGTCACGTATAATGTCCAAAAATATTAATTAAAAATATCAAGTTTGAGACTGTTTTTAGTATTATTTTTTTCACTTGCCCATATTTTGTTTTCCTTGAATCTTAAAAGACAGGAAAACATTAAATTAAGGTGTAACTATTTATTAAAATTTCAGGAACAATTATAAATACCATAGCAGAATTTAATTAATTTTAAATTCCACTTTTAAAAGAAATTCCACAATTTTAACTTTAAAAAAATAGTTTAACGTTTTATGAATTAGACATGATGGTAACCCAGTGTTGGGAGAATTGCACACTCCAAATGGATAATTGTGTATTTTTTACTTAAAAACAAGTACAATGGATTATTAAAAATGTTTGTGATTAAGTGGTACATTTTTGCCATTTGACACAATGCATAGTTATCAGATTGACCTACCTTCCCACCCATATCTTTTATACCCCCCTTGTATAGTTTGTTGCCCAATATTACCACTACAACCATCACTATGGTGGCTACCACTAGCTACCCTTTGCAACTATACAACAACACTGCCACCACCACTACCAATACTGTACTACCACCACTACCAATACTTTACCACCACCACTACCAATACTTTACCACCACCACTACTGTACTACCCCCACTACCAATACTGTACTACCACCACTACCAATACTGTACTACCACCACTACCAATACTGTACTACCACCACTACCAATACTGTACCACCACCACTACTGTACTACCCCCACTACCAATACTGTACTACCACCACTACCAATACTGTACTACCACCACTACCAATACTGTACTACCACCACTACCAATACTGTACTACCCCCACTACCAATACTGTACTACCCCCACTACCAATACTGTACTACCACCACTACCAATACTGTACTACCCCCACTACCAATACTGTACTACCCCCACTACCAATACTGTACTACCCCCACTACCAATACTGTACTACCACCACTACCAATACTGTACTACCACCACTACCAATACTGTACTACCACCACTACCAATACTGTACTACCCCCACTACCAATACTGTACTACCACCACTACCAATACTGTACTACCCCCACTACCAATACTGTACCACCACCACTACCAATACTGTACTACCACCACTACCAATACTGTACTACCACCACTACCAATACTGTACTACCACCACTACCAATACTGTACTACCCCCACTACCAATAATGTACTACCACCACTACCAATACTGTACTACCCCCACTACCAATACTGTACTACCCCCACTACCAATACTGTACTACCCCCACTACCAATACTGTACCACCACCACTACCAATACTGTACTACCCCCACTACCAATACTGTACTACCCTCACTACCAATACTGTACTACCCCCACTACCAATACTGTACTACCCCCACTACCAATACTGTACTACCCCCACTACCAATAATGTACCACCACCACTACCAATACTGTACTACCACCACTACCAATACTGTACTACCACCACTACCAATACTGTACTACCACCACTACCAATACTGTACTACCACCACTACCAATACTGTACTACCACCACTACCAATACTGTACTACCACCACTACCAATACTGTACTACCCCCACTACCAATACTGTACTACCACCACTACCAATACTGTACTACCACCACTACCAATACTGTACTACCACCACTACCAATACTGTACTACCACCACTACCAATACTGTACTACCACCACTACCAATACTGTACTACCCCCACTACCAATACTGTACTACCCCCACTACCAATACTGTACTACCCCCACTACCAATACTGTACTACCCCCACTACCAATACTGTACCACCACCACTACCAATACTGTACTACCCCCACTACCAATACTGTACTACCCCCACTACCAATACTGTACTACCCCCACTACCAATACTGTACCACCACCACTACCAATACTGTACTACCCCCACTACCAATACTGTACCACCACCACTACCAATACTGTACTACCCCCACTACCAATACTGTACTACCCCCATTACCAATACTGTACTACCCCCACTACCAATACTGTACTACCCCCACTACCAATACTGTACTACCCCCATTACCAATACTGTACTACCCCCACTACCAATACTGTACCACCACCACTTCCAATACTGTACTACCACCACTACCAATACTGTACTACCACCACTACCAATAATGTACTACCCCCACTACCAATACTGTACTACCCCCACTACCAATACTGTACTACCCCCACTACCAATACTGTACTACCCCCATTACCAATACTGTACTACCCCCACTACCAATACTGTACTACCACCACTTCCAATACTGTACTACCACCACTACCAATACTGTACTACCCCCACTACCAATACTGTACTACCCCCACTACCAATACTGTACTACCCCCACTACCAATACTGTACTACCCCCATTACCAATACTGTACTACCCCCACTACCAATACTGTACCACCACCACTTCCAATACTGTACTACCACCACTACCAATACTGTACTACCCCCACTACCAATACTGTACTACCCCCACTACCAATACTGTACTACCCCCACTACCAATACTGTACTACCACCACTACCAATACTGTACTACCACCACTACCAATACTGTACTACCACCACTACCAATACTGTACTACCACCACTACCAATACTGTACTGGTAGTACAGTACTACCAGTTCAGTACTACCAGTACTGTACACCAGTTCAGTACTACAAGTACTGTACACCAGTTCAGTACTACCAGTACTGTACACCAGTTCAGTACTACCAGTACTGTACACCAGTTCAGTACTACCAGTACTGTACACCAGTTCAGTACTACCAGTACTGTACACCAGTTCAGTACTACCAGTACTGTACACCAGTTCAGTACTACAAGTACTGTACACCAGTTCAGTACTACCAGTACTGTACACTGGTGGACCCCTGCAACCACTACATACATTTATATGCCTCAAGCCCTGACACTTTCAGTTAAAACTGCATGTACAGTAAATTGTAGCAAGTGAGACTGTTCAAGACCCACGTTGGTTATTATTTTATTAGAGTGCAATATATTACATAATACAGTATTAGGTCCATGTGCCCCTTGACGTTGTTGCCTGGACCCCTGATTGTGAACCGCAGCTCCAGGTGACCCTTGACGTTGTTGCCTGGACCCCTGATTGTGAACCGCAGCTCCAGGTGCCCCTTGACGTTGTTGCCTGGACCCCTGATTGTGAACCGCAGCTCCATGTGCCCCTTGACGTTGTTGCCTGGACCCCTGATTGTGAACCGCAGCTCCAGGTGCCCCTTGACGTTGTTGCCTGGACCCCTGATTGTGAACCACAGCTCCAGGTGACCCTTGACGGTGTTGCCTGGACCCCTGATTGTGAACCACAGCTCCAGGTGACCCTTGACGTTGTTGCCTGGACCCCTGATTGTGAACCACAGCTCCAGGTGACCCTTGACGTTGTTGCCTGGACCCCTGATTGTGAACCGCAGCTCCAGGTGCCCCTTGACGTTGTTGCCTGGACCCCTGATTGTGAACCGCAGCTCCATGTGCCCCTTGACGTTGTTGCCTGGACCCCTGATTGTGAACCGCAGCTCCAGGTGCCCCTTGACGTTGTTGCCTGGACCCCTGATTGTGAACCGCAGCTCCAGGTGACCCTTGACGGTGTTGCCTGGACCCCTGATTGTGAACCGCAGCTCCAGGTGACCCTTGACGTTGTTGCCTGGACCCCTGATTGTGAACCGCAGCTCCAGGTGACCCTTGACGTTGTTGCCTGGACCCCTGATTGTGAACCGCAGCTCCAGGTGACCCTTGACGGTGTTGCCTGGACCCCTGATTGTGAACCGCAGCTCCAGGTGACCCTTGACGTTGTTGCCTGGACCCCTGATTGTGAACCGCAGCTCCAGGTGACCCTTGACGTTGTTGCCTGGACCCCTGATTGTGAACCGCAGCTCCAGGTGACCCTTGACGGTGTTGCCTGGACCCCTGATTGTGAACCGCAGCTCCAGGTGACCCTTGACGTTGTTGCCTGGACCCCTGATTGTGAACCGCAGCTCCAGGTGACCCTTGACGTTGTTGCCTGGACCCCTGATTGTGAACCGCAGCTCCAGGTGACCCTTGACGTTGTTGCCTGGACCCCTGATTGTGAACCGCAGCTCCAGGTGACCCACTGCCAGCAGGTGAAGTGTGTCACCCCTCAAGATGAGTGTGTGTGTGATGAACTCTCATTGGTCATTGTGGCTTCCTTGATGCTAGAGACCCATCCTGGAGCTGCTGTTGCTGGCATGTGGCATGTACTCAACATGGGCTGTTGTAGCCTAAAGTGCTGCTGTTGCTGGCATGTACTCAACATGGGCTGTTGTAGCCTAAAGTGCTGCTGTTGCCGGCATGTACTCAACATGGGCTGTTGTAGCCTAAAGTGCTACTGTTGCTGACATGTACTCAACATGGGCTGTTGTAGCCTAAAGTGCTGCTGTTGTCGGCATGTACTCAACATGGGCTGTTGTAGCCTAAAGTGCTGCTGTTGCCGGCATGTACTCAACATGGGCTGTTGTAGCCTAAAGTGCTACTGTTGTCGGCATGTACTCAACATGGGCTGTTGTAGCCTAAAGTGCTACTGTTGTCGGCATGTACTCAACATGGGCTGTTGTAGCCTAAAGTGCTACTGTTGCTGGCATGTACTCAACATGGGCTGTTGTAGCCTAAAGTGCTACTGTTGCTGGCATGTACTCAACATGGGCTGTTGTAGCCTAAAGTGCTGCTGTTGTCGGCATGTACACAACATGGACTATTGTAGCCTAAAGTGCTGCTGTTGCTGGCATGTACACAACATGGACTATTGTAGCCTAAAGTGCTGCTGTTGCTGACATGTACACAACATGGACTATTGTAGCCTAAAGTGCTGCTGTTGCTGGCATGTACACAACATGGACTGTTGTAGCCTAAAGTGCTGCTGTTGCTGGCATGTACACAACATGGACTGTTGTAGCCTAAAGTGCTGCTGTTGCTGGCATGTACACAACATGGGCTGTTGTAGCCTAAAGTGCTGCTGTTGCTGGCATGTACACAACATGGACTATTGTAGCCTAAAGTGCTGCTGTTGCTGGCATGTACACAACATGGACTATTGTAGCCTAAAGTGCTGCTGTTGCTGGCATGTACACAACATGGACTGTTGTAGCCTAAAGTGCTACTGTTGCTGGCATGTACACAACATGGACTATTGTAGCCTAAAGTGCTACTGTTGCTGACATGTACACAACATGGGCTGTTGTAGCCTAAAGTGCTGCTGTTGCTGGCATGTACACAACATGGGCTGTTGTAGCCTAAAGTGCTGCTGTTGCTGGCATGTACACAACATGGACTATTGTAGCCTAAAGTGCTGCTGTTGCTGGCATGTACACAACATGGGCTGCTGTAGCCTAAAGTGCTGCTGTTGCTGGCATGTACACAACATGGACTATTGTAGCCTAAAGTGCTGCTGTTGCTGGCATGTACACAACATGGGCTGCTGTAGCCTAAAGTGCTGCTGTTGCTGGCATGTACACAACATGGGCTGCTGTAGCCTAAAGTGCTGCTGTTGCTGGCATGTACTCAACATGGACTATTGTAGCCTAAAGTGCTGCTGTTGCTGACATGTACACAACATGGGCTATTGTAGCCTAAAGTGCTGCTGTTGCTGGCATGTACACAACATGGGCTGCTGTAGCCTAAAGTGCTGCTGTTGCTGGCATGTACTCAACATGGACTATTGTAGCCTAAAAAGTACGTTTGTACCATTGGCACTCTTGCGTGCATAACAAGAACTCTGACCATAAACAATACCCAAGCTGTATGTAGAGCTCAATATGTTATCACAGGTCTAACAATTGTTATTTTAGGCCTACTTTAGTGCATGTGTACTATAGGAGGCCTGGGAAAAGTTAGGTTAGGTTCTTTCTCGAGGCCGGTAGCATTTTTGAGTGATAGGTTGCCAGCCATGTGTTCGTGTCCATGTTGACAAGCATCAACGGCCCGGTCTCTAACCAGGCCACCGGATGAGCGGTGTGATCAAGCAGACTGTTCTTACCCCCGCCGTAACCACAGTCTCACCGGTGGAGGTGGTTCTTCCCACCTTCTCACCACGGTGAGACCACAGTCGGTTACGGGAGTCTGTGTGCACCAACTCTCTAGCGTTGACAGGAACTGTGTACAGTGTGAAGACCAACCACACACCTCATGATGACACCACGACGTTTACGTTCTTCTTGGACCAATATCAAATAGATTGTGATGGGAGTGAGGTGGTTGGTTTAGCTACTCGGAAGGAAATGTCTATGTAGCACGGGCTATAGTGAGCCCTTAAAGATTGATGATTGATGAAGATTAAGCCATCCAAGAGGTGGCACGGGCATGAATAGCCCGTGAAGGGAGGTACGGGCATCAAGTAAGGCAAGAGAGAGAGGTAAGGAGGAGTTGAATTGTTGCCAATTCAATAAGGAGGTGATTGAATTATCAATCGACTTGATAATGGTTCAAGACGGACTGAAACGTCGTCGTCTCGTCTTGTGTGTGTGGTTTGGTCATCATATCTTCAGCCCCGTTATTGTGACTCATCGTCTGCGTCTGGACAGCATCTCTAACATTGATGGGAACGTGTATACTTCATCTCTGACATTGATGGGAACGTGTATACTTCACCTCTATCATTGATGGGAACGTGTATACTTCATCTCTATCATTGATGGGAACGTGTATACTTCATCTCTATCATTGATGGGAACGTGTATACTTCATCTCTATCATTGATGGGAACGTGTATACTTCATCTCTATCATTGATGGGAACGTGTATACTTCATCTCTGACATTGATGGGAACGTGTATACTTCACCTCTATCATTGATGGGAACGTGTATACTTCATCTCTATCATTGATGGGAACGTGTATACTTCATCTCTATCATTGATGGGAACGTGTATACTTCATCTCTATCATTGATGGGAACGTGTATACTTCACCTCTATCAATGATGGGAACGTGTATACTTCACCTCTTATCATTGATGGGAACGTGTATACTTCATCTCTATCATTGATGGGAACGTGTATACTTCATCTCTATCATTGATGGGAACGTGTATACTTCATCTCTATCATTGATGGGAACGTGTATACTTCATCTCTATCATTGATGGGAACGTGTATACTTCACCTCTATCAATGATGGGAACGTGTATACTTCATCTCTTATCATTGATGGGAACGTGTATACTTCATCTCTATCATTGATGGGAACGTGTATACTTCATCTCTATCATTGATGGGAACGTGTATACTTCACCTCTACCGGCCACAGGATGAGTATGGGGTGCACGGTGAACTACCGCTCACAGGATGAGTATGGGGTGCACGGTGAACTACCGCTCACAGGATGAGTATGGGGTGCACGGTGAACTACCGCTCACAGGATGAGTATGGGGTGCACGGTGAACTACCGCTCACAGGATGAGTATGGGGTGCACGGTGCCGGCAACATCATGATGGCAACACGTTGCCATGATGAGTGTGATAACCTGGCCGCGCCAGCCGTCCTGGTGACAGCTGTATATGTTATAATCTTTCTCCTTGAGTGCGTGTGGTTGTGAGTGACACGACGCCACCAACTGTTTCAGCGTAAACCATTAGTGGTACTATAGGGCTAGAACAAGTAATTAGGCCTGGTTGGACTGTTAAGACCGCAAGCAGCCACATTATACATGTTTACAACCACTGGAGTAAAGGCACCGATTAAATGTTCTAAATCTGTATTCTCTAGTTAAAGCGCAGGCGGGAGTGATACATATTAGTCTACACGTGGATACTAATAGAGGGGCTGGTCCCAAACCTGCACACAGAAATAACACCACATGAGACCAGGAGGCATGGCAGGATGTGCAGAATACTCCCGTTGAAGAGCAGAGGTGCAACAGGTACTCTGAGAGAGAACTATCTCATCAGAGCTACATCAGAGGCCCGAGACTTCAACACGCTTCCACTACACATAAGGGGCTTAACCGTCAGGATGCGAGCAGCCGTGTCCAACAGCCTGGTTGACCAGTCCAGCAACGAAGAGGTCTAGTCGGAGACCGAGCCGCGGGGCTGTTGATCCCCGGAAGCTATACTAGGTAGGTAGGTAACGGGTTGGGAAATAAGCACTACAGTTCCAACTCTCATAACGAACCACATAGTTCGTTTAGCTAAGCAAGTGACAATCTTGTGAAGGTAATTACACAATTGTTAATGTTATATATACATGTGGCCGTGGGTTACTCTGCCCGCCTCGAAATGTCTCCAAAATGACTACAGGTCGGTGGAGAAGGAAGGAACGTGCTTCATATGTGAGAAGACATTGTGTGTGTCTGGGAAAAGCTGAATGTCATTTACTGCATTATGGGAATCTAGATGGGCACTTATATAAAAGTTATATGTAACAATAAGTAATATATGAGAGCAGCAAGTACTGTGAAGACGACGTCAATGAGAGGCAGCTACCAACCAACTACACCCCAGATGTGTCCTCGGCACACCAGTATTATCGTAACAGTATAAGACATGGCATAATACCAGTTGTGAGAGGTGCGTGATGTACTCCAACACACCTGGGCGTGGAGTAGCAGGCTCCTCCTCCACTTGGCCCACGCTACAGGGTAACCCTCCTGGGCGTGGAGTAGCAGGCTCCTCCTCCACTTGGCCCACGCTACAGGGTAACCCTCCTGGGCGTGGAGTAGCAGGCTCCTCCTCCACTTGGCCCACGCTACAGGGTAACCCTCCTGGGCGTGGAGTAGCAGGCTCCTCCTCCACTTGGCCCACGCTACAGGGTAACCCTCCTGGGCGTGGAGTAGCAGGATCCTCCTCTACTTGGCCCACGCTACAGGGTAACCCTCCTGGGCGTGGAGTAGCAGGCTCCTCCTCCACTTGGCCCACGCTACAGGGTAACCCTCCTGGGCGTGGAGTAGCAGGCTCCTCCTCCACTTGGCCCACGCTACAGGGTAACCCTCCTGGGCGTGGAGTAGCAGGCTCCTCCTCCACTTGGCCCACGCTACTGGGTAACCCTCCTGGGCGTGGAGTAGCAGGCTCCTCCTCCACTTGGCCCACGCTACAGGGTAACCCTGCTGGGCGTGGAGTAGCAGGCTCCTCCTCCACTTGGCCCACGCTACAGGGTAACCCTCCTGGGCGTGGAGTAGCAGGCTCCTCCTCCACTTGGCCCACGCTACAGGGTAACCCTCCTGGGCGTGGAGTAGCAGGCTCCTCCTCCACTTGGCCCACGCTACTGGGTAACCCTCCTGGGCGTGGAGTAGCAGGCTCCTCCTCCACTTGGCCCACGCTACAGGGTAACCCTGCTGGGCGTGGAGTAGCAGGCTCCTCCTCCACTTGGCCCACGCTACAGGGTAACCCTCCTGGGCGTGGAGTAGCAGGCTCCTCCTCCACTTGGCCCACGCTACAGGGTAACCCTCCTGGGCGTGGAGTAGCAGGCTCCTCCTCCACTTGGCCCACGCTACAGGGTAACCCTCCTGGGCGTGGAGTAGCAGGCTCCTCCTCCACTTGGCCCACGCTACAGGGTAAACCTGCTGGGCGTGGAGTAGCAGGCTCCTCCTCCACTTGGCCCACGCTACAGGGTAACCCTGCTGGGCGTGGAGTAGCAGGCTCCTCCTCCACTTGGCCCACGCTACAGGGTAACCCTGCTGGGCGTGGAGTAGCAGGCTCCTCCTCCACTTGGCCCACGCTACAGGGTAACCCTGCTGGGCGTGGAGTAGCAGGCTCCTCCTCCACTTGGCCCACGCTACAGGGTAACCCTCCTGGGCGTGGAGTAGCAGGCTCCTCCTCCACTTGGCCCACGCTACAGGGTAACCCTGCTGGGCGTGGAGTAGCAGGCTCCTCCTCCACTTGGCCCACGCTACAGGGTAACCCTCCTGGGCGTGGAGTAGCAGGCTCCTCCTCCACTTGGCCCACGCTACAGGGTAACCCTCCTGGGCGTGGAGTAGCAGGCTCCTCCTCCACTTGGCCCACGCTACAGGGTAACCCTGCTGGGCGTGGAGTAGCAGGCTCCTCCTCCACTTGGCCCACGCTACAGGGTAACCCTCCTGGGCGTGGAGTAGCAGGCTCCTCCTCCACTTGGCCCACGCTACAGGGTAACCCTCCTGGGCGTGGAGTAGCAGGCTCCTCCTCCACTTGGCCCACGCTACTGGGTAACCCTCCTGGGCGTGGAGTAGCAGGCTCCTCCTCCACTTGGCCCACGCTACAGGGTAACCCTGCTGGGCGTGGAGTAGCAGGCTCCTCCTCCACTTGGCCCACGCTACAGGGTAACCCTCCTGGGCGTGGAGTAGCAGGCTCCTCCTCCACTTGGCCCACGCTACAGGGTAACCCTCCTGGGCGTGGAGTAGCAGGCTCCTCCTCCACTTGGCCCACGCTACAGGGTAACCCTCCTGGGCGTGGAGTAGCAGGCTCCTCCTCCACTTGGCCCACGCTACAGGGTAAACCTGCTGGGCGTGGAGTAGCAGGCTCCTCCTCCACTTGGCCCACGCTACAGGGTAACCCTGCTGGGCGTGGAGTAGCAGGCTCCTCCTCCACTTGGCCCACGCTACAGGGTAACCCTGCTGGGCGTGGAGTAGCAGGCTCCTCCTCCACTTGGCCCACGCTACAGGGTAACCCTGCTGGGCGTGGAGTAGCAGGCTCCTCCTCCACTTGGCCCACGCTACAGGGTAACCCTCCTGGGCGTGGAGTAGCAGGCTCCTCCTCCACTTGGCCCACGCTACAGGGTAACCCTGCTGGGCGTGGAGTAGCAGGCTCCTCCTCCACTTGGCCCACGCTACAGGGTAACCCTCCTGGGCGTGGAGTAGCAGGCTCCTCCTCCACTTGGCCCACGCTACAGGGTAACCCTCCTGGGCGTGGAGTAGCAGGCTCCTCCTCCACTTGGCCCACGCTACAGGGTAACCCTGCTGGGCGTGGAGTAGCAGGCTCCTCCTCCACTTGGCCCACGCTACAGGGTAACCCTGCTGGGCGTGGAGTAGCAGGCTCCTCCTCCACTTGGCCCACGCTACAGGGTAACCCTCCTGGGCGTGGAGTAGCAGGCTCCTCCTCCACTTGGCCCACGCTACAGGGTAACCCTGCTGGGCGTGGAGTAGCAGGCTCCTCCTCCACTTGGCCCACGCTACAGGGTAACCCTGCTGGGCGTGGAGTAGCAGGCTCCTCCTCCACTTGGCCCACGCTACAGGGTAACCCTCCTGGGCGTGGAGTAGCAGGCTCCTCCTCCACTTGGCCCACGCTACAGGGTAACCCTGCTGGGCGTGGAGTAGCAGGCTCCTCCTCCACTTGGCCCACGCTACAGGGTAACCCTGCTGGGCGTGGAGTAGCAGGCTCCTCCTCCACTTGGCCCACGCTACAGGGTAACCCTCCTGGGCGTGGAGTAGCAGGCTCCTCCTCCACTTGGCCCACGCTACAGGGTAACCCTCCTGGGCGTGGAGTAGCAGGCTCCTCCTCCACTTGGCCCACGCTACAGGGTAACCCTCCTGGGCGTGGAGTAGCAGGCTCCTCCTCCACTTGGCCCACGCTACAGGGTAACCCTCCTGGGCGTGGAGTAGCAGGCTCCTCCACTTGGCCCACGCTACAGGGTAACCCTCCTGGGCGTGGAGTAGCAGGCTCCTCCTCCACTTGGCCAACGCTACAGGGTAACCCTCCTGGGCGTGGAGCAGCAGGCCCCTCCTCCACTTGGCCCACGCTACAGGGTAACCTTCCTCGCCAGGTCACTTCTGCTAGTTTATGGCACTGTGCATGTTGTCACACTACGTCGGCTGTCTTGGTGCCTTCCTTCGGTAATTACTGTGGGTGTGGGGGGCAGTGTACCCACGGTGGGTGTGGGGGGCTGTGTACCCACGGTGGGTGTGGGAGGCTGTGTACCCACGGTGGGTGTGGGAGGCAGTGTACCCACGGTGGGTGTGGGGGGCTGTGTACCCACGGTGGGTGTGGGGGGGGGCTGTGTACCCACGGTGGGTGTGGGGGGCTGTGTACCCACAGTGGGTGTGGGAGGCAGTGTACCCACGGTGGGTGTGGGGGGCTGTGTACCCACAGTGGGTGTGGGAGGCAGTGTACCCACGGTGGGTGTGGGGGGCTGTGTACCTACGGTGGGTGTGGGGGGCTGTGTACCCACGGTGGGTGTGGGGGGCAGTGTACCCACGGTGGGTGTGGGGGGCTGTGTACCCACGGTGGGTGTGGGGGGCAGTGTACCCACGGTGGGTGTGGGGGGCTGTGTACCCACGGTGGGTGTGGGGGGCTGTGTACCCACGGTGGGTGTGGGGGGGCTGTGTACCCACGGTGGGTGTGGGGGGGGCTGTGTACCCACGGTGGGTGTGGGGGGCTATGTACCTACGGTGGGTGTGGAGGGGCTGTGTACCCACGGTGGGTGTGGGGGGCTGTGTACCCACGGTGGGTGTGGGGGGCTGTGTATCTACGGTGGGTGTGGGGGGCTGTGTACCCACGGTGGGTGTGGGAGGCAGTGTACCCACGGTGGGTGTGGGGGGGCTGTGTACCCACAGTGGGTGTGGGAGGCAGTGTACCCACGGTGGGTGTGGGGGGCTGTGTACCCACAGTGGGTGTGGGAGGCAGTGTACCCACGGTGGGTGTGGGGGGCTGTGTACCTACGGTGGGTGTGGGGGGCTGTGTACCCACGGTGGGTGTGGGGGGCAGTGTACCCACGGTGGGTGTGGGGGGCTGTGTACCCACGGTGGGTGTGGGGGGCAGTGTACCCACGGTGGGTGTGGGGGGCTGTGTACCCACGGTGGGTGTGGGGGGGCTGTGTACCCACGGTGGGTGTGGGGGGGGCTGTGTACCCACGGTGGGTGTGGGGGGCTATGTACCTACGGTGGGTGTGGAGGGGCTGTGTACCCACGGTGGGTGTGGGGGGCTGTGTACCCACGGTGGGTGTGGGGGGCTGTGTATCTACGGTGGGTGTGGGGGGCTGTGTACCCACGGTGGGTGTGGGAGGCAGTGTACCCACGGTGGGTGTGGGGGGGCTGTGTACCCACGGTGGGTGTGGGGGGGGGCTGTGTACCCACGGTGGGTGTGGGGGGCTATGTACCTACGGTGGGTGTGGAGGGGCTGTGTACCCACGGTGGGTGTGGGGGGCTGTGTACCCACGGTGGGTGTGGGAGGCAGTGTACCCACGGTGGGTGTGGGGGGCTGTGTACCCACGGTGGGTGTGGGAGGCTGTGTACCCACGGTGGGTGTGGGGGGCTGTGTACCCACGGTGGGTGTGGGGGGCTGTGTACCCACGGTGGGTGTGGGGGGGGGCTGTGTACCCACGGTGGGTGTGGGGGGCTGTGTACCCACGGTGGGTGTGGGAGGCAGTGTACCCACGGTGGGTGTGGGAGGCAGTGTACCCACGGTGGGTGTGGGGGGCTGTGTACCCACGGTGGGTGTGGGGGGGGCTGTGTACCCACGGTGGGTGTGGGGGGCTGTGTACCCACAGTGGGTGTGGGAGGCAGTGTACCCACGGTGGGTGTGGGGGGCTGTGTACCCACGGTGGGTGTGGGGGGGCTGTGTACCCACGGTGGGTGTGGGAGGCAGTGTACCCACGGTGGGTGTGGGGGGCTATGTACCCACGGTGGGTGTGGGGGGCTGTGTACCCACGGTGGGTGTGGGGGGCTGTGTACCCACGGTGGGTGTGGGGGGGCTGTGTACCCACGGTGGGTGTGGGGGGCTGTGTACCCACGGTGGGTGTGGGAGGCAGTGTACCCACGG
The DNA here is from genome assembly GCF_040958095.1 of Procambarus clarkii. Taxonomy (NCBI): domain Eukaryota; kingdom Metazoa; phylum Arthropoda; class Malacostraca; order Decapoda; family Cambaridae; genus Procambarus; species Procambarus clarkii. The sequence goes on along the minus strand of NC_091196.1, from coordinate 33,332,699 downwards.
TGGGTGTGGGGGGCTGTGTACCCACGGTGGGTGTGGGGGGGGCTGTGTACCCACGGTGGGTGTGGGGGGGCTGTGTACCCACGGTGGGTGTGGAGGGGCTGTGTACCCACGGTGGGTGTGGGGGGCTGTGTACCCACAGTGGGTGTGGGGGGCTGTGTACCCACGGTGGGTGTGGGGGGCTGTGTACCCACGGTGGGTGTGGGGGGCTGTGTACCCACGGTGCGTGTGGGGGGCTGTGTACCCACGGTGGGTGTGGGGGGCTGTGTACCCACGGTGGGTGTGGGAGGCAGTGTACCCACGGTGGGTGTGGGGGGCTGTGTACCCACGGTGGGTGTGGGGGGGCTGTGTACCCACGGTGGGTGTGGAGGGGCTGTGTACCCACGGTGGGTGTGGAGGAGCTGTGTACCCACGGTGTGTGTGGGGGGCTGTGTACCCACGGTGGGTGTGGGGGGCTGTGTACCCACGGTGGGAATAGGGGTGGGCACCCACGGTGGGAGTAGGGGTGGGCACCCACGGTGAGTGTAGGGGTGGGCACCCACGGTGGGAGTAGGGGTGGGCACCCACGGTGGGAGTAGGGGTGGGCACCCACGGTGGGTGTAGGGGTGGGCACCCACGGTGGGTGTAGGGGTGGGCACCCACGGTGGGTGTAGGGGTGGGCACCCACGGTGGGTGTAGGGGTGGGCACCCACGGTGGGAGTAGGGGTGGGCACCCACGGTGGGTGTAGGGGTGGGCACCCACGGTGGGTGTAGGGGTGGGCACCCACGGTGGGAGTAGGGGTGGGCACCCACGGTGGGAGTAGGGGTGGGCACCCACGGTGGGTGTAGGGGTGGGCACCCACGGTGGGAGTATGGGGCACCCACGGTGGGAGTAGGGGTGGGCACCCACGGTGGGTGTAGGGGTGGGCATCCATGGTGGGAGTAGGGGGCACCCACGGTGGGAGTAGGGGTGGGCACCCACGGTGACTGTGAGGACGAAGAATAGGTTGGCGTAATGTACCCATTATGACCCACGGTAGAGCCAGCAATATGGGTCTAATATATAACTGACAAGACGCGCGTGTAGGCAAGTTGAGGCCCAAAATAGTCGTGTAAACTACATTGTGGCGTGACGTCACATGCAGAGTCTATTTGAATCTATTTACACTCGGGTCATCGTTGTGGGAACATTGTTTATAGGTTGGTACCATGTTCCTAATTGACTCTGGTTAGGCCTACACTGATAATTAATCACGCGTCCTCATCTTACTCACAATTATCAGTAATAATCATTGGACAATATTCTGAGCATAAATATGACTGTACTAATGAGATGTGACTGGCGTTCTTAGGCGAGGCCTTCCAGGTGACTGGCGAGGCTCACCTGGCGTCGGCGGGACCACTGTCTTCACTCAGTCCCGGCCCTAGTGTTATTACCTGGCTGTTACCCGGTATGGCGGGTACACCGGGACCAGCCTCTCATCCAGGCTGGCGGGTACACCGGGACCAGCCTCTCATCCAGGCTGGCGGGTGCACCGGGGCCAGCCTCTCATCCAGGCTGGCGGGTACACCGGGACCAGCCTCTCATCCAGGCTGGCGGGTACACCGGGGCCAGCCTCTCATCCAGGCTGGCGGGTACACCGGGACCAGCCTCTCATCCAGGCTGGCGGGTACACCGGGGCCAGCCTCTCATCCAGGCTGGCGGGTACACCGGGGCCAGCCTCTCATCCAGGCTGGCGGGTACACCGTGGCCAGCCTCTCATCCAGGCTGGCGGGTACACCGGGACCAGCCTCTCATCCAGGCTGGCGGGTACACCGGGACCAGCCTCTCACCCAGGCTGGCGGGTACACCGGGGCCAGCCTCTCATCCAGGCTGGCGGGTACACCGGGACCAGCCTCTCATCCAGGCTGGCGGGTACACCGGGGCCAGCCTCTCATCCAGGCTGGCGGGTACACCGGGACCAGCCTCTCATCCAGGCTGGCGGGTACACCGGGACCAGCCTCTCATCCAGGCTGGCGGGTGCACCGGGGCCAGCCTCTCATCCAGGCTGGCGGGTGCACCGGGGCCAGCCTCTCATCCAGGCTGGCGGGTGCACCGGGGCCAGCCTCTCATCCAGGCTGGCGGGTGCACCGGGGCCAGCCTCTCATCCAGGCTGGCGGGTGCACCGGGGCCAGCCTCTCATCCAGGCTGGCGGGTGCACCGGGGCCAGCCCCTCACCCAGGCTGGCGGGTGAAGTATTAGGCTTCATGAGCTTGTAGGCAGATCTGGCTCTCCAGAGGTCGTTGAAGTCGTGTTAAACTTAATCTGTTAATTTACCAACAAGGCAGATAAGATTAAGATTGGTAGTTTTTCTACCGGCGGGATGATTTGCTATTCGATGTTCGAATCACCCCATGAGAAGCGAGGTAGTAATTACATACATTACGTGTGGTGAGAGATGGGTCATAGTCAACATCTGGGGGAATATTGTGAGGTCATGGCTCCACAGCTACACACATTATGCTACAATCACTCTTACTTTACACAAATTTTACCTCACTATTCATAAATGTTTGTACATTTTGAGTAAAGTTTTTGAATTAGAAGTAATTCATGGTAAAGTTTTAGGCTAATAAAGGCATGCCGGGCACACGTGTCAATGGAGTTACTCAATGAGTGCACTCGTGGATTTTCACATTATTACTGGCACACATTGTGACAGATATTGACTTGTGTGGAGAACCTCTTTTGTTTTAGGGAAGGGAGGGGCGTAGAACCACGGGGGGGGGGGGGGGGTGTTAGGGCTGCCATCCCTGTGGGACCATCCCAACATGTTTGAGTTAATTAGGCTAGTGTTTGACAACCTGTCCTCTAACTCACCTATTTGTACGCCTGGGAGTCAAGTTCACAAATCAAATTGATCATTGCAGTTGTACGGTACTTAGGACTACGGGGCGTGGGTAGGCAGGTGGTCAGTGTACGGTACAGTCATGGCTACATAGTGCGGCGTGGCGCTCTTCACAACTAGGCTCTTCTTGAGCCAACACTTGCTGCTATCGCCGCATGTGCGATAAACACTGAAGGTTGTCACTGTGATAACCCGCTTGTCCATACACGTTGTTTTAACCCCAAATGCAACATTGCAGTAATCTTGCAATCTTGGCCTCAAAATGTCAGACCGTTACGGGTTGGAATAAGATAGTAATGATGCTTTATTGTTGTTGTAAAAACACTGGTATCTCTACCTGGCTGCAACACGCCACTTGTAGACATTATTACTCTTTAAGGACACGTGGATATTTTTGATACTAAAATCAAAGGTTTAGTGAAGACAAACTGAACTACGCATAACGCGTCTGTGATTTGAAGTCGACAGTGGGCTTTGAGGGTGTGTTTTAAGCCTAGTTCATATTGAAATAGGAAGAGTAGATTAATTAGCCTTAATTCACGTCCAAACACGAGAGGTGAAGGCTGGGTGTGGGCGCAGCTGCCGACTAGTCATTATCCAGTGCGGAAGCGGCCAGACACACACTGCAATGTCTGGGTAAATATGACGAGAGCTGCCTTCCTTCCCTCTCTCCCCCCCACCCCTACCACAGGCTGCCTTCCCTCCCCCTCCCCGGGCTGCCTCCCATTTTTCTCCGCTCACACACCATCAAGGAAAATCTTGTGATAGTGAAGAGGCCCAGGTTGTGATGGTGTTATTTGAGGTGTTTCTACAGTGCTGGCGTCTTCCAGGGCAGAGTTACCTTCATATTGGGCCACTCTGAACATCTTTAATAAAAGCTCTGGTGTTTCCTGTGAGTATGCCTTACAGCTTTCCCCCCCCCCCCCCACCTGTGTGGTGCCGCCTCACAATAACACTGGTTTTTCCCTTCAGATTGTCAACGCTGTTAAAGCTTTGTGTTGGGAAAATGATGGTGGCATGTCAGTATTGAGGCCTGTCCACTCTTGTACTGAAATATTGTGACAATGTTATTGATCGCCCAGTAAATGGTTGCTTGTTGATCATCGTGCGTGTAGTGGGCAAGCACGGGGGCGGGTGTGGGGGGGGGCGTGGTGCAGGTGTGTGGGGGGGCGTGGTGCAGGTGTGTGGGGGGGCGTGGTGCTGGTGTGGGGGGGCGTGGTGCTGGTGGGGGGGGGCGTGGTGCTGGTGGGGGGGCGTGGTGCTGGTGGGGGGGGGCGTGGTGCAGGTGTGGGGGGGGGCGTGGTGCTGGTGTGGGGGGGGCGTGGTGCTGGTGTGGGGGGGCGTGGTGCTGGTGGGGGGGGGCGTGGTGCTGGTGGGGGGGCGTGGTGCTGGTGGGGGGGGGCGTGGTGCTGGTGTGTGGGGGGGCGTGGTGCTGGTGTGGGGGGGGCGTGGTGCAGGTGTGGGGGGGCGTGGTGCTGGTGGGGGGGGGCGTGGTGCAGGTGTGGGGGGGGGCGTGGTGCTGGTGTGGGGGGGGCGTGGTGCAGGTGTGGGGGGGCGTGGTGCTGGTGGGGGGGGGCGTGGTGCTGGTGGGGGGGCGTGGTGCTGGTGGGGGGGGCGTGGTGCTGGTGTGGGGGGGCGTGGTGCTGGTGGGGGGGGGCGTGGTGCTGGTGGGGGGGCGTGGTGCTGGTGGGGGGGGCGTGGTGCAGGTGTGGGGGGGGCGTGGTGCTGGTGGGGGGGGCGTGGTGCTGGTGGGGGGGGGCGTGGTGCTGGTGTGGGGGGGGCGTGGTGCAAGTGTGGGGGGGGCGTGGTGCAAGTGTGGTAGGGTAGGGGGCAAGACAAGCACGGGGGTGGGGGGGGGGCAAGATAAGCACTGGGGTGGGCGTGGTGCAGGTGTGGAGAGGTGCTGTGGTTGCAGGGGGCGTAGTTGATGCTGAGGTTGTCAGGGAAGGGGGGGGGGTGCTCTTGTTATGTGTTGGGGGGGGGGTGTCCCCAGCAGGTCTGTGTTACAGGGTTAAGCAATACTTGACACATTGCTGGCAACTCCACACACTTGATTTTGGTGATAAATTGTAGTGAAGAATGATTGTTGGCGAAACTGTGTTAATGAGGGACATTGACTCCTTCAGACGTCGTGAGAGTGGACCACCAACCATGGGGCTGTAACCAGTCACTCTCACAAGAGCTCTTGTAAGATTGTGTGCGTCGTTATGTGTGTATAATTGTGTCGGTTGACGCTTGTATTGTGGGGTGAGGAGTCAACACTTGATATATTTGTCTGTTGTTCAACACCAACTCTACTTCTCCAGACAGGTCTCCCCCCCCCGCCCGCCCTCTTGTGCTTGTCTGACAGTCTTGGTTGATCTTCCCCCGTGGAGAGTCCTTCTTGTATTGTTGTCTTGACTTCTCACTCTTTCCTCTAAATGTTAATGTTTCCTTGTGTGGGTGAGTGGCTCTAGGTGCAGCTGTGCTGACACTGGTGAGGGGCTCCAGGTGCAGCTGTGCTGACACTGGTGGTGCTCCAGGTGCAGCTGTGCTGACACTGGTGGTGCTCCAGGTGCAGCTGTGCTGACACTGGTGGTGCTCCAGGTGCAGCTGTGCTGACACTGGTGGTGCTCCAGGTGCAGCTGTGCTGACACTGGTGGTGCTCCAGGTGCAGCTGTGCTGACACTGGTGGTGCTCCAGGTGCAGCTGTGCTGACACTGGCAGGTGGGGCTCCAGGTGCAGCTGTGCTGACACTGGCAGGTGGGGCTCCAGGTGCAGCTGTGCTGACACTGGCAGGTGGGGCTCCAGGTGCAGCTGTGCTGACACTGGCAGGTGGGGCTCCAGGTGCAGCTGTGCTGACACTGGTGGTGCTCCAGGTGCAGCTGTGCTGACACTGGTGGTGCTCCAGGTGCAGCTGTGCTGACACTGGTGGTGCTCCAGGTGCAGCTGTGCTGACACTGGTGGTGCTCCAGGTGCAGCTGTGCTGACACTGGTGGTGCTCCAGGTGCAGCTGTGCTGACACTGGTGGTGCTCCAGGTGCAGCTGTGCTGACACTGGTGGTGCTCCAGGTGCAGCTGTGCTGACACTGGCAGGTGGGGCTTCAGGTGTAGCTGTGCTGACACTGGCAGGTGGGGCTCCAGGTGCAGCTGTGCTGACACTGGTGGTGCTCCAGGTGCAGCTGTGCTGACACTGGTGGTGCTCCAGGTGCAGCTGTGCTGACACTGGTGGGGCTCCAGGTGCAGCTGTGCTGACACTGGCAGGTGGGGCTCCAGGTGCAGCTGTGCTGACACTGGCAGGTGGGGCTCCAGGTGCAGCTGTGCTGACACTGGTGGTGCTCCAGGTGCAGTTGTGCTGACACTGGCAGGTGGGCTCCAGGCGCAGCTGTGCTGACACTGGCAGGTGGGCTCCAGGTGCAGCTGTGCTGACACTGGTGAGGGGCTCCAGGTGCAGCTGTGCTGACACTGGCAGGTGGGCTCCAGGTGCAGCTTTGCTGACACTGGCAGATGGGCTCCAGGTGCAGCTGTGCTGACACTGGCAGGTGGGGCTCCAGGTGCAGCTGTGCTGACACTGGCAGGTGGAGCTCCAGGTGCAGCTGTGCTGACACTTGCAGGTGGGCCCGAGGTGCAGCTGTGCTGACACTGGTGAGGCTCCAGGTGCAGCTGTGCTGACACTGGCAGGTGGGCCCGAGGTGCAGCTGTGCTGACACTGGTGGGGCTCCAGGTGCAGCTGTGCTGACACTGGCAGGTGGGGCTCCAGGTGTAGCTGTGCTGACACTGGCAGGTGGGGCTCCAGGTGCAGCTGTGCTGACACTGGTGGTGCTCCAGGTGCAGCTGTGCTGACACTGGTGGTGCTCCAGGTGCAGCTGTGCTGACACTGGCAGGTGGGGCTCCAGGTGCAGCTGTGCTGACACTGGCAGGTGGGGCTCCAGGTGCAGCTGTGCTGACACTGGTGGTGCTCCAGGTGCAGCTGTGCTGACACTGGCAGGTGGGCTCCAGGCGCAGCTGTGCTGACACTGGCAGGTGGGCTCCAGGTGCAGCTGTGCTGACACTGGTGAGGGGCTCCAGGTGCAGCTGTGCTGACACTGGCAGGTGGGCTCCAGGTGCAGCTTTGCTGACACTGGCAGATGGGCTCCAGGTGCAGCTGTGCTGACACTGGCAGGTGGGGCTCCAGGTGCAGCTGTGCTGACACTGGCAGGTGGAGCTCCAGGTGCATCTGTGCTGACACTTGCAGGTGGGCCCGAGGTACAGCTGTGCTGACACTGGTGAGGCCCGAGGTGCAGCTGTGCTGACACTGGCAGGTGGGCCCGAGGTGCAGCTGTGCTGACACTGGTGGGGCTCCAGGTGCAGCTGTGCTGACACTGGCAGGTGGGCTCGAGGTGCAGCTGTGCTGACACTGGCAGGTGGGCTCCAGGTGCAGCTGTGCTGACACTGGTGGGGCTCCAGGTGCAGCTGTGCTGACACTGGCAGGTGGGCTCCAGGTGCAGCTGTGCTGACACTGGCAGGGTCTGGGGTTGGCGTGACTGACACTGGCTGGGTCTGGGGTTGGTGTGACTGACACTGGCTGGGTCTGGGGTTGGTGTGACTGACACTGGCTGGGTGTGGGGTTGGTGTGACTGACACTGGCTGGGTGTGGGGTTGGTGTGACTGACACTGGCTGGGTGTGGGGTTGGTGTGACTGACACTGGCAGGGCCTGGGGTTGGTGTGACTGACACTGGCAGGGCCTGGGGTTGGTGTGACTGACACTGGCAGGGCCTGGGGTTGGTGTGACTGACACTGGCAGGGCCTGGGGTTGGTGTGACTGACACTGGCAGGGCCTGGGGTTGGTGTGACTGACACTGGCAGGGCCTGGGGTTGGTGTGACTGACACTGGCTGGGTGTGGGGTTGGTGTGACTGACACTGGCTGGGTGTGGGGTTGGTGTGACTGACACTGGCAGGGTCTGGGGTTGGCGTGACTGACACTGGCAGGGTCTGGGGTTGGTGTGACTGACACTGGCAGGGTCTGGGGTTGGTGTGACTGACACTGGCAGGGTCTGGGGTTGGCGTGACTGACACTGGCCTGCACCCGGAAGTAGAGGTTCTCGCCACAATTTGGAGTGTGAGGAACCGGAAGCGAGTGTGTTGGTTGAGCGTAGGTGTAAGTGTTGGGTGAGTGGCAGCCAGGTTGTGTGGGTGGTGGTGAGCCTCGCTGGTGCGTAAGGCGTTACTGCGAGCTCTTCCTCTACCTCTTCTGAAGATAATAACACTGAATTATATTTGGTCGCAAGTAACAAGACTCTTGTTCTCATTGGCTGCTCCTCCTGCGCTGACTTTATCTACTCCTCTCCCCCCCCTTCTACTGTCGTTCATCCACCCCCTCCCTTCCCCCCTCCCTTCCCCCCCCCCTCCCTTCCCCCCTCCCTTCCCCCCCCCTCCCTTCCCCCCTCCCTCCCAGCTTCTGCAACACTTGGTTAAGAGACCAGAGCGTTTGATGTTTCCAAATGAAGTCCTTCATAAACCATAGAACAATTGAGGTACATTGTGGACAACATTGTTGTGAACGTTCCGTGTCCTGTGGACGTGTAGAGACGCTTGGGCCATGTTGGGGCCGGTGACTATTGCCGGGGCTCTTACTGCCTCTCCTCCTGACTCCTACTGACTCCTCCTGACTCCTACTGACTCCTCCTGACTCCTCCTGACTCCTACTGACTCCTCCTGACTCCTACTGACTCCTCCTGGCTCCTACTGACTCCTACTGACTCCTCCTGACTCCTCCTGACTCCTCCTGACTCCTACTGACTCCTCCTGACTCCTCCTGACTCCTCCTGACTCCTCCTGACTCCTCCTGGCTCCTACTGACTCCTCCTGACTCCTCCTGACTCCTCCTGACTCCTACTGACTCCTACTGGCTCCTACTGACTCCTGGCTCCTACTGACTCCTGGCTCCTCCTGACTCCTACTGGCTCCTACTGACTCCTGGCTCCTCCTGGCTCCTACTGACTCCTACTGACTCCTCCTGGCTCCTCCTTGCTCCTCCTTGCTCCTACTGACTCCTCCTGGCTCCTCCTGGCTCCTACTGGCTCCTCCTGGCTCCTGGCTTCTACTGACTCCTACTGACTCCTACTGGCTCCTCCTGACTCCTACTGACTCCTACTGACTCCTCCTGGCTCCTCCTGGCTCTGTAACGCCGCCCAATTGTAACACCACCCTAAAATGTACCACTATAATGGAACACTAAACTATCCTGAGTAACACTTCCTCATCGGTTGCACTTGATAACACTGTTATGAGCTGACATATGATGGTTACACCGGAACCAATGGTACACTGCCAATAAGGAAATGCTAACACAAAGATTAAATACGCTGCCACCATCTGCCTTTGACCATTGAAACTATATCAAGCAACGAGGCAAGAAACATTGCTTGACTTGGAGAGTACTTCTATGACTGTCATTAATTATGAAAACGGTTGTCAGCCACTATATCCAACAGGCTAAGAGGATTCAACAATTGACACAGACGGGAAATTTCACGTAAGTTTATTGAGACCAAAATTATGTCAATCACCAATTATAAATCCTACCCTAACACTGGCAAAAAGTTAAGAAATTTGGACATGGAACAAAAACTCAGAGATCACACACATTACCTTAAGCTATCTGTCTCTCCCTGGCTGAGATGTTCTTCACAGCCCCGCTCTCGATCCCGGTGTACCGCACTCTCTGCCTTTTAAGTCCCTACAGGACCTATATATACAACCCCCACAGGGGGAGGGGAAGATCTGCTGTTGCTACCCACCAAGAATGTACAAACACTCAAGAAATATTTCAATAAGCTTGTTTGACATTTACCCTACACTCTTCAAGAGAGGAGTTATTAATTACGTGTGTGACTGACCTCTGACCTGGTCAAAAGGGGGAGATCCTTTGGATGTTTACACATAAGAATCTGGAGTCTAATTTCCTTGCATGAAATATTACATACTTGAAACTATGCTGACTAAGACTAACCCAGGAATTTTTAATCAATATACAAGATAAACCGGAGGTCATCTGGGCTGACCTCTTGGAGAAGGCTTCCCTGGGTGTGAACTCTAAGGGGGGGGGGGGATCATGGGTGTTACATTGGCTCCTCCTGGCTCCTACTGGCTCCTGGCTCCTCCTGACTCCTCCTGACTCCTCCTGGCTCCTGACTCCTCCTGGCTCCTGACTCCTCCTGGCTCCTCCTGGCTCCTACTGGCTCCTACTGGCTCCTACTGGCTCCTGGCTCCTCCTGACTCCTCCTGACTCCTCCTGGCTCCTACTGGCTCCTACTGGCTCCTACTGGCTCCTGACTCCTGGCTCCTACTGGCTCCTCCATTACACCAGCACCAACTCTTTGTGCTCTAGAGTCCAAGTGGCCTCAAACATGGTTACATCAGCTGTTTTATATGTTGTAAATTAGATGGTTGAGGTTGAGTATGTGGAGGGTTGTCCTAGACCACTGTGGTGGGTGGCGTCCAGCACGGGACGGGGGCGAGTCCTGCCACCCAGCCCTCACTCCTTACTGGGGTCTTGTTGCTTCTTACACCAGCAGGTAGTGGTTTATGTACCCTGGGGTACTGTACATGTACCCTGGGGTACTGTACATGTACCCTGGGGTACTGTACATGTACCCTGGGGTACTACTGTACATGTACCCTGGGGTACTACTGTACATGTACCCTGGGGTACTACTGTACATGTACCCTGGGGTACTACTGTACATGTACCCTGGGGTACTACTGTACATGTACCCTGGGGTACTACTGTACATGTACCCTGGGGTACTACTGTACATGTACCCTGGGGTACTACTGTACATGTACCCTGGGGTACTACTGTACATGTACCCTGGGGTACTACTGTACATGTACCCTGGGGTACTACTGTACATGTACCCTGGGGTACTACTGTACATGTACCCTGGGGTACTACTGTACATGTACCCTGGGGTACTACTGTACATGTACCCTGGGGTACTACTGTACATGTACCCTGGGGTACTACTGTACATGTACCCTGGGGTACTACTGTACATGTACCCTGGGGTACTACTGTACATGTACCCTGGGGTACTACTGTACATGTACCCTGGGGTACTACTGTACATGTACCCTGGGGTACTACTGTACATGTACCCTGGGGTACTACTGTACATGTACCCTGGGGTACTACTGTACATGTACCCTGGGGTACTACTGTACATGTACCCTGGGGTACTACTGTACATGTACCCTGGGGTACTACTGTACATGTACCCTGGGGTACTACTGTACATGTACCCTGGGGTACTACTGTACATGTACCCTGGGGTACTACTGTACATGTACCCTGGGGTACTACTGTACATGTACCCTGGGGTACTACTGTACATGTACCCTGGGGTACTACTGTACATGTACCCTGGGGTACTACTGTACATGTACCCTAGGGTACTACTGTACATGTACCCTAGGGTACTACTGTACATGTGGGGAAGACGGCGCAAGGAAGGGGGGGTGAGAGGGGGCGACGACGCGCGGTGTCTGCAAAATATGACGCATGATTCTACCTCTCATACTATGACGCATGATTCTACCTCTCATACTATGACGCATGATTCTACCTCTCATACTATGACGCATGATTCTACCTCTCATACTATGACGCATGATTCTACCTCTCATACTATGACGCATGATTCTACCTCTCATACTATGACGCATCATTCTACCTCTCATACTATGACGCATCATTCTACCTCTCATACTATGACGCATCATTCTACCTCACATACTATGACGCATCATTCTACCTCTCATACTATGACGCATCATTCTACCTCTCATACTATGACGCATCATTCTACCTCTCATACTATGACGCATCATTCTACCTCTCATACTATGACGCATCATTCTACCTCTCATACTATGACGCATCATTCTACCTCTCATACTTTGGTCAGCGTAGATAGACGTATTCATGACGTGATCACCCCCCCCCCCAGCTGCCATCCCTCGGGCCCACCACGCGAGATTGACACATGTCCCGTTTTCTGTTTTGGCTCCTGTGGTAGGTTAGGATAAGGGCACCTTGATGCAATATCAGCTTGCTTGATCTGCTCCTGCTTGAAGGAGACCGTCCGACAGTCTCGTGGCGTTGTGAACCTGGGGAGGACGGGCTGCGCAAGCACAATTAGCTGAGTACAAGTCGGTGAGTACACACAGTAAAGGCAGAAACTAATGGGCAGACTCTTTCACCTGATATCTCTGTTCACTTAGTAAATAAGTACCTAGGACTTAACTGCATTGTGTGTGTACTCCCATATTTGTGCATGCCTTGTAAAGGTTCCGGGGATTAACGGCTCCGGAACATTTACTCCGAGTGAGTAAAGCGGCCCGGTCTCCAACCAGGCTGTTGGACGCGGCTGCTCGCGGCCTGACGTATGAGTCACAGCCTGGTTGATCAGGTATCCTCTGGATGTGAACAAATCCACAAGGTCCGTGACGAGGATTCGTTCTCTTGCCCTTGTGGATTTGTTCATTTGATCCATCACGTTATTGTGATTTCTGTGTGTAATCCTCTGGAGGTGCTTATCCAGTTCTCTCTTGAACACTGTGAGGGGTCGGCCAGTTATGTGTAGTGGAAGCGTGTTGAACAGTCTCGGGCCTCTGATGTTGATAGTTCTCTCTCAGAGTACCTGTTGCACCTCTGCTTTTCAACGGGGGTATTCTGCACATCCTGCCATGCCTCCTGGTCTCATGTGGTGTAATCTCCATGTTCAGATTTGGAACCAGTCCCTCTGGTTATAAGTCAGTCAACCAGGAGGCAGTAAACAAGTTTATTTGGGTTCAAATTGAAATAATGAAAAGCAATAGAGGAATCCATGGTTTAATCAGGCATGTATGGAAGCAACGGAACTCAACAAAGGGGCGTGGAGGTATTGTTGAAATAACAGGACACCAGAGAGCAGAGAGAGATAACAGAGGTCCAGGAATGAGCACCCTGTATGAAAAGAGAAGCAGAGAGACAGTATAAAAATGACGGCAAATGAAGCAAAGACTGAACCAAAACTGCTTCACAGTCGCATCAAGTAAAAAAAAAAAAAGTTCTTTTAACACGGTGAAAGAACGGGTGATGTGTCTAGGAACAGGTGAGGACAGGTACACAGAGACTGACAAAGGTGTGTGAAGAACTCAAGAGATTCCAGGAGGTCTTCACAATAGAACGAGGAGAACTCCCTGAACTAGGGAAGGAGGCAATAAACCAGGCAGCCTTAGAAGCGTTTGAAATCACTAGAGATGAGGTCAAGAGGCATCTCTTGGATCTGGACGTGAGAAAAGCTGTTGGTCCGGACGGAATCTCACCATGGTCATTGGAAGTGTGTGCAGCACTTTGCCTGCCACTCTCCATGGTGTATAATATGTCGATGGAAACAGGAGACTTACCAGAAATATGGAAGACGGTTAATGTTAGGCTAGAGGCACTGAACTTCACGTCCTTAACTTGTATACCATGCAAGGTGATAAAGATTGTGAGAAAAAACCTAGCAACGCATCCGGAGAGAAGAAACTTCCTGACACACCGCCAACATGGGTTCAGGGAGGGTAAATCTTGTCTCACAGGTTAAATAGAATTCTCCGATCATTTGACAAAGATTAAGCAAGAAAGAAAGGTGGACAGACTGCATTTTCTGCCGGAAAGCCTTTGACACAGTACCGCATAAGAGCCTGTTGCATAAGTTGGAGAAACAGGCAGGAGTAACTGATAGGGCGCTCCAGTGGATAAGGGAGTACCTAAGCAATAGGAAGCAGAGAGTTAGAGTGAGGGGTGAGACGTGAGAATGGCGTCAAGTCACCAGTGGAGTCCTACAGGGCTCTGTACTCGGACCTTTCCTGTATCTAATAAATATAAATGATCTGCCAGAGGGTATAGACTCATTCCTCTCAATGTTTGCTGACGACGCCAAAATTATGAGAAGGATTAATACAGAGGACGGCAAGAGGCTACAAGATGACCTGGACAAACTGAAGGAACGGTCTAACAAATGGCTTATAAAGTTTAACCCGAGTATATGTAAGATAATGAAGATAGGTGTATGGAGATACAAGGTACCATTTGGTGGATGAAGTCATTTAAGAATCGCGGAGTGAGAAAGACCTGGGGGTTGATATTATGCCAGACCTGTCCCCTGAAGCCCTGATCAAGAGGATATCATCAGCGGCATATGTAAGGTTGGCCAAAATAAGAACTGCCTTTTAGAAACTTGAGTAAGGATTCATTCAGGATCTTGAACACCACATATGTCAGACCAATCCTGGAGTTTGCAGCTTCAGAATGGAATCTATATCTAGTCGAGCACAAGACTAAAGTACAGAATGTTCAAAAGTATGCCATCAGACTAGTGCCCAAGCTGAGAGATATGAGCTACTAGGAGATACTCTGGGAACTAAACCTCACGTCGCTGGAACGCAGAAGAGTTGGGGGAGACATGATCACCACATACAAAATTCTCTGAGGAATTGATAGAGTAGATAAAGACAGCATATTTAACAAAGGTAATACTTGCACAAGGGGACGCAGGTTCCCAAATTAACCACAGAGAGTAGAAGGAACTTCTTCAGTTTCAAAGCAGTCTACAGATGGAATGCATTAAGTAGTGATGTAGTGGAGGCAAACTCCATACGCAGTTTCACATGTAGATATGATAAGAGCCTAATGTCAGGAACCTGTACGCTAGTTTATTGACGGTTGAGAGGCGGGACCAAAAAGCCGAAGCTCAACCGTGGCAAGCACAGCTAGGTTATAACACACACGCACGCACAGGGCTCTCGCTGCTTTACTCATTGTGAGGAGGTTGTGTGACTTGTAGTGGGGTGAGAGGCTCCGTGTTGTGGGTAAACACACACACGGGGCAGCATGGAGGTGGTGGTGGGCATGAAGGCTTTAGTCAACACCAATTACATTTGCAGCTCTCTGCCGTGTACCTTCCCCTGCCTCTATTATGGACCTCCCTTACCCTCATAGGTATCTCATTCCCTCACCTCCCACCCTCTCCTCTCGTTCTCTGTCCCCCCCCACCTCTCCCCCTCTTCCTCTTGTCCCCCTCAGCTTCCCCAGTTCTCCTTCTCCCCTCTGATACTCCCTCTTCCTCTTCTCCCCCAGTCCCCCCTCCCTCTCCCTCTGTTCCCCTCGCTTCACTAGCCAGTAGGCTTTACATCAGTGTACTATGATCTGAAAGGTGCAGAAGTGACTTTGCTCTTGCACTGGTCCCACTAGTAGATACACCAGTTACAGGTGAGCTACGTGTGTACCCAGCTGGGGGGGGGGACAAAGTATGAGTGATCAGTGAGACTGTAGTGTCCCCCTTGTGTTTATTATTGTGGTAAGTTGTCAGTAGTGACAGGAGTGGCGTGTGGCCCGGCCAACTCCACAGCCACACTCTTCCTACACGCCACACTAATGTAATAGTTGTCAGTAGTGACAGGAGTGGCGTGTGGCCCGGCCAACTCCACAGCCACACTCCTCCTACACGCCACACTAATGTAATAGTTGTCAGTAGTGACAGGAGTGGCGTGTGGCCCGGCCAACTCCACAGCCACACTCTTCCTACACGCCACACTAATGTAATAGTTGTCAGTAGTGACAGGAGTGGCGTGTGGCCCGGCCAACTCCACAGCCACACTCCTCCTACACGCCACACTAATGTAATAGTTGTCAGTAGTGACAGGAGTGGCGTGTCGCCCGGCCAACTCCACAGCCACACTCTTCCTACACGCCACACTAATGTAATAGTTGTCAGTAGTGACAGGAGTGGCGTGTGGCCCGGCCAACTCCACAGCCACACTCTTCCTACACGCCACACTAATGTAATAGTTGTCAGTAGTGACAGGAGTGGCGTGTCGCCCGGCCAACTCCACAGCCACACTCTTCCTACACGCCACACTAATGTAATAGTTGTCAGTAGTGACAGGAGTGGCGTGTGGCCCGGCCAACTCCACAGCCACACTCCTCCTACACGCCACACTAATGTAATAGTTGTCAGTAGTGACAGGAGTGGCGTGTCGCCCGGCCAACTCCACAGCCACACTCTTCCTACACGCCACACTAATGTAATAGTTGTCAGTAGTGACAGGAGTGGCGTGTCGCCCGGCCAACTCCACAGCCACACTCTTCCTACACGCCACACTAATGTAATAGTTGTCAGTAGTGACAGGAGTGGCGTGTCGCCCGGCCAACTCCACAGCCACACTCTTCCTACACGCCACACTAATGTAATAGTTGTCAGTAGTGACAGGAGTGGCGTGTCGCCCGGCCAACTCCACAGCCACACTCTTCCTACACGCCACACTAATGTAATAGTTGTCAGTAGTGACAGGAGTGGCGTGTCGCCCGGCCAACTCCACAGCCACACTCTTCCTACACGCCACACTAATGTAATAGTTGTCAGTAGTGACAGGAGTGGCGTGTCGCCCGGCCAACTCCACAGCCACACTCTTCCTACACGCCACACTAATGTAATAGTTGTCAGTAGTGACAGGAGTGGCGTGTGGCCCGGCCAACTCCACAGCCACACTCCTCCTACACGCCACACTAATGTAATAGTTGTCAGTAGTGACAGGAGTGGCGTGTGGCCCGGCCAACTCCACAGCCACACTCCTCCTACACGCCACACTAATGTAATAGTTGTCAGTAGTGACAGGAGTGGCGTGTCGCCCGGCCAACTCCACAGCCACACTCTTCCTACACGCCACACTAATGTAATAGTTGTCAGTAGTGACAGGAGTGGCGTGTGGCCCGGCCAGCTCCACAGCCACACTCCTCCTACACGCCACACTAATGTAATAGTTGTCAGTAGTGACAGGAGTGGCGTGTCGCCCGGCCAACTCCACAGCCACACTCTTCCTACACGCCACACTAATGTAATAGTTGTCAGTAGTGACAGGAGTGGCGTGTGGCCCGGCCAACTCCACAGCCACACTCTTCCTACACGCCACACTAATGTAATAGTTGTCAGTAGTGACAGGAGTGGCGTGTGGCCCGGCCAACTCCACAGCCACACTCTTCCTACACGCCACACTAATGTAATAGTTGTCAGTAGTGACAGGAGTGGCGTGTGGCCCGGCCAACTCCACAGCCACACTCTTCCTACACGCCACACTAATGTAATAGTTGTCAGTAGTGACAGGAGTGGCGTGTGGCCCGGCCAACTCCACAGCCACACTCCTCCTACACGCCACACTAATGTAATAGTTGTCAGTAGTGACAGGAGTGGCGTGTGGCCCGGCCAACTCCACAGCCACACTCTTCCAACACGCCACACTAATGTAATAGTTGTCAGTAGTGACAGGAGTGGCGTGTGGCCCGGCCAACTCCACAGCCACACTCCTCCTACACGCCACACTAATGTAATAGTTGTCAGTAGTGACAGGAGTGGCGTGTGGCCCGGCCAACTCCACAGCCACACTCTTCCTACACGCCACACTAATGTAATAGTTGTCAGTAGTGACAGGAGTGGCGTGTGGCCCGGCCAACTCCACAGCCACACTCCTCCTACACGCCACACTAATGTAATAGTTGTCAGTAGTGACAGGAGTGGCGTGTGGCCCGGCCAACCCCACAGCCACACTCCTCCTACACGCCACACTAATGTAATAGTTGTCAGTAGTGACAGGAGTGGCGTGTGGCCCGGCCAACTCCACAGCCACACTCCTCCTACACGCCACACTAATGTAATAGTTGTCAGTAGTGACAGGAGTGGCGTGTGGCCCGGCCAACCCCACAGCCACACTCCTCCTACACGCCACACTAATGTAATAGTTGTCAGTAGTGACAGGAGTGGCGTGTGGCCCGGCCAGCCCCACAGCCACACTCTTCCTACACGCCACACTAATGTAATAGTTGTCAGTAGTGACAGGAGTGGCGTGTGGCCCGGCCAACCCCACAGCCACACTCCTCCTACACGCCACACTAATGTAATAGTTGTCAGTAGTGACAGGAGTGGCGTGTGGCCCGGCCAGCGCCACAGCCACACTCCTCCTACACGCCACACTAATGTAATAGTTGTCAGTAGTGACAGGAGTGGCGTGTGGCCCGGCCAACCCCACAGCCACACTCCTCCTACACGCCACACTAATGTAATAGTTGTCAGTAGTGACAGGAGTGGCGTGTGGCCCGGCCAACTCCACAGCCACACTCTTCCTACACGCCACACTAATGTAATAGTTGTCAGTAGTGACAGGAGTGGCGTGTCGCCCGGCCAACTCCACAGCCACACTCCTCCTACACGCCACACTAATGTAATAGTTGTCAGTAGTGACAGGAGTGGCGTGTGGCCCGGCCAACTCCACAGCCACACTCTTCCTACACGCCACACTAATGTAATAGTTGTCAGTAGTGACAGGAGTGGCGTGTGGCCCGGCCAACTCCACAGCCACACTCCTCCTACACGCCACACTAATGTAATAGTTGTCAGTAGTGACAGGAGTGGCGTGTGGCCCGGCCAACTCCACAGCCACACTCCTCCTACACGCCACACTAATGTAATAGTTGTCAGTAGTGACAGGAGTGGCGTGTCGCCCGGCCAACTCCACAGCCACACTCCTCCTACACGCCACACTAATGTAATAATCAATATTTAAGTATGTATTTAGATTAATTTTAAAGTCAATATTGCCGGGACAGATGGAAGACCCCCCCCCCCCGCGCAAGGGGTGTGGAACCCCCCGGCGAGGACCCCCTAGCAGAATGGCAGGGTTTGTGTGTGTCTGTATATACTTGCGGGGGTTGACCTCTGGCTCTTTGGTCCCGCCTCTCAACCGTCAGTCAACTGGTGTACAGATTCCTGAGCCTACTGGGCTCTTTTACACACATGTAAATGAGTTCGGATGAGTGAACTGCGTCGAGAATTCTTTTGCCCTGGGCGTCTACGTTAATTTAACGTTATCATATCTACACTTGAAACTGTGTATGGAGTCAGCCTCCACCACATCACCCCCTAATGCATTCCATTTGTCAACCACTCTGACACTAAAAAAGTTCTTTCTAATATCTCTGTGGCTCATTTGGCCACTCAGTTTCCACCTGTGTCCCCTTGTGTTAAACTGTCTTTATCTACCCTATCAATTCCTCTTGAGAATCTTGTATGTGGTGATCATGTCCTCTCTAACTCGTCTGTCTTCCAGCGACGTGAGGTTTAATTCCCGTAGTCTCTCTTCGTAGCTCATGCCCCTCAGTTCGGGTTCTAGTCTGGTGGCAAACCTTAAACCTCCAGTTTAGTCTTATGCTTGACTAGATATGGACTCCATGCTGGAGCTGCATACTCCAGGATTGGTCTGGCATATGTGGTTTACAAAGTTCTGAATGATTCCTTACACAAGTTTCTAAAGGCCGTTCTTATGTTGGCCAGCCTGTCATAAGCCGCTGATGTTATTCTCTTGATATGGGCTTCAGGGGACAGGTCTGGCGTGATATCAACCCCCAGGTCTTTCTCTCTCTCTGACTCTTTAAGAATTTCATCTCCCAAATGATACCTTGTATCTGGCCTCCTGCTCCCTACACCTATCTTCATTACATTACATTTGCTTGGGTTAAACTCTTAGCAACCATTTGTTCGACCATTTCTTCAGTTTGTCCAGGTCTTCTTGAAGCGTGAAGCAGTCCTGGTAAGTGCTCCAACTATACAGCATATGATGGTCTTCCGTTCTTCCTCTGTTACTGTTTCTCTTGTTATGTATTGTATTGTATTGTGAGAAGCAGCCTCTGCTCAATACAATCACTTCTTATGGAGCTTTTTTCTCATGTCTTAATTCATCTCATAATTTTGTCGTCGTCAGCAAACATTGAGAGGAATGACTATACCCTCTGGGAGATCATTTCCGTATATCAGAAACAGGATAGGTCCGTGTACAGAGCCACGTCAATCTAACGTCTCACCCTTCACTGTAACTCTTTCTATTACTTAGGGAATCCCTTATCCACTGTAGCATCTTACCAGTTATTCCTGTCTGTTTCTCCAGCTTATGTACCAGCCTCTTAAGGGGCACTGTGTCAAAGGCTTTATGACAGTCCAACAAAATGCAGTCCGTCCATCCTTCTCTTTCTTGCTTAATCTTTGTCACCTTATTGTAGAATTCTATTAAGCCAGTGAGGCAAGATTTACCCTCCCTGAACCCATGTTGGTGGTTTGTCACAAAAGTTCCTTCTCTCCAGATGTGTTACTAGGTTTTTTCTTATCTTTTCCATCACCTTGCATGATATACAAGTTAAGGACACTGGCCTGTAGTTCAGTGCCTCTTGTCTGTCGCCCTTTTTGTATAATGGGACCACATTAGCAGACTTCCATATTTCTGGTAGGTCTCCCGTCTCTAGTGACCTACTATACACTATGGAGAATGGCGAGCAAAGTGCTTCTGCACACTCTTTCAATACCCATGGTGAGATTCCGGCTGAACCAACAGCCTTATTCACGTCCAGATCCAACAGGTGTCTCTTGACCTGATCTCTTGTAATTTCGAACCCTTCCAAGGTCGCCTGGTTTATTGCCACTTTTCCTAGCACAGTGACCTCGCCTCGTTCTGTTGTGAAGACCTTATGGATCCTCTTGTTGAGTTCTTCACACACCTCTTTGTCATTCTCTGTATACCTGTCCTCACCCGTTCTAAGTTTCATCTCCTGTTCCTTCACTGTTGTTTTCCTCCTGATGTGACTATGAAGTAGCTTTGGTTCGGTCTTGGCTTTATTAAGGATATCATTCTCTTACTTTTTCTCAGCTTCTCTTCTCGCCCCTAACATACTCATTCCTGGTTCTCTGATATCTCCTCTGATTTCTGGTGTTCTGTTATTACGGAAAGTTCCTCCTCGTTCCTCAAAAGGTAACGTCCTTTTGTTCAGCTCCTTTGTTTCCATACATGCAAAGTGTATGTGTTTGTGTTTACTATTTGTGTCTGCAGGATCCAGGTATTAGCTCTTGGACCCAGTCTTTCTAACCAATCTATTTTTCTTCTATTATATCTACTACATATATTTCTCTCTGACACACACACACACACACACACACACACACATAGGGGCCTCGTAACCTGGTGGATAGCGCGCAGGATTCGTAATTCTGTGGCGCGGGTTCGATTCCCGCACGAGGCAGAAACAAATGGGCAAAGTTTCTTTCACCCTGAATGCCCCTGTTACCTAGCAGTAAATAGGTACCTGGGAGTTAGTCAGCTGTCACGGGCTGCTTCCTGGTGTGTGTGTGTGTGTGTGTGGTGTGGAAAAAAAAAAGTAGTTAGTAAACAGTTGATTGACAGTTGAGAGGCGGGCCGAAAGAGCAAAGCTCAACCCCCGTAAAAACACAACTAGTAAACACACACACACACACACACACACACACACACACACACACACACACACACACACAAACCGGCCAGTGGCCGAGCGGACAGCACGCTGGACACGTGATCCTGTGGTCCCGGGTTCGATCCCGGGCGCCGGCGAGAAAAATGGATAGAGTTTCTTTCACCCTATGCCTCTATTATTTAGCAGTAAATAGGTACCTGGGAGTCGGTCAGCTGTCACGGGCTGCTTCATGGTGTGTATGTGTGTGTGTGTGTGTGCTCACCTAGTTGTACTCACCTAGTTGTGCTTGCGGGGGTTGAGCTCTGGCTCTTTGGTCCCGCCTCGCAACCGTCAATCAACAGGTGTACAGGTTCCTGAGCCTATCGGGCTCTATCATATCTACACTTGAAACTGTGTATGGAGTCAGCCTCCACCACATCACTTCCTAATGCATTCCATTTGTCAACCACTCTGACACTAAAAAAGTTCTTTCTAATATCTCTGTGGCTCATTTGGGCGCTCAGTTTCCACCTGTGTCCCCTTGTGCGTGTGCCCCTTGTGTTAAACAGCCTGTCTTTATCTATCCTATCAATTCCCTTGAGAATCTTGAATGTGGTGATCATGTCCCCCCTAACTCTTCTGTCTTCCAGCGAAGTGAGGTTTAATTCCCGTAGTCTCTCCTCGTAGCTCATACCTCTCAGCTCGGGTACTAGTCTGGTGGCAAACCTTTGAACCTTTTCCAGTTTAGTCTTATCCTTGACTAGATATGGACTCCATGCTGGGGCTGCATACTCCAGGATTGGCCTGACATATGTGGTATACAAAGTTCTGAATGATTCTTTACACAAATTTCTGAATGCCGTTCGTATGTTGGCCAGCCTGGCATATGCCGCTGATGTTATCCTCTTGATAAGTGCTGCAGGAGACAGGTCTGGCGTGATATCAACCCCCAAGTCTTTTTCTTTCTGTGACTCCTGAAGAATTTCCTCTCCCAGATGATACCTTGTATCTGGCCTCCTGCTCCCTACACCTATCTTCATTACATTACATTTGGTTGGGTTAAACTCTAACAACCACTTGTTCGACCATTCCTAAAGTTTGTCTAGGTCTTCTTGAAGCCTCAAACAGTTCTCTTCTGGCTTGATCCTTCTAATAATTTTGGCATCGTCCGCAAACATTGAGAGAAATGAATCCATACGTTCAATGACTCTCAAATCATTGAGAGAAATGTGTGTGTGTGTGTGTGTGTGTGTGTGTGTGTGTGTGTGTGTGTGTGTGTGTGTGTGTGTGTGTGTGTGTGTGGACGGGGTGGGGCCAGGGGGGGGGGGGGTGGCCGCGGCGCCGACGACATTATTTAGAGGTCTGTTTTTGTCCCCAAATCAGTCACCCTTACAACTGGGATCAACCACTTTAATAGTAAAGATGGTTTTCGTGGCAGTGGAGAGAGCACGTGTGAAGGGGGGGGGGGTGGCTGGGTGTGGGGCGTGTAGTGGTGGGTGTAGTAGTGGTAGTGGTGGTGGGGGGTGTAGTGGTGGGTGTAGTAGTGGTAGTGGTGGTGGGGGTGTGGACAGGTCAGGTACTGAGAGGGAAGGACAAGAGAGTGTGGTGATGACGTCACTTGTTTTGGAATATAGGACAGGAAGCTACGCCTAATGGTCTGTCTCGCTTCTGGGTGTGAGTGTGATGGCAGAAACAAAAATGGGCAGAGTTTCTTTCACCCTGATTCTCCTGTTACCTAGCAGTAAATGGGTACCTGGGAATTAGACAGCTGTTACGGGCTGCTTCCTGGGGGTGTGGGGAAATTGTTTTAGTTAGTAGTTAGTAACGATTGATTGACAGTTGAGAGGCGGGACCAAAGAGCCAAAGCTCAACCCCAGCAACCACAACTAGGTGAGTACACACACACACACACACACACACACACACACACACACACACACACACACACACACACACACACACACACACACCCTTCTACCCCTCCCCCCCTTTCCTTCCCGTCCTCCCTCCCCTTTCACCCCATACCCTCCCTGTCCCTCCCCCTTCACTGGATTCCCCGCACCTCATCCCAGTATCCTCTGAGACCCTGTTACCCACCTCACAGGTCCTCACACCCATGGAACAGCCTCCCCCACCAGCAGAACACTCACCAAGGAGGCGATTTGAGAAGGGACAGAAGAAAGTGAGCCTCAAAGCGATGTACACAAACATAGATGGAATTACAAATAAAGCAAATGAGCTTGGAGAACTGGTACTAGAGGAAAACCCAGACATAATAGCCCTCACAGAAACAAAGATCACGAAAACGATAACAAATGCAGTGTTCCCACAGAACTATTATGTTATGAGGAAAGAGAGGGAAGGAAGAGGTGGGGGTGGTGTAGCTCTGCTGGTAAGACAAGGCTGGGATTTTGAGGAGATGGATATTCAGGGCTGTGAAGGTTTCAGTGACTACATAGCAGGTACTGTAACAAATGGAGGGAAAAAAATTATAGTCGCAGTCATATATAATCCACCACCAAATGACAGAAGACCTAGACAGGAATATGATAGAAACAACATGGCCACCATTAACATAATAGAAAGAGCAGCTTCTGTTGCTAGCAGGAATGGATCTGGACTACTAATTATGGGAGACTTCAACCATGGGAAGATAGATTGGAAGAACAGAGACCCGCATGGAGGACCAGAAACATGGAGAGCTAAGCTGCTGGACGTGGCAACAAGAAACTTTCTAAGCCAGCACACCAAAGAACCAACAAGAATGAGAGGAGAAGATGAACCAGCATTGCTTGATTTGATATTTACCCTAAATGAATGGGATATAAGGGAAGTTAAGATGGAAGCGCCCTTGGGAATGAGTGACCACAGTGTATTGAATTTTGAGTACCTGGTAGAGCTAGGACTTATCTCCCCCCAAAAAGAACTAGGAATCAAAAGGCTGGCATACCGAAAGGGGAATTATGAACAGATGAGAAGTTTCCTAAGTGAAATACCTTGGGACACAGACCTCAGAGACAAGTCTGTACAGGGTATGATGGACTATGTTACCCAAAAGTGTCAGGAGGCAGTAAACAGGTTCATCCCGGCCCAAAGGGAAAAATCCGAGAAGCAACAGAAGAATCCATGGTATAATAGGGCATGTATGGAAGCGAAGAAACTGAACAAAAAGGCGTGGAGGAACTTCCGGAATAACAGAACACCAGAAAGCAGAGAGAGATACCAGAGAACCAGGAATGAGTACGTCAGGGTGAGAAGAGAAGCAGAGAAAAATTTTGAAAATGATATAGCAAACAAAGCCAAGACCGAACCAAAGCTACTCTACAGTCACATCAGAAGGAAAACAACAGTGAAAGAACAGGTATTGAAACTTAGAACAGGCGAGGACAGGTATACAGAGAATGACAGAGAGGTGTGTGAGGAACTCAACAAGAGGTTCCAGGAGGTCTTCACAATAGAACAGGGTGAGGTCACTGTGTTAGGAGAAAGGGAGGTAAACCAGGCGGCCTTGGAGGAGTTCGAAATTACGAGAGAGGAGGTCAAGAGACACCTGCTGGATCTGGATGTTAGAAAGGCTGTTGGTCCAGATGGGATCTCACCATGGGTACTGAAAGAGTGTGCAGAGGCACTTTGCCTGCCACTCTCCATAGTGTATAGTAAGTCACTAGAGACGGGAGACCTACCAGAAATATGGAAGACGGCGAATGTGGTCCCAATATACAAAAAGGGCGACAGACAAGAGGCACTGAACTACAGGCCAGTGTCCTTGACTTGTATACCATGCAAGGTGATGGAGAAGATCGTGAGAAAAAACCTGGTAACACATCTGGAGAGAAGGGACTTCGTGACAAATCGCCAACATGGATTCAGGGAGGGTAAATCTTGCCTTACAGGCTTGATAGAATTCTACGATCAGGTGACACAGATTAAGCAAGAAAGAGAGGGCTGGGCGGACTGCATTTTCTTGGATTGTCGGAAAGCCTTTGACACAGTACCGCATAAGAGGCTGGTACATAAGCTGGAGAGACAGGCAGGTGTAGCTGGTAAGGTGCTCCAGTGGATAAGGGAGTATCTAAGCAATAGGAAGCAGAGAGTTACGGTGAGGGGTGAGACCTCCGATTGGCGTGAAGTCACCAGTGGAGTCCCACAGGGCTCTGTACTCGGTCCTATCTTGTTTCTGATATATGTAAATGATCTCCCGGAGGGTATCGATTCATTTCTCTCAATGTTTGCGGACGATGCTAAAATTATGAGAAGGATTAAAACAGAAGAGGACTGTTTGAGGCTTCAAGAAGACCTAGACAAGCTGAAGGAATGGTCGAACAAATGGTTGTTAGAGTTTAACCCAACCAAATGTAATGTAATGAAGATAGGTGTAGGGAGCAGGAGGCCAGATACAAGGTATCATCTGGGAGAGGAAATTCTTCAGGAGTCAGAGAAGGAAAAAGACTTGGGGGTTGATATCACGCCAGACCTGTCTCCTGCAGCACATATCAAGCGGATAACATCAGCGGCATATGCCAGGCTGGCCAACATACGAACGGCATTCAGAAACTTGTGTAAAGAATCATTCAGAACTTTGTATACCACATATGTCAGGCCAATCCTGGAGTATGCAGCCCCAGCATGGAGTCCATATCTAGTCAAGGATAAGACTAAACTGGAAAAGGTTCAAAGGTTTGCCACCAGACTAGTACCCGAGCTGAGAGGTATGAGCTACGAGGAGAGACTACGGGAATTAAACCTCACTTCGCTGGAAGACAGAAGAGTTAGGGGGGACATGATCACCACATTCAAGATTCTGAAGGGGATTGATAGGGTAGATAAAGACAGTCTATTTAACACAAGGGGCACACGTACTAGGGGACACAGGTGGAAACTGAGTGCCCAAATGAGCCACAGAGATATTAGAAAGAACTTTTTTAGTGTCAGAGTGGTTGACAAATGGAATGCATTAGGAAGTGATGTGGTGGAGGCTGACTCCATACACAGTTTCAAGTGTAGATATGACAGAGCCCGATAGGCTCAGGAATCTGTACTCCTGTTGATTGACGGTTGAGAGGCGGGACCAAAGAGCCAGAGCTCAACCCCCGCAAACACAACTAGGTGAGTACAACTAGGTGAGTACACACACACACACACACATTCTCAGTCTCATTCCTCTTAATGTTTGCTGGTGATGCAAAAATTATGAGAACGATTAAAACGGGAAAAAGTTTCCAAGATGACCTTGACAGACTGAAGAAATGGTCCAGCAAATGGCTATTAAAGTTTAACTAGAGCAAGTGCAAAGTGATGAAGATAGGCGTAGGGAGCAGGAGGCCAAACACAAAGTACCAGCTGGGAGAGGAAGGCCTTCACGAGTATAATTAATCGTCGACACTAACCTGTTGAGGCTAGAGAGTGAGGGGAGAGAGTGAGGGGAGACATGATTGAAACAAAATATTTAGAAGCCAACGGCATTCATAACTTTTTAAGTAGACATGATAGGCAAATAGGTCAGGAGTCATTGCATTAGACAACCGGCGGGTAGAAGAGTGGGGTCCAAGAGCTAGAGCGTGACCCTGCAGGCACAAACAGGCGAGTATAAAAGTGGGCCAATGGGGAGTGAGTGAGTGAGCAGGTGGTGAGGTTGTCTGGGTGTTGGGAAGACTGGCGTACTCTTCAGCCAGGTGAGGGTATTGATAGAGCATCCTCCAGGGCCTCCCCCAGGGCCTTCCCTAGGGACCTCGCCCTCCAGGGCCTCCCCCAGGGACCTCGCCCTCCAGGTCCTCCCCCCCCCAGGTGGCTGGACCCTCCAGGACTTACACCCAGGTGGCTGGACCCTCCAGGACTTACACCCAGGTGGCTGGACCCTCCAGGACTTACCCCCAGGTGGCTGGACCCTCCAGGACTTACCCCCAGGTGGCTGGGCCCTCCAGGCCCCTGGGGGACGGGTGGTGGTCCAACATAACAGTAGGGGTGTGGGAAGGTTAGGGGAGGCAAAGGGAGGCGGGATGTGTATACCTACAGTTAAGTAGGTGAAGGCAGGGGGAGGAAGCAAGAGGTGGCCGAGACATAGAGGGTGGCAGGGACAAGACTCAAGTATGCAGGCAAGCACGGAAGAGCTGTTTTTGTTTTGTTTTTGTTTTTTTGTTTTTGTTTTTTTTAGTAAAGGAGATGCATAAGTGAAGGGAAGTATAGAAGTGGGAAATACAGTGAGAGGTATGAAAGCAGGCGGGCTGTCCGCCTTGCTGACACCATGTGTGGGTGTTGGCAGCTAAGCTAAGCTGGCTCCCTCTTGTCAGGGAGCTGTGAGTGTGAGAGGTTCTTCACATGTGTTTCACCATATATGGATGTCCATAGATGAATACTGTGTAGCATTCATATATACACACTCCGATGCTTATATATATATATATATATATATATATATATATATATATATATAAATATATATATATATATATATATATATATATATATATATATATATATATATATATATAATCTTTGGACAACACCCACCAGTGGGACTCGAACCCAGAAAGCACAACTACCTTCCAGTAGCTGGCATAACTAGTATGCTTTAACCCACTACGCCATCAGACCTTACAAAAGAAGTAGATAGTTCGAGATATATATCTCAAACATCTCCACCTCCCGAAGGCACCAGATGAGTGAGGGGTCAGTCTGCATTTTTCGTCAAGCCACTGTCAATGTGAGAGAACTCGTGTCCAGCTTATAAGCCTATACTTGCATAAACCACAAGTGAAGATTAATAATCTTTGGACAACACCCTCACTCATCTGGTGCCTTCGGGAGGTGGAGATGTTTGAGATATATATCTCGAACTATCTACTTCTTTTGTAAGGTCTGATGGTGTAGTGGGTTAAAGCATACTAGTTATGCCAGCTACTGGAAGGTAGTTGTGCTTTCTGGGTTCGAGTCCCACTGGTGGGTGTTGTCCAAAGATTATTAATCTTCACTTGTGGTTTATGCAAGTATAGGCTTATATATATATATATATATATATATATATATATATATATATATATATATATATATATATATATATATATATATATATATATATATATTCATATGCATATACACAACTATACACTCATACACATTCATACACACATACATACAAAATTTTTCCTTCCAATTATTAGGGAAGGATTTCTGGTCAGTATTTCATCTGGGAATTATGTACTGTGGGGCTGGGTTTGCATCTAGTAAATCGAGGCTCTTGGGCGTCTCATCTTGGGCCACCAGCTGTGGGAGCGGGGCGTCTCATCTTGGGCCACCAGCTGTGGGAGCGGGGCGTCTCATCTTGGGCCACCAGCTGTGGGAGTGGGGCGTCTCATCTTGGGCCACCAGCTGTGGGAGCGGGGCGTCTCATCTTGGGCCACCAGCTGTGGGAGCGGGGCGTCTCATCTTGGGCCACCAGCTGTGGGAGCGGGGCGTCTCATCTTGGGCCACCAGCTGTGGGAGCGGGGCGTCTCATCTTGGGCCACCAGCTGTGGGAGCGGGGCGTCTCATCTTGGGCCACCAGCTGTGGGAGTGTGGCGTCTCATCTTGGGCCACCAGCTGTGGGAGTGTGGCGTCTCATCTTGGGCCACCAGCTGTGGGAGTGGGGCGTCTCATCTTGGGCCACCAGCTGTGGGAGTGGGGCGTCTCATCTTGGGCCACCAGCTGTGGGAGTGGGGCGTCTCATCTTGGGCCACCAGCTGTGGGAGTGTGGCGTCTCATCTTGGGCCACCAGCTGTGGGAGCGGGGCGTCTCATCTTGGGCCACCAGCTGTGGGAGTGGGGCATCTCATCTTGGGCCACCAGCTGTGGGAGCGGGGCATCTCATCTTGGGCCACCAGCTGTGGGAGTGTGGCGTCTCATCTTGGGCAACACTGCCTCTGGCCACCCCCACAAATGCACTTCCCTCGGCTCCTGCTAAGCACCCCCCGCCCCCCTTCCCTTCAACACTTTCTACTCCAGTTAATGTTTACACTTGGCAAGTGTCACCGTATGGGGAAACTTTGTATATAAAATGGCCGGATGGTATGATGGTATGCAGGACGGCCGCATCCTTTGTGTCAGAGTACTTGGTTGGTGTCCCCGACGCCCTCCTCGTCGCGCGTCACTCCTCGCAACAAGGTTGTGCGTTATGCATAACTTTGTGTTATAACCCATGTGTTGTGTGTTGACGCCCACACATCGTGTCAGCATGGCGCACAGTCAGCCTCGAAATATCCCATTTCTAACTTCCCTTCACCTTTGATTGCTGCCGTCGGAGGAGGCTAGTTTATTGTGCACCCCATACTCATCCTGTGAGCGGTAGTGCAAAAAGCATTACAGAGGGCACAAAAGGTCTTTGTCAGACCTCATCTTAGATTATTACATAAACAATTTCATCTATCCTTCACACCTTATAGTTAAATGTCAGCTAGTTACAGAGAATGTTCTATTTCAAGAGCTATATATTTACAGTAAGTCGTTATACATTAATGATAGGTCCTATCGCTAATACATAATAGTTTGATCAATGGAGATATTAGAGAGTCATAGGGGAGCTGCTGTTTATTATTAGTCTTCACAACACACTACTTGCTTCCCAATCTCATATGTCGTTTATCTACTGGAAGCGAAATATGGATACAGTGCAAGGATTTCAGGTAATGTATCCATGGTAATAAGATAGGTTGCCATATCATACAGCGTGAGCTTAGATTTATCTCTAAATGGCTCAATTTTACTACAATCCAAGATATAGTGTTGGAGTGTGTGTCCCTGTCTTTGTCCACACATTTTACACTTTACTTCATCTAGATCCCTATACAAGCCGAACTGCCAGAGATACGTGTAGCCAAGTCTTATACGAGCTGTGACAACATCTGTTAGTCTACTGACTTTGTTACTTGCCC
The DNA here is from genome assembly GCF_040958095.1 of Procambarus clarkii. Classification (NCBI taxonomy): domain Eukaryota; kingdom Metazoa; phylum Arthropoda; class Malacostraca; order Decapoda; family Cambaridae; genus Procambarus; species Procambarus clarkii. The sequence continues at coordinate 33,302,640 of NC_091196.1, read as the reverse complement.
CATACACATGTTTTACTTCACACATTTCATTGTGATAAACAATGGACCTGCTAGTTCCAGTTTGCACTCTTCTACTTTCTTCAAATCCATCCAGGAGTTCTCGTCTAATGACACTTTTAAGGGACCTATTTAATAACTCAAGATTCCGTTCAATACTGTCTTTATTTACTGCAGTCTTAGCAAGGGCGTCAACTTTGTCATGTTCCTGCATGCCAATGTGAGAAGGAATCCACAACATTTTTATATTTACCCTCTTGCTAAGTATTCTTAATATCTACGTCTAGCTTCCAAGACAAGCACGTTATTACTTGATTGCAAACTGTTTATTGCTCGTAGTGAGGAAAGGGAGTCGGAAATAATTAAGCTGTCTACTTCATTGTTGTCAATAATTTCGAGTACTACCAGTATTCGTACCAACTCAGCTTGTATTGTGGACGCCCAGTTACTAATTCGGATATTTCTTTGAATTGTGCTGCCATCGGGCTGATGAGCAATAACAGCACTTCCTGCCCTCCCTGTAGCTGTGTTGAGTGATCCGTCAGTGTATATGGTCTGTGCAATGTTGTTTTCAGCTTGTATATTGTGAATGTGTTCTATGGTGCTTAATTTAGCAGCAAGCTGAGCATGAGGGTTGCTTGTGATTAGTTTCTTGGTGGGGTATGCAGGGGTCAGGATGTCAAAAGGTACTATCTGCCAGGGTGGAAGGAAGTGCTGTACTCTTTCATCTGTATAAACATCGTGCAGTCCCATCATTTTAATATGAGTGGCTGTTCTTTGAATCCATTTAGACTCGCTGGTTCCATTTCGTATGTGTTCTAACAGTTCAACTGACACAATATTGTTTTTGTTATCACGCAGCAGCTTTAGTCCCATCATAAGATTAATTTCAAATATTCTATCTCGAATGCTAAATATATTTAATTTAATCACCTGTGCCTCTTCATCCTCATTCCCCCCCCCCCCCACCAATATGAGTTATTTGGCGAGTTAGGCCTGTTGGTCCTGGTCTCCCGGTCTCCCTGATGGTCTCCTGTTGTCCTGTTGAGGTTAACATGGCTGTGACCGTTCTTGCCCACCTCCTCCTTACCATTTGTTACCCCTTTTTCCTGGGGGGGGGGGGTGTGAGGGTAAAGATGGAGAGGTATAGGTAAAGGGAAGTTTAGAAATGAGAAATACAATGTTATGAAAGCGAGTCCACCCCCCCCCCTCCCGTCTGCCCATACTGCCCCCCCCCTCCCCTGATGCTTGCCCCTGCCCTCCCCTGGTGCATGCCCCCCCCTTGGTGCTTGCCCCCCCCCCCCCTGCCCTCCCCTGGTGCCCCCCCCCCTGGTCAACATAAGGGGCGAGCCTGGCCGTGAGGGAGTGTGTTGGGGCGCCTTAGAGCGACACAGTGTCAGCCCGGCTCACCCGACCTTCACCACAACTCTTGCCCAAGTTCACATGTGTTCCCTTCTATCGTTGATATTTGATTGGTTTAGTTTATTTTGTTAAAGCCGCCACCTTAGCCTCGTAGCCTGGTGGATAGCGCGCAGGACTTGTAATTCTGTGGCGCGGGTTCGATTCCCGCACGAGGCAGAAACAAATGGGCAAAGTTTCTTTCACCCTGAATGCCCCTGTTACCTAGCAGTAAATAGGTACCTGGGAGTTAGTCAGCTGTCACGGGCTGCTTCCTGGGGGTGGAGGCCTGGTCGAGGACCGGGCCGCGGGGACACTAAAAAGCCCCGAAATCATCTCAAGATAACCTCAAGAATCATCTCAAGATAACCTCAAGATAACCTTTATGTAATAGGCGAGGACGGGACGCCTCCAGTGTCAGCACCGTCGACGGCCTGGCCGACGACCGGGCCGCGGGGTCGCTAAGCCCCGAAATCAATCACCTCAAGGTAACCGTATGGTGAGACGGTCCAGTTAGCTGTGTGTGTACTCGCCTATTTGTGCCTGCGGGATCGAGCACTGACTCTTGGATGCCGCCTTTCTAACCATCGGTTGTTTACAACAATGACTCTTGTCCCATTTCCCTATCATATCTAGTTTTAAAATTATGAATAGAGTTTGCTTCCACAACCTGCTCCTTAAGTGTATTCCATTTTTCCAGTACTCTCACGCTAAGAAAAAACTTCCTAACATCTCTGTGACTCATCAGAATTTCTCATCTCATCTGTGTGTACTCACTTAGTTGAACTCGCCTAGTTGTGCTTGCGGGGGTTAAGCTTTGGCTCTTTGCTCCCGCTTCTCAACTATCAATCAATTGCTATACAGGTTCCTGAGCCTACTGGGCTCTATCATATCTACATTTGAAACTGTGTATGGAGTCAGCCTCCACCACATCACTGCCCAGTACATTCCATTTGTTAACTACTCTGGCACTGACAAAATTCTTTCTAATGTCTCTATGGCTCATTTGGGTACTAAATTTCCACCTGTGTTCCTTTGATCGTGTTCCACCCGTGCAAGAGAGTTTTTCTCCACCCTGTTAATTCCCCTGAGAAATTTGTAGGTGGTTATCATGTCTCTCCTTACTCTTCTGTTTTCCAGGGATGTGAGGTTCAGCTGTCTTAGCCTTTCCTCGTAGCTCATACCTCTCAGTTACGGGACCATTCTGGTGGTATACCTCTGAGTCTTCTCTAACTTTGTCTTGTGTTCAACTAGGTATGGACTCCAGGCTGGAGCTGCATACTCCAAGATTGGTCTGCCTTAAGTGGTATTCGTGACACTGAATGTGGGGGTATAAGTGACGCACGTGTGTGTGTGTACTCACCTAGTTGTGCTTGCCGGGGTTGAGCTCTGGCTCTTTGGTCCCGCCTCTCAACCGTCATTCAACAGGTGTACAGATTCCTGAGCCTACTGAGTTCTATCATATCTACATTTGAAACTGTGTATGGAATCAGCCTCCACCACATCACTGCCTAATGCAGTCTACTTGTTAACTACTCTGACATTGAAAAAGTTCTTTCTAACATCCCTGTGGCTCATTTGGGTACTCAATCTCCACCTATGTCCCCCTTGATCGCGTACCACCCGTGTTAAAAAAAAATTATCCTTATCTACCCTGTCAATTCCTCAGAGAATTTTGTAGGTAGTGATAATGTCTTCCCTTACTCTTGTGTCTTCCAGTGTCGTGGGGTGCATCTCACGCAGCCTTTCCTCGTAACTCATGCCTCTTAGTTCTGGGACTAGTCTAGTGGCATACCTCTGAACTTTTTCCAGCTTCGTCTTGTGCTTGATAAGGTAGGGGCTCCATGCTGGGGCCGCATATTTCAGGATTGATCTTACATATGTGGTGTACAAGGTTCTGAATGATTCCTTACACAGGTTCCTGAAGGCTGTTAGCCAGCCTCGCATATGCCGCAGATGTAATTCTTTTTATGTGGGCCTCAGGAGACAGGTTTGGTGTGATATCAACTCCTAGATCTTTCTCTCTATCCGTTTCATGAAGTACTTCATTTCTCATTCAGTATCCTGTGTCTGGCCTCCTGTTTCCACCGCCTAGTTTCATGACCTTGCATTTACTCGGGTTGAACTTTAGTAGCCATATGTTGGACAATTCATTCAGTCTATCTAGGTCATCTATCTTGTAGCCTCTTACTATCATCCACTGTTTTAATCGTCATAATTTTTGCGTCATCAGCAAACAATGAGAGAAACGATTCTATACCCTCTGGGTGGGAGATCATTTACATATATCAGAAACAGTATAGGTTCAAGGACTGAACCATGCAGGACTCCACTGGTGACGTCTCGCCAATCTGAGGCCTCACCCTTCACAGTGACTCGCTGTCTTCTGTTGCTTAGGTACTCCCTTATCCAATGGAGTACCTTCTCTTTCTCTCCTGCCTGCATCTCCAGCTTTTTCACTAGCCTCGTGTGTGGTACTGTGTCAAAGGCTTTCTGGCAATCCAAAAATATGCAGTCTGCCCACCCCTCTCTTTCTTGTTTGATTTTTGTTGCCTGGTCGTAGAATTCAATTAATCTTGTGAGGCAGGACTCGTCATCCTTGAACCCATGTTGATGCTGTGTTACAAAGTTCTTTCGCTCCAGATGTTCCACAAGCTTTTTCGCATAATCCTCTCCATCAGCTTGCATGGTATGCAGGTTAGGGACACTGGCCTGTAGTTCAGTGCCTCCTGGCTATCCCCTTTCTTGTATATGGGGACTACATTAGCAGTCTTGTTCCCTATAAAGTCCCCTTCTAACTTTTTGTCTTCCAGCGACGTGAGGTTTAATTCCCGTAGTCTCTCCTCATAGCTCATGTCCCTCAGTTCTGGCACTAGTCTGGTGGCAAACCTCTGAAAATGTGTATATATATATATATATATATATATATATATATATATATATATATATATATATATATATATATATATATATATATATATATATTATATACATTACGATTTTTGTTATTAACACGTTAAGGTACATGTGCATTTGTACAGTTGCTCTAGACTATATGAAGGGGAGTACAGCGTGTCAAAAAGCTAGCTACGTGGTGCTAAAAAATCCCCATCACACAGGATGGTCATACAGAGACATGTGATCAGTAGTCTGCACTGGCAGACTCCGGGTGCATTATGAGGATATCATCATTAACACAAGAGTGAATAAGGCAGCAGTGATAATAAAGGTCCCCATCTCGCAGGATGGTTAGTCATACAGGGCCATATGTTCAGTAGCCTGCACTGGCAAATTATGGGTACACTGTGAGGATATCTTCAAGAACACGAGAGTGAATAAAGTAATTGCAAAGCTCCAGGTACCTTAAGCATCCTAGGTCAAGCCTGGCCTCGGGCCGGGCGTGGGGAGTAGAACTCCCCCATCAAGCAGGTATCGTGCCAACAGGTCTGAATGGTCTAATAACTGGGCATTCGGTGATGTAGTGTGGGAGATCATGCCGTAGTTTCTGCTCACAGAGTTTGCATCTGGAGTGCTCAGGATTGGGAGATCGTCACCTGCAGCCACCTGCCACAGGTAACGGTAACCCAACCTGATCCTTGCAACCACTGTGTCGCACAGTCTGGTGGACGTTTTGTGCTGCCCATAGATGTAGGTTTCAGATCTGAACAAATCATAGCTTTTTATACTGGTACTTTCAGGTCGTTGGGAGACAGTAATTTCTTTCCTATCAGACCTGAGTGTTTGGACCAATACAACTTTGACAGCAGAGATGGGGATACCTAGATCTAATTCAACTTCATCTTTGTTACACGCTAATTTGGCTGCAATGTTTGTGTCATTATGACGGGTTATATTTATGTGTGATGGTATCCATACAAATCAGATTCGAAACCCTATGAATCCTACGGAAACCCCCCCCCCCCCCTTACGAATAATTCTACGGCAAGCTCAACCTCTCTTTCAGATGACTTTACGAGGGTAATTACAGGGTAGTGGTGGGAGGGGGGCTGCTATAAGTGCCGATATTTTCTAGTATGGCACTAGGACCGACCCTGACTGGCCTATGACACTCCCATACCGCCATACTCAGGCAGACCTTCTAGTTTATATATAATACAACATTTTTTTCCTGTTTTGGTGCCCTGTTATGTGTGGTGTTTAGTGAGGCGACGGTCAGCTCCACAAGCCGCCTCCGGTGCATGTGTAGTGGGGTATTACAGCGTGTGATGCCACTGTTGGTGTAGGTGGAGGTGCGGGCGGTGCATGTGTAGTGGGATATTACAGCGTGTGTTGCCACTGTTGGTGTAGGTGGAGGTGCGGGCAGCTCCACAAGCCGCCTCCGGTGCATGTGTAGTGGGATATTACAGCCTGTGATGCCACTGTTGGTGTAGGTGGAGGTGCGGGCGGTGCATGTGTAGTGGGATATTACAGCGTGTGATGCCACTGTTGGTGTAGGTGGAGGTGCGGGCGGTGCATGTGTAGTGGGATATTACAGCGTGTGTTGCCACTGTTGGTGTAGGTGGAGGTGCGGGCAGCTCCACAAGCCGCCTCCGGTGCATGTGTAGTGGGATATTACAGCGTGTGATGCCACTGTTGGTGTAGGTGGAGGTGCGGGCGGTGCATGTGTAGTGGGATATTACAGCGTGTGTTGCCACTGTTGGTGGAGGTGGAGGTGCGGGCGGTGCATGTGTAGTGGGATATTACAGCGTGTGATGCCACTGTTGGTGTAGGTGGAGGTGCGGGCGGTGCATGTGTAGTGGGATATTACAGCGTGTGATGCCACTGTTGGTGTAGGTGGAGGTGCGGGCGGTGCATGTGTAGTGGGATATTACAGCCTGTGATGCCACTGTTGGTGTAGGTGGAGGTGCGGGCGGTGCATGTGTAGTGGGATATTACAGCGTGTGATGCCACTGTTGGTGTAGGTGGAGGTGCGGGCGGTGCATGTGTAGTGGGATATTACAGCGTGTGATGCCACTGTTGGTGTAGGTGGAGGTGCGGGCGGTGCATGTGTAGTGGGATATTACAGCGTGTGATGCCACTGTTGGTGTAGGTGGAGGTGCGGGCGGTGCATGTGTAGTGGGATATTACAGCGTGTGATGCCACTGTTGGTGTAGGTGGAGGTGCGGGCAGCTTACAGGTGTGTAGGGAGCCTTGACGTGTTGCGGGGCAACCGTCACATCTCAAGGTGCAGGCCAGGACGGCTGCTCCATCATAAACAGTTGGTGTGTGTTGTCAGGGTCGGGTGTACTTAGTACTGGCTTCCAGTGCTGCCGTCTCACCTCCTCACTAACTTCTTCCATATAAGTAGTGAATGTTGACCGTTATTGGCTGAGGATTAATCCAAGTTACCAGTGATCATCTGGAGGTGGGGCGGGGCGGGAACACCTGGAGTACCTCCACGACGCAGCTCCCCACACACCTGGCGTACCTCCACGACGCAGCTCCCCACACACCTGGCGTACCTCCACGACGCAGCTCCCCACACACCTGGAGTACCTCCACGACGCAGCTCCCCACACACCTGGCGTACCTCCACGACGCAGCTCCCCACACACCTGGCGTACCTCCACGACGCAGCTCCCCACACACCTGGAGTACCTCCACGACGCAGCTCCCCACACACCTGGCGTACCTCCACGACGCAGCTCCCCACACACCTGGAGTACCTCCACGACGCAGCTCCCCACACACCTGGAGTACCTCCACGACGCAGCTCCCCACACACCTGGAGTACCTCCACGACGCAGCTCCCCACACACCTGGAGTACCTCCACGACGCAGCTCCCCACACACCTGGAGTACCTCCACGACGCAGCTCCCCACACACCTGGCGTACCTCCACGACGCAGCTCCCCACACACCTGGAGTACCTCCACGACGCAGCTCCCCACACACCTGGAGTACCTCCACGACGCAGCTCCCCACACACCTGGAGTACCTCCACGACGCAGCTCCCCACACACCTGGAGTACCTCCACGACGCAGCTCCCCACACACCTGGAGTACCTCCACGACGCAGCTCCCCCCCCCACACCTGGAGTACCTCCACGACGCAGCTCCCCACACACCTGGAGTACCTCCACGACGCAGCTCCCCACACACCTGGAGTACCTCCACGACGCAGCTCCCCACACACCTGGAGTACCTCCACGACGCAGCTCCCCACACACCTGGAGTACCTCCACGACGCAGCTCCCCACACACCTGGAGTACCTCCACGACGCAGCTCCCCACACACCTGGCGTACCTCCACGACGCAGCTCCCCACACACCTGGAGTACCTCCACGACGCAGCTCCCCACACACCTGGAGTAGCCACTGTCAAGACAATCACAGGTATGGGCCTCGTTAAGTGCTCACACCTTGGCTTCCTATCACTCTCTGTCATGTTCACTTAGTCGTCTTTAACCCCTAACCTCGAGACGCCCAGCTGGCTTCCTGTCACCTGTCATGTTCACTCGCCCCCCCCCACCACACCCCCCCATCCTTCCTTGACCGACGGTCGACCTGTCATTATCACTGGTCGCTCGTTCTGACACCCCCCTTCCCCCCCGGTTCACCTATTAAACACCTACCTTCCTGTCATGTTTACTGTAGCCCCCCCCCTCCACCGTACCTTCCTGTCATGTTCACTGTAGCCCCCCCCCTCCTCCCTACCTTCCTGTCATGTTCACTGTAACCGCCCCCCCCCTCCTCCTTACCTTTCTGTCATGTTCACTGTAGCCCCCCCCTCCACCGTACCTTCCTGTCATGTTCACTGTAGCCCTCCTCCCTACCTTCCTGTCATGTTCACTGTAACCCCCCCCTCCACCGTACCTTCCTGTCATGTTCACTGTAGCCCCCCCCCTCCACCGTACCTTCCTGTCATGTTCACTGTAACCCCCCCTCCTCCTCCTTACCTTCCTGTCATGTTCACTGTAGCCCCCCCTCCTCCTTACCTTCCTGTCATGTTCACTGTAGCCCCCCCCTCCTCCTTACCTTCCTGTCATGTTCACTGTAGCCCCCCCCCTCCTCCTTACCTTCCTGTCATGTTCACTGTAGCCCCCCCCTCCACCGTACCTTCCTGTCATGTTCACTGTAGCCCCCCCTCCTCCCTACCTTCCTGTCATGTTCACTGTAACCCCCCCCTCCTCCTTACCTTCCTGTCATGTTCACTGTAGCCCCCCCCCTCCACCGTACCTTCCTGTCATGTTCACTGTAGCCCCCCCCCTCCTCCCTACCTTCCTGTCATGTTCACTGTAACCGCCCCCCCCTCCTCCTTACCTTTCTGTCATGTTCACTGTAGCCCCCCCCCTCCACCGTACCTTCCTGTCATGTTCACTGTAGCCCTCCTCCCTACCTTCCTGTCATGTTCACTGTAACCCCCCCCTCCACCGTACCTTCCTGTCATGTTCACTGTAGCCCCCCCCCTCCACCGTACCTTCCTGTCATGTTCACTGTAACCCCCCCCCTCCTCCTCCTTACCTTCCTGTCATGTTCACTGTAGCCCCCCCTCCTCCTTACCTTCCTGTCATGTTCACTGTAGCCCCCCCCTCCTCCTTACCTTCCTGTCATGTTCACTGTAGCCCCCCCCCTCCTCCTTACCTTCCTGTCATGTTCACTGTAGCCCCCCCCCCTCCACCGTACCTTCCTGTCATGTTCACTGTAGCCCCCGCTCCTCCCTACCTTCCTGTCATGTTCACTGTAACCCCCCCCTCCTCCTTACCTTCCTGTCATGTTCACTGTAGCCCCCCCCTCCACCGTACCTTCCTGTCATGTTCACTGTAGCCCCCCCCTCCTCCCTACCTTCCTGTCATGTTCACTGTAACCCCCCCCCTCCTCCTTACCTTCCTGTCATGTTCACTGTAGCCCCCCCTCCTCCTTACCTTCCTGTCATGTTCACTGTAGCCCCCCCCCTCCTCCTCCTTACCTTCCTGTCATGTTCACTGTAGCCCCCCCCCTCCTCCTTACCTTCCTGTCATGTTCACTGTAACCCCCCCCCCTCCACCGTACCTTCCTGTCATGTTCACTGTAGCCCCCCCCTCCTCCCTACCTTCCTGTCATGTTCACTGTAACCGCCCCCCCCCTCCTCCTTACCTTCCTGTCATGTTCACTGTAACCCCCCCTCCTCCTTACCTTCCTGTCATGTTCACTGTAGCCCCCCCTCCTCCTTACCTTCCTGTCATGTTCACTGTAGCCCCCACCCCCTCCTCCTTACCTTCCTGTCATGTTCACTGTAGCCCCCGCTCCTCCCTACCTTCCTGTCATGTTCACTGTAACCCCCCCTCCTCCTTACCTTCCTGTCATGTTCACTGTAGCCCCCCCTCCACCGTACCTTCCTGTCATGTTCACTGTAGCCCCCCCCCCTCCTCCCTACCTTCCTGTCATGTTCACTGTAACCCCCCCCTCCTCCTTACCTTCCTGTCATGTTCACTGTAGCCCCCCCTCCTCCTTACCTTCCTGTCATGTTCACTGTAGCCCCCCCCCTCCTCCTCCTTACCTTCCTGTCATGTTCACTGTAGCCCCCCCTCCTCCTTACCTTCCTGTCATGTTCACTGTAGCCCCCCCTCCTCCTTACCTTCCTGTCATGTTCACTGTAACCCCCCCCCTCCACCGTACCTTCCTGTCATGTTCACTGTAGCCCCCCCCTCCTCCCTACCTTCCTGTCATGTTCACTGTAACCGCCCCCCCCTCCTCCTTACCTTCCTGTCATGTTCACTGTAACCCCCCCTCCTCCTTACCTTCCTGTCATGTTCACTGTAGCCCCCCCTCCTCCTTACCTTCCTGTCATGTTCACTGTAGCCCCCACCCCCTCCTCCTTACCTTCCTGTCATGTTCACTGTAGCCCCCCCCCTCCACCGTACCTTCCTGTCATGTTCACTGTAGCCCCCCTCCTCCTCCCTACCTTCCTGTTATGTTCACTGTAGCCCCCCCTCCTCCTCCCTACCTTCCTGTCATGTTCACTGTAGCCCCCCCTCCACCGTACCTTCCTGTCATGTTCACTGTAGCCCCCTCCTCCTCCTCCCTACCTTCCTGTCATGTTCACTGTAACCCCCCCCTCCTCCTTACCTTCCTGTAATGTTCACTGTAGCCCCCCCCTTTCCACCGTACCTTCCTGTCATGTTCACTGTAGCCCCCCCCTCCTCCTTACCTTCCTGTCATGTTCACTGTAGCCCCCCCCCTCCACCGTACCTTCCTGTCATGTTCACTGTAACCCCCCTCCTCCTCCTTACCTTCCTGTCATGTTCACTGTAGCCCCCCCCCTCCACCGTACCTTCCTGTCATGCTGTCATGTTCACTGTAGCCCCCCCTCCTCCTTACCTTCCTGTCATGTTCACTGTAGCCCCCCCCCCCTCCACCGTACCTTCCTGTCATGTTCACTGTAGCCCCCCCCCTCCCTACCTTCCTGTCATGTTCACTGTAACCCCCCCCCCCTCCTCCTTACCTTCCTGTCATGTTCACTGTAGCCCCCCCCCTCCTCCCTACCTTCCTATCATGGTGGCCAGGCTGTGGGGCTGTCATGGTGGCCAGGCTGTGGGGCTGTCATGGTGGCCAGGCTGTGGGGGTTATGTGACATCTTGTCTCCGAACTAAGAAGGTTCCGTGGGGGGGGGGGGGAGTGCTTGCTGGGGGTGTGAGGGAGCCGTGGGGGGGAGTGCTTGCTGGGGGTGTGAGGGAGCCATGGGGGGGAGTGCTTGCTGGGGGTGTGAGGGAGCCGTGGGGGGGGGGGGAGTGCTTGCTGGGGGTGTGGGGGGGGAGTGCTTGCTGGGGGTGTGAGGGAGCCGTGGGGGGGAGTGCTTGCTGGGGGTGTGAGGGAGCCATGGGGGGGATGCTTGCTGGGGGTGTGAGGGAGCCGTGGGGGGAATGCTTGCTGGGGGTGTGAGGGAGCCGTGGGGGGGGGGAATGCTTGCTGGGGGTGTGAGGGAGCCGTGGGGGGGGAATGCTTGCTGGGGGTGTGAGGGAGCCGTGGGGGGATGCTTGCTGGGGGTGTGAGGGAGCCGTGGGGGGGGAATGCTTGCTGGGGGTGTGAGGGAGCCGTGGGGGGGGGAATGCTTGCTGGGGGTGTGAGGGAGCCGTGGGGGGGGGAATGCTTGCTGGGGGTGTGAGGGAGCCATGGGGGGGAATGCTTGCTGGGGGTGTGAGGGAGCCGTGGGGGGGGGCGGAATGCTTGCTGGGGGTGTGAGGGAGCCGTGGGGGGGAATGCTTGCTGGGGGTGTGAGGGAGCCGTGGGGGGGGAATGCTTGCTGGGGTTGTGAGGGAGCCGTGGGGGGGAATGCTTGCTGGGGGTGTGAGGGAGCCGTGGGGGGGGGAATGCTTGCTGGGGGTGTGAGGGAGCCGTGGGGGGGGGGGGAATGCTTGCTGGGGGTGTGAGGGAGCCGTGGGGGGGGGGAATGCTTGCTGGGGGTGTGAGGGAGCCGTGGGGGGGAATGCTTGCTGGGGGTGTGAGGGAGCCGTGGGGGGGAATGCTTGCTGGGGGTGAGGGAGCCGTGGGGGGGGGGGGAATGCTTGCTGGGGGTGTGAGGGAGCCGTGGGGGGGGGGGGGAATGCTTGCTGGGGGTGTGAGGGAGCCGTGGGGGGGGAATGCTTGCTGGGGGTGTGAGGGAGCCGTGGGGGGGGAATGCTTGCTGGGGGTGTGAGGGAGCCGTGGGGGGGGGGGGGAATGCTTGCTGGGGGTGTGAGGGAGCCGTGGGGGGGGGGGGAATGCTTGCTGGGGGTGTGAGGGAGCCGTGGGGGGGAATGCTTGCTGGGGGTGAGGGAGCCGTGGGGGGGGGGAATGCTTGCTGGGGGTGTGAGGGAGCCGTGGGGGGGGGAATGCTTGCTGGGGGTGTGGGGGAGCCGTGGGGGGGGAATGCTTGCTGGGGGTGTGAGGGAGCCGTGGGGGGGGGGAATGCTTGCTGGGGGTGTGGGGGAGCCGTGGGGGGGGGATGCTTGCTGGAGGTGTGGGGGAGCCGTGGGGGGATGCTTGCTGGGGGTGTGAGGGAGCCGTGGGGGGGGGGAATGCTTGCTGGGGGTGTGAGGGAGCCGTGGGGGGGGAATGCTTGCTGGGGGTGTGAGGGGGCCGTGGGGGGAATGCTTGCTGGGTGTGAGGGAGCCGTGGGGGGGAATGCTTGCTGGGGGTGAGGGAGCCGTGGGGGGGAATGCTTGCTGGGGGTGTGAGGGAGCCGTGGGGGGGGAATGCTTGCTGGGGGTGTGAGGGAGCCGTGGGGGGGAATGCTTGCTGGGGGTGTGAGGGAGCCGTGGGGGGGAATGCTTGCTGGGGGTGTGAGGGAGCCGTGGGGGGGAATGCTTGCTGGGGGTGTGTGGGAGCCGTGGGGGGGGAATGCTTGCTGGGGGTGTGAGGGAGCCGTGGGGGGGGAATGCTTGCTGGGGGTGTGAGGGAGCCGTGGGGGGGGAATGCTTGCTGGGGGTGTGGGGGAGCCGTGGGGGGGGGAATGCTTGCTGGAGGTGGGGGGGATGCTTGCTGGGGGTGTGAGGGAGCCGTGGGGGGGGGGAATGCTTGCTGGGGGTGTGAGGGGGCCGTGGGGGGGAATGCTTGCTGGGTGTGAGGGAGCCGTGGGGGGGGGGATGCTTGCTGGGGGTGTGGGGGGGAATGCTTGCTGGGGGTGTTGGGGAGCCGTGGGGGGGGGAATGCTTGCTGGGGGTGGGGGGGAATGCTTGCTGGGGGTGTGAGGGAGCCGTGGGGGGGGGGGGGAATGCTTGCTGGGGGTGTGAGGGTGCCGTGGGGGGGGAATGCTTGCTGGGGGTGTGAGGGAGCCGTGGGGGGGAATGCTTGCTGGGGGTGTGTGGGAGCCGTGGGGGGGGGGAATGCTTGCTGGGGGTGTGAGGGAGCCGTGGGGGGGGGGGGAATGCTTGCTGGGGGTGTGAGGGAGCCGTGGGGGGTAATGCTTGCTGGGGGTGTAAGGGAGCCGTGGGGGGAATGCTTGCTGGGGGTGTGAGGGAGCCGTGGGGGGGGGGAAATGCTTGCTGGGGGTGTAAGGGAGCCGTGGGGGGGGAATGCTTGCTAGGGGTGGGGGGAATGCTTGCTGGGGGTGTGAGAGAGCCGGGGGGGGGGAATGCTTGCCGGGGCGTGGGGTAGCCGTAGGGGGGAGTGCTTGCTGGGGGTGTGGGGGAGCCGTGGGGGGGGAGTGCTTGCTGGGGGTGTGGGGGTGCGTCAGAACACGTTGTGTGGGCAGGGGTGGTGGGGTTGTATGAGAGGGCAGGGGTGGTGGGGTTGTATGAGAGGGCAGGGGTGGTGGGGTTGTGTGAGAGGGCAGGGGTGGTGGGGTTGTGTGAGAGGGCAGGGGTGGTGGGGTTGTGTGAGAGGGCAGGGGTGGTGGGGTTGTGTGAGAGGGCAGGGGTGGTGGGGTTGTGTGAGAGGGCAGGGGTGGTGGGGTTGTGTGAGAGGGCAGGGGTGGTGGGGTTGTGTGAGAGGGCAGGGGTGGTGGGGTTGTGTGAGAGGGCAGGGGTGGTGGGGTAGTGTGAGAGGGCAGGGGTGGTGGGGTTGTGTGAGAGGGCAGGGGTGGTGGGGTTGTGTGAGAGGGCAGGGGTGGTGGGGTTGTGTGAGAGGGCAGGGGTGGTGGGGTTGTATAAGAGAGCCCACCATAGAGGTGAGAGTGTCACGCCTGACAGGTGAGCACCGGGCGCCACTGTACGAGTGATGGCCAACACTGCCAGCCGTCAAGGCGGTAATTATATGTACAAAGAAGCCTTGGCCATCGTTGACTGTCAAGAGGGTAGAGGTTGTTTATCAGGGCGCTGGTCGTGTTAACACCGGGGCGTTACTACACTAGTTAACTCTTACAACCCAACAAATTAGCCCAACACGTAACTAACTGGCTGCTCAAGTAGCCCAGGCTGTTGCTCCGTGCTTCTCCCTCCACCTCTCCCCGCAACACTACACCAACACTTCTTGGGTCGTCTTCTTCTTCTTCTTGTTGCTGTTGGTTTTGGTTAGTACACGGTATGGTGATAGTGGTGTATGTGATGGTGGTGGTGATAGTGGTGTATGTGATGGTGGTGGTGATAGTGACGTGTGTGGTGGTGATAGTGGCGAGTGTGTGTGGTGGTGATAGTGACGTGTGTGTGTGGTGATAGTGGCGTGTGTGTGATGGTGATAGTGGCGTGTGGTGGTGATAGTGGCCTGTGTGATGGTGATAGTGGCGTGTGTGATGGTGATAGTGGCGTGTGTGATGGTGATAGTGACGTGTGTGATGGTGATAGTGGCGTGTGTGTGATGGTGATAGTGGCGAGTGTGTGTGGTGGTGATAGTGACGTGTGTGTGTGGTGATAGTGACGTGTGTGTGGTGGTGATAGTGGCGTGTCTGGTGATAGTGGCCTGTGTGATGGTGGTGGTGATAGTGGTGTATGTGATGGTGGTGGTGATAGTGACGTGTGTGTGTGGTGATAGTGGCGAGTGTGTGTGGTGGTGATAGTGACGTGTGTGTGGTGATAGTGACGTGTGTGTGGTGGTGATAGTGGCGTGTCTGGTGATAGTGGCCTGTGTGATGGTGGTGGTGATAGTGGTGTATGTGATGGTGGTGGTGATAGTGACGTGTGTGTGTGGTGATAGTGACGTGTGTGGTGGTGATAGTGGCGTGTCTGGTGATAGTGGCCTGTGTGATGGTGGTGGTGATAGTGGTGTATGTGATGGTGGTGGTGATAGTGACGTGTGTGTGTGGTGGTGATAGTGGCGTGTGTGGTGGTGATAGTGGTGTATGTGATGGTGGTGGTGATAGTGACGTGTGTGGTGGTGATAGTGGTGTGTGTGATGGTGGTGGTGATAGTGACGTGTGTGGTGGTGATAGTGGTGTATGTGATGGTGGTGATAGTGACGTGTGTGTGTGGTGATAGTGACGTGTGTGGTGGTGATAGTGGCGTGTGTGGTGGTGATAGTGGTGTATGTGATGGTGATAGTGACGTGTGTGATGGTGATAGTGGCGTGTGTGATGGTGATAGTGACGTGTGTGATGGTGATAGTGACGTGTGTGATGGTGATAGTGGCGTGTGTGTGTGATGGTGATAGTGGCGTGTGTCTGTGATGGTGATAGTGGCGTGTGTGTGTGATGGTGATAGTGGCGTGTGTGTGTGTGTGTGGTGATAGTGGCGTGTGTGTGTGTGGTGATAGTGGTGTGTGTGGTGATAGTGGCGTGTGTGGTGATAGTGGCGTGTGTGTGATGGTGATAGTGGCGTGTGTGTGATGGTGATAGTGGCGTGTGTGTGATGGTGATAGTGGCGTGTGTGTGTGATGGTGATAGTGGCGTGTGTGTGTGATGGTGATAGTGGCGTGTGTGTCTGTGATGGTGATAGTGGCGTGTGTGTCTGTGATGGTGATAGTGGCGTGTGTGTCTGTGATGGTGATAGTGGCGTGTGTGTGTGATGGTGATAGTGGCGTGTGTGTGGGGGGGTGGTGATAGTGGCGTGTGTGTGTGTGGTGATAGTGGTGTGCGTGGTGATAGTGGCGTGTGTGGTGATAGTGGCGTGTGTGTGTGATAGAGGCGTGTGTCTGTGTGTTGATAGTGGTGTGTGTGTGTGATGGTGATAGTGGCGTGTGTGTGATGGTGATAGTGGCGTGTGTGTGATGGTGATAGGGGTGCGTGTGCGATGGTGATAGGGGCGCGTGTGTGATGGTGATAGTGGAGTATGTGATGGTGAGAGGGGCGCGTGTGTGATAGTGGAATATGTGATGGTGATAGTGGCGTGTGAGTGATGGTGATAGTGGCGTGTGTGATGGTGATAGTGGTGTATGTGATGGTGATAGTGGCGTGTGTGATGGTGATAGTGGCGTGTGTGTGTGATGGTGATAGTGGCGTGTGTGTGATGGTGATAGTGGCGTGTGTGTGATGGTGATAGTGGCGTGTGTGATGGTGATAGTGGTGTATGTGATGGTAATAGTGGCGTGTGTGATGGTGATAGTGGCGTGTGTGTGTGATGGTGATAGTGGCGTGTGAGTGTGATGGTGATAGTGGTGTATGTGATGGTGATAGTGGCGTGTGTGTGTGTGTGAGGGTGATAGTGGCGTGTGTGTGATGGTGATAGTGGCGTGTGTGTGATGGTGATATTGGCGTGTGTGTGATGGTGATAGTGGCGTGTGTCATGGTGATAGTGGCGAGTGTGTGATGGTGATAGTGGCGTGTGTGTGATGGTGATAGTGGCGTGTGTGAGTGATGGTGATAGTGGCGTGTGTGTGTGTTGATAGTGGCGTGTGTGTGAGTGATGGTGATAGTGGCGTGTGTGAGTGATGGTGATAGTGGCGTGTGAGTGATGGTGACATGCGCTGATAGCTGATAACAAGACACTATCATGTTGAACTTGGCGGCAGTTGACAGTGATTGACGTGATCTACAGTGTGAGTGAGGGGGGGGGGGGTACCTACCTCCCTTGTGGCTACCTTGTGCAGGTTCCGGGGATCAACGTCCCCGCGGCCCGGTCTCCGATCGATATATGTACTGTGGTCCATATATATTACCACATGGTCATATATATATATATATATATATATATATATATATATATATATATATATATATATATACATATATATATATATATGGTCCTCATCGTTACTATAGGTTAACTAAACGGGGGATGGGCAGTATACTGTTGAAACTTGACAGGTGTTGGACGGGGGGGGGGTGTTACCATGACAGGTGTTGGTTGTGAGGGAGGAGGATAGTGTCACCGTGGCAGGTGTTGGTTGTGAGGGAGGAGGATAGTGTCACCGTGGCAGGTGTTGGTTGTGAGGGAGGAGGATAGTGTCACCGTGACAGGTGTTGGTTGTGAGGGAGGAGGATAGTGTCACTGTGACAGGTGTTGGTTGTGAGGGAGGAGGATAGTGTCACCGTGGCAGGTGTTGGTTGTGAGGGAGGAGGATAGTGTCACCGTGGCAGGTGTTGGTTGTGAGGGAGGAGGATAGTGTCACCGTGGCAGGTGTTGGTTGTGAGGGAGGAGGATAGTGTCACCGTGACAGGTGTTGGTTGTGAGGGAGGAGGATAGTGTCACTGTGACAGGTGTTGGTTGTGAGGGAGGAGGATAGTGTCACTGTGACAGGTGTTGGTTGTGAGGGAGGAGGATAGTGTCACCGTGACAGGTGTTGGTACACGTGTGGCGGGACGCAGGCAGAGGGGGGGGGGCGTGAAGGCGGAGGCGGACCCTGCAGGTGTTGACTAGGGCGCCAGGTAGGGAGGGAGGGAACATTGGGATCAGTCACTGTTTTTTTTCCAGTGATATTCGTGCGCGGGCCCTAAGCCTCTGGATGGCCCACTGTGCGGGGCCCTAAGCCTCTGGATGGCCCACTGTGCGGGGCCCTAAGCCTCTGGATGGCCCACTGTGCGGGGCCCTAAGCCTCTGGATGGCCCACTGTGCGGGGCCCTAAGCCTCTGGCTGGCCCACTGTGCGGGGCCCTAAGCCTCTGGCTGGCCCACTGTGCGGGGCCCTAAGCCTCTGGATGGCCCACTGTGCGGGGCCCTAAGCCTCTGGCTGGCCCACTGTGCGGGGCCCTAAGCCTCTGGCTGGCCCACTGTGCGGGCCCTAAGCCTCTGGCTGGCCCACTGTGCGGGCCCTAAGCCTCTGGCTGGCCCACTGTGCGGGGCCCTAAGCCTCTGGCTGGCCCACTGTGCGGGGCCCTAAGCCTCTGGCTGGCCCACTGCGCGGGCCCTAAGCCTCTGGCTGGCCCACTGCGCGGGCCCTAAGCCTCTGGCTGGCCCACTGCGCGGGCCCTAAGCCTCTGGCTGGCCCACTGTGCGGGGCCCTAAGCCTCTGGCTGGCCAACTGTGCGGGCCCTAAGCCTCTGGCTGGCCCACTGTGCGGGGCCCTAAGCCTCTGGCTGGCCCACTGCACGGGCCCTAAGCCTCTGGCTGGCCCACTGCGCGGGCCCTAAGCCTCTGGCTGGTCCACTGTGCGGGCCCTAAGCCTCTGGCTGGCCCACTGTGCGGGCCCTAAGCCTCTGGCTGGCCTACTGGGCGGGCCCTAAGCCTCTGGCTGGCCCACTGTGCGGGCCCTAAGCCTCTGGCTGGCCCACTGTGCGGGCCCTAAGCCTCTGGCTGGCCCACTGCGCGGGCCCTAAGCCTCTGGCTGGCCCACTGCACGGGCCCTAAGCCTCTGGCTGGTCCACTGCGCGGGCCCTAAGCCTCTGGCTGGCCCACTGTGCGGGGCCCTAAGCCTCTGGCTGGCCCACTGTGCGGGGCCCTAAGCCTCTGGCTGGCCCACTGTGCGGGGCCCTAAGCCTCTGGCTGGCCCACTGCACTGTGCACTGTGTTAGGTAGTGTTCCTGTGATCTGTTGTGGTTGTAACTGTGCACTGTGTTAGATAATGTTCCTGTGATCTTCTGTTGTTGTAACTGTGCACTGTGTTAGATAATGTTCCAGTGGTCTGTTGTGGTTGTAACTGTGCACTGTGTTAGATAATGTTCCAGTGGTCTGTTGTGGTTGTAACTGTGCGTTGTGTTAGATAATGTTCCAGTGGTCTGTTGTGGTTGTAACTGTGCACTGTGTTAGATAATGTTCCAGTGGTCTGTTGTGGTTGTAACTGTGCACTGTGTTAGATAATGTTCCAGTGGTCTGTTGTGGTTGTAACTGTGCACTGTTAGGTAGTGTTCCAGTGGTCTGTTGTGGTTGTAACTGTGCACTGTTAGGTAGTGTTCCAGTGGCCTGTTGTGGTTGTAACTGTGCACTGTGTTAGATAATGTTCCAGTGGTCTGTTGTGGTTGTAACTGTGCACTGTTAGGTAGTGTTCCAGTGGTCTGTTGTGGTTGTAACTGTGCACTGTGTTAGATAATGTTCCAGTGGTCTGTTGTGGTTGTAACTGTGCACTGTTAGGTAGTGTTCCAGTGGTGTGTCGGGCATGTCTCCACAGTGTTGACATTTCCTCTCACCTTCCACAGTCACAGGTGTTTGCCTTAATTACTAATAATTTGACCTGAAATCTGCATTTTATTACCTGTTGAGCAGGTTAATGAGGCGGCGGCCTTAATTACCCTAGACTCCTTGTTGACGAGTGACGCTGCCTGGGAATTACTGTGTAATGATAAATATATATATGTAATATATATATAATATTAGAGCCGGGCGGGCTCTAGTATGGCCGCCTCACACCTCAGTGGACACCGCTTCGGGTTCGTATTCCGGGTTTGATCCCCGGTGGAGGCGAATACAAATGGGCAAAATGTTTCTTTCACCCTGATGCTCCTGTTACCTAGCAGTAAATAGTTACCTGGGAGTTAGACAGCTGCTACGGGCTGCTTCCTGCGGGTGTGTAACAAAAAGGAGGTCTAGTCGAGGACAGGGCCGCGGGGACGCTAAGCCCCGAAATCATCTGGTTGATACCTGGTTGATGGGGTTCTGGGAGTTCTTCTACTCCCCAAGCCCGGCCCGAGGCCAGGCTCGACTTGTGAGAGTTTGGTCCACCAGGCTGTTGCTTGGAGCGGCCCGCAGGCCCACATACCCACCACAGCCCGGTTGGTCCGGCACTCCTTGGAGGAATAAATCTAGTTTCCTCTTGAAAATGTCCACGGTTGTTCCGGCAATATTTCTTATGCTCGCTGGGAGGACGTTGAACAACCGCGGACCTCTGATGTTTATACAGTGTTCTCTGATTGTGCCTATGGCACCTCTGCTCTTCACTGGTTCTATTCTACATTTTCTTCCATGTCGTTCACTCCAGTACGTTGTTATTTTACTGTGTAGATTTGGTACTTGGCCCTCCAGTATCTTCCAGGTGTATATTATTTGATATCTCTCTCGTCTTCTTTCTAGTGAGTACATTTGGAGGGCTTTGAGACGATCCCAATAATTTAGGTGCTTTATTGCGTCTATGCGTGCCGTATATGTTTTCTGTATTCCCTCTATTTCAGCAATCTCTCCTGCTCTGAAGGGGGAAGTGAGTACTGAGCAGTACTCAAGACGGGACAACACAAGTAATTTGAAGAGTACAACCATTGTGATGGGATCCCTGGATTTAAAAGTTCTCGTAATCCATCCTATCATTTTTCTGGCTGTCGCAATATTTGCTTGGTTATGCTCCTTAAACGTTAGGTCGTCAGACATTATTATTCCCAAATCCTTTACATGCTGTTTTCCTACTATGGGTACATTTGATTGTGTTTTGTACTCTGTATTATGTTTAAGGTCCTCATTTTTACCATACCTGAGTACCTGGAATTTATCACTGTTAAACATCATGTTATTTTCTGATGCCCAGTCGAAAACTTTATTAATATCAGCTTGAAGTTTTTCAATGTCCTCAGCCGAGGTAATTTTCATACTGATTTTTGTGTCATCTGCAAAGGATGATACGAAGCTGTGACTTGTATTTTTGTCTATATCTGATATGAGAATAAGGAAAAGCAGCGGTGCAAGGACTGTACCCTGAGGTACAGAGCTTTTCACTGCACTTGGACTAGATTTTATATGGTTGACAGTTACTCGCTGAGTCCTGTTTGACAGAAAACTGAGTATCCAGCGTCCTACTTTACCGGTTATTCCCATTGACTTCATTTTGTGTGCTATCACGCCATGGTCACATTTATCGAAGGCCTTTGCGAAGTCCGTGTATATCACATCAGCATTCTGTTTCTCTTCTAATGCCTCAGTGACTTTGTCGTAGTGCTCAAGTAGCTGTGAGAGGCACGATCTTCCCGCTCGAAATCCATGTTGGCCTGGGTCATCTCAAGATAACTTCAAGATAACAATAAGATAGAACCTCTGTAGTGAAGGGGAATGGTACCTTGTGTGGAGGTGTAGTGTGGTTGTGTACTCTGCCCTGTGTCACTGTTAACTAGCAGTAAAATAGGTACCTGGGTGTTAGTCAGCTGTCACGGGCTGCTTCCTGGGGGTGGAGGCCTGGTCGAGGACCGGACCGCGGGGACACTAAAGCCCCGAAATCATCTCAAGATAACCTCAAGGTAACGGTGTAATGTGTGGTAATACTTACTGTGTATATGTAATGTGGTGGTTACAGCCGTGTGTTTACTAGTTGTGTTTTTACGGGGGTTGAGCTTTGCTCTTTCGGCCCGCCTCTCAACTGTCAATCAACTGTTTACTAACTATTTTTTTTTCCCACACCACACACACACACACACACACACACACACACACACACACACACACACACACACACACACACACACACACACACACACACACACACACACACCAGGAAGCAGCCCGTGACAGCTGACTAACTCCCAGGTACCTATTTACTGCTAGGTAACAGGGGCATTCAGGGTGAAAGAAACTTTGCCCATTTGTTTCTGCCTCGTGCGGGAATCGAACCCGCGCCACAGAATTACGAATCCTGCGCGCTATCCACCAGGCTACGAGGCCCCTTGTGTGTGTGTGTGTGTGTGTGTGTGTGTGTGGGTGGGTGGGTGGGTGTGGTGTGGTGTGAGAGTCGTGGGCGTGCGGTGGTACCTCCTTGACGCAGGGCGAGGAGGAGGAGGCGGAGGCGGCGGTGGTGGTGTGCTCCACGGCGCGCACGTGTGCACTGGGGAGGTGAGGCTGGGGCAGATGGCCCGGCGTCCCTGCACCACGTGCGTTGCCATGGTGACGGCATCCTCCGCCCCTCCCTCCCTCCCACCATGGCGGTCAGCTGATCCTCCCCTCCCACCTCCCAGGCGCTCTCCCTTCCATGGTAAACCATTGCTGCTCCAGCCTCACTCACCATGGTACGTATTTAACCACACACTCACTCACACACTCACACTCACTCACACACTCACACTCACTCACACACTCACACATTAACACTGTTTGTGTGAGTATCCTCACATATCCTCCGCATCTTCCGAACTTGTAACTTACACACACACACACACACACACACACACACACACACACACACACACACACACACACACATCTGGAATCTATACACCTGTTGATTGACAGTTGAGAGGCGGGACCAAAGAGCCAGAGCTCAACCCCCGCAAACACAACTAGGTGAGTACACACACACACACACACACACACTCACTCCTCTGTGTGTGTGTGTGTGTGTGTGTGTGTGTGTGTGTGTCTATAAGTTAAATATATGTAGTAGACATAATAAAGAAAAAATAAATTAGTTAAAAAGGCGGTGGTCTAAGAGCTAATAACTCGATTCTACAGATACAAATATTAAATACACCTACCCCCCCCCCCCGTCAATTGGTGTGTGTGTGTGTGTGTGTGTGTGTGTGTGTGTGTGTGTGTGTGTGTGTGTGTAGGTGTGTGTGTAGGTGTGTGTGTGTGTGTGTGTGTGTGTGTGTGTGTGTGTGTATGTGTGTGTGTGTAGGTGTGTGTGTGTGTGTAGGTGTGTGTGTGTGTGTGTGTGTGTGTGTGTAGGTGTGTGTGTGTAAGTGTGTGTGTGTAGGTGTTGGGTGAAGGTCGTTAGCCGCCTGGTTGTGCTGGTTGGGTTCAGTCTCATTACTAACTGTTATCCTGTAAACTGCTCGGCTTTGTTGGACATTCATGAACCCGGGTTCGGTTCCCGAGGTCAGATGACACCCATAGTTTGTGTAAGGTTACTGATACTTTGTCCAGAGTTGTTGTGGGGTGTACTACGTGTACACTGTGGGGTGTACTATGTGTACACTGTGGGGTGTACTATGTGTACACTGTGGGGTGTACTATGTGTACACTGTGGGGTGTACTATGTGTACACTGTGGGGTGTACTATGTGTACACTGTGGGGTGTACTATGTGTACACTGTGGGGTGTACTATGTGTACACTGTGGGGTGTACTATGTGTACACTGGGGTGTACTATGTGTACACTGTGGGGTGTACTATGTGTACACTGTGGGGTGTACACTGTGGGGTGTACTATGTGTACACTGTGGGGTGTACTATGTGTACACTGTGGGGTGTACTATGTGTACACTGTGGGGTGTACTATGTGTACACTGTGGGGTGTACTATGTGTACACTGTGGGGTGTACTATGTGTACACTGTGGGGTGTACTATGTGTACACTGTGGGGTGTACTATGTGTACACTGTGGGGTGTACTATGTGTACACTGTGGGGTGTACTATGTGTACACTGTGGGGTGTACTATGTGTACACTGTGGGGTGTACTATGTGTACACAGTGGGGTGTACTATGTGTACACTGTGGGGTGTACTATGTGTACACTGTGGGGTGTACTATGTGTACACTGTGGGTGTACTATGTGTACACTGTGGGGTGTACTATGTGTACACTGTGGGGTGTACTATGTGTACACTGTGGGGTGTACTATGTGTACACTGTGGGGTGTACTATGTGTACACAGTGGGGTGTACTATGTGTACACTGTGGGGTGTACTATGTGTACACTGTGGGGTGTACTATGTGTACACTGTGGGTGTACTACGTGTACACTGTGGGGTGTACTACGTGTACACTGTGGGGTGTACTACGTGTACACTGTGGGGTGTACTGCGTGTACACTGTGGGGTGTACTGCGTGTACACTGTGGGGTGTACTGCGTGTACACTGTGGGGTGTACTATGTGTACACTGTGGGGTGTACTATGTGTACACTGTGGGGTGTACTATGTGTACACTGTGGGGTGTACTATGTGTACACTGTGGGGTGTACTATGTGTACACTGTGGGGTGTACTATGTGTACACTGTGGGGTGTACTATGTGTACACTGTGGGGTGTACTATGTGTACACTGTGGGGTGTACTACGTGTACACTGTGGGGTGTACTACGTGTACACTGTGGGGTGTACTACGTGTACACTGTGGGGTGTACTACGTGTACACTGGGGTGTACTACGTGTACACTGTGGGGTGTACTACGTGTACACTGGGGTGTACTATGTGTACACTGTGGGGTGTACTGCGTGTACACTGTGGGGTGTACTGCGTGTACACTGTGGGGTGTACTGCGTGTACACTGTGGGGTGTACTGCGTGTACACTGTGGGGTGTACTGCGTGTACACTGTGGGGTGTACTGCGTGTACACTGTATTATGCGTGTAATAGTCAACACAGTAAGATGCTGATCATCTACTGTGAAAAGCTCAGTCCCCCCCCCCCCCCCCCCCCCTCCCCAAGGTACCGTGCTGGCTCCGGTACATTTCCTCATGGTAGTGTCAGACACAGACAAGGATACAGTACTGTATCATCACCTGCTGGTGATACAAGGACTTTCATGTGAGTGAACAAAGTAGAGGACACGACAACGTAATCTGATGTAAATCGGGTCTCTCAATGGGCCACAGATAATAATATGATGTTTAATGGAGATTGGTTCCGGCTCCTGCGCTATGGATAACGATAATATGAACACGGAAATCATATATAGTGAGTCAGAGCTGGGGAAACTGTTGACCTGGAGAATGTGCCAAGATTTACTAGTGTTAGCATCAACTCAATACAACATCTAAATTACCAGGGAAGACTAAAAAAAAATAATCTGTATTTTCTAGAGTGCTGGCGTGAGATACATATTTATTTACACTTGGAAAATATTTGTTCCAAATCTGCACACGAAAATTGCATCAGAAAATGATTGGTCACAATAATGTGGCTGATGATATGATGAAAACAATGCTCAACAATGCTCTCGTCTGTCATGTTAGGGACTCTAATCATCCTATTGATTGGACTATTTCTAAAATAATCTTCCGTCTCTACACTTGCACAGACGCCGTCGTGTCCAATCGGCTCAGATACACCACCTACCTAACCTGAACCTTATAGTCCTGGCTTGTTGCTGTTGACTCTTCCCTTCACAGTCCATACTCAAATGTTCTAACATGATGTACATGTTTGACGGTGACAAGTTCCAGGTACTTGTGTATGGCGGAAGCGAGTAAGATAACGAAACACAGGGGACACGACACAGATCTACTCATAGAAGGAAAGCAACATGTAAGATCTGGGAATTATAATGTCTAACGACCTGACATTTAGTGAACATAACCGAGCAAATATAGCGGCGGCGGCCAGGAAAATGATAGGATGGTTTATGAGAACGTTCACATCCAGAGACCACACAACAATGCTAATACTAATCACTGGTGCTGTCCCGTCTTGAGTATTGCTCGGTACTCACTTCCCCTTTCAGAGCGGGAGAGATCTCTGAATTAGAGGGAATACAGAGAACATATACGGCACGCATAGACGCGATGAAACATCTACATTATTGGGACCGTCTCAAAGCTCTCAAAATGTACTCTTTGGAAAGGAGACGAGAAATGAACCAAATAATATATACATGGGAGATACATGAAGGCCAGGTCCCAAATCTGTACAGTAGAATAACAACATACTGGAACGAAAGATACGGAAGGAAATGCAAAATAGAACCAGTGAAGAGTAGAGGTATATTGCTGGAACGAAGGTTTATTGACGTTCCTACAAGAAGTGCCAGATCAACTGGGTTGTAGTGGACATGTGGGCCTGCGGGCCGCTCCATGCAACAGCCTGTTGGACCAAGTTATCACAAGTAACTCCTGAAATCGTCTCCAGGTACGACCGTTGGGAGACTATTTGTGATGTTGTAGGAAGATACTGGCTGCCAGTCATCATAGCCACCACAATCTGTAATTGTTTCTGGTACGCTTAATTGATATTGGATCAATACGGCTCTTTCTTCCTTATCTGTGGTTGAAGTAAGTTATCTTCTCCTTCACATTGAGAACACCACCTTCAATCATTTTCCCTTAAAATATGATAAGATATCTTCTTGCTCTCCAAGGAAACTGTGTCAGTAATGTGTGTATTGTGAACTGTGGAGAGTACGGTGAAGACGGGGGGGGGGTGAAGACAGTGGGGGTGGGTGGAGGATGAAGATGGTGGGGGGGGTGGAGGATGAAGATGGTGGGGGGGGGGTGGAGGATGAAGATGGTGGGGGGGGTGGAGGATGAAGATGGTGGGGGGGGGGGTGGAGGATGAAGATGGTGGGGGGGGTGGAGGATGAAGATGGTGGGGGGGGTGGAGGATGAAGATGGTGGGGGGAGGGGGGTGGAGGATGAAGATGGTGGGGGGGGGATGGAGGATGAAGATGGTGGGGGGGGGGTGGAGGATGAAGATGGTGGGGGGGGGGGGTGGAGGATGAAGATGGTGGGGGGGTGGAGGATGAAGATGGTGGGGGGGGGGGTGGAGGATGAAGATGGTGGGGGGGGGTGGAGGATGAAGATGGTGGGGGGGGGGTGGAGGATGAAGATGGTGGGGGGGGGTGGAGGATGAAGATGGTGGGGGGGGGGTGGAGGATGAAGATGGTGGGGGGGTGGAGGATGAAGATGGTGGGGGGAGGGGGGTGGAGGATGAAGATGGTGGGGGGAGGGGGGTGGAGGATGAAGATGGTGGGGGGGGTGGAGGATGAAGATGGTGGGGGGGGGGTGGAGGATGAAGATGGTGGGGGGGGTGGAGGATGAAGATGGTGGGGGGGGATGGAGGATGAAGATGGTGGGGGAGGGGGGTGGAGGATGAAGACGGTAGGGGGGTGGAGGATGAAGATGGTGGGGGGAGGGGGTGGAGGATGAAGATGGTGGGGGGAGGGGGGTGGAGGATGAAGATGGTGGGGGTGGGTGAAGGATGAAGATGGTGGGGGGGGTGGACGATGAAGATGGTGGGGGGTGGAGGATGAAGATGGTGGGGGGGTGGAGGATGAAGATGGTGGGGGGTGGAGGATGAAGATGGTGGGGGGTGGAGGATGAAGATGGTGGGGGGGTGGAGGATGAAGATGGTGGGGGGTGGAGGATGAAGATGGTGGGGGGTGGAGGATGAAGATGGTGGGGGGTGGAGGATGAAGATGGTGGGGGGGTGGAGGATGAAGATGGTGGGGGGTGGAGGATGAAGATGGTGGGGGGTGGAGGATGAAGATGGTGGGGGTGGAGGATGAAGATGGTGGGGGTGGAGGATGAAGATGGTGGGGGGGGTGGAGGATAAAGATGGTGGGGGGGGGTGGAGGATGAAGATGGTGGGGGGTGGAGGATGAAGATGGTGGGGGTGGAGGATGAAGATGGTGGGGGGTGGAGGATGAAGATGGTGGGGGGGGTGGAGGATGAAGATGGTGGGGGGGGGTGGAGGATGAAGATGGTGGGGGGGGTGGAGGATGAAGACGGTAGGGGGGGTGGAGGATGAAGATGGTGGGGGGTGGAGGATGAAGATGGTGGGGGGGTGGAGGATGAAGATGGTGGGGGGTGGAGGATGAAGATGGTGGGGGGTGGAGGATGAAGATGGTGGGGGGTGGGGGGTGGAGGATGAAGATGGTGGGGGGTGGAGGATGAAGATGGTGGGGGGTGGAGGATGAAGATGGTGGGGGGGGTGGAGGATGAAGATGGTGGGGGGGGTGGAGGATGAAGATGGTGGGGGGGGGGGTGGATGAAGATGGAGGGGGATGGAGGATGAAGATGGTGACGGTGGGGGAGGGGGGGTGGATGAAGAGAGTGATGGGGGAGGGGGTGAAGACAGTGGGGGAGGGTTGGGGGGGGGGGCTGGGGGCCACTGACCGTCCTGGACTTGGGGGTGTCACAAGCTCATCATTGATTTTATCCATGTGTGTGTGTGTGTGTGTGTGTGTGTGTGTGTGTGTGTGTGTGTGTGTGTGTGTGTGTGTGTGTGTGTGTGTGTGTGTGTGTGTGTGTGTGTAGCGGGTAGTGTATATAGGACCTTTGTGTTGGTGGCCGTGACGGCCGGTACTCTGCACATCTGCCTCACTCACACCCGCGCCACATGTGTCGCCGCCCTCCAGTCACCGAGCAGGTGTTGTGCCTGCATGCTTGGTGAGTTTATTGTATACACCTGGCTGGCTCTAGTACATTGTGGGCGGGGCAGAGTTTGTTTGGTACACGAGTGTCTGTCTGTCTGTCTCACTGCGACATCTAGGCCACCCCCCCCCCTCCTTCTCCCCCCTCCCCCGCCACCTCCCTCCCTCTCCCTCCCCCCCCCCCCTGGGTGGTAGCACAGTGGTCACCCATCCATCATGAAGCAGGCACTATGACAGGGAGGTGCAGAATGTGACCTGTTCACAACAAGTTCATATTGTGTACTATTGGGGTATTACAGAGGGAATGCCAATTACTGGAACAGTTAATGAAGTAAATAATTATCAAAAGAAGGCACCAAGCCGGGAAGGCTGTGTAGCACCATCAAATGTGCGGGATAATCAGAGGGCGCTAAATATCACCAAGGATGCCAATACGAGATCAGAAACGCATAAGGCGAACGATATCAAAAGTATCTGAGCCACCAAGAAGTCTATCGAGGGACAAGTGACCGCGAGGGACGGTCGGAAAGCAAGACACGCTCGTCCTGGAAGTCAGGACATTCAACAAGGATATGTACAACAGTAAGAGGGACAATGCAATGTGGACAATAAGGAGCTGGGCGGCGCTCCATTAAGTGACCGTGAGTTAAGCGAGTATGGCCAAGACGCAACCTCACCAGAGCCGTTTCCCACCGCCGGTTACGGTGGCAGGAGGACGGCCACGGGGACACACAATGCTTAAGAGTACGCAGTTTGTTACCAACAAGCCTGCCAACGGGCAAGGATGGGGGAATGAATAACCGAAAAAAGTCGGAAAAATGAATACCTTTACGGTAAACGGGACAATAGCGGACAGCTTCTCTAGCGGCAGCATCCGGACGCTCATTTAAAGAAACACCAACATGGCTGGGAACCCAACAAAACTCTACGGGTTTAAATTTACTAGAGATAAGAAACAGTCAATGTTGAACCTCGACGACCACCGGATGGACAGGATTAAAGGACCCGAGAGCCATGAGGCCACTACGAGAGTCAACGACAATCACGAAGGAGGATTGACAACGAGAAAGCAGGAGACGGAGAGCATGGAGAAGAGCATAAAGTGGAACAGTTAATCAGTCACTGATTAACAATCAGTTATTGTTAACCTAACCGGTCTTAGGCCTAATTTAGTACATGTGCATAGGATTTTTTTCTCTCTCTCTGGTCCTCTACACAAGTGTACAAGCCAGGCTATTTTTGACTGGGAGCAATATTTCATATTTTGTACTTCCATCCGTAGTCATAATACCCACTAATATCTTGGACGACACGATACATTTGTACTTTTCCACGGGCTACTGTTGCACTTCCTGCCGTGTCTTCTGGTTATTGGTGGGTATTTATGTGGTTAATTGTGTGTGCACATTAGGAGTTGGACCCTCCGATATTTTCAAAGTGTAAATTATATAAATTATGTTTCCAAGTGTAAATTACACGTGTGCTGTAAACAGTACAGGTTGAGAGAAGCCCCAACACAAACCTGCTCAAAGCACAGGTATGAAGCAGTCCCAGTAACTGTCACGCTTTGTTCAATGGATTCCTGCACAGAAAATTGTTTGCACATTCGCCAGGTGGGCAACTTCTCCAGCTGTGAATGGGGCTGTTAGTATGCACACATATGCCACCCTAGAGAGCACCAGTACTGTCACTGGCCTGGCGTCTCTTGCTTGACAGGCTCTTGTTAGTCAACCTGTCATGTTCTGTTGCTCTTGTGGCACCTACTTTATTCTGCTCATTAAAACCAAAGTCTTCCGATAAGATTACGACCGTGTCATTTAAATAATTTTTTATATAATGTGATTTGACTTATATGGTTTCTGTTTTGTATTGTTCGTTTTTACCATTGTGCAGGAGGAGGCCCACTGAAGACTGGTTGACAACCCGACGTTACTTGTCACGGTTGATGTGTCTCTGTGGTGTGCTACACGTCATCCATCTTGTGGTCCCTTGTAACGTCATCCATCTTGTGCTCCCTTGTAACATCATCCATCTTGTGGTCCCTTGTAACGTCATCCATCTTGTGGCTCCTTGTAACGTCATCCATCGTGTGGTCCCTTGTAACGTCATCCATCTTGTGGTCCCTTGTAACACCATCAGTAGAGCATCCATCTGGTATTGTCACTCACACGCTGCTCCTTCTTCATAAATTCTATTTGTTTGCATCTTCATGTTTTTATGACGGACCAAATGTTGTTTACCTGATGCTCTTGGGTTTGCAGGTTCTCTTTAAGAAAGTGTACTTGTCTTGTCAGTAACTACAGTTGTGCATATAACTGGTATAAAGTTTGTGTAAGTTGAGTGAGTGATAATGAAGACAAGAGGTGGTCCCCACAACCCTCCCTGCACACGTCTGCGCCTCACCTCACCTAACACATTTACTCTATTGTAACAAAGAGTTAAACTACTCCCTCTTTAATTTCCCTGACATGCTAAAGGGTGAAGGAAAGTGGATCAGGCAAGATACGTTATCATTGCTATGTTATCTTATCGGGTATTAAGCGTTCCCATCTAAATTGGTTCTTGTGTTACAGATTATGCAGATGTCAGGTTTTAATCAGCCTCAGTTGCATTATGTAATTAAACTTGCACTTTGGGAACTTTAGAATTATTGAAAGTTGCTTGCTAGCTTGTTTGGCTTCATTCTTTGAGCGCATTTCGTGTGCGATAACACCATGGTCATATTTGTTGGCCACTCTTACGATATGCGTGTTTTACATCAGCGTTTTGCTGGTCTTCCTTGGCACCTCAGACCATCAACCCGTCGTCAGACCAAGTCCATTACATCGAGCGGTCGACCCCACAGACGCATTCATAAATTTTAACATGCTGTTTATTCAAAACGGGAATTTTCTCAAGTATAAATTAATATTATAATATATTAGCATATTGTGTATATATAGGCATAGGTTAGGTTAGGTGTTTAGGTTCTGTTGGCGATTATTTGTATATATAGTACGTGGGTGAAGCATTTATAGCGTTGTGATTCGAACAAAATTCGTCAGTGAAGCACTTGTTCCGGATATGTTCGAACGTCAGCAGTTGTGAGTCGTGTGTAAACCGCTTTTCATTCATAAACAGGGGGTTTGGCGGGTGCATGGAATCACTTTTGGATCTTTGTTTGGAGGACGGGCTGCAGACCAAGTCCATTCCATCCAGCGGTTGACCCCCACAGAAACAGTCATCAGTTTTTACCTGCTGTTCGTTCAAAACGGAAATTTTCTCAAATATAAATTAATATTATAATATATTAGCATATTGTGCAGAGATAGGCATAGGTTAGATTGGCGATTATTTGTATTTGTAGTATGTGGGTGAAGCATTTACAGCGTTGTGGTTCGAACAAAATTCGTCAGTGAAGCACTTGTTCCGGAAGTGTTCGAACGTCGTCAGTTGAGTCGTGTATATATCGTTTACATTCATAAACAGGGGGGTTTGGCTGGTGCATGGAATGGACTTTAGCCTCTATTTATGAGAACGGACTACAGGCCACATCACATTGGTGCAGCAACTATTGAGAAGCAGGATCGCCCCGTTCTGAACCCATATTGTCCAGGGTTATGTACGCTGCGAGTTCCTGTGTCGTATGATCTTACTATAGCACACTTCAAACATTTTTATAATGGGTGATGGTTGAGCTATTGGTCTATAATATGTTGCCTCCTCCTGTTCCTTCCCTCTTTTATGGAGTGGTGCGACCTCCGCTGTTTGTAGTGTGTCAGGGATAACACCAGTAGCTAGGCTCACTCTCCCAACACTGTTAAGGGCCTGTGGTAGGTATTTTTTTGTAATTCTTGATGAATATGGAATTCCCAAAATCTCAGGGCTTGGTGTAGAATACATAGGCATATTGTCTATTGGTACTTCTTGAGGTTATCTTGAGATGATTTCGGGGCTTAGCGTCCCCGCGGCCCGGTTCTCGACCAGGCCTCCTTTTTGTTACACACCCCCAGGAAGAAGCCCGTAGCAGCTGTCTAACTCTCAGGTACCTATTTACTGCTAGGTAACAGGGGCATCAGGGTGAAAGAAACTTTTTGCCCATTTGTCTCCGTCTCCACCGGGAATCTAACCTGGAACCTCAGGACTACGAATCCGAAGCGCTGTCCACCCAGCTGTCAGGCGCCCAAAGTCCTTCAAAGTCTACTGGGGTTAGGATGACATCTGATACATATGATTTAATGTTGGTATAACAGTCTGAAGAATTCGCTTGGCTTATCAATTTTCAGTGTATTCAGGAGTTCACTGAAAAGAGAATTGTAGAGTATTCTCAGTATTCCACTGATTTCTTCGTCGTCATCTGTGAAGATCATCACCATTGCGCAAGGGCCCAATACTTGATGTAACTTTTGTCATAGGTTTTGTATAGGATAAAAAATATTTCAGATTCCTCTCTGAATTCCTCTCTATTTCACTGACGGTGTTTTGCTGTCTTTGCCTCTACTGGATTTTGCATGATGTTTGTTGCTTGAGTTCAATCGTTTCTATTTCTCTACACAGTCTTCCTTGTCGTTCTTGGGACCAGTGGGACGTTCAAGTTGATCTGTGATTTGTTTTCTTCGCCTATAGAGAGAACGCCGTTCCTGCTCCAGTTTGCTGCTCTCTCATTTTTCTTAGTGGTATGTGGCTTGGGCATAGTGCAAGGCTTAGTGGTATGTGGCTTGGGCATAGTGTGAGGCTTAGTGGTATGTGGCTTGGGCATAGTGTGAGGCTTAGTGGTATGTGGCTTGGGCATAGTGCAAGGCTTAGTGGTATGTGGCTTGGGCATAGTGTGAGGCTTAGTGGTATGTGGCTTGGGCATAGTGTGAGGCTTAGTGGTATGTGGCTTGGGCATAGTGTGAGGCTTAGTGGTATGTGGCTTGGGCATAGTGTGAGGCTTAGTGGTATGTGGCTTGGGCATAGTGTGAGGCTTAGTGGTATAGGGCTTGGGCATAGTGTGAGGCTTAGGGGTATGTGGCTTGGGCATAGTGCAAGGCTTAGTGGTATGGGGCTTGGGCATAGTGCGAGGCTTAGTGGTATGGGGCTTGGGCATAGTGCGAGGCTTAGTGGTATGGGGCTTGGGCATAGTGCAAGGCTTAGTGGTATGGGGCTTGTGCATAGTGTGAGGCTTAGTGGTATGGGGCTTGGGCATAGTGCGAGGCTTAGTGGTATGGGGCTTGTGCATAGTGTGAGGCTTAGTGGTATGGGGCTTGGGCATAGTGCAAGGCTTAGTGGTATGGGGCTTGGGCATAGTGTGAGGCTTAGTGGTATGGGGCTTGGGCATAGTGCGAGGCTTAGTGGTATGGGGCTTGGGCATAGTGCAAGGCTTAGTGGTATGGGGCTTGGGCATAGTGCAAGGCTTAGTGGTATGGGGCTTGGGCATAGTGCGAGGCTTAGTGGTATGAGGCTTGGGCATAGTGCGAGGCTTAGTGGTATGGGGCTTGGGCATAGTGCAAGGCTTAGTGGTATGGGGCTTGGGCATAGTGTGAGGCTTAGTGGTATGTGGCTTGGGCATAGTGCAAGGCTTAGTGGTATGGGGCTTGGGCATAGTGTGAGGCTTAGTGGTATGGGGCTTGGGCATAGTGCAAGGCTTAGTGGTATGGGGCTTGGGCATAGTGTGAGGCTTAGTGGTATGGGGCTTGGGCATAGTGCAAGGCTTAGTGGTATGGGGCTTGGGCATAGTGTGAGGCTTAGTGGTATGTGGCTTGGGCATAGTGCGAGGCTTAGTGGTATGGGGCTTGGGCATAGTGCAAGGCTTAGTGGTATGGGGCTTGGGCATAGTGTGAGGCTTAGTGGTATGGGGCTTGGGCATAGTGCAAGGCTTAGTGGTATGGGGCTTGGGCATAGTGTGAGGCTTAGTGGTATGGGGCTTGGGCATAGTGCAAGGCTTAGTGGTATGGGGCTTGGGCATAGTGCAAGGCTTAGTGGTATGGGGCTTGGGCATAGTGTGAGGCTTAGTGGTATGGGGCTTGGGCATAGTGCAAGGCTTAGTGGTATGGGGCTTGGGCATAGTGTGAGGCTTAGTGGTATGGGGCTTGGGCATAGTGCAAGGCTTAGTGGTATGGGGCTTGGGCATAGTGTGAGGCTTAGTGGTATGTGGCTTGGGCATAGTGCGAGGCTTAGTGGTATGGGGCTTGGGCATAGTGCAAGGCTTAGTGGTATGGGGCTTGGGCATAGTGTGAGGCTTAGTGGTATGGGGCTTGGGCATAGTGTGAGGCTTAGTGGTATGGGGCTTGGGCATAGTGCGAGGCTTAGTGGTATGGGGCTTGGGCATAGTGCAAGGCTTAGTGGTATGGGGCTTGGGCATAGTGTGAGGCTTAGTGGTATGGGGCTTGGGCATAGTGCAAGGCTTAGTGGTATGGGGCTTGGGCATAGTGTGAGGCTTAGTGGTATGGGGCTTGGGCATAGTGTGAGGCTTAGTGGTATGGGGCTTGGGCATAGTGCAAGGCTTAGTGGTATGGGGCTTGGGCATAGTGTGAGGCTTAGTGGTATGTGGCTTGGGCATAGTGCAAGGCTTAGTGGTATGGGGCTTGGGCATAGTGCAAGGCTTAGTGGTATGGGGCTTGGGCATAGTGTGAGGCTTAGTGGTATGGGGCTTGGGCATAGTGCAAGATACTGAACCGGTTTTTGCCAGGCACTGATAAAGGTGTGCATTTTATAACTGTTCTTCCCAGCTGATTCGTGTGAACTCTTGATATATTAATTCCCAATTAATCTGCTTATTATTGAAATAGAATTTGCTGAATTCTCCCTACGCCTCTCTAGGCCTCCTCCTAGGCCTTCCTAGGCCTCCTCCTAGGCTTGAGACTGGCTGTACAGGTCCCATGATAGTGTGAACTTCAGTTAGGTTGTAATGTGAGTAAACTTTTATATTCGTCATTATGTTCCTAATCAGACCATCGTTATTTGTGACAATATGGTCTAATGTGTTGTCTAGTTCTACTAACTGCCGGGAACCTTAGCGAAGTATCCTAAATTTGCCCACTGTAGGTGATGCATGACTGCCGCCCAGTTGGGTGGGTGTGCAGCAAGACTAGTAACTGTGTGACTCACCATAGATGTAAAGTGCCTTGTATAGTGACTGTTGTGAGCCTCTTGATGAATCACTTGATATAAAGAAAGATGTGTATATGTATTTATGTAAATGTTTGTATGTATATGTACATGTATATATATCATTAACCATTGTGTAACTAGCTTCAAGAGATTGTCACTTGCTTAGCTAAATGAACTATAGGGTTCAGTTCCTGAACCCATTATGTGTCTCTGTAACCCTTTGCCCACCACCGCCCACGGGATGGGTATGGGGTGTATAATAAAGAATCTCAATCTGGTTTAAGCCAAATCTGTGACACCTCCGTATGAGGTCGTGTGTGTGTGTGTGACTGTTCATTTAGGCTACTTTCCCAGATATAAGTGTAGTGTCCACCTTGTGTGCCAGGTGGCGGAGGTTGACGGCCCCAGGCAAGGTGGTGAGAGGTGGCAGGGGTGTCAAGGGGTTCTAAGCTGTATTCTGTTTCCATTAGTTGGTCCTTAAACTGCTGAGGATTTACCTCTGGCGACATACACAAGAGGATAACACCACATGTCTGATATCTAATTTGATTATCACAACTTCCACCATATCGTTCGTTGTGTTCAGCAGGTGTTTGCAGGTGTGTGTCTTATAGGCCCACCCCCATCCTGTCACATGTGTTGTCTGTCACATCTGAAAAAGATTGTACTATGGTATACATATTTCACTCTGATAGTAATGATAGTGTGGGTTACAGTTAGCGCTGAAAACACTGCCTGTACTTCATGTAGGCCAGCTATAATGTCAACTTTGTTTGTTTTGTATATATATACCATGAATTTTGGCACATACGAATGTCATAGTGTTTGTTGAAGTGTTTAGTGTTGTACCTGATGTTAATATCTGTGGTTCTGTGAACAATTATTGATTGTAATCATACTGGTGTTAACGCCAAGGTTAATAGTATTAATGAGTGATGGCCCAACACTCGCGGCTACATAAGAGACTAATGTTACATGTGTTTGTGTTGCAGATAAGATGGGAGAAAAATATAACATTAGGAGAGCCGCCGGGGTTTCTACATTCATGGTGGTGGTGAGTATTGATACTTGTGTGACACTGTCTACACCTTGTGTATTGAGGAGGGGGGGGGAGGTGTAGGGTGGTGTAAGGTGGTGGTGTTGTGGTGGTGGTGGTGAGTATTGATACTTGTGTGACACTGTCTACACCTTGTGTATTGAGGAGGGGGGGGGGGGTGTAGGGTGGTGTAAGGTGGTGGTGAGTATTGATACTTGTGTGACACTGTCTACACCTTGTGTATTGAGGAGGGGGGGGGTGTAGGGTGGTGTAAGGTGGTGGTGAGTATTGATACTTGTGTAACACTCTCTACACCTTGTGTATTGAGGAGGGGGGGGGGGAGGTGGTGAGTGTAGGAGTGTGCGAACCATGTCAGCGGTGGGGGGGTGGGGGTGTCCCCCACAGGTTGGGGTGGTTAGGTTAGGTTGTGTTGTGGTGGGTAGACAGGTAATGTGGTGGACGGTACAGTGACAACGGTGACGGTCTGATGGTCTTACTACTAGCACCAGTGTTAATGTCGGCTCCAGTGTTGTAAATGTTCACTATTAGTGGCATGTGTTGCCTGCAACCATCACGGGACACGGGGGGGGGGGTGTTGCCTGCAACCATCACGGGACACGGGGGGGGGGGGTGTTGCCTGCAAGCATCACGGGACACGGGGGGGTGTTGCCTGCAAGCATCACGGGACACGGGGGGGGGGTGTTGCCTGCAAGCATCACGGGACACGGGGGGGGGGGTGTTGCCTGCAAGCATCACGGGACACGGGGGGGGGGGTGTTGCCTGCAAGCATCACGGGACAATGGAGGGGGGGTGTTGCCTGCAAGCATCACGGGACACAGGGGGGGGGGTGTTGCCTGCAACCATCACGGGACACAGAGGGGGGGGGTTGCCTGCAAGCATCACGAGACACGGGGGGAGTGTTGCCTGCAAGCATCACGGGACACGGGGGGGGGTGTTGCCTGCAAGCATCACGGGACAATGGAGGGGGGTGTTGCCTGCAAGCATCACGGGACACGGGGGATGTTGCCTGCAAGCATCACGGGGGGGGGGGGTGTTGCCTGCAAGCATCACGGGACGGGGGGGTGTTGCCTGCAAGCATCACGGGACGGGGGGGTGTTGCCTGCAAGCATCACGGGACACGGGGGTGTTGCCTGCAAGCATCACGGGACACGGGGGGTGTTGCCTGCAAGCATCACGGGACACGGGTGTTGCCTGCAAGCATCACGGGACACGGGGGGGTGTTGCCTGCAAGCATCACGGGACACGGGGGGGGTGTTGCCTGCAAGCATCACGGGGTGGGGGGGTGTTGCCTGCAAGCATCACGGGACACAGGGGGGTGTTGCCTGCAAGCATCACGGGACACGGGGGGGGGGTGTTGCCTGCAAGCATCACGGGACACGGGGGGTGTTGCCTACAAGCATCACGGGACACGGGGGGGGTGCTGCCTGCAAGCATCACGGGGGGGGGTGCTGCCTGCAAGCATCACGGGGGGGGGTGTTGCCTGCAAGCATCACGGGAGGGGGGTGTTGTCTGCAAGCATCACGGGGGGGGGTGTTGCCTGCAAGCATCACGGGGTGGGGGGTGTTGCCTGCAAGCATCACGGGGTGGGGGGTGTTGCCTGCAAGCATCACGGGACACGGGGGTGTTGCCTGCAAGTATCACGGGACACGGGGGGTGTTGCCTGCAAGCATCACGGGACACGGGGGATGTTGCCTGCAAGCATCACGGGGGGGGGTGTTGCCTGCAACCATCACGGGACATAGGGGGGTGTTGCCTGCAAGCAAGACGGGACACGGGGGGATGTTGCCTGCAAGCAAGACGGGACACGGGGGGGGTGTTGCCTGCAAGCAAGATGGGACACGGGGGGGCTGTTGCCTGCAAGCATCACGGGACACAGGAAGGTGTTGCCTGCAAGCATCACGGGACACAGGAAGGTGTTGCCTGCAAGCAAGACGGGACACGGGGGGGGGCTGTTGCCTGCAAGCATCACGGGACACAGGAAGGTGTTGCCTGCAAGCAAGACGGGACACGGGGGGGGGCTGTTGCCTGCAAGCATCACGGGACACGGGGGGTGTTGCCTGCAAGCATCATGGGACACGGGGGGGCTGTTGCCTGCAAGCATCATGGGACACGGGGGGGGGGGTGTTGCTTGCAAGCATGACGGGACAAGGGGGGTGTTGCCTGCAAGCATGACGGGACACGGGGGGGGGGTGTTGCCTGCAAACATGACGGGACACGGGGGGGGTGTTGCTTGCAAGCATGACGGGACACGGGGGGTGTTGCTTGCAAGCATGACGGGACACGGGGGGGGATGTTGCCTGCAAGCATGACGGGACACGGGAGGGGGGTGTTGCCTGCAAGCATGACGGGACACGGGGGGGGGTGTTTCCTGCAAGCATGACGGGACACGGGGGGGGTGTTGCCTGCAAGCATGACGGGACACGGGGGGGGTGTTGCCTGCAAGCATGACGGGACACGGGGGGGTGTTGCCTGCAAGCATGACGGGACACGGGGGTGTTGCCTGCAAGCATCATGGGACACGGGGGGTGTTGCCTGCAAGCATCACCGGACACGGGGGGGGGGTGTTGCCTGCAAGCAAGATGGGACACTGGGGGGTGTTGCCTGCAAGCATCATGGGACACGGGGGGGGGGGGTGTTGCCTGCAAGCATCATGGGACACGGGGGGGGGGGTGTTGCCTGCAAGCATCACGGGACACGGGAGGGGTGTTGCCTGCAAGAATCACGGGACAGGGGGGGGTGTTGCCTGCAAGCATCACGGGACACGGGGGGGTGTTGCCGGCAAGCATCACGTGACACGGGGGAGGGTGTTGCCTGCAAGCATGACGGGACACGGGGGGGGGTGTTGCCTGCAAGCAAGATGGGACACTGGGGGGTGTTGCCTGCAAGCATCATGGGACACGGGGGGGGGGGTGTTGCCTGCAAGCATCACGGGACACGGGAGGGGTGTTGCCTGCAAGAATCACGGGACAGGGGGGGGGTGTTGCCTGCAAGCATCACGGGACACGGGGGGGTGTTGCCGGCAAGCATCACGTGACACGGGGGAGGGTGTTGCCTGCAAGCATGACGGGACACGGGGGGGGGGACGGTGTTGCCTGCAAGCATGACGGGACACGGGGGGGGGTGTTGCCGGCAAGCATGACGGGACACGGGGGGGGGGTGTTGCCTGCAAGCATCACGGGACACGGGGGGGGTGTTGCCTGCAAGCATGACGGGACACGGGGGGGTGTTGCCTGCAAGCATGACGGGACACGGGGGGGGGGTGTTGCCTGCAAGCATCACGGGACACGGGGGGGGGGGTGTTGCCTGCAAGCATCACGGGACACGGGGGGGGGGTGTTGCCTGCAAGCATCACGGGACACGGGGGGGGGGTGTTGCCTGCAAGCATGACGGGACACGGGGGGGGGGTGTTGCCGGGAAGCATGACGGGACACGGGGGGGGACGGTGTTGCCTGCAAGCATGACGGGACACGGGGGGGGGGACGGTGTTGCCTGCAAGCATGACGGGACACTGGGGGGGACGGTGTTGCCTGCAAGCATGACGGGACACGGGGGGGTGTTGCCTGCAAGCATGACGGGACACGGGGGGGGGTGTTGCCGGCAAGCATGACGGGACACGGGGGGGTGTTGCCTGCAAGCATGACGGGACACGGGGGGGGGGTTGCCGGCAAGCATCACGGGACACGGGGGGGTGTTGCCTGCAAGCATGACGGGACACGGGGGGGGGGTGTTGCCTGCAAGCATCACGGGACACGGGGGGGGTGTTGCCTGCAAGCATCACGGGACACGGGGGGGGTGTTGCCTGCAAGCATCACGGGACACGGGGGGGTGTTGCCTGCAAGCATCACGGGACACGGGGGGGTGTTGCCTGCAAGCATCACGGGACACGGGGGGGGACGGTGTTGCCTGCAAGCATGACGGGACACGGGGGGGTGTTGCCTGCAAGCATCACGGGACACGGGGGGGGACGGTGTTGCCTGCAAGCATGACGGGACACGGGGGGGTGTTGCCTGCAAGCATCACGGGACACGGGGGGGGTGTTGCCGGCAAGCATGACGGGACACGGGGGGGGTGTTGCCTGCAAGCATCACGGGACACGGGGGGGTGGGTGTTGCCTGCAAGCACCCAGGCCCTTGAGACGCACGGCCCCCGGCGTGCTCCAGGGCATTGTCACACGCCATTATAGCCCCCCCACCATGGCCCCCCACCATGGCCCCCCCCACCATGACCCCCCACCATGGCCCCCCCACCATGACCCCCCACCATGGCCCCCCACCATGGCCCCCCACCATGGCCCCCACCATGGCCCCCCACCATGGCCCCCACCATGGCCCCCCCACCATGACCCCCCCCACCATGACCCCCCACCATGGCCCCCCCACCATGACCCCCCACCATGGCCCCCCCCACCATGGCCCCCACCATGGCCCCCACCATGGCCCCCCCACCATGACCCCCCACCATGGCACGGTGGTGGGGGCCGTACTTACACTGCCGTGATGTAACACATAGTTGTAAACAGTTTACCCGTTAACGGCCGTTATCCGCCTGAGGGGCAACAGGGAGGGCGACGACGGGTGGTTTAAGGGAGAGATGAAGGGCAGGAGGTGGCACAAGAGGTGCAGGCAAGACCTGCTGTGTTGCCTGGGGCCGCTGGTGTACGGGCAGCGTCCCGCACCGCCCACTGGCGCCACCTGCAACACCTATTGATCTGGGTTAATAATGCATGGGAATTTTATCCCTGTGACCTCGTGCTGAGCCACGCTGACTGTTGGTCCACCAGCAACACTGTCCCTGCTGACTGTTGGTCCACCAGCAACACTGTTCCTGCTGACTGTTGGTCCACCAGCAACACTGTTCCTGCTGACTGTTGGTCCACCAGTAACACTGTCACTGCTGACTGTTGGTCCACCAGCAACACTGTTCCTGCTGACTGTTGGTCCACCAGCAACACTGTTCCTGCTGACTGTTGGTCCACCATCAACACTGTTCCTGCTGACTGTTGGTCCACCAGCAACACTGCTGACTGTTGGTCCACCAGCAACACTGTTCCTGCTGACTGTTGGTCCACCAGCAACACTGTTCCTGCTGACTGTTGGTCCACCAGCAACACTGTTCCTGCTGACTGTTGGTCCACCAGCAACACTGTTCCTGCTGACTGTTGGTCCACCAGCAACACTGTTCCTGCTGACTGTTGGTCCACCAGCAACACTGTTCCTGCTGACTGTTGGTCCACCAGCAACACTGTTCCTGCTGACTGTTGGTCCACCAGCAACACTGTCTCTGCTGACTGTTGGTCCACCAGCAACACTGTCCCCGCTGACTGTTGGTCCACCAGCAACACTGTCCCTGCTGACTGTTGGTCCACCAGCAACACTGTTCCTGCTGACTGTTGGTCCACCAGCAACACTGTCGCTGCTGACTGTTGGTCCACCAGCAACACTGTTCCTGCTGACTGTTAGTCCACCAGCAACACTGTTCCTGCTGACTGTTGGTCCACCAGCAACACTGTTCCTGCTGACTGTTGGTCCACCAGCAACACTGTTCCTGCTGACTGTTAGTCCACCAGCAACACTGTTCCTGCTGACTGTTGGTCCACCAGCAACACTGTCGCTGCTGACTGTTGGTCCACCAGCAACACTGTTCCTGCTGACTGTTAGTCCACCAGCAACACTGTTCCTGCTGACTGTTGGTCCACCAGCAACACTGTTCCTGCTGACTGTTGGTCCACCAGCAACACTGTTCCTGCTGACTGTTGGTCCACCAGCAACACTGTTCCTGCTGACTGTTGGTCCACCAGCAACACTGTTCCTGCTGACTGTTAGTCCACCAGCAACACTGTTCCTGCTGACTGTTAGTCCACCAGCAACACTGTTCCTGCTGACTGTTGGTCCACCAGCAACACTGTTCCTGCTGACTGTTGGTCCACCAGCAACACTGTCCCTGCTGACTGTTTGTCCACCAGCAACACTGTTCCTGCTGACTGTTGGTCCACCAGCAACACTGTTCCTGCTGACTGTTGGTCCACCAGCAACACTGTTCCTGCTGACTGTTGGTCCACCAGCAACACTGTTCCTGCTGACTGTTGGTCCACCAGCAACACTGTTCCTGCTGACTGTTAGTCCACCAGCAACACTGTTCCTGCTGACTGTTGGTCCACCAGCAACACTGAACCACTGGTGGTGGTGTTGTGAACCACTGGTGGTGTTGTTGTGAACCACTGATGGTGGTGTTGTGAACCACTGATGGTGGTGTTGTGAACCACTGATGGTGGTGTTGTGAACCACTGATGGTGGTGTTGTGAACCACTGATGGTGGTGTTGTGAACCACTGATGGTGGTGTTGTGAACCACTGATGGTGGTGTTGTGAACCATTGATGGTGGTGTTGTGAACCACTGATGGTGGTGTTGTGAACCACTGATGGTGGTGTTGTGAACCACTGATGGTGGTGTTGTGAACCACTGGTGGTGTTGTGAACCACTGATGGTGGTGTTGTGAACCACTGATGGTGGTGTTGTGAACCATTGATGGTGTTGTGAACCACTGATGGTGGTGTTGTGAACCACTGGTGGTGTTGTGAACCACTGATGGTGGTGTTGTGAACCATTGATGGTGGTGTTGTGAAC
This sequence comes from Procambarus clarkii, assembly GCF_040958095.1. Lineage (NCBI taxonomy): Eukaryota > Metazoa > Arthropoda > Malacostraca > Decapoda > Cambaridae > Procambarus > Procambarus clarkii. The sequence goes on along the minus strand of NC_091196.1, from coordinate 33,259,854 downwards.
CACTGATGGTGGTGTTGTGAACCACTGATGGTGGTGTTGTGAACCACTGATGGTGGTGTTGTGAACCACTGATGGTGGTGTTGTGAACCACTGATGGTGGTGTTGTGAACCACTGATGGTGGTGTTGTGAACCACTGATGGTGGTGTTGTGAACCACTGATGGTGGTGTTGTGAACCACTGATGGTGGTGTTGTGAACCACTGATGGTGGTGTTGTGAACCACTGATGGTGTTGTTGTGAACCACTGATGGTGGTGTTGTGAACCACTGATGGTGGTGTTGTGAACCACTGATGGTGGTGTTGTGAACCACTGATGGTGGTGTTGTGAACCACTGATGGTGGTGTTGTGAACCAGTGATGGTGGTGTTGTGAACCAGTGATGGTGGTGTTGTGAACCACTGATGGTGGTGTTGTGAACCACTGGTGGTTCTGGCATAAATTAGGACGAGTTCATCAACTGAGTGTGCTCACCTGGCGGCCTTAATTAATAGCTGAATGATGTGAGTGTTCACCTGTTGTTCTGTTTATATGTCACGGTGGCTTCGAGGGCTCTCACGGACACACTCGTAGCCACGGACACACACACGGACACACCCGTAGCCCCGGACACACACACGGACACACCCGTAGCCCCGTACACACACACGGACACACCCGTAGCCCCGGACACACCCGTAGCCCCGGACACACGCACACGGACACACCCGTAGCCCCGGACACACGCACACGGACACACCCGTAGCCCCGGACACACGCACACGGACACACCCGTAGCCCCGGACACACACACGGACACACCCGTAGCCCCGGACACACACACGGACACACCCGTAGCCCCGGACACACGCACACGGACACACCCGTAGCCCCGGACACACACACGGACACACCCGTAGCCCCGGACACACACACGGACACAAGTATAGTACTATAGTGCCTCTATACTGTAGTACTATATACTATAGCAGCCCTCGCCGCCCACACCCATCTCCAGGGATCCCATCACAATGGAAGCAGGAGAGATTGCTGAAATAGAGGGAATACAGAGAACATATACGGCACGCATAGACGAGATAAAACACCTAAATTATTGGGATCGTCTCAAAGCTCTCCAAATGTACTCACTAGAAAGGAGACGAGAGAGATACCAAATAATATACACATGGAAAATACTGGAGGGTCAGGTCCCAAATCTACACAGTAAAATAATAACGTACTGAAGTGAACGATATGGAAGAAAATGCAAGATTGAAACAGTTAAACATAGTTCAGGGATTTATTGAACAATCAACCACAGAAGGTGATTGTAGTGCTTTTAAAATGCTAATCTAACCTACAGACATGAATACATAGATATACAGTTACGTCTGCCCTACATAAAGTGGTCGATGTGTTCTTTACATAGTGTCATTAATGTGCATTTACAAAGGTGAAATGGAATTCTGATTTCCGTGACGAAGATTCGAACCTACGTCCGAGAGCATCCCAGACGCTGGCTTAATCGACTGAGCTACGACATGGTAAAAGAATTGCAACCTTGAAATCATCTTGATTTACCAGCGGGTCCTGCAGTCTCTCCGAGACACAAACCAGGGTTTATCCAGAGTTTTACGCAACTCCCCCGTGCACTCGAGCTATGTCAATAGGTTGTTCTACCTCTTCGCCCTTACTTCATTATGCTCAGAAATCACAATGTCTCGGAGAGACTGCAGGATCCGTTGGTAAATCAAGATGATTTCAAGGTTGCAATTCTTTTACCATGTCGTAGCTCAGTCGATTGGGGCAGTGTCTGGGATGCTCTCGGACGTAGGTTCGAATCTACGTCACGGCCCTTGTGGACTTGTTCATTTGATGCATCGCGCTATTGTGATGTGTGTGTGTGTGTAACCTCAAGGTATATCCGTGTCCACTGTGCCTCTCTTGACCTGTATTTACCTGTGCCTTATATAAGCGTGTGTTGTCACACTGATGCTTAGTACACCATACAACAGTTTATTTACGATTCAAACTGGCTCTTGTTAGTGGCTTGGTGGTTGTTGGTGGCTCTTGTTAGTGGCTTGGTGGTTGTTAGTGGCTTGGTGGTTGTTGGTGGCTCTTGTTAGTGGCTTGGTGGTTGTTGGTGGCTCTTGTTAGTGGCTTGGTGGTTGTTGGTGGCTCTTGTTAGTGGCTTGGTGGTTGTTAGTGGCTTGGTGGTTGTTGGTGGCTCTTGTTAGTGGCTTGGTGGTTGTTGGTGGCTCTTGTTAGTGGCTTGGTGGTTGTTGGTGGCTTGGTGGTTGTTGGTGGCTCTTGTTAGTGGCTTGGTGGTTGTTGGTGGCTCTTGTTAGTGGCTTGGTGGTTGTTAGTGGCTTGGTGGTTGTTGGTGGCTCTTGTTAGTGGCTTGGTGGTTGTTGGTGGCTCTTGTTAGTGGCTTGGTGGTTGTTAGTGGCTTGGTGGTTGTTGGTGGCTCTTGTTAGTGGCTTGGTGGTTGTTGGTGGCTCTTGTTAGTGGCTTGGTGGTTGTTAGTGGCTTGGTGGTTGTTGGTGGCTCTTGTTAGTGGCTTGGTGGTTGTTAGTGGCTTGGTGGTTGTTGGTGGCTCTTGTTAGTGGCTTGGTGGTTGTTGGTGGCTCTTGTTAGTGGCTTGGTGGTTGTTGGTGGCTTGGTGGTTGTTGGTGGCTCTTGTTAGTGGCTTGGTGGTTGTTGGTGGCTCTTGTTAGTGGCTTGGTGGTTGTTAGTGGCTTGGTGGTTGTTGGTGGCTCTTGTTAGTGGCTTGGTGGTTGTTGGTGGCTCTTGTTAGTGGCTTGGTGGTTGTTAGTGGCTTGGTGGTTGTTGGTGGCTCTTGTTAGTGGCTTGGTGGTTGTTGGTGGCTCTTGTTAGTGGCTTGGTGGTTGTTAGTGGCTTGGTGGTTGTTAGTGGCTTGGTGGTTGTTGGTGGCTCTTGTTAGTGGCTTGGTCGTTGTTGGTGGCTCTTGTTAGTGGCTTGGTGGTTGTTGGTGGCTCTTGTTAGTGGCTTGGTGGTTGTTAGTGGCTTGGTGGTTGTTGGTGGCTCTTGTTAGTGGCTTGGTGGTTGTTAGTGGCTTGGTGGTTGTTGGTGGCTCTTGTTAGTGGCTTGGTGGTTGTTGGTGGCTTGGTGGTTGTTAGTGGCTTGGTGGTTGTTAGTGGCTTGGTGGTTGTTAGTGGCTTGGTCGTTGTTGGTGGCTCTTGTTAGTGGCTTGGTGGTTGTTAGTGGCTTGGTGGTTGTTGGTGGCTCTTGTTAGTGGCTTGGTGGTTGTTGGTGGCTCTTGTTAGTGGCTTGGTGGTTGTTGGTGGCTCTTGTTAGTGGCTTGGTGGTTGTTGGTGGCTCTTGTTAGTGGCTTGGTGGTTGTTGGTGGCTCTAGTTAGTGGCTTGGTGGCCCTTGTTAGTAGCTTGGTGGTTGTTAGTGGCTTGTTGGCTGCCTTTTGGGTCATGTTTGGTTTTAAATTTGTAATCGCCATTTGAGTGGAAAAGTAAGTTGTGAGTGGTGGCGTGAGGTCCTCACCAAGATAACATGTTTGACGGTGACAAGTTCCAGGTACTTGGCTATAGCGGAAACGAGTAAGATAACGAAACACAGGGGACACGACACAGATCTACTCATAGAAGGAAAGCAACATGTAAGATCTGGGAATTATAATGTCTAACGACCTGACATTTAGTGAACATAACCGAGCTAATATAGCGTTTTTGAGAGAGTACTAAGAAGTAAGATCACAAAAGACATGGAATCACAGCATCTCCATAACCCCGGACAACATGGTTTCAGAACAGGGCGCTCTTGCCTGTCGCAGTTGCTGGGCCACTATGATATGGCATTAGATGCTTTGGAAGACAAACAAAACACTGATGTAATTTACACAGATTTCGCAAAAGCTTTTGATAAATGTGACCATGGTGTTATTACACATAAAATGCGTTCAAAAGGAATTAGTGGGAAAATAGGCAGATGGATCTACAATTTCCTGACTAACAGAACCCAATGTGTAATAGTCAACAAAATAAAATCCAGCCCATCAACCGTGAAGAGCTCAGTCCCCCAGGGTACTGTGCTTGCTCCAGTACTTTTTCTCATCCTCATATCGGACATAGACCAGAACACAACCTATAGCACTGTATCATCCTTTGCAGATGACACTAGGATTTTCATGAGAGTTGGCAACATAGAGGACACGGCAAACCTCCAATCAGATGTAGATCAGGTCTTTCTATGGGCTACAGAAAATAATATGGTGTTTAACGAGGATAAGTTCCAGCTCATGCGCTACGGAAAAATTGAAAATATAAAAACAGAAACCATGTACAAAACTCAGGCAAATCAAAACATAGAACGAAAAGGCAATGTAAAGGATCTGGGTGTATTCATGTCGGAAGACCTTATCTTTAAAGAACACAATAAAGTAGCCATCACAACTGCAAGAAAAATGACAGGTTGGATAACAAGAACTTTTCACACTAGAGATGCTATACCGATGATACTTTTCAAAACGCTTGTGCTCTCTAGAGTGGAGTACTGCTGCACAATGACAGCCCCTTTCAAAGCTGGAGAAATTGCTGACCTGGAGAGCGTGCAGAGATCCTTTACTGCTAGAATCCACTCAGTAAAACATCTAAATTACTGGGACCGACTAAAGAGCCTAAATCTGTACTCCCTTGAGCGCAGGCGGGAGAGATACATAATAATTTACACGTGGAAAATAATTGAGGGGCTGGTCCCAAACCTGCACACAGAAATAACATCACATGAGACCAGAAGACATGGCAGGATGTGCAGAATACCCCCGTTGAAAAGCAGAGGTGCAACAGGTACTCTGAGAGAGAACTCTATCAATTTCAGAGGCCCGAGACTGTTCAACACGCTTCCACTACACATAAGGGGTATACCTGGCCGACCCCTCACAGTGTTCAAGAGAAATCTGGATAAGCACCTCCAAAGGATACCTGATCAACCAGGCTGTGACTCATACGTCAGGCTGCGAGCAGCCGCGTCTAACAGGCTGGTTGATCAGTCCAGCAACCAGGAGGCCTGGTCGACGACCGGGCCGCGGGGACACTAAGCCCCGGAAGCACCTCAAGGTAACCTCAAGGTAAGGTAGCGGCGGCCAGGAAAATGATAGGATGGTTTATGAGAACGTTCACATCCAGAGACCACACAACAATGCTAATACTAATCACTGGTGTTGTCCCGTCTTGAGTATTGCTCGGTACTCACTTCCCCTTTCAGAGCGGGAGAGATCTCTGAATTAGAGGGAATACAGAGAACATATACGGCACGCATAGACACGATGAAACATCTACATTATTGGGACCGTCTCAAAGCTCTCAAAATGTACTCTTTGGAAAGGAGAAAAGAAATGTCCCGAATAATATATACATGGGAGATACCTGAAGGCCAGGTCCCAAATTTACACAGTAGAATAACAACATACTGGAACGAAGGATTCGAAAGGAAATGCAGAATAGAACCAGTGAAGAGCAGAGGTGCCATAGGCACAATCAGAGAACACTAAACATCAGTGGTCCACAGCTGTTCAACACCCTCCCAGCAAGCATTAAAAATGTTGCTGGAACGAACGTGGTTGTATTAAAGATCTAAGTATCTAAGTATGCACTTAGATACGTTTTTGCAAGCAGTGCCGGACCAACCGGGCTGTGGTGGGTATGTGGGCCTGCGGGCCGCTCCAAGCAACAGCCTGGTGGACTAAGCTCTCACAAGACGAGTCTGGCCTGAGGCCGGGCTCGGGGAGTAGAAGCACTCCCAGAAGCCTCTCCAGGTATGCTCCTGGAGCCTCTCCAGGTATGCTCCTGGAGCCTCTCCAGTATGCTCCTGAAGCCTCTCCAGGTATGCTCCTGGAGCCTCTCCAGGTATGCTCCTGGAGCCTCTCCAGGTATGCTCCTGGAGCCTCTCCAGTATGCTCCTGAAGCCTCTCCAGGTATGCTCCTGGAGCCTCTCCAGGTATGCTCCTGGAGCCTCTCCAGGTATGCTCCTGGAGCCTCTCCAGGTATGCTCCTGGAGCCTCTCCAGGTATGCTCCTGGAGCCTCTCCAGGTATGCTCCTGGAGCCTCTCCAGGTATGCTCCTGGAGCCTCTCCAGGTATGCTCCTGGAGCCTCTCCAGGTATGCTCCTGGAGCCTCTCCAGGTATGCTCCTGGAGCCTCTCCAGGTATGCTCCTGGAGCCTCTCCAGGTATGCTCCTGGAGCCTCTCCAGGTATGCTCCTGGAGCCTCTCCAGGTATGCTCCTGGAGTCTCTCCAGGTATGCTCCTGGAGTCTCTCCAGGTATGCTCCTGGAGCCTCTCCAGGTATGCTCCTGGAGCCTCTCCAGGTATGCTCCTGGAGCCTCTCCAGGTATGCTCCTGGAGCCTCTCCAGGTATGCTCCTGGAGCCTCTCCAGGTATGCTCCTGGAGCCTCTCCAGTATGCTCCTGAAGCCTCTCCAGGTATGCTCCTGGAGCCTCTCCAGGTATGCTCCTGGAGCCTCTCCAGGTATGCTCCTGGAGCCTCTCCAGGTATGCTCCTGGAGCCTCTCCAGTATGCTCCTGGAGCCTCTCCAGTATGCTCCTGGAGCCTCTCCAGGTATGCTCCTGGAGCCTCTCCAGGTATGCTCCTGGAGCCTCTCCAGGTATGCTCCTGGAGCCTCTCCAGGTATGCTCCTGGAGCCTCTCCAGTATGCTCCTGGAGCCTCTCCAGGTATGCTCCTGGAGCCTCTCCAGGTATGCTCCTGGAGCCTCTCCAGGTATGCTCCTGGAGCCTCTCCAGGTATGCTCCTGGAGCCTCTCCAGGTATGCTCCTGGAGCCTCTCCAGGTATGCTCACCAACACTAAGTTACTATAATTAAATATAAATGTCTAGACAAAATTAGATTTCTGGAATTGTTTAACTTTATGTACCGTAGCGCTGTGGCGCCTCGGGGGCGGCGCAGGGCGAGTGTGCTTGTGGAAGTGCTTGGGAGAGTGCTTGAGGAAGTACTAGGGGGAGAGTGGTTGGGAGAGTGCTTGAGGAAGTACTAGGGGAGAGTGGTTGGGAGAGTGCTTGAGGAAGTACTAGGGGAGAGTGGTTGGGAGAGTGCTTGAGGAAGTACTAGGGGGAGAGTGGTTGGGAGAGTGCTTGAGGAAGTACTAGGGGAGAGTGGTTGGGAGAGTGCTTGAGGAAGTACTAGGGGGAGAGTGCTTGAGGAAGTACTAGGGGGAGAGTGCTTGAGGAAGTACTAGGGGGAGAGTGGTTGGGAGAGTGCTTGAGGAAGTACTAGGGGAGAGTGGTTGGGAGAGTGCTTGAGGAAGTACTAGGGGGAGAGTGCTTGAGGAAGTACTAGGGGGAGAGTGCTTGAGGAAGTACTAGGGGGAGAGTGGTTGGGAGAGTGCTTGAGGAAGTACTAGGGGAGAGTGGTTGGGAGAGTGCTTGAGGAAGTACTAGGGGGAGAGTGCTTGAGGAAGTACTAGGGGGAGAGTGCTTGAGGAAGTACTAGGGGGAGAGTGGTTGGGAGAGTGCTTGAGGAAGTACTAGGGGAGAGTGGTTGGGAGAGTGCTTGAGGAAGTACTAGGGGGAGAGTGCTTGAGGAAGTACTAGGGGGAGAGTGGTTGGGAGAGTGCTTGAGGAAGTACTAGGGGAGAGTGGTTGGGAGAGTGCTTGAGGAAGTACTAGGGGGAGAGTGCTTGAGGAAGTACTAGGGGGAGAGTGCTTGAGGAAGTACTAGGGGAGAGTGGTTGGGAGAGTGCTTGAGGAAGTACTAGGGGGAGAGTGCTTGAGGAAGTACTAGGGGGAGAGTGCTTGAGGAAGTACTAGGGGGAGAGTGCTTGAGGAAGTACTAGGGGAGAGTGGTTGGGAGAGTGCTTGAGGAAGTACTAGGGGGAGAGTGCTTGAGGAAGTACTAGGGGGAGAGTGCTTGAGGAAGTACTAGGGGAGAGTGGTTGGGAGAGTGCTTGAGGAAGTACTAGGGGGAGAGTGCTTGAGGAAGTACTAGGGGGAGAGTGCTTGAGGAAGTACTAGGGGAGAGTGGTTGGGAGAGTGCTTGAGGAAGTACTAGGGGGAGAGTGCTTGAGGAAGTACTAGGGGGAGAGTGCTTGGGAGAGTGCTTGAGGAAGTACTAGGGGAGAGTGGTTGGGAGAGTGCTTGAGGAAGTACTAGGGGAGAGTTGTTGGGAGAGTGCTTGAGACAGTAGTAGGGGAGAGTGCTTGAGACAGTAGTAGGGGAGAGTGCTTGAGACAGTAGTAGGGGAGAGTGCTTGAGACAGTAGTAGGGGAGAGTGCTTGAGACAGTAGTAGGGGAGAGTGCTTGAGACAGTAGTAGGGGAGAGTGCTTGAGACAGTAGTAGGGGAGAGTGCTTGAGACAGTAGTAGGGGAGAGTGCTTGAGACAGTAGTAGGGGAGAGTGCTTGAGACAGTAGTAGGGGAGAGTGCTTGAGACAGTAGTAGGGGAGAGTGCTTGAGACAGTAGTAGGGGAGAGTGCTTGAGACAGTACTAGGGGAGAGTGCTTGAGACAGTACTAGGGGAGAGTGCTTGGGAGAGGGGGGGGGGGGGCAAGGGAGGGAGAGTGCGGGGGCGCGAGCACGCAGGAGAGCGCGCCCATACATCAGAGTAAGGAGGAGCCAACAAGTGTGTAGAGAGCGGTCGTTAGCAGCCAGGATAAACAGCCCTCGACCCGCGTGAAATTTCAACCGGAGTCATATTGATCTGTCGGGCACTGCCGCCCGCCCGGCCGCCCGCCCGCCCCCAGGGGCAGGGGCGCTGCACAGGTCAACACCTACCGCCCTGGGGGGACTCCCCCCCCCCCCTAGGGTAAGGGGCGCTGGATGGGTCAACACCAACAATATATGTATGACTGGAGGCACACCCAGCAGGAGTGGGAGGTCCTGGGACCTCTGGGGCACCGTAGTGTCATATACTGAACATTACACTGTGTATAGTGACCCAGTCCCAGAGGCACTCCCCCCCCCCCCCCACATCCACCAGTCCCAGAGGCACCCCCCCATATCCACCAGTCCCAGAGGCACCCCCCCCCATATCCACCAGTCCCTGAGGCACCCCCCCATATCCACCAGTCCCAGAGGCACCCCCCCCCATATCCACCAGTCCCTGAGGCACCCCCCCATATCCACCAGTCCCAGAGGCACCCCCCCCCCATATCCACCAGTCCCTGAGGCACCCCCCCATATCCACCAGTCCCAGAGGCACCCCCCCATATCCACCAGTCCCAGAGGCACCCCCCCCCCTTTTCCACCAGTCCCAGAGGCACCCCCCCCCATATCCACCAGTCCCAGAGGCACCCCCCCCACATCCACCAGTCCCAGAGGCACCCCCCCCCCACATCCACCAGTCCCAGAGGCACCCCCCCCCACATCCACCAGTCCCAGAGGCACCCCCCCCACATCCACCAGTCCCAGAGGCACCCCCCCCCCACATCCACCAGTCCCAGAGGCACCCCCCCCCCACATCCACCAGTCCCAGAGGCACCCCCCCCCCCACATCCACCAGTCCCAGAGGCACCCCCCCCCCACATCCACCAGTCCCAGAGGCACCCCCCCACATCCACCAGTCCCAGAGGCACCCCCCCCCCCCACATCCACCAGTCCCAGAGGCACCCCCCCACATCCACCAGTCCCAGAGGCACCACACATCCACCAGTCCCAGAGGCACCACACATCCACCAGTCCCAGAGGCACCACACATCCACCAGTCCCAGAGGCACCACACCCCCCCCCCCCCACATCCACCAGTCCCAGAGGCACCACACATCCACCAGTCCCACAGGCACCACACCCACACATCCACCAGTCCCACAGGCACCACACCCACACATCCACCAGTCCCACAGGCACCACACCCACACATCCACCAGTCCCACAGGCACCACACCCAAACATCCACCAGTCCCACAGGCACCCCCCCCCCCCACACATCCACCTGTCCCAGAGGCACACGCCCCCCCCCCCACATCTGGGAAAATACTGGAGGGACAGGTCCCAAATCTACACAGTAAAATAACAACGTACTGGAGTGAACGATATGGAAGAAAATGCAGAATAGAACCAGTGAAGAGCAGAGGTGCCATAGGCACAATCAGAGAACACTGTATAAACATCAGAGGTCCGCGGTTGTTCAACACCCTCCCAGCGACTATAAGAAATATTGCCGGAACAACCGTGGACATCTTCAAGAGAAATCTAGACTGTTTTCTAAAAAACGGGCCAGACCAACCTGGCTGTGGTGGGTATGTGGGTCTGCGGGCCGCTCCAAGCAACAGCCTGGTGGACCAAACTCTCACAAGTTGAGCTTGGCCTTTGGGCGGGCTTGGGGTGTACAAGAACTCCCAGAACCCCATCTCTCTCTTTATTAAACACCGTATTATTTTCTGTAGCTCATTGAAAGACCTGATTTACATCTGATTGGAGGTTTGCCGTGTCCTCTATGTTGTCTACTCTCATAGAAATCTTAGTGTCAGCTGCAAAGGATGATACAGTGCTATAGGTTGTGTTCTGGTCTATGTCCGATATGAGGATGAGAAAAAGTACTGGAGCAAGCACAGTACCCTGGGGGACTGAGCTCTTCACGGTTGATGGGCTGGATTTTTTGTTGATCCAGAACTACCAGAACGCATTGGGTTCTGGTAGTCAGGAAATTGTAGATCCATCTGCCTATTTTTCCAGTAATTCCTTTTGAACACATTTTGTGTGCAATAACACCATGGTCACATTTGTTGAAGTTTTGCGAAATTTGTGTAAATTTCATCAGCTTTTTGTTTGTCTTCCATAGCATCTAATGCCATATCATAGTGGTCCAGCAACTGTGACAGGCAAGAGCGCCCTGTTCTGAAACCATGTTGTCCGGGGTTATGGAGATGCTGTGATGCCATGTGTTTTGTGATCTTACTTGTGTTAACCCAAATGAATGTTTCATGGCTGTGATGCCAACATCATATCAGATGTCACCCTAGTCCCACTGGATTTTGAAGAAGCCATAGACAGTATGCCTATACACTCTGCATCACGCCCTTCACATTCTTTAGAGACAAAGCCAAGATACTGAAGTTATCCCTGACATACTAAAAATAACATAGCATCACTCCACAAAGGAGGAAATAAGGCAGAGGCAAAAAATTACAGACCGATAGCACTAACATCACACATCACAAAAATCTTTTGAGAGAGTGCTAAGAAGTATGATCACAAAACACATGGAATCCCGTCATCTCCATAACCCCGGACAGGTATGGCACCGGGTCGTGGTCACAAGGGTGTGTGAGGACCCCCAATAACAAACAGCAGCTCCTGGTTGATGGGGTTCTGGGAGTTGTTCTACTCCCCAAGCCCGGCCCGAGGCCAGGCTTAACTTGTGAGAGTTTGGTCCACCAGGCTGTTGCTTGGAGCGGCCCGCAGGCCCACATACCCACCACAGCCCGGTTGGTCCGGCACTCCTTGAAGGAAACAATCTAGTTTCCTCTTGAAGATGTCCACGGTTGTTCCTGCAATATTTCTGATGCTCGCTGGGAGGGTGTTGAACAACCGCGGACCTCTGATGTTTATACAGTGTTCTCTGATTGTGCCTATGGCACCTTTGCTCTTCACTGGTTCTATTCTGCATTTTCTTCCATGTCGTTCACTCCAGTACGTTGTTATTTTACTGTGTAGATTTGGTACTTGGCCCTCCAGTATTTTCCAGGTGTATATTATTTGGTATCTCTCTCGACTCCTTTCTAGTGAGTACATTTGGAGAGCTTTGAGACGATCCCAATAATTTAGGTGCTTTATCTCGTCTATGCGTGCCGTATATGTTCTCTGTATTCCCTCTATTTCAGCAATCTTTCCTGCTCTGAAGAGGGAAGTGAGTACTGAGCAGTACTCAAGACGGGACAACACAAGTAATTTGAAGAGTACAACCATTGTGATGGGATCTCTGGACTTGAAGGTTCTCGTAATCCATCCTATCAGTTTTCTGGCTGACGCAATATTTGCTTGGTTATGCTCCCTAAACGTTAGGTTGTCAGACATCATTATTCCCAAATCCTTTACATGATGTTTTCCTACTATGGGCAGATTCGATTGTGTTTTGTGCCCTGTATTATGTTTAAGATCCTCATTTTTGCCGTACCTGAGTACCTGGAATTTATTACCGATAAACATCATGTTATTTTCTGCTGCCCAATCGAAAACTTTGTTAATATCTGTTTGTAGTTTATCAATGTCTTCAGCAGAGGTAATTTTCATGCTGATTTTTGTATCATCTGCAAATAATGACACGAAGCTGTGACTTGTGTTTTTGTCTATATCTGATATGAGAATAAGGAACAGTAGCGGTGCAAGGACTGTAGCTTGAGGTACAGAGCTTTTAACTGCGCTCGGACTCGATTTTACTTGATTGACTGTTACTCTTTGTGTTCTGTTCGACAGGAAATTGAGTATCCAGCGTCCTACTTTACCAGTTATACCCAATGACCTCATTTTGTGTGCAATCACTCCATGGTCACATTTGTCGAACGCCTTTGCAAAATCTGTGTATACGACATCTGCATTATGTTTTCCCTCTAATGCCTCAGTGATTTTGTCACAGTGGTCAAGTAGCTGTGAGAGGCATGATCTTCCTGCCCTAAATCCTTGTTGGGCTGGGTTGTGGAGGTCATTGGTCTCCATGAATCTAGTGACCTGACTCCTGATCACTGTCTCAAATACTTTTATTATGTGAGACGTTAGTGCAACTGGTCTATAATTCTTTGCCAATGCTCTGCTCCCTCCCTTGTGTAGAGGGGCTATGTCTGCTGCTTTTAGTGCATCTGGTATCTCCCCTGTGTCCAAGCTCTTCCTCCACACTATACTGAGTGTGTGCTACTGGCACTTTGCATTTCTTTATAAATATTGAATTCCATGAGTCTGGACCCGGGGCTGAGTATAGCTCCCCTATGACTGTAATATCTCCATTGATCAAACAGTTATATATTAGCGATAAGACCTGCCATTAATATATAATAACTTGCTGTAAATATATAGCTCTTGAAATAGAACATTCTCTGTAACTAGATGACAATTGTAATTATAAGGTGTGAAAGATATATGTAATTGTTTGTAATTATCACCGTTGAGGTCTGCTAAAGATCTTTTGTGATCTCTCTAATCCTTTTTGCGCTACCGCTCACAGGATGAGTATGGGGTGCACAATAAACTAGCCGCTCCGGCGGGAACAATAAACAAAATCTTGCAAGAAGGTGTGCAAGTGCCTCTTGAATACTTGCACCTGTGTCCCAGCCACAATGTCATAGTAATGACATCAACAGGTGATGCACCGTCAACAGGTAATGGACTAACAGATAATAATGGCATCAACAGGTGAGAGAACATCAACAGATAATAGGAGGTAAATGAGGGAACTGGTCAAGAGTGTGGTGGTGGGGACATAAACCATTGAGACCATTGGGTTCTGTGATTAACGCCAGCAACAAGCAGAGGTACCTACCTGGGGGCGCCAGCTGGGTGTGGACCTCCTTGGTGGGGGTGTATGGTCCCCCCTGGGGGGAGGGGGTCCCTCCTGGTGGAGGGGGTGTGGTCCGTCGTGAGAAGGGGGGGGGACGAGGGACGACGTATCACCTCACGTGATCGACCCGTGAATCCAGCAAGTGTCTCATGGAGGACGAGGGGGGTGTGTGTGTGGGGGGGGGGAGGGGGTAGGCGGCACATAATGTTTACCCGTGACGTCACGTGACCTCCCTCAGCTTGCCTCACTCACTCGATAAACAAATGGGACATGTTGGGTGGATAAGACCCGGGGCGGGTTGCCCGCGGCCAGGGACAACCTCGCCTCAATGATTGCAACAAAACCGTGTTACTGGCAGCGGGGGGCGGGGGGGGGGGGAGCGTTTTATTTTTATTCGTATAGAATTTGAATGGGAGATATTGTATTCATAAAAATGAAAAGTTGATCGAGTAATGAAAAACGCATAGTCCAATCATGGCGGGATCGCTGGGATTACGGTGCTCTCTATTTTAGTTCACCATTACCTAGTAATTCTCATGTACATTACACCGTATTAAAGCATTACAAGCGCTCGCCGGCCTACTGTTGCCAGGGGGGAGGGGGGGGGGTTAGGCAGGTATTCATTAGTTAATATAATCTTGTGCCCGTCTACCTCGGAACTAGTTCAGGTGCGACGAGCGTCTTGGGAGTAAATTAGATTGTTAGTTAAGAACATAAGAATAAAGGTAACTGCAGAAGGCCTATTGGCCCATATGAGGCAGCTCCTAGCTATAACCCCCCAATCCCACAGTTCAAGTTCAAGTATGTTTATTGAGATAAGCAATAAATACATCTCAAAGGGATAGAGTAGCTTAGGCTATTTCTACCCCCCCAAATCCCACAGTTACATGTGACAGTGAAGGTGATGGCCCAACACCTGTAGACCCGCCCACCCGCCACCCTAACACAACACACCTCCATCCAAACATCTGTAAATCAGGTCTTAATGACACGTATGGAAAATAATGAGCTACACAATCCAGGACAACATGGATTTAGAGCAGACAGATCCTCTCTGTCAAAGTTACTCAACCACTATGACAAAATCACAGAAGCTCTAGAAGAAAAGCAAAATGCAGATGTTGTATACACAGACTTTGCAAAGGCGTTCGACAAATGTGATCATGGAGTGATTGCACACAAAATGAGGTCAATGGGAATAACTGGTAAAGTAGGACGCTGGATACTCAATTTCCTGTCGAACAGAACACAGAGTAACAGTCAATCAAATAAAATCGAGTCCAAACGCAGTTAAAAGCTCTGTACCTCAAGGTACAGTCCTTGCACCGCTACTGTTCCTTATTCTCATATCAGATATAGATAAAAATACAAGTCACAGCTTCGTGTCATCCATTGCAGATGACACAAAAATCAGCATGAAAATTACCTCTGCTGAAGACATTGAAAAATTACAAGCAGATATTAACAAAGTTTTCGATTGGGGCAGCAGAAAATAACATGATGTTTAACAGTGATAAATTTCAGGTACTCAGGTACGGCAAAAATGAGGATCTTAAACATAATACAGGGTACAAAACACAATCTAATCTGCCCATAGTAGAAAAACAGCATTTAAGGATTTGGGAATAATGATGTCCGACGACCTAATGTTTAGGGAGCATAACCAAGCAAATATTGCGTCAGCCAGAAAAGTGATAGGATGGATTACGAGAACTTTCAAATCCAGGGATCCCATCACAATGGTTGTACTCTGCAAGTCACTTGTGTTGTCGCGTCTCGAGTACTGCTCAGTACAGTACTGCTCAGTACAATGAGAGGAAATGCTACGATCTTCACTGCCCCGATTTCCACGTCAGAGGTACACAGCGCCATATAAGAGAAGAAGTCCAACATAATAGCCCTGAAAATTTTTTAGAGGCAGGTACAAACAGAGGGAGAAACAGACAGGCAGAAACGTGGCAGGAGTACGGATGGAGAGGGGGAAATGCCCAAGACTGGACTACGGTTCGTCATCAAGCCCACACATACTACACCCCCCAACTACACAGAGACTACCACACTCCCCAGTATCACTTCCAAAACTGGACAAACCATTGCCACAACAACACACCCTGGGTCAGGGTAGAGAGGAGGGAGAACTACCAAAACCTTCCAGAAGTTACACACAATATGGACAATCATTCATATTTGCAAACATTCCAGGTTTAAAGCCAAAGTCAAGAAATAAAGTTAAGTTCATAAATGGCCTTCTATTAGAGTCAAACTCAATATTTGGGGCATTCACGGAAACTCATACAAAAGATTACATGGATGGTGAAATCTGGATTCCAAATTATAATCTATATAGATGTGATAGAAAAACTAGGTCAAATGGAGGAGTAGGTCTGTATATTAAAGAAGACCTGGTATGCACAGAACTACTAAATTCAACTAATGAGGTGGTAGAGGTACTTGGAATGAAGGTAGAGAAACTAAACTTAATTATTATTCTAATATATAAACCGCCAGATACAACGATTGAGGAATTCACAAAGCAGATGCACAAAATAGAGAACATACTTGACAACCTAGCAAACCCAGCTCCAGATATTATCTTTCTTGGAGATTTCAATTTACCGAGTCTAAGATGGAGAACGGCAAACACAAATATAATAGCAGGGAATGACCCGGGAAATAACCAACCACAGGTCAGAGAACTTTTGAGATTCTGTGACAAATTCTCGCTCAATCAACAGATTACAGAACCAACTAGGAACGAAAACACACTAGACTTGTTATTCACAAACAATGATGAACTAATCAGGGATATCACAATCTCAGATACTTCATACTCAGACCATAAGCTCATTGAAGTGCGAACTAGCATAAATAACGGTAGTAGGTCTAAGAGACCCAACAAGCGAGAAGGAATATTCAATCAATTCAATTTCAACAATAAGAGGATTGACTGGGAAAAAATAAATGTAGACCTTGCAACCATTCAATGGGAGACGGTCTTAAGCGACAAAACTCCCACACAGGGAATAGCTCAACTGACAGCTGAAGCTTACAAGGTCTGCTTGAAGCACGTGCCTGTGAGGAGGGGCAGAAAGAGGACCACTCTAGAAAGAGAACGGAGACGACTGTACAGGAGAAGGAAAAAAATAACGGAAATGCTTCGGCAGACACAACTATCACAAGCAAGGAAAACAAGCCTAAGCAGGGAGATTGAGGAAATAGAACAAACGTTGAAGCGATCATATGAGTTTGAGGAAATGGAATTGGAACAGAAAGCTATACAAGAGATAAGGAAAAATCCGAAATATTTTTTCACATACGCAAAATCAAAATCCAAAACCTCGACCAGTATTGGACCGTTAATTACAAGTGAAGGGACGTACACAGAGGACAACAAAGAGATTAGTGAAATTCTAAGAAGCCAGTATGAGGCTATGTTTAGCACACCAATAAACAACATGAAAGTTGATGACCCAGACAGCTTCTTTATGAATGACATTCAAGCTGCAGATAATATAACGGATATTACCACAAACTCGGAAGGCTTTGAAAGAGAAATTGATAATATGCCTATGCACTCAGCTCCTGGGCCTGACTCATGGAATTCAATATTCATAAAGAAATGTAAAGTACCAGTAGCGAGAGCACTCAGCGTAATATGGAGAAAGAGCCTGGATACAGGGGAGATACCAGCAGCACTTAAATCTACAGATATAGCTCCGTTGCACAAGGGGGGGAGTAAAGCCTTGGCAAAAAATTATAGGCCAGTTGCACTAACATCACACATAATAAAAGTGTTTGAAAGAGTGATTAGGAATCAAATTTCTAGTTTTATGGAAAACAATGAATTGCACAATCCAGGACAACATGGATTTAGAGCGGGAAGATCCTGTCTGTCACAGTTACTCAACCACTATGACAAAATCACAGAAGCCCTAGAAGAAAAGCAAAATGCAGATGTTGTATACACAGACTTTGCAAAGGCGTTCGACAAATGTGACCATGGGGTGATAGCTCACAAAATGAGGTCAATGGGAATAACTGGAAAAGTAGGACGCTGGATACTCAATTTCCTGTCGAACAGAACACAAAGAGTAACAGTCAATCAGATAAAATCGAGTCCAAGCGATGTTAAAAGCTCTGTACCTCAAGGTACAGTCCTTGCACCGCTACTGTTCCTTATTCTCATATCTGATATAGACAAAAATACACGCCACAGCTTCGTGTCGTCCTTTGCAGATGACACAAAAATCAGCATGAAAATTACCTCTGCTGAAGACATTGAAAAACTACAAGCAGACGTCAACAAAGTTTTTGATTGGGCAGCAGAAAATAACATGATGTTTAACAGTGATAAATTTCAGGTACTCAGGTACGGCAAAAATGAGGATCTGAAACATAATACAGGGTACAAAACACAATCGAATCTTCCCATAGTAGAAAAACAGCATGTGAAGGATTTGGGAATAATGATGTCCGACGATCTAACGTTTAGGGAGCATAACCAAGCAAATATCGCGTCAGCCAGAAAAATGATCGGATGGATTACGAGAACTTTCAAATCCAGGGATCCCATCACAATGGTTGTACTCTTCAAGTCACTTGTGCTGTCCCGTCTCGAGTACTGCTCAGTACTCACTTCCCCCTTCAGAGCAGGAGAGATTGCTGAAATAGAGGGAATACAGAGAACATATACGGCACGCATAGACGAGATAAAACACCTAAATTATTGGCATCGTCTCAAAGCTCTCCAAATGTACTCTCTAGAAAGGAGACGAGAGAGATACCAAATAATATACACATGGAAAATACTGGAGGGTCAGGTCCCAAATCTACACAGTAAAATAACAACGTACTGGAGTGAACGATATGGAAGAAAATGCAAGATTGAACCTGTGAAGAGCAGAGGTGCCATAGGCACAATCAGAGAGCACTGTATAAACATCAGAGGTCCGCGGTTGTTCAACTTCCTCCCAGCGAGCATAAGAAATATTGCCGGAACAACCGTGGACATCTTCAAGAGAAAACTGGACGGTTTTCTAAGAGAAGTTCCGGATCAGCCGGGCTGTGGTGGGTACGTGGCCCTGCGGGCCGCTCCAAGCAACAGCCTGGTGGACCAAACTCTCACAAGTCGAGCCTGGCCTCGGGCCGGGCTTGGGGAGTAGAAGAACTCCCAGAACCCCATCAACCAGGTATCAACCAGGTACTCACTTCCCCTTTCAGAGCAGGAGAGATTGCTGAAATAGAGGGAATACAGAGAACATATACGGCACGCATAGACGAGATAAAGCACCTAAATTATTGGGATCGTCTCAAAGCTCTCCAAATGTACTCACTAGAAAGGAGACGAGTGATACCAAATAATACTCACATTGAAAATAATGCAGGGCCAGGTCCTAAATGTATGTATATGGATACAACAGAGTTGCTATTGCATCACTGCGTAATGTTGTGCTTGTTATACATCGTTGCAAAAGATCATGGCGTTTAGACCTTTTAGTGATGACGTCACCAAATTGGGATCCAAATTTCTCTCGACAAAATTTGGCAGTGATTTTAGCATGGATGGATAGCTGAGTGGCCACCCATACTGCATTTTCGATTACACTACGTTATCCTACACCAAAAGTTGTCCAGGTATGTCAAATGTCACACTCCTACAGGCAATACAAGTGATTTACCAAAGGGTCAAAGTTGGTCATTTTTGTGGTACTTACACATTAACGGGACGAGAGCCCATTGAATATGGACCTGTTATTTAAGAACAACAGCAGATTGAGCTCTAATATTTTGCAGTGTCATTTGGGGTCAAGGGCTATCTTACATGGCATTTGGAGAGGGTCGAGTGGGAGCCCTTAGGTGAGTTTTTGGTGATTTGAGATGGCATGACCCCTCTCGGTATTGATACCTTCTTGCAAGTGGCATTTCCGGTGATAAATAAGATGGCCAGTAACGACACTTAAGTGCTTGCTTGTTGCCTAGTTTAGTACACACTCGCGGTACTTTACAAGCAAGTACTCGTTGTGTCACGGAGGTGTGTGTGTGTACTCACCTATATGTGTGTGTGTGTGTGTGTGTGTGTGTGTGTGTGTGTGTGTGCGTGTGCGTGCGTGTGTGTGTGTGTGTGTGTGTGCGTGTGTGTGTGCGTGCGTGCGTGCGTGCGCATGTGAGAATGTGTACATTGATGCACTAAGGCTTGCCTCCACCGTTCCGCGGGCCATGGCAGGTGTGGCCGTCGCTGGTATGGTCCAGGCCAGGTGTGGCCGTCGCTGGTATGGTCCACGGCAGGTGTGGCCGTCGCTGGTATGGTCCACGGCAGGTGTGGCCGTCGCTGGTATGGTCCACAACAGGTGTGACCGTCGCTGGTATGGTCGAGAACAGGTGTGTGACAGGTGTGCGGGAAGGATATCAAGTATGAGTGTAAGTGTAGCAGCAGAGCCGACCAATGTGTGTAGTAAACACCTGAGGTAAACACCTGTATTATTAACACATGTTGCCATATCGAGTCCTCCGCTTGTAATCTTACACCTTACCAAGGTTAACGTTTTGTTATGGTTGGGAGGGGGGGGGCTAGGGAGAAGGGGGTCTGGGAACGATTTGAAATTTTAGCGAATGGGGGAGGTTCCTGGGATCAATGACATCGGGGCCCTGTCTTTGACACGACTTCCTGATTGGTGTTGTGATGATAAGTGTGTGTCCTGCGCTTGGAGTGGGGCGTCCTCCATAACGTGTGAGGGGGGGGGGGCATGAACCGCCCCTGTAAACACCCGCGTCTGCTGCTGTTTTACCCTTATATTAACAGGGAAGGTGTTGGGCCTCCCCCCCCCCCCCAAAAAAAAAAATGACAGTTGAGAAACGGGGGGCCGAAGAGCAGAGCTAAACCCCCGCAAGCACAACTAGGTGAGATGAGTACACACACACACACACACACACACACACACACACACACACACACACACACACACACACACACACACACACACACACACACACACACACATACACACACACACACACACACACACACACACACACATACACACACACACACACACACATACACACACACACTCACACTCTCACACACACACACACACACACACACACACACACACTCACACTCTCACACACACACACACACACACACACTCACTCACTCACTCACTCACTCACTCACTCACTCACTCACTCACACACACACACACACACGGGCCTCGTAGCCTGGTGGATAGCGCGCAGGACTCGTAATTCTGTGGCGCGGGTTCGATTCCCGCACGAGGCAGAAACAAATGGGCAAAGTTTCTTTCACCCTAAGTGCCCCTGTTACCTAGCAGTAAATAGGTACCTGGGAGTTAGTCAGCTGTCACGGGCTGCTTCCTGGGGTGTGTGTGTGTGTGTTTGTGGTGTGGGGAAGAGAAAAAAAAAAAAAAAAAAAATAGTTAGTAAACAGTTGATTGACAGTTGAGAGGCGGGCCGAAAGAGCAAAGCTCAACCCCCGTAAAAACACAACTAGTAAACGCACACACACACACACACACACACACACACACACACACACACACACACACACACACACACACACACACACACACACACACACACACACACACACACTCACACTCACACTCTCTCTCTCTCTTACTTGTTAAGAGTTTAATGGGAGCATGTGTAAAGTAATGAAGAGAGCAAGCCAGATACAAGGTACCGTTTAGGAGATAAAATTCTTCAAGAATGAGTGAGAAAGACCTGGGGGTTGATATCTGGCCAGACCTCTCCCCTGACGCCCACATCAAGAGGATATCATCAGCGGCGTATGCTGGAGCTGGCCTCAGGCCGAGCTTGAGTTACTCGATACATTAAATATCCATATATATGGATCTTTAACCAGTGCTTCTCAAGAAAACATTGAACAACACTGGCAGAGAAAACAAAATTATAATTGCAACTCCTTCAATTGTTTTTTTAAACTTTCAAACCACTTTCCTCCGTGATGTTGTGTTGAATGTGTTGTAGTGTAGTTGTGAACGTGTAGTAGTTGTGACCTTCAACTGAACGGTTGGGTTGTCACAGTAGTAATGATCTTATACATCCTTTCCTTCTTCACTATCAGAACAAATGTTTAGTTCTCTATGACTACCTCTTGACCCCAAGATGGCACAATAGGTTCGGATGGGGAGCCACCGTTGGTGAGGACAACCCTTCACTCGGGGGAGTGTTGAGTGAGCTCCCATGAAGGATAGTGACCACAGTAGTGACGCCTGGGTCACCACAGTAGTCAGTACTCCTGGTACCCCCAGGCCTCACCCTCAACACAACAGGGGGGGGGGGGACCAAACAACATCACTGCCTGCACCATACAATAGTTTTCTAATAACTGGCTGTTTCCTCCAGTTATAACTCCTGTCCCGGGGCGTGCAGGGGCCAGCAACCCTGCAACACTCTAAGATGCTTCTTGGTTAACTTGGCACTGAGGGACAAGGACCACACAATGGAACCGGTTTGGTTAGTCATCGTTTTGTGTGCGCGTACACGTGTTTATGCGCGTGCGTGCAGGTGTTAATGCGCGTGCGTGCACGTGTTAATGCGCGTGCGTGCAGGTGTTAATGCGCGTGCGTGCGTGGAGGCGTGCGTGAAGGTTGTGCGGGTGGGTGACTGAGGCGGGGGATGAGGTAAGGGTACAACAGGTCATGCTGGGGACCACTATAGTGTTGTGGACACCGGTGCTCCTCCTGGTAAACTCACCCCACAAGTGTAAACCTGACCCACAGTTTACATAACGTCTGTAACCTGTTTATACGGCGCCAATAACCTTGTTTCTTCCCCACCCGCGGTATTTGTCTTCTGTTGGGCGTCATTACTGTTGTTATTGTTCAGTATTACCATGTGTATGTTGACATTGTCGGGGGGGGGGCAGTGGACCCCCCCCCTGATCTTCCGGTGCCTGTGTAGCGGCAACGGTGCCTCCCGGAGCCTGTGTAGCGGCAACGGTGCCTCCCGGAGCGTGTGTAGCAGCAACGGTGCCTCCCGGAGCGTGTGTAGCGGCAACGGTGCCTCCCGGAGCGTGTGTAGCGGCAACGGTGCCTCCCGGAGCGTGTGTAGCAGCAACGGTGCCTCCCGGAGCCTGTGTAGCGGCAACGGTGCCTCCCGGAGCCTGTGTAGCAGCAACGGTGCCTCCCGGAGCCTGTGTAGCAGCAACGGTGCCACCTGGAGCGTGTGTAGCAGCAACGGTGCCTCCCGGAGCGTGTGTAGCAGCAACGGTGCCTCCCGGAGCCTGTGTAGCAGCAACGGTGCCTCCCGGAGCCTGTGTAGCAGCAACGGTGCCTCCCGGAGCGTGTGTAGCAGCAACGGTGCCTCCCGGAGCCTGTGTAGCGGCAACGGTGCCTCCCGGAGCCTGTGTAGCAGCAACGATGCCTCCTGGAGCGTGTGTAGCAGCAACGGTGCCTCCCGGAGCCTGTGTAGCGGCAACGGTGCCTCCCGGAGCCTGTGTAGCGGCAACGGTGCCTCCCGGAGCCTGTGTAGCAGCAACGGTGCCACCTGGAGCGTGTGTAGCAGCAACGGTGCCTCCCGGAGCCTGTGTAGCGGCAACGGTGCCTCCCGGAGCCTGTGTAGCAGCACCGGTGCCTCCTGGAGCGTGTGTAGCAGCAACGGTGCCTCCCGGAGCCTGTGTAGCGGCAACGGTGCCTCCCGGAGCCTGTGTAGCAGCAACGATGCCTCCTGGAGCGTGTGTAGCGGCAACGGTGCCTCCCGGAGCGTGTGTAGCAGCAACGGTGCCTCCCGGAGCCTGTGTAGCAGCAACGGTGCCACCCGGAGCCTGTGTAGCAGCAACGGTGCCTCCCGGAGCCTGTGTAGCAGCAACGGTGCCTCCCGGAGCGTGTGTAGCAGCAACGGTGCCTCCCGGAGCCTGTGTAGCAGCAACGGTGCCTCCCGGAGCGTGTGTAGCAGCAACGGTGCCTCCCGGAGCGTGTGTAGCAGCAACGGTGCCTCCCGGAGCGTGTGTAGCGGCAACGGTGCCTCCCGGAGCGTGTGTAGCGGCAACGGTGCCTCCCGGAGCGTGTGTAGCAGCAACGGTGCCTCCCGGAGCCTGTGTAGCGGCAACGGTGCCTCCCGGAGCCTGTGTAGCAGCAACGGTGCCTCCCGGAGCCTGTGTAGCAGCAACGGTGCCACCTGGAGCGTGTGTAGCAGCAACGGTGCCTCCCGGAGCGTGTGTAGCAGCAACGGTGCCTCCCGGAGCCTGTGTAGCAGCAACGGTGCCTCCCGGAGCCTGTGTAGCAGCAACGGTGCCTCCCGGAGCGTGTGTAGCAGCAACGGTGCCTCCCGGAGCCTGTGTAGCGGCAACGGTGCCTCCCGGAGCCTGTGTAGCAGCAACGATGCCTCCTGGAGCGTGTGTAGCAGCAACGGTGCCTCCCGGAGCCTGTGTAGCGGCAACGGTGCCTCCCGGAGCCTGTGTAGCGGCAACGGTGCCTCCCGGAGCCTGTGTAGCAGCAACGGTGCCACCTGGAGCGTGTGTAGCAGCAACGGTGCCTCCCGGAGCCTGTGTAGCGGCAACGGTGCCTCCCGGAGCCTGTGTAGCAGCAACGGTGCCTCCTGGAGCGTGTGTAGCAGCAACGGTGCCTCCCGGAGCCTGTGTAGCGGCAACGGTGCCTCCCGGAGCCTGTGTAGCAGCAACGATGCCTCCTGGAGCGTGTGTAGCGGCAACGGTGCCTCCCGGAGCGTGTGTAGCAGCAACGGTGCCTCCCGGAGCCTGTGTAGCAGCAACGGTGCCACCCGGAGCGTGTGTAGCAGCAACGGTGCCTCCCGGAGCCTGTGTAGCAGCAACGGTGCCTCTGGAGCGTGTGTAGCAGCAACGGTGCCTCCCGGAGCCTGTGTAGCAGCAACGGTGCCTCCCGGAGCGTGTGTAGCAGCAACGGTGCCTCCCGGAGCCTGTGTAGCGGCAACGGTGCCTCCCGGAGCCTGTGTAGCAGCAACGATGCCTCCTGGAGCGTGTGTAGCAGCAACGGTGCCACCTGGAGCGTGTGTAGCAGCAACGGTGCCTCCCGGAGCCTGTGTAGCGGCAACGGTGCCTCCCGGAGCCTGTGTAGCAGCAACGGTGCCACCCGGAGCGTGTGTAGCAGCAACGGTGCCTCCCGGAGCGTGTGTAGCAGCAACGGTGCCTCCCGGAGCCTGTGTAGCAGCAACGGTGCCTCCCGGAGCCTGTGTAGCAGCAACGGTGCCTCCCGGAGCGTGTGTAGCAGCAACGGTGCCTCCCGGAGCCTGTGTAGCGGCAACGGTGCCTCCCGGAGCCTGTGTAGCAGCAACGGTGCCACCCGGAGCCTGTGTAGCAGCAACGATGCCTCCTGGAGCGTGTGTAGCAGCAACGGTGCCACCTGGAGCGTGTGTAGCAGCAACGGTGCCTCCCGGAGCCTGTGTAGCGGCAACGGTGCCTCCCGGAGCCTGTGTAGCAGCAACGGTGCCTCCTGGAGCGTGTGTAGCAGCAACGGTGCCTCCCGGAGCCTGTGTAGCGGCAACGGTGCCTCCCGGAGCCTGTGCAGCAGCAACGGTGCCTCCTGGAGCGTGTGTAGCAGCAACGGTGCCTCCCGGAGCGTGTGTAGCAGCAACGGTGCCTCCCGGAGCCTGTGTAGCGGCAACGGTGCCTCCCGGAGCCTGTGTAGCAGCAACGATGCCTCCTGGAGCGTGTGTAGCAGCAACGGTGCCACCCGGAGCGTGTGTAGCAGCAACGGTGCCTCCCGGAGCCTGTGTAGCGGCAACGGTGCCTCCCGGAGCCTGTGTAGCGGCAACGGTGCCTCCCGGAGCCTGTGTAGCAGCAACGGTGCCTCCCGGAGCCTGTGTAGCAGCAACGGTACCTCCTGGAGCCTGTGTAGCGGCAACGGTGCCTCCTGGAGCCTGTGTAGCGGCAACGGTGCCTCCCGGAGCCTGTGTAGCGGCAACGGTGCCTCCCGGAGCCTGTGTAGCGGCAACGGTGCCTCCCGGAGCCTGTGTAGCGGCAACGGTGCCTCCCGGAGCCTGTGTAGCAGCAACGGTGCCTCCCGGAGCCTGTGTAGCAGCAACGGTGCCTCCCGGAGCCTGTGTAGCGGCAACGGTGCCTCCTGGAGCCTGTGTAGCGGCAACGGTGCCTCCCGGAGCCTGTGTAGCGGCAACGGTGCCTCCCGGAGCCTGTGTAGCAGCAACGGTGCCTCCCGGAGCCTGTGTAGCAGCAACGGTGCCTCCCGGAGCCTGTGTAGCGGCAACGGTGCCTCCCGGAGCCTGTGTAGCGGCAACGGTGCCTCCCGGAGCCTGTGTAGCGGCAACGGTGCCTCCCGGAGCCTGTGTAGCAGCAACGGTGCCTCCCGGAGCCTGTGTAGCAGCAACGGTACCTCCTGGAGCCTGTGTAGCGGCAACGGTGCCTCCTGGAGCCTGTGTAGCGGCAACGGTGCCTCCCGGAGCCTGTGTAGCGGCAACGGTGCCTCCCGGAGCCTGTGTAGCGGCAACGGTGCCTCCCGGAGCCTGTGTAGCGGCAACGGTGCCTCCCGGAGCCTGTGTAGCGGCAACGGTGCCTCCCGGAGCCTGTGTAGCAGCAACGGTGCCTCCCAGAGCCTGTGTAGCGGCAACGGTGCCTCCTGGAGCCTGTGTAGCGGCAACGGTGCCTCCCGGAGCCTGTGTAGCGGCAACGGTGCCTCCCGGAGCCTGTGTAGCGGCAACGGTGCCTCCCGGAGCCTGTGTAGCGGCAACGGTGCCTCCCGGAGCCTGTGTAGCGGCAACGGTGCCTCCCGGAGCCTGTGTAGCGGCAACGGTGCCTCCCGGAGCCTGTGTAGCGGCAACGGTGCCTCCCGGAGCCTGTGTAGCGGCAACGGTGCCTCCCGGAGCCTGTGTAGCGGCAACGGTGCCTCCCGGAGCCTGTGTAGCGGCAACGGTGCCTCCCGGAGCCTGT
Source organism: Procambarus clarkii (assembly GCF_040958095.1). Taxonomy (NCBI): domain Eukaryota; kingdom Metazoa; phylum Arthropoda; class Malacostraca; order Decapoda; family Cambaridae; genus Procambarus; species Procambarus clarkii. The sequence goes on along the minus strand of NC_091196.1, from coordinate 33,233,509 downwards.
GTAGCAGCAACGGTGCCTCCCGGAGCCTGTGTAGCGGCAACGGTGCCTCCCGGAGCCTGTGTAGCGTCAGAGCCACGCTGGCCACCTCTGCTAATGACACAGGTGTATTAGTTTTACAAGGCAGCTGTTATCCATTTTAGAGCACAAAACTGTTATGTCAAAATGCTGCACTTGGGCTTTGTCAGATTTAGGAAGCATTATGAAATTTGTATCTGTAAAGTGTTGCTAGTTTCCCAGTTTATAGGTGTTAGGCGTGTGTGTGTTCCTGACCTCCCCCTCTCTGTCCCCCAGCCCCCACTCTGTCCCCCAGCCCCCCTCTCTGTCCCCCAGCCCCCACTCTGTCCCCCAGCCCCCCTCTCTGTCCCCCAGCCCCCCACTCTGTCCCCCAGCCCCCACTCTGTCCCCCAGCCCCCCACTCTGTCCCCCAGCCCCCCACTCTGTCCCCCAGCCCCCCACTCTGTCCCCCAGCCCCCACTCTGTCCCCCAGCCCCCCCACTCTGTCCCCCAGCCCCCACTCTGTCCCCCAGCCCCCCCCTCTGTCCCCCAGCCCCCCCACTCTGTCCCCCAGCCCCCCCACTCTGTCCCCCAGCCCCCACTCTGTCCCCCAGCCCCCCACTCTGTCCCCCAGCCCCCCACTCTGTCCCCCAGCCCCCCACTCTGTCCCCCAGCCCCCCACTCTGTCCCCCAGCCCCCCACTCTGTCCCCCAGCCCCACCCACTGTCCCCCAGCCCTCCACTCTGTCCCCCAGCCCCCCCCCCCCCCCCACTGTCCGCAAGCCCTCACTCTCTGTGGGGGCTGTGGACATCTTCAAGAGAAAACTAGATCATTTTCTCCAAGGAGTGCCGGACCAACCGGGCTGTGGTGGGTATGTGGGCCTGCGGGCCGCTCCAAGCAACAGCCTGGTGGACCAAGCTCTCACAAGTCAAGCCTGGCCTCGGGCCGGGCTTGGTGAGTAGAACAACTCCCAGAACCCCATCAGCAGGTAAACACCCACCCCACACACCTTCATCACCACCATTCAACAAATTCAATTTTAACAATAAACATAAACTGGGAGTAAATATACTAAGACCTCACAGAAATAAGCTGGGAAGAACAACTAGAAAATGTAAACCTGAACTAGTGCCTGAAAAAAATAAACTCAATAGCTCTAGAAATATGTTCAAACCGCATACCCCTAAGAAAGAAGAGGAAGAGATGCAGATTGGAACGGGAACGTCATTCCCTCTATGAAGGCGAAGAAAACGAATCGCGGAACAACTTGAGAGTCGCACCCTATCTCAAGAACGGCGAAGAAGGTTAGGTAGAGAAACAGAAACAATTGAACTCAAGCTACAAGAATCATACAAAACCCAGGAGAGGCAAAGAGAACAAAAGGCCATCAGTGAAATAGAGAGAAATCCGAAATACTTTTTCTCCTATGCAAAATAAAGATAAAAACGACATTTAGTATCGGGCCCCTGCGAAAGGGAGATGGAACTTTCACTGATGACAATAAAGGAATGAGGGAAATACTCAGGAATCAACGTGACTGTTATCAGCGAGCCACTAAACACACTGAAGATTGATAACCCAAATAAATTTTATCATGGATGACACCAACATCGTATCATATATCAGACGTCGCCCTATCCCCACTAGATTTTGAAGAAGCCATAAACAGTATGCCTATGCACTCTGCACCAGGCCCGGATTCTTGGAACTCCATATTCATCAAGAACTGTAAAAAAAAAACACAATCGCAGGCCCTTCACAATCTCTGGAGACAGAGCGAAAATAATGGCATTATCCCCGAGTTATTAAAAACAGCAGAGATAGTACCACTCCATAAAGGAAGAAATAAGGCAGAGGCAAAAAATTACAGACCGATAGCACTAACATCGCACATCATAAAAATCTTTGGGAGAGTGCTAAGAAGTAAGATCACAAAACACATGGAATCACAGCATCTCCATAACCCCGGACAACATGGCTTCAGAACAGGGCGCTCTTGCCTGTCACAGTTGCTGGACCACTATGACATGGCATTAGATGCTATGGAAGACAAACAAAACACTGATGTAATTTACACATATTTCGCAAAAGCCTTTGAGAAATGTGACAATCTTGTTATTCGACATGAAATGCGTTCAAAAGGAATTACCGGAAAAATAGGCAGATAGATCTACAATTTCCTGACTTACAAAACCCAATGTGTAATAGTCAACAAAATAAAATCCAGCCCATCAACCGTGAAGAGCTCAGTCCCCCAGGGTACTGTGCTTGCTCCAGTACTTTTTCTCATCCTCATATCGGACATTGACAAGAACACAACCTATAGCACTGCATCATCCTTTGCAGATGACACGATAAAGATTTTTATGAGAATAGACAACATAAAGGACACAGCAAACCTCCAAATCGGATATAAATCAGGTCTTTCAATGGGCTACAGAAAATAATATGGTATTTAATAAAGATAAGTTCCTGCGCTAAGGAAAAAAATGAAAATATAAAAACGAAAACCACGTACAAAACTCAGTCAAATCATATCATGGAACAAAAAAGCTATGTAAAGGATCTGGGTGTACTCATGTCGGAAGACCTTACCTTTAAAGACCACAATAAAGTAGCCGTCACAACTGTAAGAAAAATGACAGGTTGGATAACAGGAACTTTTCACATCAGAGATGCTACACCAATGATGATACTTTTCAAGACGCTTGTGCTCTCTAGAGTGGAGTACTGCTGCACAATGACAGCACCTTTCAAAGCTAGATAAATTGTTGACCTGGAGAGCGTGCAGAGATCCTTTACTGTTAGAATCCACTCGGTGAAACATCTAAACTATTGGGACCGACTAAAGAGCCTAAATCTGTATTCTCTTGAGCACTGGCGGGAGAGATACATAATAATTTATACGTGGAAAATAGTAGAGGGGCTGGTCCCAAACCTGCACACAGAATTAACATCACATGAGACCAGGAGGCATGGCAGGATGTGCAGAATACCCCCGTTGAAGAGCAGAGGTGCAACAGCTACTCTGAGAGTCTACTCTACAACTCTACTCTATCAACATCAGAGGCCCGTGACTGTTCAACACGCTTCAACTACACATAACTGGCCAACCCCTCACAGTGTTCAAGAGAGAACTGGATACCCCCCTCCCCTCACACACCCACCTACCTTGATCACCCCCCCACCGTAAGCCCCCCTACCCCCATGAAACTATCACCCCCCACCGTAAGCCCCCCTCCCCCATGAAACTATCACCCCCCACCGTAAGCCCCCCTCCCCCCATGAAACTATCACCCCCCACCGTAAGCCCCCCTCCCCCCATGAAACTATCACCCCCCACCGTAAGCCCCCCTCCCCCATGAAACTATCACCCCCCACCGTAAGCCCCCCTCCCCCATGAAACTATCACCCCCAACCGTAAGCCCCCCTCCCCCATGAAACTATCACCCCCCACCGTAAGCCCCCCTCCCCCATGAAACTATCACCCCCCACCGTAAGCCCCCCTCCCCCATGAAACTATCACCCCCCACCGTAAGCCCCCCTCCCCCATGAAACTATCACCCCCCACCGTAAGCCCCCCCTCCCCCATGAAACTATCACCCCCCACCGTAAGCCCCCCTCCCCCATGAAACTATCACCCCCCACCGTAAGCCCCCCTCCCCCATGAAACTATCACCCCCCACCGTAAGCCCCCCCTCCCCCATGAAACTATCACCCCCCACCGTAAGCCCCCCCTCCCCCCTCAACAGTACATGATGGACCAAAAAGTGTGATGGAGATATACGCAAATTGTTGAATTAGTATAGAGCTCCCGAGTGATGGGTCGACTGTGTTGTGTGTCACGCTCCCCCTACACTCTGGCTCCCACGCTCCCCCTACACTCTGGCTCCCACGCTCCCCCTACACTCTGGCTCCCACGCTCCCCCTACACTCTGGCTCCCCCTACCCTCTGGCTCCCACGCTCCCCCTACACTCTGGCTCCCACGCTCCCCCTACACTCTGGCTCCCCCTACACTCTGGCTCCCACGCTCCCCCTACACTCGGTTCCCACGCTCCCCCTACACTCTGGCTCCCACGCTCCCCCTACACTCGGCTCCCACGCTCCCCCTACACTCGGCTCCCACGCTCCCCCTACACTCTGGCTCCCCCTACACTCGGCTCCCACGCTCCCCCTACACTCTGGCTCCCCCTACACTCTGGCTCCCACGCTCCCCCTACACTCTGGCTCCCACGCTCCCCCTACACTCTGGCTCCCACGCTCCCCCTACACTCTGGCTCCCACGCTCCCCCTACACTCTGGCTCCCACGCTCCCCCTACACTCTGGCTCCCACGCTCCCCCTACACTCTGGCTCCCACGCTCCCCCTACACTCTGGCTCCCACGCTCCCCCTACACTCTGGCTCCCACGCTCCCCCTACACTCTGGCTCCCACGCTCCCCCTACACTCTGGCTCCCACGCTCCCCCTACACTCTGGCTCCCACGCTCCCCCTACACTCTGGCTCCCACGCTCCCCCTACACTCTGGCTCCCACGCTCCCCCTACACTCTGGCTCCCACGCTCCCCCTACACTCTGGCTCCCACGCTCCCCCTACACTCTGGCTCCCACGCTCCCCCTACACTCTGGCTCCCACGCTCCCCCTACACTCTGGCTCCCCCTACACTCGGCTCCCACGCTCCCCCTACACTGGCTCCCACGCTCCCCCTACACTCTGGCTCCCACGCTCCCCCTACACTCTGGCTCCCACGCTCCCCCTACACTCTGGCTCCCACGCTCCCCCTACACTCTGGTAAAGTGTGTGTATATTACACTTGCGTTTTGGTGGTGTTCCTGGCACCTGAGGTCAGGTCACAGTGATGTAGTAACTGTGAGAGGCAAGAGCGCCCTGTTCTGAACCCGTGTTGTCCGGGGTTCTCAAGACATGTTGTGAAGCAATGCGATTTGTAATCTTACTTCTTAGCACTCTGTCAAGGATTTGTATGATGTGTGGTTCGTGCAATTGGTCTATAATTGTTGCATCTGCTTTACTACCTCCTTTGTTAGGTGGCGCATCTGCTTTACTACCTCTCTGTTGTTGTTAAGTATGTCAGGGATGACGCTAGTATCTAGGTGTTCCAAAGATGTTTAGGGCCTGTGATGGTAGTGTTTTGCATACTCTTGATCAATATCGAATTCCAGGAGTGCGGGCGTGATTAATACTGCTACTCTCCCTTCTCGTCTACTGTTGTCTATTATCTGTAGCTACACTTCTTACACGTCAGCCATGTTTCTCTCTTGTCTATTGCTTTACATTTATCCCAGATTACCTCTCGTATCTACCTCCTTGTACAGGGGCAGTAATATGTGTTATCCGTCGTCCAGTTGGTCCATGGTGAACGTTAGAGCACTTCTCACTGGCTGATCAACAACCGTTCATCCAGTCAGGTGTGTTGATCATGCAGTCAGGTGTGTTGATCATTCAGTCAGTGTGTTGATCATAGAGTCAGGTGTATTGATCATACAGTCAGGTGTATTGATCATAGTCAGGTGTGTTGGTCATACAGTCAGGTGTGTTGGTCATACAGTCAGGTGTGTTGGTCATACAGTCAGGTGTGTTGATCATACAGTCAGCATACAGTGACCAAGGATCCGTCTTGAGCCTCAACACGAGGAAAGTTCGCCGACAGATGGCGTGATAGATGTTCACACATCACAAAATATAGACTATAAATAGCGTGAGTAAGTTGAGGGTGACCTGGCCTAGTGTGTTGTGGAGGTGTTGTATTGTTGTGGTGGGCGGTGTGGCGGGCACCACTTGCAAGGTGAAGGTGGAAGCTGCCGTCTGGAGCAGTGCCACCACGCCGCCCACCACAAGTGAAGAGCAGAGGTGCCATTGGCACAATCAGAGAACATTGTATAAACATCAGAGGTCCGCGGTTGTTCAACGTCCTCCCAGCGAGCATAGGAAACATTCACAAGCCTGGCCTCGGGCCGGGCTTGGGGAGTACAACAACTCCCCAAACCCCATCAAGCAGGTATCAACCCTGCCAGACCACACGTGTGCTCTCCTGGCCAAGACGGTACGCCATCACGTCCCAGCGGGATATACTGTGGGACAGTCTTGGGAGGAGCAGGACACAGGGATGGGAGGTGGCAGAGTGTGGGCCGCCCAAGCCGCTGGTGACCCTCTTCGAAAACTTTCCCTTGGGGATCACCGCACAATAACAGGAAACACAGTCCAGTGTTTTTCACTATTCTCCTTGTGAACATTAAGGGAATTATCACCTGGCTCCTACTTATCTTCAAGAGGGGAAGGTGGGCGGTGGTGGTGTACCAGGCCTCCTGGTTGAGGGCCCACGGACCCTCCCCGGCCAGGCCTCCTGGTTGAGGGCCCACGGACCCTCCCCGGCCAGGCCTCCTGGTTGAGGGCCCACGGACCCTCCCCGGCCAGGCCTCCTGGTTGAGGGCCCACGGACCCTCCCCGGCCAGGCCTCCTGGTTGAGGGCCCACGGACCCTCCCCGGCCTGGCCTCCTGGTTGAGGGCCCACGGACCCTCCCCGGCCAGGCCTCCTGGTTGAGGGCCCACGGACCCTCCCCGGCCAGGCCTCCTGGTTGAGGGCCCACGGACCCTCCCCGGCCAGGCCTCCTGGTTGAGGGCCCACGGACCCTCCCCGGCCAGGCCTCCTGGTTGAGGGCCCACGGACCCTCCCCGGCCAGGCCTCCTGGTTGAGGGCCCACGGACCCTCCCCGGCCAGGCCTCCTGGTTGAGGGCCCACGGACCCTCCCCGGCCTGGCCTCCTGGTTGAGGGCCCACGGACCCTCCCCGGCCAGGCCTCCTGGTTGAGGGCCCACGGACCCTCCCCGGCCAGGCCTCCTGGTTGAGGGCCCACGGACCCTCCCCGGCCAGGCCTCCTGGTTGAGGGCCCACGGACCCTCCCCGGCCAGGCCTCCTGGTTGAGGGCCCACGGACCCTCCCCGGCCAGGCCTCCTCGTTGAGGGCCCACGGACCCTCCCCGGCCAGGCCTCCTGGTTGAGGGCCCACGGACCCTCCCCGGCCAGGCCTCCTGGTTGAGGGCCCACGGACCCTCCCCGGCCTCCTGGTTGAGGGCCCACGGACCCTCCCCGGCCTGGCCTCCTGGTTGAGGGCCCACGGACCCTCCCCGGCCTGGCCTCCTGGTTGAGGGCCCACGGACCCTCCCCGGCCTGGCCTCCTGGTTGAGGGCCCACGGACCCTCCCCGGCCAGGCCTCCTGGTTGAGGGCCCACGGGCCCTCCCCGGCCAGGCCTCCTGATTGAGGGCCCACGGACCCTCCCCGGCCTGGCCTCCTGGTTGAGGGCCCACGGACCCTCCCCGGCCAGGCCTCCTGGTTGAGGGCCCACGGACCCTCCCCGGCCTGGCCTCCTGGTTGAGGGCCCACGGACCCTCCCCGGCCTGGCCTCCTGGTTGAGGGCCCACGGACCCTCCCCGGCCTGGCCTCCTGGTTGAGGGCCCACGGACCCTCCCCGGCCTGGCCTCCTGGTTGAGGGCCCACGGACCCTCCCCGGCCTGGCCTCCTGGTTGAGGGCCCACGGACCCTCCCCGGCCAGGCCTCCTGGTTGAGGGCCCAGGTGAACCAGGGGGAAGTAGGCTGCTGCATGTGTGTGTGTAACCATGACTAAGTACATTGTGGCGCGGTGTACTCCCAATTGTTGCCTCTTGTTACACCTTCTGAAGTGACCAAAGATGCCCTGTTCCCTCACATGTTACCGCACCATCTTTGAGGAGCTGAGGGTCGTGGCAGCCCTCGGCTTGTCTTGGCGAGGCAGATACCTGCTTGATGGGGTTCTGGGAGTTCTACTCCCCAAGTCCGGCCCGAGGCCAGGCTTAACTTGTGAGAGTTTGGTTCACCAGGCTGTTGCTTGGAGCGCCCTGCAGGCCCACATACCCACCACAGCCTGTTTGGCCCGGCACTCCTTGAAGAAAACTATCTAGTTTTTTCTTGAAGATGTCCACGGTTGTTACGGCAATATTTCCTATACTCGATGGGAGGGTGTTGAACAACCGCGGACCTCTGATGTTTATACAGTGTTCTCTGATTGTGCCTATGGCACCTCTGCTCTTCACTGGTTCTATTCTGCATTTTCTTCCATGTCGTTCACTCCAGTATGTTGTTATTTTACTGTGTAGATTTGGGACCTGGCCCTCCAGTATTTTCCATGTGATTTGGTATTATTTGGTATCTCTCTCTCGTCTCCTTTCTAGTGAGTACATTTGGAGAGCTTTGAGACGATCCCAATAATTTAGGTGCTTTATCGCGTCTATGTATGCCGTATATGTTCTCTGTATTCCCTCTATTTCATCAATCTCTCCTGCTCTGAAGAGGGAAGTGAGTACTGAGCAGTACTCGAGACGGGACAACACAAGTGACTTGAAGAGTACAACCATTGTGATGGGATCCCTGGATCTGAAAGTTCTCGTAATCCATCTTATCATTTTTCTGGCTGACGCAATATTTGCTTGGTTATGCTCCCTAAACGTTAGATCGTCGGACATCATTATTCCCAAATCCTTGACATGCTGTTTTCCTACTATAGGCTGATTCGATTGTGTTTTGTACCCTGTATTATGTTTAAGGTTGGGAGGGATCACTGAGACCTGTGAGCTGCAGGCAACGTATGGCTGGTACTCCACACACACAGTATAGGGTCCCCGGGACATGATAATAATGGCTAACAGCGAGGGAAGGAACCCAAAGCCATCCAAAAAACCATTCGGATCATTCAGTGAAAAGCTGGGTGGGCCAGGGCACTGTGCTTGCTCCATTACCTTCTCTCCTCATGCCCGACACACTATAGTACCTTCACACCTTTGTAAAGGACACTATGGTTTACACGAGAGTAGACAGTGTAAACCACACGGTCAAGCTCCAAAATGATGTAAATCACTTCTTGTAAGAGCCACATGAAACATGTTGGTGAAGGGAAGTTCCACCTGGCCAGCCGTTAACACACGGAAAACATCAAAACGGAAAACCACACAAGTCAAACGAGACATTAAAAGAAAAAGCCACATAAAATGTGTGAGTAATCATGTCGGAAGATCTTACTTTTAAAGAACACAACAACATAGTTGTGATAAAAAACTGCAAGAAAAATGACAGGTTGCACCTTGAGCCTTGCAAAGAAGAGATGCCAGACCATTCATGGTCAATTTTAAGACATTTTAAGACATTAAATTTTAAGTGCTCTGTAGAGTGGCATATGATTACACGGTAACCCCATTCAGAGCTAGATAAGTTGCATCCCTGAAGAACGTAAAGAGACCTTTTATTGCCCGAATCCACTCAATAAACCATTTAAATTATGGGAAACGTTTAAATAACTAAAATCTGTAATCCCTAGATCGCTGACGGAACTGATACATAATTTATAGTTGGAAAATACTAGAGACTGGACTGGTTCCAGTTCTGCACACGGTAAAACTCATGAGCCCAAGAGGCACGGCAGGAAGTGCACAATAGCTTTGTTGAAATGTAGAGGTGCGATGGAACGGTGAGGGGACTGAGGGGAAGCACCACAAGGTAGCAGTGACATGGCTCTTTCCTCAAATTCTCAGCCTCAATATACAACATGGCGAGCCAGGCTTATAAACACCACACATCAGTCGTAAGAATTAACTCGAGATGAAAGTGGTCCATGAGCTCCTTCCCTGACGGGTAGGGGCGTCCCTCCCGGCCCCTGTGACGCCGGGAGGGACGCCGCTCTTGTCCTGACGTGAGACGTGTAGCGGCGTCCCTCCCTGTGACGTGTAGCGGCGTCCCTCCCTGTGACGTGTAGCGGCGTCCCTCCCTGTGATGTGTAGGGGCGTCCCTCCCTGTGACGTGTAGGGGCGTCCCTCCCTGTGACGTGTAGGGGCGTCCCTCCCTGTGACGTGTCAACACCCCTCCGTCCCCCTCTATCAACGATAACTTAACGCAAACCTCAGATATCAGAAGTGTATAAATAGCTGTTGACCTCTGACCTCTGGTGGCAAACACTTCCCCTGAGGGAGATCTACTTTAATGCTGCAGGTAAAGGTCAGCCAGGCTGCGTCCAGGTGTTAGTACCTTCATTACTCTCCCGCCCGGAGGACCCCACACACCTGGCGCCCCGGGAGGACCCCACACACCTGGCGGCCCAGGAGGACCCCACACACCTGGCGGCCCAGGAGGACCCCACACACCTGGCGGCCCAGGAGGACCCCACACACCTGGCGGCCCAGGAGGACCCCACACACCTGGCGGCCCGGGAGGACCCCACACTCCTGGCGCCCCAGGAGGACCCCACACACCTGGCGCCCCGGGAGGACCCCACACACCTGGCGGCCCGGGAGGACCCCACACACCTGGCGCCCCGGGAGGACCCCACACACCTGGCGCCCCGGGAGGACCCCACACACCTGGCGCCCCGGGAGGACCCCACACACCTGGCGCCCCGGGAGGACCCCACACACCTGGCGCCCCGGGAGGACCCCACACACCTGGCGCCCCGGGAGGACCCCACACACCTGGCGCCCCGGGAGGACCCCACACACCTGGCGCCCCAGGAGGACCCCACACACCTGGCGCCCCAGGAGGACCCCACACACCTGGCGCCCCGGGAGGACCCCACACACCTGGCGCCCCGGAAGGACCCCACACACCTGGCGGCCCAAGAGGACCCCACACACCTGGCGCCCCAGGAGGACCCCACACACCTGGCGGCCCGGGAGGACCCCACACTCCTGGCGCCCCAGGAGGACCCCACACACCTGGCGCCCCGGGAGGACCCCACACACCTGGCGGCCCGGGAGGACCCCACACACCTGGCGCCCCGGGAGGACCCCACACACCTGGCGCCCCGGGAGGACCCCACACACCTGGCGCCCCGGGAGGACCCCACACACCTGGCGCCCCGGGAGGACCCCACACACCTGGCGCCCCGGGAGGACCCCACACACCTGGCGCCCCGGGAGGACCCCACACACCTGGCGCCCCGGGAGGACCCCACACACCTGGCGCCCCAGGAGGACCCCACACACCTGGCGCCCCAGGAGGACCCCACACACCTGGCGCCCCGGGAGGACCCCACACACCTGGCGCCCCGGAAGGACCCCACACACCTGGCGGCCCAAGAGGACCCCACACACCTGGCGCCCCAGGAGGACCCCACACACCTGGCGCCCCGGGAGGACCCCACACACCTGGCACCCCGGGAGGACCCCACACACCTGGCGCCCCAGGAGGACCCCACACACCTGGCGCCCCGGGAGGACCCCACACACCTGGCGCCCCGGGAGGACCCCACACACCTGGCGCCCCGGGAGGACCCCACACACCTGGCGCCCCAGGAGGACCCCACACACCTGGCGCCCCGGGAGGACCCCACACACCTGGCGCCCCGGGAGGACCCCACACACCTGGCGGCCCAAGAGGACCCCACACACCTGGCGCCCCGGGAGGACCCCACACACCTGGCGCCCCGGGAGGACCCCACACACCTGGCGCCCCGGGAGGACCCCACACACCTGGCGCCCCGGGAGGACCCCACACACCTGGCGCCCCGGGAGGACCCCACACACCTGGCGCCCCGGGAGGACCCCACACACCTGGCGCCCCGGGAGGACCCCACACACCTGGCGCCCCGGGAGGACCCCACACACCTGGCGCTCTGGGAGGACCCCACACACCTGCCGGCCCGGGAGGACCCCACACACCTGGCGCCCCGGGAGGACCCCACACACCTGGCGCCCCGGGAGGACCCCACACACCTGGCGGCCCGGGAGGACCCCACACACCTGGCGGCCCGGGAGGACCCCACACACCTGGCGCCCCGGGAGGACCCCACACACCTGGCGGCCCAGGAGGACCCCACACACCTGGCGCCCCGGGAGGACCCCACACACCTGGCGCCCCGGGAGGACCCCACACACCTGGCGCCCCAGGAGGACCCCACACACCTGGCGCCCCGGGAGGACCCCACACACCTGGCGCCCCGGGAGGACCCCACACACCTGGCGCCCCGGGAGGACCCCACACACCTGGCGGCCCGGGAGGACCCCACACACCTGGCGCCCCGGGAGGACCCCACACACCTGGCGGCCCAGGAGGACCCCACACACCTGGCGCCCCGGGAGGAACCCACACACCTGGCGCCCCGGGAGGACCCCACACACCTGGCGCCCCGGGAGGACCCCACACACCTGGCGCCCCGGGAGGACCCCACACACCTGGCGCCCCGGGAGGACCCCACACACCTGGCGGCCCAGGAGGACCCCACACCTGGCGCCCCGGGAGGACCCCACACACCTGGCGCCCCGGGAGGACCCCACACACCTGGCGGCCCGGGAGGACCCCACACACCTGGCGGCCCAGGAGGACCCCACACACCTGGCGCCCCAGGAGGACCCCACACTCCTGGCGCCCCAGGAGGACCCCACACACCTGGCGGCCCAGGAGGACCCCACACACCTGGCGGCCCAGGAGGACCCCACACACCTGGCGGCAGAGGACCCCACACACCTGGCGCCCCAGGAGGACCCCACACACCTGGCGGCCCAGGAGGACCCCACACACCTGGCGGCCCAGGAGGACCCCACACACCAAAAAATTACAGACCGATAGCACTAACATCATGAATATCTTTGAGAGAGTGCTAAGAAGTTAATTACAAAATACATGGAATGACAGCATCGCCATAACCCCGGACAACATGGTTTCAGACAACCCGTTCTCGCACTTGCTTATAGTCAATATCTTGCTTATGAATAAGTGCATATGTGACATACTAATTTATTGTGAATATTTGAGTTTACCTTAAAATGCTGAATAGAAAACTACAAACTAACCTTCTTAGTATGTTAAGATATTACAATTAGTACTGAACCTATACCTATATTAATATAAGTTTTATAAAAATAATAGTGAGGGGGGGGGGAACAGATTTGGAGAAGGGGACGAGACCCAGATACCGCCGTGTCCCGGCAGTATACCACTAGTATACCTAGTAGTATACCTAGTAGTATACCTAATAGTATACCTAGTAGTATACCACTAGTATAGTAGTAGTATATAATAAAATGCAATACAGAAGATCAGTGAATGTCACACAATAATACCTGATATTCCTCAAGTGCTAATGTGCCTCCAGTCAAATATTTAACACTGGCCAAATATAAACAATTCAGAAGAGAAGTCATCTCAAACATCCATATTACACCTTAAATACAATAGGATTAAAAAAGGGTTGAGTGCGGTAGAGTGGAGGGTGCGATAAAAGTGAAGGCCGGATACGAATATCTTAAACTTACAAAGGAAAAGAAACATGAAGTTGATAAAGAGAAAGGTGATCAACCTGAGAATGCGAGGGTCCAAAATAATTATCAAACGGATAGCTGGGTGGAATAATGGGCGAGGCAATGACAGCGTGAGTCAGCAACGTTAACATTCCTGTCAAAGCTGCTGGTTGGCGTCGGCTCTCTCGCTCGCTTGCTGCTTGCCTGTATTAAGGTGGGAGACTGGCTGTAAGCTGGTTGTATGAGGCTGAAGGTTGGCTGTAGTTGGCTGGTTGTATGAGGCTGAAGACTGGCTGTAGTTGGCTGGTTGTATGAGGCTGAAGACTGCCTGTAGTTGGCTGGTTGTATGAGGCTGAAGGCTGGCTGTAGTTGGCTGGTTGTATGAGGCTGAAGGCTGGCTGTAGTTGGCTGGTTGTATGAGGCTGAAGGCTGGTTGTATGAGGCTGAAAACTGGCTGGCTGGCTGTAGTAGGCTGGAAGCCTGGTTGAATGAGGCTGGCTGGCTGACTGGAAGTCTGGCTGTAGGAGATTTGCTAACTGCTTGTAGAAGCTGTCGATTCTTATGCAACTTGGTTAAATTTGGACGGGAATTTGAGTGACTTACCAGGGAAGCTTTATATCTGACGAAGAGACTGGCAGGTTACTTCGAACAATGTCTTGGGAGCTGTTTGACTGGTGAGTGGCACGCTGTAGCATGCCTAAATTGTTGCTTACTGGCACAGTTATTTGGTAAAGAATATTTGGTGTACTATTAGGAAGACTGGAGTCGTGGTAAAGTAGCGACTTGGTTGACTGGGCGTAGTGCTTGCTTATGTAGTCTGAAGGTTGGCTGATGAGAGGAAAACTTCTCTGAAGTATGTGGAATGGTGACTGGAATGCCTGATGGTACAGTTTGGGAGGGTTGTCAGGCTTGGAGTGTCATTTGTCAGGCTTTGTAGGTAAGTTTGGAGAGTTTTGAAGAGGTGATTGGTAGGTTGGAGGGGTGGGTGGGTGGCAGGCGTGGTGATGCAGCCAACCAATCCACACACCTGCAACTTCCGCCAGGGTGAACCACCTGCTGGGGATGTAGGGAGAGGGAGGGGGGGGGAGGCAGTATTTCAGGGAGGGGGGGGGGGTTGTGGTGAGATTAAGCTAGAGGCCAGATAGACAAGACAGAGTGTAAGGCAAGAGCATAACAAAAACAACGCTTGGGAATACCAGTACAACTAAAATATGAGTTATTTACATAATTACTGCCTGGGGGTTGGGGGGGGGGGTAGTCAAGCGTAAACCATCCACATTTGTGACAACAGTAAAATCTATCTCAAAATTATTGAATATTAGTTTTTCCAGCGGGTTAGTGCCATGTTTACCCTAGAGCAAGACTTAGTTGGTGTCGGGAGGTGAAGGTGTGGCCACTGGTAGCCGCCTGCTGGTGTGGTGAAGATGTGTAGTTCCGCCCCCGCCCCCGCTGCTACACCACCGTCCTCTCGTGTCCCCACCTGTAACCTTCTGGTCTGGCCACCATATTTAATATTCCTCAAGTGACGTGTTGCTTCTTTATTGCTGGAATCAAGTTTAGCGCGAGTGACTTTGATGCGTTTCCTTGGCTGGGGAGGGGAGGTCCCCGCTGCCAGACCTCGCGCTGGGGAGGGGAGGTCCCCGCTGCCGGACCTCGCGCTGGGGAGGGGAGGTCCCCGCTGCCGGACCTCGCGCTGGGGAGGGGAGGTCCCCGCTGCCGGACCTCGCGCTGGGGAGGGGAGGTCCCCGCTGCCAGACCTCGCGCTGGGGAGGGGAGGTCCCCGCTGCCGGACCTCGCGCTGGGGAGGGGAGGTCCCCGCTGCCAGACCTCGCGCTGGGGAGGTGAGGTCCCCGCTGCCGGACCTCGCGCTGGGGAGGTGAGGTCCCACCTGCCGGACCTCGCGCTGGGGAGGGTCACAACGCTGCTGAAGTTACCGGCGTCACTCCTCAGTACTGTCTTAGTTACTTGATGCTGTGTTACTCTTGGTGTGCACTCCACGGCGCAGCGAGTGCGCGCACAAAACAAACGAAGACCACGGTGCACTTTGGCTGGGAGGGGGGGGGGTGTTAGTCACGACTTGATGTGATTGTGCTCATTACTGGGGGGGGGGGGTTATTCCCCCATCATCACCTCTCTCCCACCCCCCCAGCCCGCCCAGGGGAGGGGGTGTGGAGGGCAGTCGACCTGACCACCCATACCGGGTCTGTGAACTCTGTCAGTTCTCCCCACCTTGCTCACCCCAACCTTCCCACACTGCTGGCTCCCCCGGCCTCCTGACACCCCTCCCCACCACCTGTGTGTGCCGTATATGTTCTCTGTACTCCCTCTAGTTCTGCACTCTCTCCTTCAGAGCAGGAGAGATTGCTGAAATAGAGGGAATACAGAGAACATATACGGCACGCATAGACGCGATAAAGCACCTAAGTTATTGGGATCATCTCAAAGCTCTCCAAATGTACTCACTAGAAAGGAGACGAGAGAGATACCAAATAATATACACATGGAAAATACTGGAGGGTCAGGTCCCTAATCTACACAGTAAAATAACAACGTACTGGAGTGAACGATATGGAAGAAAATGCAGAATAGAACCAGTGAAGAGCAGAGGTGCCATAGGCACAATCAGAGAACACTGTATAAACATCAGAGGTCCGCGGTTGTTCAACGTCCTCCCAGCGACTATAAGAAATATTGCCGGAACAACCGTGGACATCTTCAAGAGGAAACTAGATTTATTCCTCCAAGGAGTGCCGGACCAACCGGGCTGTGGTGGGTATGTGGGCCTGCAGGCCGCTCCAAGCAACAGCCTGGTGGAGCAAACTCTCACAAGTCAAGCCTGGCCTCGGGCCGGGCTTGGGGAGTAGAACTCCCAGAACCCCATCAACCAGGTACCTGTCTCAGCATCTCAATCAGATGTAAATCAAGTCTTTCTATGGGCTACAGAAAATAATATGGTGTTTAACGAAGATAAGTTCCAGCTCATGCGTTACGGAAAAGTGAAAATATGAAAACGGAAACCACGTACAAAACTCAGGCAAATCATAACATGGGACGAAAAGGCAATGTAAAGGACCTGGGTGTACTTATGTCGGAAGACCTTACCTTTAAAGAACACAATAAAGTAGCCGTCACAACTGCAAGAAAAATGACAGATTGGATAACAGGAACCTTTCACACTAGAGATGCTATACCAATGATGATACTTTTCAAGTCGAATCCACTCAGTAAAACATGTAAACTATTGGGACCGACTAAAGAGCCTAAATCATTATTCTCTTGAGCGCAGGCGGGAGAGATACATGATAATTTACAAGTGGAAAATATTAGAGGTGCTGGTCCCATACCTGCACACAGAAATAACACCACATGAGACAAGGAGGCATGGCAGGATGTGCAGAATACCCCAGCCTCCGACCCACCCCCCTCCAATCACAGGCTCCCTTAATCCAAGTCTCCGACCCCCCAATCCCAGCCTCCGACCCCCCCAATCCCAGCCTCTGACCCCCCTCCCAATCCCAGCCTACGACCCCCCCCAATCCCAGCCCCCCCCCCGCTCACCTTTGCTTGTGAAAGTTTAGCCAGACGGTGACGGTAGCCAGACGGGCCCATCAAAGCCGCTACTAGCCGACAAGACCAAGGCAGCCATTGAACTCATAAACAACTTTGAGAAGCAATGGAAAATTAGCACCAACAAACAAAAGTTCCAAATAATACACATTGCGAAAAGAAACCCTGACCCCATCATCCTTGATAACCAGCCCATCCAATATGCGGAGGTAGGCAGAATACTGGGACTTATGATAAATAGAACAGGGATACAAATTCATGTAAGGGACCGACTAAACAAAGCCAAAGCAGCATTAGGAAAACTGAGAAGATTCCGAAGCCTCAGTACAAACATACAGATCCACCTATATAAGGCTCCAGTCCGGCCGCATCTAGAATATCCCCCAGTACCACTACACACCATAAAGAAAACTAACATGCAGAAACTGCAAGCAGTACAAAATAAGGCGCTAAGGAGAGCAGCAAAACACCGTCCACCATATGATCAGACAATCCAGGAGCTCCACGAACTCCTGAACATACAGCCACTAAACATCAGACTGCAGCACCAAGCCATCAGGGTATGGAACACCATCGAAATGTTAGAGGACCCAATGTTTGAAAGATTACTCCAAGATGAGACGCCCCGCTCCCACAGCTGGTGGCCCAGGAGCCTCGATTCTCTGGACGAAAACCCCGCCCCACAGTATATAATCCCAAGATGAGTTATATATGTATATATATGAACAGTTCATATATGTGTATGTATGAACAACTCGATAAATAATATGTATGACAACTCGATAAATAATAATAATAAAATAAAGAGCATTAAACAGAATACCGTGTGTGGAAGCATCGGAGTGTCTATATATGAATGCTTCACAGTATTCATCTATGGACATCCATATATGGTGAAACACATGTGAAGAACCTCTCACACACTCACAGCTCCCTGACAAGAGGGAGCCAGCTTAGCTTAGCTGCCAACACCCACACATGGTGTCAGCAAGGCGGACAGCCCGCCTGCTTTCATACCGCTCACTGTATTTCCCACTTCTATACTTCCCTTCACCTATGCCTCTCCTTCCTCTTTACTCCAAAAAAAAAAAAAAAAAAAAAAAAAAAAAAAAAAAAAAAAAAAAAAAAAAAAAAAAAAAAAAAAAAAAAAAAAAAAACGGTGACGGTGAGACGAGAAGGTTGTTATTGATCTATACATGACCCTGGCGCGCTGACTCTCCCCCCCCCCTCCCGGTGTTGTTGTGTTGTGTTGCTGCAACACTCTTGGTCCCCGGTGGTGGTGTTGTGTTGCTGCAACACTCTTGGTCCCCGGTGGTGGTGTTGTGTTGCTGCAACACTCTTGGTCCCCGGTGGTGGTGTTGTGTTGCTGCAACACTCTTGGTCCCCGGTGGTGGTGTTGTGTTGCTGCAACACTCTTGGTCCCCGGTGGTGGTGTTGTGTTGCTGCAACACTCTTGGTCCCCGGTGGTGGTGTTGTGTTGCTGCAACACTCTTGGTCCCCGGTGGTGGTGTTGTGTTGCTGCAACACTCTTGGTCCCCGGTGGTGGTGTTGTGTTGCTGCAACACTCTTGGTCCCCGGTGGTGGTGTTGTGTTGCTGCAACACTCTTGGTCCCCGGTGGTGGTGTTGTGTTGCTGCAACACTCTTGGTCCCCGGTGGTGGTGTTGTGTTGCTGCAACACTCTTGGTCCCCGGTGGTGGTGTTGTGTTGCTGCAACACTCTTGGTCCCCGGTGGTGGTGTTGTGTTGCTGCAACACTCTTGGTCCCCGGTGGTGGTGTTGTGTTGCTGCAACACTCTTGGTCCCCGGTGGTGGTGTTGTGTTGCTGCAACACTCTTGGTCCCCGGTGGTGGTGTTGTGTTGCTGCAACACTCTTGGTCCCCGGTGGTGGTGTTGTGTTGCTGCAACACTCTTGGTCCCCGGTGGTGGTGTTGTGTTGCTGCAACACTCTTGGTCCCCGGTGGTGGTGTTGTGTTGCTGCAACACTCTTGGTCCCCGGTGGTGGTGTTGTGTTGCTGCAACACTCTTGGTCCCCGGTGGTGGTGTTGTGTTGCTGCAACACTCTTGGTCCCCGGTGGTGGTGTTGTGTTGTGTTGTTGCTGCAACACTCCTGGTCCCGGTGGTGGTGTTGTGTTGCTGCAACACTCTTGGTCCCGGTGGTGTTGTGTTGTGTTGCTGCAACACTCCTGGTCCCCGGTGGTGTTGTGTTGTGTTGCTGCAACACTCCTGGTCCCGGTGGTGGTGTTGTGTTGCTGCAACACTCTTGGTCCCCGGTGGTGGTGTTGTGTTGCTGCAACACTCTTGGTCCCCGGTGGTGGTGTTGTGTTGCTGCAACACTCTTGGTCCCCGGTGGTGTTGTTGTGTTGCTGCAACACTCCTGGTCCCCGGTGGTGGTGTTGTGTTGCTGCAACACTCCTGGTCCCCGGTGGTGGTGTTGTGTTGCTGCAACACTCCTGGTCCCGGTGGTGGTGTTGTGTTGCTGCAACACTCTTGGTCCCCGGTGGTGGTGTTGTGTTGCTGCAACACTCTTGGTCCCCGGTGGTGGTGTTGTGTTGCTGCAACACTCTTGGTCCCCGGTGGTGGTGTTGTGTTGCTGCAACACTCTTGGTCCCCGGTGGTGGTGTTGTGTTGCTGCAACACTCCTGGTCCCGGTGGTGTTGTGTTGTGTTGCTGCAACACTCCTGGTCCCCGGTGGTGGTGTTGTGTTGCTGCAACACTCCTGGTCCCCGGTGGTGGTGTTGTGTTGCTGCAACACTCTTGGTCCCCGGTGGTGGTGTTGTGTTGCTGCAACACTCCTGGTCCCGGTGGTGTTGTGTTGTGTTGCTGCAACACTCCTGGTCCCCGGTGGTGGTGTTGTGTTGCTGCAACACTCCTGGTCCCCGGTGGTGGTGTTGTGTTGCTGCAACACTCTTGGTCCCCGGTGGTGGTGTTGTGTTGCTGCAACACTCCTGGTCCCCGGTGGTGGTGTTGTGTTGCTGCAACACTCCTGGTCCCCGGTGGTGGTGTTGTGTTGCTGCAACACTCCTGGTCCCCGGTGGTGGTGTTGTGTTGCTGCAACACTCCTGGTCCCCGGTGGTGGTGTTGTGTTGCTGCAACACTCCTGGTCCCCGGTGGTGGTGTTGTGTTGCTGCAACACTCTTGGTCCCCGGTGGTGGTGTTGTGTTGCTGCAACACTCTTGGTCCCCGGTGGTGGTGTTGTGTTGCTGCAACACTCCTGGTCCCCGGTGGTGGTGTTGTGTTGCTGCAACACTCCTGGTCCCCGGTGGTGGTGTTGCGTTGCTGCAACACTCCTGGTCCCCGGTGGTGGTGTTGTGTTGCTGCAACACTCCTGGTCCCCGGTGGTGGTGTTGTGTTGCTGCAACACTCTTGGTCCCCGGTGGTGGTGTTGTGTTGCTGCAACACTCCTGGTCCCCGGTGGTGGTGTTGTGTTGCTGCAACACTCTTGGTCCCCGGTGGTGTTGTGTTGCTGCAACACTCCTGGTCCCCGGTGGTGGTGTTGTGTTGCTGCAACACTCTTGGTCCCCGGTGGTGGTGTTGTGTTGCTGCAACACTCTTGGTCCCCGGTGGTGGTGTTGTGTTGCTGCAACACTCCTGGTCCCCGGTGGTGGTGTTGTGTTGCTGCAACACTCCTGGTCCCCGGTGGTGGTGTTGTGTTGTGTTGCTGCAACACTCCTGGTCCCGGTGGTGTTGTGTTGTGTTGCTGCAACACTCCTGGTCCCCGGTGGTGGTGTTGTGTTGCTGCAACACTCTTGGTCCCCGGTGGTGGTGTTGTGTTGCTGCAACACTCCTGGTCCCCGGTGGTGGTGTTGTGTTGCTGCAACACTCCTGGTCCCGGTGGTGTTGTGTTGTGTTGCTGCAACACTCCTGGTCCCGGTGGTGTTGTGTTGCTGCAACACTCCTGGTCCCCGGTGGTGGTGTTGTGTTGCTGCAACACTCCTGGTCCCCGGTGGTGGTGTTGTGTTGCTGCAACACTCTTGGTCCCCGGTGGTGGTGTTGTGTTGTGTTGCTGCAACACTCCTGGTCCCCGGTGGTGGTGTTGTGTTGCTGCAACACTCCTGGTCCCCGGTGGTGGTGTTGTGTTGCTGCAACACTCCTGGTCCCCGGTGGTGGTGTTGTGTTGCTGCAACACTCCTGGTCCCCGGTGGTGGTGTTGTGTTGCTGCAACACTCCTGGTCCCCGGTGGTGTTGTTGTGTTGCTGCAACACTCCTGGTCCCCGGTGGTGGTGTTGTGTTGCTGCAACACTCCTGGTCCCCGGTGGTGGTTGTGTGTTGCTGCAACACTCCTGGTCCCCGGTGGTGGTGTTGTGTTGCTGCAACACTCCTGGTCCCCGGTGGTGGTGTTGTGTTGCTGCAACACTCCTGGTCCCCGGTGGTGGTGTTGTGTTGTTGCTTGCAACACTCCTTGGTCCCCGGTGGTGGTGTTGTGTTGCTGCAACACTCCTGGTCCCCGGTGGTGGTGTTGTGTTGCTGCAACACTCCTGGTCCCCGGTGGTGGTGTTGTGTTGCTGCAACACTCCTGGTCCCCGGTGGTGGTGTTGTTGTGTTGCTGCAACACTCCTGGTCCCCGGTGGTGGTGTTGTGTTGCTGCAACACTCCTGGTCCCCGGTGGTGGTGTTGTGTTGCTGCAACACTCCTGGTCCCCGGTGGTGGTGTTGTGTTGCTGCAACACTCCTGGTCCCCGGGTGGTGTTGTGTTGCTGCAACACTCCTGGTCCCCGGTGGTGTTGTGTTGCTGCAACACTCCTGGTCCCCGGTGGTGGTGTTGTGTTGCTGCAACACTCCTGGTCCCCGGTGGTGTTGTGTTGTGTTGCTGCAACACTCCTGGTCCCCGGTGGTGTTGTGTTGTGTTGCTGCAACACTCCTGGTCCCCGGTGGTGGTGTTGTGTTGCTGCAACACTCTTGGTCCCCGGTGGTGTTGTGTTGCTGCAACACTCCTGGTCCCCGGTGGTGGTGTTGTGTTGCTGCAACACTCTTGGTCCCCGGTGGTGGTGTTGTGTTGCTGCAACACTCCTGGTCCCCGGTGTTGTGTTGTGTTGCTGCAACACACTACACTTACACTCGACAACTGCTAACAATGTGTGAGTGGAGCACAAGTGTTAGGAAGACACTTAGTGGGTGTGTGATCCCGGGACACAGTGACCAAGAACACAAGTGGCAACACACCATGTGTGCGCTAGGTTACTTTTTTTTGGGGGGAGGGGGAGTAAAGAGGAAGGAGAGGCATAGGTGAAGGGAAGTATAGAAGTGGGAAATACAGTGAGAGTTATGAAAGCAGGCGGGCTGTCCGCCTTGCTGACACCATGTGTGGGTGTTGGCAGCTAAGCTAAGCTGGCTCCCTCTTGTCAGGGAGCTGTGAGTGTGTGAGAGGTTCTTCACATGTGTTTCACCATATATGGATGTCCATAGATGAATACTGTGTAGCATTCATATATACACACTCCGATGCTTCCACACATGTTATTCTGTTTAAGGCTCTTTATTTTATTATTATTATTTATTGAGTTGTTCATACATACACCTATACATATATACCCGTATACATATGCTTACACACAACTATACACATACACATATACATACACAATTTTTCTAATTATTGGGGAAGGATTTCTGGTTAGTATTTCCTCTGGGAATTATGTACTGTGGGGCGGGGTTTGTATCTAGTAAATCGCGACTTTTGCGCCACCAGCTGTGGGAGCTGGGCGTCTCATCTTGGGCCACCAGCTGTGGGAGCTGGGCGTCTCATCTTGGGCCACCAGCTGTGGGAGCTGGGCGTCTCATCTTGGGCCACCAGCTGTGGGAGCGGGGCGTCTCATCTTGGGCCACCAGCTGTGGGAGTGGGGCGTCTCATCTTGGGCCACCAGCTGTGGGAGCTGGGCGTCTCATCTTGGGCCACCAGCTGTGGGAGTGGGGCGTCTCATCTTGGGCCACCAGCTGTGGGAGCTGGGCGTCTCATCTTGGGCCACCAGCTGTGGGAGCTGGGCGTCTCATCTTGGGCCACCAGCTGTGGGAGCTGGGCGTCTCATCTTGGGCCACCAGCTGTGGGAGCTGGGCGTCTCATCTTGGGCCAACAGGTGTGGGAGTGGGGCGTCTCATCTTGGGCCACCAGCTGTGGGAGCGGGGCGTCTCATCTTGGGCCACCAGCTGTGGGAGCTGGGCGTCTCATCTTGGGCCACCAGCTGTGGGAGCTGGGCGTCTCATCTTGGGCCAACAGGTGTGGGAGTGGGGCGTCTCATCTTGGGCCACCAGCTGTGGGAGCGGGGCGTCTCATCTTGGGCCACCAGCTGTGGGAGCTGGGCGTCTCATCTTGGGCCACCGGCTGTGGGAGTGGGGCGTCTCATCTTGGGCCACCAGCTGTGGGAGCTGGGCGTCTCATCTTGGGCCACCAGCTGTGGGAGTGTGGCGTCTCATCTTGGGCCACCAGCTGTGGGACTGGGGCGTCTCATCTTGGGCCACCAGCTGTGGGAGCGGGGCGTCTCATCTTGGGCCACCAGCTGTGGGAGCGGGGCGTCTCATCTTGGGCCACCAGCTGTGGGAGCGAGACGTCTCATCTTGGGCCACCAGCTGTGGGAGTGGGGCGTCTTATCTTGGAGTAATCTTTCTAACATTGGGTCCTCTAACATTAGGATGGTGTTCCACACCCTGATGGCTTGGTGCTGCAGTCTGATGTTTAGTGGTTGTGTGTTCAGGAGTTCGTGGAGCTCCTGGATTGTCTGATCATATGGTGGACGGTGTTTTGCTGCTCTCCTTAGCGCCTTATTTTGTACTGCTTGCAGTTTCTGCATGTTAGTTTTCTTTATGGTGTGTAGTGGTACTGGGGGATTCTCTAGATGCGGCCCAACTAGAGCCTTATATAGGTGGATCTGTATGTTTGTACTGAGGCTTTGGAATCAACTCAGCTTAACTAAAGTGCTTTGGCATTGTTTAGTCTGTCCCTTACGTAAATTTTTATACCTGTTCTATTGATCATAAGTCCCAGTATTATTCTGCCTCCATATATTGAATCGGACGGTTGTCAAGGATAACGGGGT
This sequence comes from Procambarus clarkii, assembly GCF_040958095.1. NCBI lineage: Eukaryota > Metazoa > Arthropoda > Malacostraca > Decapoda > Cambaridae > Procambarus > Procambarus clarkii. The sequence continues at coordinate 33,209,650 of NC_091196.1, read as the reverse complement.
CCGGGTTTCTTTTTGTAATGTGTATTATCTGAAACTTTTGTTTATTTGTGCTCTTTTTCCATTGCTTCTCAAAGTTGTTTATGAGTTCAATTGCTGCCTTGGTCTTGTCGGCTAGTAGCGGCTCTGATGGTCCCGGTTGGCATATTATTTGGGTGACATCGTCAGCGTATGTGATGTATTCTCCATGTTGGGGTTGGGGTAGGTCAGCTGTATATATGTTGAACAGTGTGGGGGAGAGGCAGCTTCCTCTTCCACTCTAGTCAACCTATATATACACACAACTCATGCCCCTTGATGGTCATGTCTCGTGGGTGTTCAGGTTCCTCCTCCTCCTCCGTATTCCCGTGGTGGGCTCACAAGTGGTGAGATGTGATGAGTCAGTGTGGTGTGCGTGTGGTGCCCCAGGAGACGTGACAGGTCGCTGGGGTCAAGCCGGCAAGACCGGGAGGGAGCGAGGAGGGCGGAGAGTGCGCCGCCCCACCGCTCTACCGTGCGCTCCTCGGATCACTCTATGGCGCCGCGTTGATGTCTCCAGCTGCGTCTTGTGCCATACTTCCTGTCCCTTGTCCCTCCCTCTCCCTCCCTCTCCCTCCCTCCCTCCCCCTCCCTCCCTCCCTCCCTCCCTCCCTCCCTCCCTCCCCCTCTCTCCCTCCCCCTCTCTCCCTCCCCCGGGGGGATGAGGGAGGAGGTCGTGGCCACTCTTGTCTCCTCATGGTGGTCGTGACGTCGTGTAGTACATGCGGGTCGCTCTTCTTAACGACTTAGCGATTATGTCCTAGGCTGCAGAGCAAGGTGTTGACGTGACGTTTGTGGTCACCGTGTTGGCGTCCTCACTGCGTGCTGGTGTGGGGCTGGACGCCCGGAGGAGCACGGGTCACTTGTTGCTGGGGGGGGGGGGGGGGGTACAGCAGTGATGACTAGCTGCTCCTGGGGGGGGGGGGGGGTTATAGCAGTGATTACTGGCCTTAGAGTATCCGTCAAAATGCGACGCTCCACTTACACAATCACAATCAGAGAACACTGTACAAACATCAGAGGTCCGCGGTTGTTCAACACCCTCCCAGCGACTATAAGAAATATTGCCGGAACAACCGTGGACATCTTCTTGTCCTTGGTTGGTCCTGCATAAAAAGGAGTGGAGGACCAACCGGGCTGTGGTGGATACGGGGCCTGCGGGCCGCTCCAAGCAACAGCCTGGTGGACCAAACTGCCAGAACCCCATCAAGCTGGTATCAAGCAGTCGTCTACTAGGAGGACGGGTTGGCTTTCTGCAGGACCCTTCCCGGTTTTGTGTAGAGTTGGCAGCGAGGGAGGGAGGGAGGGAGTGGGTCTGGTGGAGAGTTGGGGAAGTGGGGGGGGGGGAAGTAAGGCGGTATATGCAAGTATGGTTGTGTGTGTAGGGGGTGGGGGGTATGAGGAGGGTGGATTAGAATGGATGGGTGGATTAGGATGGTGGAAATGATAGGATGGATTACAAGAACTTTCAAATCCAGGGCTCCCATCACAATGGTTGTACTCTTCAAGTCACTTGTGTTGTCGCGTCTTGAGTACTGCTCAGTACTCACTTCCCCCTTCAGAGCAGGAGAGGTTGCTGAAATAGAGGGAATACAGAGAACATATACGGCACGCATAGACACAATAAAGCACCTAAATTATTGGGATCGTCTCAAAGCCCTCCAAATGTACTCACTAGAAAGAAGACGAGAGAGATATCAAATAATATACACCTGGAAGATACTGGAGGGCCAAGTACCAAATCTACACAGTAAAATAACAACGTACTGGAGTGAACGATATGGAAGAAAATGTAGAATAGAACCAGTGAAGAGCAGAGGTGCCATAGGCACAATCAGAGAACACTGTATAAACATCAGAGGTCCGCGGTTGTTCAACGTCCTCCCAGCGAGCATAAGAAATATTGCCGGAACAACCGTGGACATTTTCAAGAGGAAACTAGATTTATTCCTCCAAGGAGTGCCGGACCAACCGGGCTGTGGTGGGTATGTGGGCCTGCGGGCCGCTCCAAGCAACAGCCTGGTGGACCAAACTCTCACAAGTCGAGCCTGGCCTCGGGCCGGGCTTGGGGAGTAGAAGAACTCCCAGAACCCCATCAACCAGGTATCAACCAGGGTACATATGTCTGACAGTAGCAGTCGGGTATAGTGGGAAATGCAGTGAGAGGTATGAAAGCAGGCGGGCTGTCCGCCTTGCTGACACCATGTGTGGGTGTTGGCAGCTAAGCTAAGCTGGCTCCCTTTTGTAAGGGAGCTGTGAGTGTGTGAGAGGTTCTTCCCATGTTTCACCAAGCTGCCAACACCCACACATGGTGTCAGCAAGGCGGACAGCCCGCCTGCTTTCATACCTCTCACTGTATTTCCCACTTCTAAACTTTCCTTCAGCTATGTCTGTCTCTCCTTCCTCTTTACTTAAAAAAAAAACAAAAAAAAAACAGCTGGTTGGGGGGGGGGGCGGTAAGAAGAGGGTTTATGGGATCCTGTAGGAGGGGAGGGGGGGGGGGACCATCAGTGCTTTCTCAGGCCATTACCCCCCCCCCCCCCCCCGCTTCTAGCTTCTAATAACTTAACTGAGCCTAGGAGCTACTTGGGTCTATAAAAGAATTCGTAAAGTTTGAAGCATTGTGTGGCGATGGTGGAGGGAGCGGTTGTGCACGCCTCCTGGCACTTGCCCGTACGCCGTCTGCAGCCTCGGTTAGTCTCTTGTTTCCTTATTACACACAATATAAGGTTTGGATGGTGCAGGCGCGTGCACGCACGCACTATACTCATGACAACTATTGGAATCATAGAAATAGTAGGTACTGTTTCCTGTGGGTAATGGAGCCAGACTGTTACTCCTGAGAGACATGAGGTGTAGTAGGAGTGAGGAAGAGAACAAGGCGTGAAGGGGGAGGAGACGTGGGCAGTGGGAGACACAGCGGTAAACTTTGAGAAGCCCGTTGGTGAGGAGGGAGGAGACAGTGAAGCAGGAAGACCTCACCTCGTGTGTACCCAGCTAGTAAGATGAGGTAAGTCAACCTGGACGCTCCCGCCTGAATGTACTCATAATTGAGTATCTGGTGAAATTGGGAATTGCTTATTCAGGAACAAAGACGGATGGGAAACGACTGGGACACTGAGAGGAACACTAGGAATAGTGAGAAAGTCCAGAGAAGATGGCACAAGACACCATGGACTACATCAGCCACAGGTCACGCCACACACTTACTCTGCTGCCTTTTCATAATAACAAAATAAAGGCAGAGGTGTACGCCAACCCGTCTTCCGCACGTCGCATTTTGACGTATATCTTAATTAACACCAAAACTGGCATACAAGAAATAGTAGCGGCTCGCAAAATTAACGTGGTCACGTTTTCTGTTGGTGGGTCCTCTGGTAGGTTAGGATAAGGCACGTTAGTACGAGTGTCTGATGTTGGGAAGGTTGGGAGGACGGGGTGTCCATCCTATGGTTTAACTAAGGTTGTGAGGAAGCAGTGGAGAAACTTAAGGGAATAACAAAATAGCAGAGGGCGGCACTAGAGCCAGGAACTACCTTAGAGTGAGAAGAGAAGAACAGCAGACAAAGCAAAGGAGCATCACCTCAAGCGCCATAACCACACAGACACAGACGATGAAACTTGGGAGAGGGAAGGGCAGGAGGTCTTGGCCTTCCCTCCATCAAGCAGGTACCAAGCAGGGCCCCATACTCTCACTGGCCAGCCACACGCTACCTCACTGGGGAGGGTAGCTTCCAAGTGAGGCGCACACACACACACACACACACACACACACACACACACACACACACACACACACACACACACACACACACACACACACATACACACACACACAGAGAGAGGGAGAGGGAGAGGGAGAGGGAGAGGGGGAGGGAGAGGGAGGGGGAGAGGGGGAGGGAGGGGGAGAGGGGGAGGGAGAGGGAGGGAGGGAGGGAGGAAGGAAGGAAGGGAGGAAGGGAGGAAGGAAGGAAGGAAGGAAGGAAGGAAGGAAGGAAGGAAGGAAGGAAGGAAGGAAGGGAGGAAGGAAGGAAGGAAGACGCTCCCGGGTGGAGGGGGGGGTGTCAGAACCCCCCACCTCCACAAGTCTGGCACAAGGGGGGGGGGGGGGGCGGCAGCGCATGCTATGTTAACCAATCTAAAAAACTGCCTTAAGTAAGAATAGTGAATGTGGACGTTGTATTCCACATTGTTCAAGCCAACACTGTTATATGGAGCATGAAGGTGGAGCCCTTATCTAGACAAGCACACAACACAGCTGGTGAAAGTGTAGAGGTGTGCCGGCACACCTCTACACTTATCTACAGACATCCTGACACTTACACTTACACCCACACATTAGAGGCGAGAGTTAGAGGCAAAAAACTACACGACTTTCCTCGCGTCACTGGAAGACAAGAGAGTTAAGGGAGACATGATTCTCACATTCAGAATTCTCCAGGAACGTGATAGGACAGTGAAGGATAAATTATTTGGAGAGGGAGATGCTCGCCCAAGGGAACTCCTGTCAAAACAATACTCAGACGAGCCAGAGAGAGAGAGACATTATTTTGTTGCAGCTAGCGAACACGTGCAGTGTACCACCAGTATGTCCAGTTGTAGAGGCAGACTCCGTATATTGTCAAATGTAGGTATAAGAGAGCCCAGTGGGCTTAGACGGAGTGCTTGTGTGTGTGTGTGTGTGTGTGTGTGTGTGTGTGTGTGTGTGTGTGTGTGTGTGTGTGTGTGTGTGTGTGTGTGTGTGTGTGTTTTACATACGCACATATGCGCACGTGTCAGCGAATACTGTTGCTGGCTCTCACACACGTTACTGTTGGTGGCTCCCTCACACACCCAAGGTAACTAGCCAGCCTCGCCCCACCTCATTTCTACTCATCACCACCACTTGTATTTCCTTAACCTTCCTCCTCACTTGCTTCTTCCTCTCCCGCCGTCTGTCCCTCCGTTGTCCCGCCGTCTGTCCCACCGTTGTCCCGCCGTCTGTCCCACCGTTGTCCCGCCGTCTGTCCCACCGTTGTCCCACCGTTGTCCCGCCGTCTGTCCCACCGTTGTCCCACTGGCCAGAGTACGACAACGCGCACCACAAGAGTCACCTGCTCATATTAAACTCCTTCTCTCCACGCTTGGCTGTGTTTGTTGACCCCGTATTGAACTGTAGTGTGGGGGTCACTGAGGGCTGTGACGGTCCGCCCTGAAGGCCAGGCCGCCAGCTCTTGAATAACAAGGAGAGCATCCTTGGTGGTAGTGTGGTGGTGGTGTGGTGTTGTGGTAGTGTTGTGTGGTGGTGGTGGTGTTGTGGTGGTGTTGTGGTAGTGTTGTGTGGTGGTGGTGGTGTTGTGGTAGTGTGGTGGTGGTGTTGTGGTAGTGTGGTGGTGGTGGTGTGGTGTGGTGTGGTGGTGGTGTGGTGGTGGTTGATGTGTGCCGGGGTCGCGCTGACGGGCACAATCATTCACCCACCACACCTCTCGTCATCCACTACCGCACCACACCTCTCGTCATCCACTACCGCACCACACCTCTCCACGCACATGGCACGTGTTGCCATGGCTGAGTGGCACTGCCCAATACTGTCACTATGGCGGTGTGTCCACTCACAAGATGAGTGGTGCTGCCCAATACTGTCACTATGGCGGTGTGTCCACTCACAGGATGAGTGGCGCTGCCCAATACAGTCACTGTGGCGGTGTGTCCACTCACAGGATGAGTGGCACTGCCCAATACTGTCACTGTGGCGGTGTGTCCACTCACAGGATGAGTGGCACTGCCCAATACTGTCACTATGGCGGTGTGTCCACTCACAGGATGAGTGGCGCTGCCCAATACTGTCACTATGGCAGTGTGTCCACTCACAGGATGAGTGGCGCTGCCCAATACTGTCACTGTGGCGGTGTGTCCACTCACAGGATGAGTGGCGCTGCCCAATACTGTCACTGTGGCGGTGTGTCCACTCACAGGATGAGTGGCGCTGCCCAATACTGTCACTGTGGCGGTGTGTCCACTCACAGGATGAGTGGTGCTGCCCAATACTGTCACTGTGGCGGTGTGTCCACTCACAGGATGAGTGGCGCTGCCCAATACTGTCACTGTGGCGGTGTGTCCACTCACAGGATGAGTGGCACTGCCCAATACTGTCACTGTGGCGGTGTGTCCACTCACAGGATGAGTGGCGCTGCCCAATACTGTCACTGTGGCGGTGTGTCCACTCACAGGATGAGTGGCGCTGCCCAATACTGTCACTGTATCGGTCTGTCTGTACTGAGCTGCTAAACACCACAAATGATATGGTGGAAGTGCTGATAATCAAAATAGAGATTTTAAATGTAGTTATTGTCCTTGTATATAAGTCACCGGAGGCAAATCCTCAGCAGTTTAAAGACCAACTAATGAAAATAGAACACTGCTTGGAAAACCTCTCAAATCCAGCCCCGAACATCATTCTGCTTGGGGACTTCAACCTACGGCACCTGAAATGGAAGAACCTAGCTAATACAGTAATATCAGAAAGAATACCAGGAAGTAGCCTAAATGCAACCCGTTCTCGCAAATGTAATAAGTCAATATTGACTTATTAGTTGCGTGCATAGGTGACATACTAAACATAATAGTTTCCCTTGAAAAGCTTCATAGAAAACACCGACCTTACCTAACCTACTTAGTATGTTAAAATAAGCATCTTATAGCTTCGTAATTACAATTGTTACTTAACCTATTATAGGTATAGGTTAGGTAATAATTTGCATGTGCTAAATGAACAGGCACATGCAAATGACCTGCTACGGATGTGCGAAAGGTTTGCCTTAAACCAGCAAATAGTAGAACCAACTAGGAAGGAGAACACGCTGGACATCATTTTCACCAATAATGATGAATTGATCAGGAACATAATGATTAGAAATACCTGTTACTCAGATCACAACTTAATTGAAGTTCTGACAATCATGATAAACCGTCAAAACCAGTCCCGATTTCCGGTGGAGGAGATTTCAGCAAATTCAACTTCAATAATAAACAGATAAACTGGGAGCAAATAAACCAGGACTTCACAGAAATAAACTGGGAAGAACAGCTAGAAAACGCAAACCTGAACCAGTGCCTGGAAAAAATAAGCTCAGTAGCACTAGAAATATGTTCAAACCGCATACCCCTAAGAAAAAAGAGGAAGAGATGCAGATTGGAACGGGAACGTCATTCCCTCTATGAAGGCGAAGAAAACGAATCGTGGAACAACTTGAGAGTCGCACCCTGTCTCAAGAACGGCGAAGAAGGTTAGGTAGAGAAATAGAAACAATAGAGAGAACAAAAATAGAGAACAAAAGGCCATCAGTGAAATAGAGAGAAATCCGAAATACTTTTTCTCCTATGCAAAATAAAGATAAAAACCACATCTAGTATCGGGCCCCTGCGAAAGGGAGATGGAACTTTCACTGATGACAATAAAGAAATGAGCGAGTTACTGAGGAAGCAGTACGACTCTGTTTTCAGTGAGCCACTAAATACACTATAGATCGATAACCCAAATGAATTTTTCATGGATATGACACCAACATCAAATCATATATCAGACGTCACCCTATCCCCCACTAGATTTTGAGGAAGCCATAAACAGTATGCCTATGCACTCTGCACCAGGCCCGGATTCTTGGAACTCCATATTCATCAAGAACTGTAAAAAAGCACTATCGCAGATCCTTCACATTCTTTGGAGAGAGAGCCTAGATACTGGCGTTATCCCTGACATACTGAAAACAGCAGAGATAGCACCACTCCATAAAGGAAGAAATAAGGCAGAGGCAAAAAAATTACAGACCGATAGCACTAACATCGCACATCATAAAAATCTTTGAAAGAGTGCTAAGAAGTAAGATCACAAAACACATGGAATCACAGCATCTCCATAACCCCGGATAACATGGTTTCAGAACAGGGTGCTCTTGCCTGTCACAGTTGCTGGACCACTATGACATGGCATTAGATGCCATGGAAGACAAACAAAACGCTGATTTAATTTATACAGATTTCGCAAAAGCTTTCGACAAATGTGACCATGGTGTTATTGCACACAGAATGTGTTCAAAAGGAATTACTGTACCGGAAAAATAAGCAGATGGATCTACAATTTCCTGACTAATGTGTAATAGGCAATAAAATAAAATCCGGACCATCAACCGTGAAGAGCTCAGTCCCCCAGGGTACTGTGCTTGCTCCAGTACTTTTTCTCATCCTCATATCGGACATAGACAAGGACAGTCTATAGTACTGTATCATCCTTTGCAGATGTCTACTCATAAAAATCCTATTGTCAACATAGAGGACACGGCAAACTTCCAATCAGATGTCAATCAGGTCTTTCTATGGGCTACAGAAAATAATATGGTGTTTAACGAAGATAAGTTCTAGCTCATGCACTACCGAAAAAAATACCCCCGTTGAAGAGCAGAGGTGCAACAGGTACTCTGAGAGAGAACTATCAACATCAGAGGCCCGAGACTGTTCAACACGCTTCCACTACACTGTAACACCGTACTTAGGGCTGTACCCCACTACAGTTCTGAGAGCCTTGAGCCTGTCTCTACACTGTTGATGTAACTTATTGACAGCAGTTGAGGTACAAGGGACAAAGACACCAACGTATTTGAAGCAAGAGACATAGTCTATTGGCCGACCCCTCACAGTGTTCAAGAGAGAACTTAATAAACACCTCGTAAGGATACTTGATCAACCAAGCTGTGATTCGTACGTCAGGCTGCGAGCAGCCGCGTCCAACAGCCCGGTTGACCAGTCCAGCAACCAGGAGGCCTGGTCGACGACCGGGCCGACCGGGCCGCGGGGACGCTAAGCCCCGGAAGCACCTGAAAGTAACCTCAAGGTAAGGCAGGCGTCCACTCACAGGACGAGTAGCGCTGCCCCATAAACTCGCCTCGCGAGGCACACGGTGAGGACATGGTCACTGGGCACGTGTTGCCATGGTTCGTTGCCAGGTGAGGACATGGTCACTGGGCACGTGTTGCCATGGCTCGTTGCCAGGTGAGGACATGGTCACTGGGCACGTGTTGCCATGGCTCGTTGCCAGGTGAGGACATGGTCACTGGGCACGTGTTGCCATGGCTCGTTGCCAGGTGAGGACATGGTCACTGGGCACGTGTTGGCATGGCTCGTTGCCAGGTGAGGACATGGTCATGGGATAATATACTCTCAAGGATTTTATTCCTTCAACATAATATGATTACGGTGAAGCCGTAATGTTGTGTGTACATGTTGCATGTTTACCGCCAGCCTTACGTGACTAGTGAGTGTGCAGTATTGTGCACCCTTAGAGAACCCGCGCGTTCGTCTAGGTTGTTGTGGTGTTCGTGTCTCATGGTTAACGAGGTCTTGCTATCCGGTAATCCTGGTATGGGCTTCATGTTTGTGTTACTTTCCCAGTGGCGTGTTATCTCTACCAGCCAGGATCCCGCCAGCTTATCCTCTAAGTCTACAATGTTGTAGATTAACACCACAGTCCCCTGGCCCACAGGCGCTCACCCTCACCTTCCTCACTCCTTCACACACTGTACGGACTAACCTCAGTGTGACGTCGTGGGGTGTGGCGTCGTGGGGTGTGACGTCGTGGGGTGTGGGGTGTGGCGTCGTGGGGTGTGACGGTTGGGTGTGACGCCAGCCGTCCTCTTAAAAATAACGTCACTTTTAGCTCGTATGCGCACTATGGCCAAATTTGGACGTGATTTGAAATGAAATCGACTCACAAAAGTGACGTACTGTTCCGTTTTCTGTTTGAGTCGTCCGGCTTACTCGGCAAGCTAAGAAAAGGATTCTTTCCATTAACGTTTTTCATAACGGTTTGAAACTTTATGAGAATTTCCTGCCCACCTAACCTACCTTAACTTACTGTTGTTGAAAAAAAAATCCCAAATTTATTTTCATTTTGTTTTTATTTTCAAATTACAAGAGCAGAGGTGCCATAGGCACAATCAGAGAACACTGTATAAACATCAGAGGTCCGCGGTTGTTCAACACCCTCCCAGCGACTATAAGAAATATTGCCGGAACAACCGTGGACATCAAGAGAAAAGTGGATTGTTGTCGTCAAAAAGTGCCGGACCAACCGGGCTGTGGTGGATACGTGAGTCTGCGGGCCGCTCCAAGCAACAGCCTGGTGGACCAAGCTCTCACAAGTCAAGGCCGGGATTGGGGAGTAAAAGAACTCCCAGAACCCCATCAAGCAGGGTTCTGGGAGTCCTTCTTCTCCCCGAGCTCGGCCTGAAGCCAGGCTCGACTTGTGATAACTTGGTTCAACAGACTATTGCATGGAGCGGCCCGCAGGCCCACATATCCACTACAACCCAGTTGATCTGGCACGTCTTGTAGGAACGTAAATAAACCTTCGGTTCAGAAATATTTTTAATGCTTGCTGGGAGGGTGTTGAACAGCTGTGGACCTATGTTGTTTAGTGTTCTCTGATCGTGTCTATGGCACCTCTTCTCTTAACACTGGTTCTATTCTGTATTTCCTTCCGTATCTTTCGTTCCCGTATAATCTACTGGGTAAATTTGGGACCTGGTCTTCAAGTATCTTTCACGTATATATTATTTATTATCTCTCGTCTCCTTTCCAAAGAGTACATTTTGAGAGCTTTGAGACGGTCCCAATAATTTAGATGTTTCATCGTGTCTATGCGTGCCGTATGTTCTCTGTATTCCCTCTAATTCAGAGATCTCTGAATGAGATATTCCCCCGCTGTGAAAGGGGAAGTGAGTACCGAGCAATACTCAAGACGGGACAGCACCAGTGATTAGTATTAGCATTGTTGTGTGGTCTCTGGATGTGAACGTTCTCATAAACCATCCTATTATTTTCCTGGCCGCCGCTATATTAGCTCGGTTATGTTCACCTAATGTCAGGTCGTTAGACATCATAATTCTCAGATCTTTCACATATGGCTTTCCTTCTATGAGTAGATCTGATTGTGTCCTGTACCCTGTGTTTCGTTGTTACTCGTTTCCGCCATACCCAAGTATCTGGAACTTGTAATCGTTAAGCATCATGTTATTTTCTGTTGCCCTAACCTATCAGCTCGCCCTCTCGAACGCACACAACGTTACTAGACTGATGTACTAATAAACTGGATAAGGTACTAAAGTGCCTTATACAACCTACCAGAGAACCCACCAACAGGGGGTGGTGTACTAAGTGAGTGTTGTTGTGTCCGCAGTGTGTTCTGGGACCTGTACTGTGTACTAAGTGAGTGTTGTTGTGTCCACAGTGTGTTCTGGGACCTGTACTGTGTACTAAGTGAGTGTTGTTGTGTCCACAGTGTGTTCTGGGACCTGTACTGTGTACTAAGTGAGTGTTGTTGTGTCCACAGTGTGTTCTGGGACCTGTACTGTGTACTAAGTGAGTGTTGTTGTGTCCACAGTGTGTTCTGGGACCTGTACTGTGTACTAAGTGAGTGTTGTTGTGTCCACAGCGTGTTCTGGGACCTGTACTGTGTACTAAGTGAGTGTTGTTGTGTCCACAGCGTGTTCTGGGACCTGTACTGTGCGGCGCCGGAGAGGAGAGACACCTGCGAACACTCCAGCGAGGCTAAGGCCTTCCACGACTATGTGAGTATATTACTCTGTATATTATCTAATACATTCCCCCCCCCCTCTGTATCTTACGAAAAAGGTATCAATAATATATACAAGGATGATGTTTGAAAGCCAGGTCCCAAATTCGCACAGTAGAGTAGCAACATACTGGAACGAAAGATACGGAAGGAAACACAAAATAGAATCAGTGAAGAGTAGAGGTGCCATAGGCACAGAGAACATTGTGTGAACATCACAGGTCCGCGGGTGTCCAACACCCTCCCAACAAGCATTAGAAATATTGCTAGGACAAAGGCTAACCAGGTTGTAGTGGATATGTGGGCCTGCGGGCCGCTCCAAACAACAGCCTGTTGAACCAAGTTATCACAAGTTGGGCCTGGCTTCAGGCCGAGCTCGAGGAGTAAAAGAAATCCTAAAAACCTCTCCAGGTATGCTCCAAGTATGCTCCAAGTATGCCTGGGAGAGTGACTGCTTCAGACACTGGTGCTGGTCCCAAACCTGCACACAGAAATACTACATGAGACCAGGAGGCATGGCAGGATGTGCAGAATACCCCCGTTGAAGAGCGGAGGTGCAACAGGTACTCTGAGAGAGAACTATCAACATCAGAGGCCCGAGACTGTTCAACACGCTTCCACTACACATAAGGGACATAACCGTCAGGGTGCGAGCAGCCGCATCCAACAGTCTGGTTGACCAGTCCAGCGACGATGAGGCCTAGTCGGAGACCGGGTCATTGGGACGTTGAGCCCCGCTAGGTACAACCCCCACCCCCCATGGTGGGTGAGCCTGGGAGAGTATCTGCTTCACTCACGGCGTGGGACAGTTAGACAGCTGGGTGACAGTAGTCAGGGGTGGGACAGTAAGACAACTGGGTGACAGTAGTCAGGGGTGGGACAGTAAGACAGCTGGGTGACAGTAGGCAGGGGTGGGACAGTAAGACAGCTGGGTGACAGTAGGCTTGGGTGGGACAGTAAGACAGCTGGGTGACAGTAGGCAGGGGCGGGACAGTAAGACAGCTGGGTGACAGTAGGCAGGGGTGGGACAGTAAGACAGCTTGGTGACAGTAGTCAGGGGTGGGACAGTAAGACAGCTGGGTGACAGTAGTCAGGGGTGGGACAGTAAGACAGCTGGGTGACAGTGGTCAGGGGTGGGACAGTAAGACAGCTGGGTGACAGTAGGCAGGGGCGGGACAGTAAGACAGCTTGGTGGCAGTAGTCAGGGGTGGGACAGTAAGACAGCTGGGTGACAGTAGTCAGGGGTGGGACAGTAAGACAGCTGGGTGGCAGTAGTCAGGGGTGGGACAGTAAGACAGCTGGGTGACAGTAGGCAGGGGCGGGACAGTAAGACAGCTGGGTGACAGTAGTCAGGGGCGGGACAGTAAGACAGCTGGGTGACAGTAAGACAGCTGGGTGACAGTAGTCAGGGGTGGGACAGTAAGACAGCTGGGTGACAGTAGTCAGGGGTGGGACAGTAAGACAGCTGGGTGACAGTAAGACAGCTGGGTGACAGTAAGACAGCTGGGTGACAGTAAGACAGCTGGGTGACAGTAGTCAGGGGTGGGACAGTAAGACAGCTGGGTGACAGTAGTCAGGGGTGGGACAGTTAGACAGCTGGGTGACAGTAGTCAGGGGTGGGACAGTAAGACAGCTGGGTGACAGTAGTCAGGGGTGGGACAGTAAGACAGCTGGGTGACAGTAGTCAGGGGTGGGACAGTTAGACAGCTGGGTGACAGTAGTCAGGGGTGGGACAGTAAGACAGCTGGGTGACAGTAGTCAGGGGTGGGACAGTAAGACAGCTGGGTGACAGTAAGACAGCTGGGTGACAGTAAGACAGCTGGGTGACAGTAGTCAGGGGTGGGACAGTAAGACAGCTGGGTGACAGTAGTCAGGGGTGGGACAGTAAGACAGCTGGGTGACAGTAGTCAGGGGTGGGACAGTAAGACAGCTGGGTGACAGTAGTCAGGGGTGGGACAGTAAGACAGCTGGGTGACAGTAGTCAGGGGTGGGACAGTAAGACAGCTGGGTGACAGTAGGCAGGGGTGGGACAGTAAGACAGCTGGGTGACAGTAAGACAGCTGGGTGACAGTAAGACAGCTGGGTGACAGTAAGACAGCTGGGTGACAGTAGTCAGGGGTGGGACAGTAAGACAGCTGGGTGACAGTAGTCAGGGGTGGGACAGTAAGACAGCTGGGTGACAGTAGGCAGGGGTGGGACAGTAAGACAGCTGGGTGACAGTAGTCAGGGGTGGGACAGTAAGACAGCTGGGTGACAGTAAGACAGCTGGGTGACAGTAGTTAGGGGCGGGACAGTAAGACAGCTGGGTGACAGTAGTCAGGGGTGGGACAGTAAGACAGCTGGGTGACAGTAGTCAGGGGTGGGACAGTAAGACAGCTGGGTGACAGTAGTCAGGGGTGGGACAGTAAGACAGCTGGGTGACAGTAAGACAGCTGGGTGACAGTAGTCAGGGGTGGGACAGTAAGACAGCTGGGTGACAGTAGTCAGGGGTGGGACAGTAAGACAGCTGGGTGACAGTAAGACAGCTGGGTGACAGTAGGCAGGGGTGGGACAGTAAGACAGCTGGGTGACAGTAGTCAGGGGTGGGACAGTAAGACAGCTGGGTGACAGTAAGACAGCTGGGTGACAGTAGTCAGGGGTGGGACAGTAAGACAGCTGGGTGACAGTAAGACAGCTGGGTGACAGTAGTCAGGGGTGGGACAGTAAGACAGCTGGGTGACAGTAGTCAGGGGTGGGACAGTAAGACAGCTGGGTGACAGTAGTCAGGGGTGGGACAGTAAGACAGCTGGGTGACAGTAAGACAGCTGGGTGACAGTATCCGACACTGTTATGACAGGTGACACGTTTGACACGAGAGAGCATAAGTGCAGGTTGAGGTGGTGGAGAGTGCAGGTGTCGGGCCGACACACACACCTCAGGTTCATCAATTATTCTCCCACACTCTTAACTTTGTACGGAACAAAAACACTGCTTTGTGTACCTCAAAACTTGTGTCATTGTTACAAGGGGAGTGTTCATCGCGGGAGTGTTGCGAGCAGCGTGTGTGTACTGTCCTTGCTGCCTTGTGTGTACACTGTCCTTGCTGCCCTGTGTGTACACTGTCCTTGCTGCCTTGTGTGTGTACTGTCCTTGCTGCCCTGTGTGTACACTGTCCTTGCTGCCTTGTGTGTACACTGTCCTTGCTGCCCTGTGTGTACACTGTCCTTGCTGCCCTGTGTGTACACTGTCCTTGTTGCCCTGTGTGTACACTGTCCTTGCTGCCTTGTGTGTACACTGTCCTTGCTGCCCTGTGTGTACACTGTCCTTGCTGCCTTGTGTGTACACTGTCCTTGCTGCCCTGTGTGTACACTGTCCTTGCTGCCCTGTGTGTACACTGTCCTTGTTGCCCTGTGTGTACACTGTCCTTGCTGCCCTGTGTGTGTACTGTCCTTGCTGCCCTGTGTGTACACTGTCCTTGCTGCCTTGTGTGTACACTGTCCTTGCTGCCTTGTGTGTACACTGTCCTTGTTGCCCCGTGTGTACACTGTCCTTGTTGCCCTGTGTGTACACTGTCCTTGCTGCCCTGTGTGTACACTGTCCTTGCTGCCCTGTGTGTGTACTGTCCTTGTTGCCCCGTGTGTACACTGTCCTTGTTGCCCTGTGTGTACACTGTCCTTGTTGCCCTGTGTGTACACTGTCCTTGTTGCCCTGTGTGTACACTGTCCTTGTTGCCCTGTGTGTACACTGTCCTTGTTGCCCTGTGTGTACACTGTCCTTGTTGCCCTGTGTGTACACTGTCCTTGCTGCCCTGTGTGTACACTGTCCTTGCTGCCCCGTGTGTACACTGTCCTTGCTGCCCTGTGTGTACACTGTCCTTGTTGCCCTGTGTGTACACTGTCCTTGCTGCCCTGTGTGTACACTGTCCTTGTTGCCCTGTGTGTACACTGTCCTTGCTGCCCCGTGTGTACACTGTCCTTGCTGCCCTGTGTGTACACTGTCCTTGCTGCCTTGTGTGTACACTGTCCTTGTTGCCCTGTGTGTACACTGTCCTTGTTGCCCTGTGTGTACACTGTCCTTGTTGCCCTGTGTGTACACTGTCCTTGCTGCCCTGTGTGTACACTGTCCTTGCTGCCCCGTGTGTACACTGTCCTTGCTGCCCTGTGTGTACACTGTCCTTGTTGCCCTGTGTGTACACTGTCCTTGTTGCCCTGTGTGTACACTGTCCTTGCTGCCCTGTGTGTACACTGTCCTTGCTGCCTTGTGTGTATACTGTCCTTGCTGCCTTGTGTGTACACTGTCCTTGCTGCCTTGTGTGTACACTGTCCTTGCTGCCTTGTGTGTACACTGTCCTTGTTGCCCTGTGTGTACACTGTCCTTGTTGCCCCGTGTGTACACTGTCCTTGTTGCCCTGTGTGTACACTGTCCTTGCTGCCCTGTGTGTACACTGTCCTTGCTGCCTTGTGTGTACACTGTCCTTGCTGCCTTGTGTGTACACTGTCCTTGTTGCCCCGTGTGTACACTGTCCTTGCTGCCCTGTGTGTACACTGTCCTTGCTGCCCTGTGTGTACAC
This sequence comes from Procambarus clarkii, assembly GCF_040958095.1. Taxonomy (NCBI): domain Eukaryota; kingdom Metazoa; phylum Arthropoda; class Malacostraca; order Decapoda; family Cambaridae; genus Procambarus; species Procambarus clarkii. The sequence goes on along the minus strand of NC_091196.1, from coordinate 33,193,481 downwards.
TGTCCTTGCTGCCCTGTGTGTACACTGTCCTTGCTGCCTTGTGTGTACACTGTCCTTGCTGCCTTGTGTGTACACTGTCCTTGTTGCCCCGTGTGTACACTGTCCTTGCTGCCCTGTGTGTACACTGTCCTTGCTGCCTTGTGTGTACACTGTCCTTGCTGCCCTGTGTGTACACTGTCCTTGCTGCCCTGTGTGTACACTGTCCTTGCTGCCTTGTGTGTACACTGTCCTTGTTGCCCCGTGTGTACACTGTCCTTGCTGCCCTGTGTGTACACTGTCCTTGCTGCCTTGTGTGTACACTGTCCTTGCTGCCCTGTGTGTACACTGTCCTTGTTGCCCCGTGTGTACACTGTCCTTGTTGCCCTGTGTGTACACTGTCCTTGCTGCCCTGTGTGTACACTGTCCTTGTTGCCCCGTGTGTACACTGTCCTTGCTGCCCTGTGTGTACACTGTCCTTGCTGCCTTGTGTGTACACTGTCCTTGCTGCCTTGTGTGTACACTGTCCTTGTTGCCCTGTGTGTACACTGTCCTTGCTGCCCTGTGTGTACACTGTCCTTGCTGCCCTGTGTGTACACTGTCCTTGCTGCCCTGTGTGTACACTGTCCTTGCTGCCCTGTGTGTACACTGTCCTTGCTGCCCTGTGTGTACACTGTCCTTGCTGCCCTGTGTGTACACTGTCCTTGCTGCCCTGTGTGTACACTGTCCTTGCTGCCCTGTGTGTACACTGTCCTTGCTGCCCTGTGTGTACACTGTCCTTGCTGCCCTGTGTGTACACTGTCCTTGCTGCCCTGTGTGTACACTGTCCTTGCTGCCCTGTGTGTACACTGTCCTTGCTGCCCTGTGTGTACACTGTGGTTGTCGTGGTGGCTACGACAACGACCCCCAGGACGGGCTCCAGGTACTTGACCCGCCAGACAGAAAAAGATGATTTTGACAAGTGTGAGGGAGGCGTCTCACTGCTGACGGCAGCCCTCACTGAAGGACCAGGTGTGTGTGGCCTTGAGTGAACACGTGTTCGGTGGCTTCCTGTCACCAGCTTGTGCCCGTCTTGTTGTGTTCTCACCCCCCCCCACGTGTTATGTTCTCCCCCCCCACGTGTTGTTGTGTTCTCCCCCCCCCCCCACGTGTTGTTGTGTTCTCCTCCCCCCACGTGTTGTTGTGTTCTCCCCCCCCCCCACGTGTTGTTGTGTTCTCCCCTCCCCACGTGTTGTTGTGTTCTCCCCCCCCACGTGTTGTTGTGTTCTCCCCCCCCTCCCCACGTGTTGTGTTCTCCCCCCCCACGTGTTGTTGTGTTCTCCCCCCCCCCACGTGTTGTTGTGTTCTCCCCCCCCACGTGTTGTTGTGTTCTCCCCCCCCACGTGTTGTGTTCTCCCCCCCACGTGTTGTTGTGGTCTCCCCCCCCCACGTGTTGTTGTGTTCTCCCACCCCCCCACCTGTTGTTGTGTTCTCCCTCCCCCCCACGTGTTGTTGTGTTCTCCCCTCCCCACGTGTTGTTGTGTTCTCCCCCCCCACGTGTTGTTGTGTTCTCCCCCCTCCCCACGTGTTGTGTTCTCCCCCCCCCACGTGTTGTGTTCTCCCCCCTCCCCACGTGTTGTTGTGTTCTCCCTCCCCCCCCCCACGTGTTGTTGTGTTCTCCCTCCCCCCCACGTGTTGTTGTGTTCTCCCTCCCCCCCCCACGTGTTATTGTGTTTTCCCCTCCCCACGTGTTGTGTTCTCCCCCCCCCCACGTGTTGTTGTGTTCTCCCCCCCTCCCCACGTGTTGTGTTCTCCCCCCCCCACGTGTTGTTGTGTTCTCCCCCCCCCACGTGTTGTTGTGTTCTCCCCCCTCCCCACGTGTTGTTGTGTTCTCCCCCCCCCCCCACGTGTTGTGTTCTCCCCCCTCCCCACGTGTTGTTGTGTTCTCCCTCCCCCCCCACGTGTTGTTGTGTTCTCCCTCCCCCCCCCCCCACGTGTTGTTGTGTTCTCCCTCCCCCCCACGTGTTGTTGTGTTCTCCCCCCCCCTCCCCACGTGTTGTGTTCTCCCCCCCCCACGTGTTGTTGTGTTCTCCCTCCCCCCCCCACGTGTTTTTGTGTTCTCCCCTCCCCACGTGTTGTTGTGTTCTCCCCCCCCCACGTGTTGTGTTCTCCCCCCTCCCCACGTGTTGTTGTGTTCTCCCCCCCCCCACGTGTTGTGTTCTCCCCCCTCCCCACGTGTTGTTGTGTTCTCCCCCCCCCACGTGTTGTGTTCTCCCCCCTCCCCACGTGTTGTTGTGTTCTCCCCCCTCCCCACGTGTTGTTGTGTTCTCCCCCCCCCCCACGTGTTTGTGTTCTCCCCCCTCCCCACGTGTTGTTGTGTTCTCCCCCCTCCCACGTGTTGTGTTCTCCCTCCCCCCCCACGTGTTGTGTTCTCCCTCCCCCCCCACGTGTTGTGTTCTCCCTCCCCCCCCACGTGTTATTGTGTTTTCCTCTCCCCACGTGTTGTGTTCTCCCCCCCACGTGTTGTTGTGTTCTCCCCCTCCCCACGTGTTGTGTTCTCCCCCCCACGTGTTGTTGTGTTCTCCCCCCCCGACGTGTTGTGTTCTCCCCCCTCCCCACGTGTTGTTGTGTTCTCCCTCCCCCCCCACGTGTTGTTGTGTTCTCCCTCCCCCCCCACGTGTTGTTGTGTTCTCCCCTCCCCACGTGTTGTTGTGTTCTCCCCCCCCCCACGTGTTGTTGTGTTCTCCCCCCCCCACGTGTTGTTGTGTTCTCCCCCCCCCCACGTGTTGTTGTGTTCTCCCCCCCCACGTGTTGTTGTGTTCTTCCCCTCCCCACGTGTTGTTGTGTTTTCCCCTCCCCACGTGTTGTGTTCTCCCCCCCACGTGTTGTTGTGTTCTCCCCTCCCCACGTGTTGTTGTGTTCTCCCTCCCCCCACGTGTTGTTGTGTTCTCACCCCCCCCCCCACGTGTTGTTGTGTTCTCCCCCCCACGTGTTGTTGTGGTCTCCCCCCCCACGTGTTATTGTGTTTTCCCCTCCCCACGTGTTGTGTTCTCCCCCCCCCACGTGTTGTTGTGTTCTCCCCCCCCACGTGTTGTGTTCTCCCCCCTCCCCACGTGTTGTTGTGTTCTCCCTCCCCCCCACGTGTTGTTGTGTTCTCCCTCCCCCCCACGTGTTGTTGTGTTCTCCCCTCCCCACGTGTTGTTGTGTTCTCCCCCCCCCACGTGTTGTTGTGTTCTCCCCCCCCCCCCACGTGTTGTTGTGTTCTCCCTCCCCCCCACGTGTTGTGTTTTCCCCTCCCCACGTGTTGTTGTGTTCTCCCCCCCCACGTGTTGTTGTGTTCTTCCCCTCCCCACGTGTTGTTGTGTTTTCCCCTCCCCACGTGTTGTGTTCTCCCCCCCCACGTGTTGTTGTGTTCTCCCCTCCCCACGTGTTGTTGTGTTCTCCCTCCCCCCACGTGTTGTTGTGTTCTCACCCCCCCCCCACGTGTTGTTGTGTTCTCCCCCCCCCCCCCCCACGTGTTGTTGTGTTCTCCCCCCCACGTGTTGTTGTGGTCTCCCCCCACGTGTTGTTGTGTTCTCCCTCCTCACGTGTTGTTGTGTTCTCACCCCCCCACGTGTTGTTGTGTTCTCACCCCCCCACGTGTTGTTGTGTTCTCCCCCCCACGTGTTGTTGTGGTCTCCCCCCCCACGTGTTGTGTTTTCCCCTCCCCACGTGTTGTTGTGTTTCCCCCCCCCCCACGTGTTGTTGTGTTCTCCCTCCCCACGTGTTGTTGTGTTCTCCCCCCCCACGTGTTGTTGTGTTCTCCCCCCTCCCCACGTGTTGTTGTGTTCTCCGCTCCCCACGTGTTGTTGTGTTCTCCCCCCTCCCCACGTGTTGTGTTCTCCCCTCCTCACGTGTTGTTGTGTTCTCCCTCCCCACGTGTTGTTGTGTTCTCCCTCCCCACGTGTTGTTGTGTTCCCCCCCCACGTGTTGTTGTGTTCTCCCCCCCCCCCCACGTGTTGTTGTGTTCTCCCCCCCCCCACGTGTTGTTGTGTTCTCCCCTCCCCACGTGTTGTGTTCTCCCTCCCCACGTGTTGTTGTGTTCTCCCCCCCCCCACGTGTTGTTGTGTTCTCCCCCCCACGTGTTGTTGTGTTCTCCGCTCCCCACGTGTTGTTGTGTTCTCCCCCCTCCCCATGTGTTGTTGTGTTCTCCCCCCTCCCCACGTGTTGTTGTGTTCTCCCCCCCACGTGTTGTTGTGTTCTCCCCTCCCCACGTGTTGTTGTGTTCTCCCCCTCCCCACGTGTTGTGTTGTCCCCCCTCCCCACGTGTTTTTGTGTTCTCCCCTCCCCACGTGTTGTGTTCTCCCCCCCCCCCACGTGTTGTTGTGTTCTCCCCCCTCCCCACGTGTTGTTGTGTTCTCCCCCCTCCCCCACGTGTTGTTGTGTTCTCCCTCCCCCCACGTGTTGTTGTGTTCTCCCTCCCCCCACGTGTTGTTGTGTTCTCCCCTCCCCACGTGTTGTTGTGTTCTCCCCCCCCACGTGTTGTTGTGTTCTCCCCCCCACGTGTTGTTGTGTTCTCCCCCCTCCCGACGTGTTGTTGTGTTCTCCCCCCTCCCCACGTGTTGTGTTCTCCCCCCCTCCCCACGTGTTGTTGTGTTCTCCCCCCCCCCACGTGTTGTTGTGTTCTCCCCCTCCCCACGTGTTGTTGTGTTCTCCCCCCTCCCCACGTGTTGTTGTGTTCTCCCCCCCCCCCACGTGTTGTTGTGTTCCCCCCCCCACGTGTTGTTGTGTTCTCCCCTCCCCACGTGTTGTTGTGTTCTCACCCCCCCCCACACGTGTTGTTGTGTTCTCCCCCCCTACGTGTTGTTGTGTTCTCCCCTCCCCACGTTTTGTGTTCTACCCCCCCCCACGTGTTGTTGTGTTCTCCCCCTCCCCACGTGTTGTGTTCTCCCCCTCCCTACGTGTTGTTGTGTTCTCCCCCCCCCACGTGTTGTTGTGTTCTACCCCCCACGTGTTGTTGTGTTCTCCCCCTCCCCACGTGTTGTGTTCTCCCCCTCCCCACGTGTTGTTGTGTTCTCCCCCTCCCCACGTGTTGTGTTCTCCCCCCCCCCCCCACGTGTTGTGTTCTCCCCCTCCCCACGTGTTGTGTTCTCCCCCCCACGTGTTGTTGTGTTCTCCCCCTCCCCACGTGTTGTTGTGTTCTCCCCCTCCCCACGTGTTGTTGTGTTCTCCCCCTCCCCACGTGTTGTTGTGTTCTCCCCCCTCCCCACGTGTTGTTGTGTTCTCCCCCCTCCCCACGTGTTGTTGTGTTCTTCCCTCCCCACGTGTTGTAGTGTTCTCCCCCCCCCACGTGTTGTTGTGTTCTCCCCCCTCCCCACGTGTTGTTGTGTTCTCCCCCCCCCAGGTGTGTTGTGTTCTCCCTCCCCCCACGTGTTGTTGTGTTCTCCCCCTCCCCACGTGTTGTTGTGTTCTCCCCTCCCCACGTGTTGTTCTCCCCCCCCCACGTGTTGTTGTGTTCTCCCCCCCCCACGTGTTGTTGTGTTCTCCCCCCTCCCCACGTGTTGTTGTGTTCTCCCCCCTCCCCACGTGTTGTTGTGTTCTCCCCCCTCCCCACGTGTTGTGTTCTCCCCCCCCCCACGTGTTGTGTTCTCCCCCTCCCCACGTGTTGTTGTGTTCTCCCCCTCCCCACGTGTTGTTGTGTTCTCCCTCTCCCCACGTGTTGTTGTGTTCTCCCCCCTCCCCACGTGTTGTTGTGTTCTCCTCCCCCCACGTGTTGTTGTGTTCTCCTCCCCCCACGTGTTGTTGTGTTCTCCTCCCCCCACGTGTTGTTGTGTTCTCCCCCCCCCACGTGTTGTGTTCTCCCCTCCCCACGTATTGTTGTGTTCTCCCCCCCCACGTGTTGTTGTGTTCCCCCCCCCCCACGTGTTGTTGTGTTCTCCCTCCCCCCACGTGTTGTTGTGTTCTCCCTCCCCCCCCCACGTGTTGTTGTGTTCTCCCCCCACCCACGTGTTGTGTTCTCCCCCCCCCACGTGTTGTTGTGTTCTCCCTCCCCACGTGTTGTTGTGTTCTCCCTCCCCACGTGTTGTTGTGTTCTCCCTCCCCCCACGTGTTGTGTTCTCCCCCTCCCCACGTGTTGTTGTGTTCTCCCTCCCCACGTGTTGTTGTGTTCTCCCCCCCCCCCCACGTGTTGTTGTGTTCTCCCTCCCCACGTGTTGTTGTGTTCTCCCTCCCCACGTGTTGTTGTGTTCTCCCTCCCCACGTGTTGTTGTGTTCTCCCCCTCCCCACGTGTTGTTGTGTTCTCCCTCCCCACGTGTTGTTGTGTTCTCCCCCCCCCCACGTGTTGTGTTCTCCCCCTCCCCACGTGTTGTTGTGTTCTCCCCCCCACGTGTTGTTGTGTTCTCCCCCTCCCCACGTGTTGTTGTGTTCTCCCTCCCCACGTGTTATGTTCTCCCCCCCCCCCACGTGTTGTTGTGTTCTCCCCCTCCCCACGTATTGTTGTGTTCTCCCCCCCCCCGTGTTGTTGTGGTCTCCCCCCCCACGTGTTGTGGTCTCCCCCCCCCCCCACGTGTTGTTGTGTTCTCCCCCTCCCACGTGTTGTGTTCTCCCCCCCCCCACGTGTTGTTGTGGTCTCCCCCCCCCCCACGTGTTGTGTTCTCCCCCCTCCCCACGTGTTGTGTTCTCCCCCCCACGTGTTGTGTTCTCCCCCCCCACGTGTTGTGTTCTCCCCCCCACGTGTTGTGTTCTCCCCCCCCACGTGTTGTTGTGTTCTCCCCCCCCCACGTGTTGTTGTGGTCTCCCCCCCCCCCCACGTGTTGTGTTCTCCCCCTCCCCACGTGTTGTGTTCTCCCCCTCCCCACGTGTTGTGTTCTCCCCCCCACGTGTTGTGTTTTCCCCTCCCCACGTGTTGTTTTGGTCTCCCCCCCCCTCCCCACGTGTTGTTGTGTTCTCCCCCTCCCCACGTGTTGTTGTGTTCTCCCCCTCCCCACGTGTTGTTGTGTTCTCCCCCTCCCCACGTGTTGTGGTGTTCTCCCCCCTCCCCACGTGTTGTGTTCTCCCCCCTCCCCACGTGTTGTTGTGTTCTCCCCCCCACGTGTTGTGTTCTCCCCTTCCCACGTGTTGTGTTCTTACCCTCCCCACGTGTTGTTGTGTTCTCCCCCCCCCCACGTGTTGTTGTGTTCTTCCCCCCCCACGTGTTGTTGTGTTCTCCCTCCCCACGTGTTGTTGTGTTCTCCCTCCCCACGTGTTGTGTTCTCCCCCCTCCCCACGTGTTGTTGTGTTCTCCCCCCCACGTGTTGTGTTCTCCCCTTCCCACGTGTTGTGTTCTTACCCTCCCCACGTGTTGTTGTGTTCTCCCCCCCCCCACGTGTTGTTGTGTTCTCCCCCCCCCCCCACGTGTTGTTGTGTTCTCCCCCCCCCCCACGTGTTGTTGTGTTCTCCCTCCCCACGTGTTGTTGTGGTCTCCCCCTCCCCACGTGTTGTTGTGGTCTCCCCCCCCCCCACGTGTTGTTGTGTTCTCCCCCCTCCCCACGTGTTGTTGTGGTCTCCCCCTCCCCACGTGTTGTTGTGTTCTCCCTCCCCACGTTGTTGTGTTCTCCCCCTCCCCACGTGTTGTTGTGTTCTCCCCCTCCCCACGTGTTGTTGTGTTCTCCCCCTCCCCACGTGTTGTTGTGTTCTCCCTCCCACGGGTTGTTGTGTTCTCCCCCTCCCCACGTGTTGTTGTGGTCTCCCCCCCCCCCACGTGTTGTTGTGTTCTCCCTCCCCACGTGTTGTTGTGTTCTCCCCCTCCCTCCCCACGTGTTGTTGTGGTCTCCCCCCCCACGTGTTGTTGTGTTCTCCCCTCCCCACGTGTTGTTGTGTTCTCCCCCCCCCTCCGCACGTGTTGTGGTCTCCCCCCCCCACGTGTTGTTGTTTTCTCCCCTCCCCACGTGTTGTGGTCTTCCCCCCCCACGTGTTGTTGTGTTCTCCCCCCCCCCCCACGTGTTGTTGTGTTCTCCCCTCCCCACGTGTTGTGTTCTCCCCTCCCCACGTGTTGTTGTGTTCTCCCCCTCCCCACGTGTTGTTGTGTTCTCCCCTCCCCACGTGTTGTTGTGTTCTCCCCCCCCACGTGTTGTTGTGTTCTCCCTCCCCACGTGTTGTTGTGTTCTCCCCCTCCCCCCCACGTTGTTGTGGTCTCCCCCCCCACGTGTTGTTGTGTTCTCCCCCCCCACGTGTTGTGTTCTCCCCCCCCACGTGTTGTTGTGTTCTCCCCCCTCCCCACGTGTTGTTGTGGTCTCCCCCCCCACGTGTTGTTGTGTTCTCCCCCCCCCCCACGTGTTGTGTTCTCCCCCCCCCACGTGTTGTGTTCTCCCCCCCCCCACGTGTTGTTGTGTTTTTCCCCCCCCCACGTGTTGTGTTCTCCCCCCTCCCCACGTGTTGTGTTCTCCCCCCCCCCACGTGTTGTTGTGTTCTCCCCCCCCCCACGTGTTGTTGTGTTCTCCCCCCCCCCACGTGTTGTGTTCTCCCCCCCCCCCCACGTGTTGTGTTCTCCCCCTCCCTCCCCACGTGTTGTGTTCTCCCTCCCCACGTGTTGTGTTCTCCCTCCCCACGTGTTGTTGTGTTCTCCCCCTCCCCACGTGTTGTTGTGGTCTCCTCCCCCCCCCACGTGTTGTTGTGTTCTCCCCTCCCCACGTGTTGTGTTCTCCCTCCCTACGTGTTGTTGTGTTCTCCCCCCTCCCCACGTGTTGTTGTGTTCTCCCCCCCCCCACGTGTTGTTGTGTTCTCCCCCTCCCCACGTGTTGTTGTGTTCTCCCCCTCCCCACGTGTTGTTGTGTTCTCCCCCCCCCACGTGTTGTTGTGGTCTCCCCCTCCCCCATGTGTTACCACCACAGGGGGTATCAGGGTGAAAGAAACTGCCCATTTGTGTCTGTCTAGTCCGGGTCACAGGATTTTGAGTCCCGCGCGCTGTCCACTCAGCTACCCCCTTACGTGTTTGTTGCCATGTTCCCCCCACGTGTGTTGCCATGTCCCCCCACGTGTGTTGCCATGTCCCCCCACGTGTGTTGCCATGTCCCCCCCACGTGTGTTGCCATGTCCCCCCACGTGTGTTGCCATGTCCCCCCACGTGTGTTGCCATGTCCCCCCACGTGTGTTGCCATGTCCCCCCACGTGTGTTGCCATGTCCCCCCACGTGTGTTGCCATGTCCCCCCACGCGTGTTGCCATGTCCCCCCACGCGTGTTGCCATGTCCCCCCACGCGTGTTGCCATGTCCCCCCACGCGTGTTGCCATGTCCCCCCACGCGTGTTGCCATGTCCCCCCACGCGTGTTGCCATGTCCCCCCACGCGTGTTGCCATGTCCCCCCACGCGTGTTGCCATGTCCCCCCACGCGTGTTGCCATGTCCCCCCACGCGTGTTGCCATGTCCCCCCACGCGTGTTGCCATGTCCCCCCACGCGTGTTGCCATGTCCCCCCACGCGTGTTGCCATGTCCCCCCACGTGTGTTGCCATGTCCCCCCCACGTGTGTTGCCATGTCCCCCCACGTGTGTTGCCATGTCCTCCCACGTGTGTTGCCATGCCCCCACGTGTGTTGCCGTGTCCCCCCCACGTGTGTTGCCGTGTCCTCCCACGTGTGTTGCCATGTCCCCCCACGTGTGTTGCCATGCCCCCCCCCCCACGTGTGTTGCCATGCCCCCCTACGTGTGTTGCCATGCCCCCCCACGTGTGTTGCCATGTCCCCCCCAGGTGTGTTGCCATGTCCCCCCACGTGTGTTGCCATGCCCCCCTACGTGTGTTGCCATGCCCCCCCACGTGTGTTGCCATGTCCCCCCCAGGTGTGTTGCCATGTCCCCCCACGTGTGTTGCCATGCCCCCCCCCCCCCGCCACGTGTTGTGTGTTGTCATCGCGGCAGTGGTGTTGCCCTCTGGAAGGTTGGCAATTTAGTGGTTGGTGGTGGCTTTGTGGTGGTAATTTATGGCTGCTTGCTGGCTTAGTGTTTGTGGTTGTCAGTTTGGTTAACAAGTTGGGTGGTGTCGCCGGTGGTGGTGATCACCTCCGGTATGATACCGGTGGTGGTGATCACCTCTGTTATGATACCGGTGGTGGTGATCACCTCCGGTATGATACCGGTGGTGGTGATCACCTCCGGTATGATACCGGTGGTGGTGATCACCTCTGTTATGATACCGGTGGTGGTGATCACCTCCGGTATGATACCGGTGGTGGTGATCACCTCTGTTATGATACCGGTGGTGGTGATCACCTCCGGTATGATACCGGTGGTGGTGATCACCTCCGGTATGATACCGGTGGTGGCTGGTGCCAAGTGTGTCACTGCGTTATCGTCACGCTTATCAACTACTTGTTGTCACTTGCGTTTGGTGGTTGTCAGTCGGCTCTTTGTCGGGAAGTGTGGAGCATGAGAGTCTTCCTCCCTGACAGTTATCCTTATCTGTCTGTGTTGTGCCTGGCCACACTTGTGACGGAGTGCTCGTCCCTCACCTGCCCCTCCTCCCTACCCCACCCCTGCCCAGTGAGCACTCACTCATTGAAGCCGCCTGTGCTGCTCCTCACTCATTGAAGCCGCCTGTGCTCCTCCTCACTCATTGAAGCCGCCTGTGCTCCTCCTCACTCATTGAAGCCGCCTGTGCTCCTCCTCACTCATTGAAGCCGCCTGTGCTCCTCCTCACTCATTGAAGCCGCCTGTGCTTCTCCTCACTCATTGAAGCCGCCTGTGCTTCTCCTCACTCATTGAAGCCGCCTGTGCTTCTCCTCACTCATTGAAGCCGCCTGTGCTTCTCCTCACTCATTGAAGCCGCCTGTGCTCCTCCTCACTCATTGAAGCCGCCTGTGCCGGGAGAGTGAGTGTTGGTGATGAGACTTACGAGATGTTTACGAACTGGAGAGTAGAAGTGCGAGGTATGAAGACAGGAGCAGCAGCCTGTGGTGCATTAGGGTTGGTCATGCTGTATTACCCATGACCCCCCCCCCCCTGAGCTGACACCCAGGGAACCCTTCTCTAAGAGGTCAGCCCAGATGACCTCTGGATCGTCTTCCAAAGTGAATTAAAATATTCCTGGCTAGTCTTAGTCAGCTAGTTTCAAGTAGGTGATATTTCATGATAATCTTGTCAAACATTGTAATGGAACTATACCCCCAGATCCTTATAGGTAAACACCTAGGGATCTGCCCCTTGCTGCCAGGTCAGAGGTCAACCACCTGCAGGGTGAGTGTTGGCTGTGTAAGCACTCGGGTGAGGAAAACGTTCCTTCCCTCTTGCACCCCAGTAGTTAATAATTCCCCTCCTTGAAGAGTTTTTTTATTATTATTTTCTACCACAGACGTGGCCACACATTTACAATGCTAACCACATATATACATTTCTTCTGTCCTCCATGGACAGGGTTAGAGATGTGTTAAACATAAGAGTTCAAGGGTTTATTGAACAATCAACCACAGAAGGTGATTCGGTGCTTTTAAAATGCTAAGCTAAATTACATACGTAAATACATTGATACACAGATTTACGTATGACCTAAATATAGTGTTCGATGTGTGTTTTACATAGTGTCATTAATGTGCATTTACAAAGGTGATATGTAATTCTGATCAGCTTCCATATATACTTTATACACATACATATACACACCACACACACACACATACATACGTACATATACATATATACACACACATGCATTCACATACATTTGTCTCTTTTACTCTGACAGGATGAGATAGCTGATAGAGAAATTAGTGTGCATTTAAGCACTTAGTCACTGAAGGTGATTAAGGTGCTTTTACAAGCTCAGGTTATATAGTTACATCACATACTTACATTGTATAATTGATACATTACATGCTCAGTCTTGAAGAGGTGTATGGTGGTTGGTAAACATATTATTAATGGTAATCTTGAGTGTGTACGTGTGGGCAGACCTCTTACAAGCCTCAATGTAGGTTAGCAACAGCAAACTTCCCCCCCCCCCTTTCTCCAGCTGATAGGAGGTGTGGCAGGTTTGGGGGCATGTATATATATGTGCCCCTGTAGAGAAGTTAGAGGGTCTTGGAGCAGTCGCTAAAGGCAAAGGACTCAACATAACCTTAAACTGGATCCCATCCCATGTTGGAATCCCATTAAATGAAAAGCTGATGAAATTGCTAAATTGGCAACTCGTCATCCAGTGATACATAAAACAATTCAACCCAGCCTAGAGAACAACCCAGCCTAGAGAACAACCCAGCCTAGAGAACAACCCAGCCTAGAGAACAACCCAGCCTAGAGAACAACCCAGCCTAGAGAACAACCCACCCTAGAGAACAACCCAGCCTAGAGAACAACCCAGCCTAGAGAACAACCCAGCCTAGAGAACAACCCACCCTAGAGAACAACCCAGCCTAGAGAACATAAAAAACATCATCACCAAAAAACTCTCACATCTCAACAAAGCCTACCTACACCAGAGAATAGCTGAAGGTTCGCCATCTGCAACATGGTATCTTCAGGCAACCAAATTAGAAAAGTTAAATATCCCCAAAGGAATCCACAGGGAAATAGCAGTTAGGTTATATTGACTACGTCTAGGTTACAGATGCAACTGTGAGATTGGTGAACCCCGACAACAGAGAGTGCATCTTCTGCCAAACTGTCACAGAAAAGCCATTACTTCACTATCTTCTGGAATGTGAAGCAACCAACGACCTTAGAAGAGCTTTAAGAGTTCCTGAATCATGCAGTGGCCACCCTGAAGCCATCAACACAGCCACTCTCCTGGTCAACAAAGGTGTCCAGCAGCTGGACACCCTCATAAAGACTGTGAAGCAGTATCCTCCCCCGCGATAACAGCTTGATGGTTAAATGCAACCTCAGAATACTGAGAAAAAAAAAATTGTACCACTTACGGGCTATTCATGCCCGTGCCACCTCTTGGGTGGCTTAATCTTTATCAATTAATCAATCAGTTAGAGGGGCAGAGTGTTGGATGACGGAAGACAAGAGGCAGTGTGGGGCCGCAGGGCATCAAGCGGGGCTCAGGAAACAGACTCACACAGGTCGTGAATCAGGACATAGAAGGTAATGTGTGTGGTCTTTGATATTGTCCATGTAGATTTCTGAACATTTGCCAGTGTTAGAGTAGGGACTTATAGTTGGTGAATACCATATTTGGTTCTCAATAAACTCATGTTAAACTTTCCATCTGTGTCAATTAAATGGAACCTTTCAAACTGCTCTGTGTATAGTTGTGTCAACAACCGGCCCGTAATTAATGACACTTAAAAGAAAGCACTCTCAAAGTCAAGCAATGTTTCTTGCCTCATTGTTTGATATAGGTAATGGTGAGGCAGGGTGGTGGCAGCGTGGTTAATTAATTTGTTCCCTGTGTAGCATTTCCTTGGAAGGATACCTTTGGTTTTCGATGGAAGCATCAGTGGTACTCCATATGTCGGTCGCTTCATATTACCCTCAGTATAAACAACCAGTGTTCAGTAGCCTCAAGGCTTTACTTTTATCAATTTTGCAAAGTATATTTAGTACTAGAATAATTAGTGTTACAATTGTCCATATATTTAGTGGCACAATAGTTGAGTGTAACAGTGGAAGGTGCGGGCGGCCGCCACCACCCACACTCACCAGGCCGCCTCCACCACCCACACTCACCAGGCCGCCTCCACCGCCCGCCACCACCCACACTCACCAGGCCGCCTCCACCGCCCGCCACCACCCACACTCACCAGGCCGCCTCCACCACCCACACTCACCAGGCCGCCTCCACCACCCACACTCACCAGGCCGCCGCCACCACCCACACTCACCAAGCCGCCTCCACCGCCCGCCCTCCACTCTGGTTTTGGGGTTTTGTTTGAATAGTGAGCCACCACAAGAGGTGGCACGGGCATGAGTACCCCGGAGGTGGTAGTCTTTAAGTGTCTGGCCCTGACCTGATTGATAAAGATTAGGTCACCCAAAAGGTGGCACGGGCATGAATAGCCGCACGCCGTTAATGGCAATTTTGATGTAGTTCACTTTACTCTCCATAGATGTCACTAGTGTTTTCCGTTTGGCCAATCACAGAGAAGGTAACATAGTTCAACCAAACTTGTTTGGAGACGTGCGTTCATGGTGTGTGTGTGCCTGAGACATACATGGTAACTATATCTTTGCCCCTCACATACACAAGTTATATTCCTGGAAATGTGCTCGCAATAACATTAATGCCAATGATGGTATGTAAAACCCTAAGTATTATTAACGAATATATAATCAACATTATTTGTGCGTAGAGATTATTGACACTATCGTGACGCATCAGTGAGGTAATCGTCGGCCACCACAAGGCCAGAAGGACCATGGGCCTTCTGGCCTTGTGGTTGTCAAGTAGTGTAGAACATGTGGATACTCGGTGGACACTCACTTCTCTGTCGCACACAACACACAGTAAATGTTCAAGTTTAGTTTAGTTCATTTATTATGCACCCCATACCCATCTTGTGGGCGGTAGTGGAAAGGGTTACAGAGGCACATAATGGGCTCAGGGACTGAACCCCACAATTCATTTAGCTAAGCAAGTTACAATCTTGATGAGCTAGTTACAAAATTCAATATAAGTCGTCACATCAACAATGGGTTCGAGATCGACCTCAAGTACAGGTTCTAAATTAAGCAACTGACATATGTGGAGAGCTAGTGTCAAAATTTATATGTTTGTCCTGCACACCGCCCCCCATCCAGTGGGCAGCGGTGGATAGGTTACAATCACTTAGTTACTACCTACAGTTAGCAAACTGGGGATATTTGGCTAAAATTTCTGGTAGCAGATCATTTTGAATGAAATATTGACACATCGCTGGAACATTGGTTATAGAATTGTCTCTAAATTCACGTATCTTTTCGCACTCCATCACATAGTGACGGAGGGTGTGCGAATAATTTTGTTGACACAGTTTACATTTGGTCAGGTCTACATCAGCAGATAATGAGAATTCCCAGAGATACTTGTAACCGAGTCTAAGCCGAGCAGTAGTAACATCTAAAAGTCTGCTGATTTTATTGGATGATCCATAGATGTGTGGCTCCTCTTGCATGATAGTATGATGATAGATGGAATTACTGGTGTCAATTTCACTTTGCCTCAGATCTACAAGATCTTGTTGAAGTTCTTGGTGTACTGCTGCTCTCAGATTGCTCATTGACAATCCAAGGTTACACTCAACGGCTCCTTTAGAGTCCATTTCATGTTGTCTCCATCTCATGTTGGCCTCCGAATGCATGATAGAGCTGATAAGTTAGCCAAAGAATAAATGTTCAAGCAAATAAAATAGTCGAGCGCAGTTAAAAGCTGTGTACCTCAAGGTACAGTCCTTGTACCACCGCTTTTCCTCATGCCCATATCAGATATAGACTCAGATCAAGGCACAGCTTCGTGTCAACCTTTGAAGATGAAACAAAAATCGGCATGAAAATTACCTCTGCTGAAGACATTGAAAAATACAAGCAGATATTAATAACGTTTTCGACTGGGCAGCAGAAAATAACATGAGCTTTATCAGTGATAAATTCCAGGTACTCAGGTACGGTAAAAATGAGGACATTAAACATAATACAGGGTACAAAATACAATCAAATCTGCCCATAGTAGGAAAACATCATGTCAAGGATTTGGGAATAATGATGTCTGACGACCTAACGTTTAAGGAGCATAACCAAGCAAATATTGCGTCAGCCAGAAAACTGATAAGATGGATTACGAAAACTTTCAAGTCCAGGGATCCCATCAGAATGGTTGTACTCTTCAAGTCACTTGTGTTGTCGCGTCTTGAGTACTGCTCAGTACTCACTTCCCCCTTCAGAGCAGGAGAGATTGCCGAAATAGAAGGAATACAGAGAACATATACGGCACACATAGACGTGATAAAGCACCTAAATTATTGGGATTGTCTCAAAGCTCTCCAAATGTACTCACTAGAAAGAAGAAGAGATACCAAATAATATACACATGGAAAATACTGGAGGGACAGGTCCCAAATCTACACAGTAAAATAACAACGTACTGGAGTGAACGATATGGAAGAAATGCAAAATAGAACCAGTGAAGAGCAGAGGTGCCATAGGCACAATCAGAGAACACTGTATAAACATCAGAGGTCCGCGGTTGTTCAACGTCCTCCCAGCGAGCATAAGAAATATTGCCGGAACAACCGTGGACATCTTCAAGAGATAACTAGATAGTTTTTCTTCAAGAAGTGCCGGATCAACCGGGCTGTGGTGGGTATGTGGGCCTGCGGGCCGCTCCAAGCAACAGCCTGGTGGACCAAACTCTCACAAGTTAAGCCTGGCCTCGGGCCGGGCTTGTGGAGTAGAACTCCCAGAACCCCATCAACCCGGTATCAACAGTTGAGGAATTCACTGAACAGATCCACAAAATAGAGAATATCCTTGATAACCTAGCAAACCCAGTACCAGATATTATCTTCCTTGGAGACTTCAATCTACCCCCAGTTTAAAATGGAGAATAGTAAACACTAACATTATAGCAGGAAATCAACCTGGAAATAACCAACCACAGGTCAGAGAACTACTGAGATTCTGTGACAAATTCTCGCTCAGTCACCAGATTACAGAACCAACTAGGAACGAGAACACGCTGGACCTGATAGTCACGAACAATGATGAGCTAATCAGAGACATTACTGTCTCAGACACTACGTACTCGGACCACAAGCTCATTGAAGTGCAAATTAACATTAATAACGGTAGTAGGTCTAAGAGACCCCAACATGCGAGAAGGGGGTATTCAATCAATTCACTTTCAACAATGAGAGGATCAACTGGGAAAAATCAAATATAGACCTTGCAACCATTCAATGGAAGCCGGTCTTAAGTGACGAAACTTCCACACAGGGAATAGCTCAACTGACAGCTGAAGCTTACAAGGTCTGCCTGAAGCACGTGCCTGTGAGGAGGGGCAGAAAGAGGACCACTCTAGAAAGAGAACGGAGACGACTGTACAGGAGAAGGAAAAAAATAACGGAAATGCTTCGGCAGACACAACTATCACAAGCAAGGAAAACAAGCCTAAGCAGGGAGATCGAAAAAATAGAACAAACGTTGAAGCGATCATACGAGTCTGAGGAAATGGAATTGGAACAGAAAGCTATAAGAGAGATAAAGAAAAATCCAAAATATTTTTTCACATGCAAAATCAAAAACCAACAGTATTGGACGTTTACTGACAACTGGAGGTTCATACACACAGGACAACACAGAAATTAATTATTAGCATCCCCAAAAATAACATAAAAGCTGAGGACCCAGACACCTTCTTTATGAATGACATCTAAGCTGTAGATAATATAACGGATATTAACACTAACTCGGAAGACTTTGAAAGAAAAATTAACAACATGCCCATGCACTCAGCTCCTGGGCCGGACTTGTGGTATTCAATATTCATAAAGAAATGTAAAGTACCAGTAGCGCGAGCACTCAGCGTAATATAGAGAAAGAGCCTGGATACAGGGGAGATACCAGCAGTACAGAGAACATATACGGCACGCATAGACGAGGTAAAGCACCTAAATTATTGGGATCGTCTCAAAGCTCTCCAAATGTACTCACTAGAAAGGAGACGAGAGAGATACCAAATAATATACACATGGAAAATACTGGAGGGACAGGTCCCAAATCTACACAGTAAAATAACAACGTACTGGAGTGAACGATATGGAAGAAAATGCAGAATAGAACCAGTGAAGAACAGACGTGCCATAGGCACAATCAGAGAACACTGTATAAACATCAGAGGTCCGCGGTTGTTCAACGTCCTCCCAGCGACTATAAGAAATATTGCCGGAACAACCGTGGACATCTTCAAGAGAAAACGACTGTTTTCTAAGAGAAGTTCCGGATCAGCCGGGCTGTGGTGGGTACGTGGGCCTGCGGGCCGCTCCAAGCAACAGCCTGGTGGACCAAACTCTCACAAGTCAAGCCTGGCCTCGGGCCGGGCTTGGGGAGTAGAAGAACTCCCAGAACCCCATCAACCAGGTATTAAGCACCTAAATCTGCAGATTTGGCTCCTCTGCACAAGGGAGAGTTGACTTGGCAAAAAGCTTTGGCAAAAATTTATAGACCATTTGCACTAACATCACTCATAATAAAAGTTTGAAAGAGTAATTAGGAATCAAATTTCGTTTTATAGAAAATAAATAATTACACAACCCAGGACAACATAGATTTGTTGACAGGGAAGATCCTGTCTGTCACAGTTAATCAACAGCTATGGAAGAATCACAGACGACGTAGAGGAAACACAAAGTGCAGAGTACACACACACACTTACAAAGGCATTCGACAAATGTGACCGTGGAGTGATACACCATAACAATTATATCAATAGGAATAAAGGGTAAAGTGGGGCGGTAGATTTTCAACTTTGTCGATATATATATGTGTGTGTGTGTGTGTGTGTGTGTGTGTGTGTGTGTGTGTGTGTGTGTGTGTGTGTGTGTGTGACTGTCAATGAAGTAAAATCATACCCAAGAGGAGTGAAAAGCTCTGTACCTCAGGGCACAGTCCTGGCACTTTTGCTATGTCTCATTCTTATCTCGGATATACACAAAAATACTAGTCACAGCTTCGTGTCATCCTTTGCAGATACAAAAATTAGCGTGAAAATTGCAACTGTAAAAAAACACTGAAAAACTACAAGCAGATATAAATAAAGTCTTCGATTGGGCAAAAGAAAATAACATGATGTTTAACGGGGATAAGTTCCAGGAAAGGATATTATAGAAGCGAGGAACCTGAACGAAACACAGGGTGTATAGGACGCAATCACATCTACTCATAGAAGGAAAGAAACAGGTAAAGGATCTGGGAATTATGATGTCTGACGACCTGACATTTAGTGAACATAACCGAGCTAACATAGCGGCGGCGGCCAGGAAAATGATAGGATGGTTTATGAGAACGTTCAAATTCAGAGACCACACAACAATGCTAATACTATTTAAACCACTGGTACTGTCCCGTCTTGAGTATTGCTCAGTACTCACTTAACCTTTCAGAGCGGGAGAGATCTCTGAATTAGAGGGAATACAGAGAACATATACGGCACGCATTGACACGATGAAACATCTAAATTATTGGGACCGTCAAAAAGCTCTCAAAATGTTCTCTTTGGAAAGGAGACGAGAAAATCCCAAATAATATATGCATGGAAGATACTGGAAGGCATATTTTGTCAGTAGAATAACAACATACTGAACGAAAGATACGGAAGGAAATGCAGAATAGAACCAGTGAAGAGTAGGTGCGCCATAGACACGATCAGAGGACACTGAACATGAGAGGTCCACAGCTGTTCAACACCCTCCCAGCAAGCATTAGGAATATTGCTGGAACGAAGGTGGATGTATTCAAGAGGCACTTGAACAGGTTCTTGCAAGAAGTGCCGGACCAACCATGCTGTAGTGGATATGTGGGCCTGCGGGCCGCTCCGAGTAACAGCCTGGTGGACCAAGTTACCGCAAGTCGAGCTTGGCCTCACGCCGGAGCTCAGGGCGTAGTAGAACTCCTGAAACCCTCTCCAGGTATGGTCCAGGTATGTCGGAAAAGCACATTGACTGTGCTTTTCTGACACTTACACAATACAAGTTAGGGACACAGTATATGTTGGCGGGAGGATGGGAGCCGTCCGGGGCCCCCACACACCAAGGCTCTCTACACCGCTCCTGGTTGTGTAAGGTAGTTAACATCCTTTTCGCAAGTGAAAACTACATCTTTATGTAGTTTAGAAACTTGACATATATCTGGTTTACGTTAAGTTGGAAGTGGCATGAGGGGGGGGGGGCGAGGCTCACTAGGAGGCGGGGGCGTTCGTAAATACCTGCCTGAATCACCACGTAACCAAGACGGCGATAAGAACGACCAGTTTGGTACGTTCTTGCGTAACTGTTTCGTGATTGCGGCCTCCCTGGTCTTAGATGTTCACTTCTGTCTTCTAAGCTTGTTCCTACAGCTTATACCTGTGTGTCTGTAACCTACAGCTTGAGGAGTGTGTTTGCTCTCTGTAGCTTGAGGTGTGTGTGTGTGTGTGTGTGTGTGTGGGGTGTGAGCGGGCTGCAGAGTCCTACGTGTGTTGAAGAGCGCCATAGAACAGTAATCATATCCCCGTAGCCCACCATATAATGCTCCCCCCCCCCCCCCCCACGCCACTGAGGCACTCACAACACTGTAAACCAGACATAACAATCTTCTACAACTCATAACCCACAATGGGTGGACGGAGGAGATCATAAAATTACAAAGGGAGCTGCAAGATCTATGCAAAACAGAGTACACCAAAAAATGGGATGACATAATAAGCAAAGTTCAAGTCTACTACAGAAATTAAGGAAAGTTTTGGAAAAAAAGTAAAAACTCTGATAAGAAACTGGGTCGAGGAACACCCTACATCATAGACGCCTCAGGTAATATACTCTACGAGGAGAGAGAACAAGAACAGGAATACAGGAAGTTCTGGAGAAAATATTGACGATAAACCCGGAAGAAAATGTAAACTTTTGCCCCGTCAACAAAAGGTTAATTACAACTGTAGTCGATAACAGAGCTCCCCGACGCAAACAGTAGACCTTAACAACATTAACCATCAATGCCACCTTATTAAACACATAACCATTGCAGAGGTCCACAAAACAATTAAGAGGTTACAAGAACAAGGCGCCGGGCCACAGCAAGATAAATAAGATGGTATTATCCAACCTACCAGTGATTGCACTCCATCAATACACACGTATAATAAATGCAGCTCTTGCATCTGGACTATTCCCCACATACTTCAAAAATGCCACAATAAGATTAATCCCCAAGCCAGGTAAACCCCCAACACCCAAACTGAAAACTACAGGCCAATTTCCCTCCTCGAAGTACCAGGCAAAACATTCGAAAAAATTATCAATCAGAGACTTGTGAAGTACATGGAGGAGGAAGGGAAGTATAACACCAGGCAGCATGGGTTTAGAAACCGCAGAGGGGCCCATACAGCTATAGCCCTGATCTACCAGCATATAGCAGAGGGGCCCATACAGCTATAGCCCTGATCTACCAGCATATAGCAGAGGGGCCCATACAGCTATAGCCCTGATCTACCAGCATATAGCCAACGCAGTGTCGAAAAAAGATCAGTGTAATATAGTGCTTAGGGACGTCTCGAAAGCCTTCGACAAAGTGTGGCACACAGGCCTAAAATATAAGATATCTGAACTAGGGCTTCCTGAGAGATTTACTGCTACTCTCTGCAGCTTTATAGACTACACAACTGCTATTGGCAGCTACTTGGGTGACGTAATAGAACTGAAAAGTGGAGTACCACAAGGAAGCTGCCTCTCTCCCACACCGCTCAACATATATACAGCTGACCTACCCCAACCCCAACATGGAGAATACATCACATACGCTGACGATGTCACACAAATAATTTGCCAACCGGGACCATTAAAGCCGCTACTAGCCGACAAGACCAAGGCGGCAATTGAACTCATAAACAACTTTGAGAAGCAATGGAAAATTAGCACCAACAAACAAAAGTTTCAGATAATACACATTGCGAAAAGAAACCCGGACCCCATCATCCTTGATAACCAGCCGATCCAATATGCGGAGGTCGGCAGAATACTGGGACTTATGATCAACAGAACAGGGATAAAACAATCACGTAAGAGGACGACTAAATACAACAAAAGCACCTTAGGAAAACTGAGGAGATTCCGAAGCCTCAGTACAAACATACAGATACACCTATATAAGGCTCTAGTACGGCCGCATCTAGAGTATGCCCCAGTACCACTACACACCATAAAGAAAACTAACATGCAGAAACTGCAAGCAGTACAAAATAAGGCGCTAAGGAGAGCAGCAAAACACCGTCCACCATATGATCAGACAATCCAGGAGCTCCACGAACTCCTGAACATACAGCCACTAAACATCAGACTGCAGCACCAAGCCATCAGGGTGTGGAACACCGTCCTAATGTTAGAGGACCCAATGTTAGAAAGATTACTCCAAGATGAGATGCCCCACTCCCACAGCTGGTGGCCCAAGATGAGACGCCCCGCTCCCACAGCTGGTGGCCCAAGATGAGACGCCCCGCTCCCACAGCTGGTGGCCCAAGATGAGACGCCCCGCTCCCACAGCTGGTGGCCCAAGATGAGACGCCCCACTCCCACAGCTGGTAGCCCAAGATGAGACTCCCCACTCCCACAGCTGGTAGCCCAAGATGAGACGCCCCACTCCCACAGCTGGTAGCCCAAGATGAGACTCCCCACTCCCACAGCTGGTGGCCCAAGATGAGACGCCCCGCTCCCACAGCTGGTAGCCCAAGATGAGACTCCCCACTCCCACAGCTGGTGGCCCAAGATGAGACGCCCCACTCCCACAGCTGGTGGCCCAAGATGAGACGCCCCACTCCCACAGCTGGTGGCCCAAGACGAGACGCCCCACTCCCACAGCTGGTGGCCCAAGATGAGACGCCCCACTCCCACAGCTGGTAGCCCAAGATGAGACTCCCCACTCCCACAGCTGGTAGCCCAAGATGAGACGCCCCACTCCCACAGCTGGTGGCCCAAGATGAGACGCCCCACTCCCACAGCTGGTGGCCCAAGATGAGACGCCCCGCTCCCACAGCTGGTGGCCCAAGATGAGACGCCCCACTCCCACAGTTGGTGGCCCAAGATGAGACGCCCCACTCCCACAGCTGGTGGCCCAAGATGAGACGCCCCACTCCCACAGCTGGTAGCCCAAGATGAGACTCCCCACTCCCACAGCTGGTGGCCCAAGATGAGACGCCCCACTCCCACAGCTGGTAGCCCAAGATGAGACTCCCCACTCCCACAGCTGGTAGCCCAAGATGAGACGCCCCACTCCCACAGCTGGTGGCCCAAGATGAGACTCCCCACTCCCACAGCTGGTGGCCCAAGATGAGACGCCCCACTCCCACAGCTGGTTGCCCAAGATGAGACGCCCCGCTCCCACAGCTGGTGGCCGAAGAGCCTCGATTTACTAGATGAAAACCCCGCCCCACAGTATATAATTCCGAAATACTGACCAGAAATCCCTCTCCCAATAATTAGAATATTGTATATATATATATAATTGTATTATTATTATTATTGGAATAATACGCGTGGAAGCATCGGAGTGTGTATATGAATGCTACACAGTATTTATCTATAGATATCTATATATGGTGAAACACATGTGAAGAACCTTTCACACACACATATAGCTCCCTGACAAGAGAGAGCTCTATAAGCTAAGCTCTATACGGCACGCATAGACGAGGTAAAGCACCTAAATTATTGGGATCGTCTCAAAGCTCTCCAAATGTACTCACTAGAAAGGAGACGAGAGAGATACCAAATAATATACACCTGGAAGATACTGGAGGGCCAAGTACCAAATCTACACAGTAAAATAACAAAGTACTGGAGTGAACGATATGGAAGAAAATACAGAATAGAACCAGTGAAGAGCAGAGGTGCCATAGGCACAATCAGAGAACACTGTATAAACATCAGAGGTCCGCGGTTCAACGTCCTCCCAGCGAGCATCAGAAATATTGCCGGAACAACCGTGGACAAACTAGAATATTTTCATGTTTTCTTCAAGGAGGGCCGGACCAACCGGGCTGTGGTGGGTATGTGGGCCGCTCCAAGCAACAACCTGGTAGACCAAACTCTCACAAGTCAAGCCTGGCCTCGGGCCGGGCTTGGTGAGTAGAACTCCCAGAACCCCATCAACCAGGTTAGCTGCCAACACACACACATCGTGTCAGCAAGGCGGACGGCCCGCCCGGCGTCAGCAAGGCGGACGGCCCGCCCGGCGTCAGCAAGGCGGACGGCCCGCCCGGCGTCAGCAAGGCGGACGGCCCGCCCGGCGTCAGCAAGGCGGACGGCCCGCCCGGCGTCAGCAAGGCGGACGGCCCGCCCGGCGTCAGCAAGGCGGACGGCCCGCCCGGTGTCATAACTTTCACTGTATTTCGCATTTCTCATCTTCCCTTCACCTATCCCTCGTCATCCTCTTTAAACCCCCCCCCCCCCACCATCTCCTAAACACTTAACACTACTGCATCACTACATCACTATAATTTGAGTATATTCTTAGACCTGGGTTCGAGCCATAGTTAATTATATTCCTTAGTATGAGAATAGTTTGTTAGTTAAGTGAGACTAGTGATTACTGTGGCAGATGGAGAGTGTTGCCAGCAGTGTAAAAATAGTGGGTGTTGTTGTGAGCCAATATGGCAACTGTTGACGTCACCTTTACCAGGTGCCAGGCTCTGTTGGAGGGGGGGGGGCAGCACCGCTGGGGTCGGGGAAGGGGGAGGCCAGCACCGCTGGGGTCGGGGAAGGGGGAGGCCAGCACCGCTGGGGAGGGGGGAGGAGGCCAGCACCGCTGGGGAGGGGGGGGAGAGGCCAGCACCGCTGGGGAGGCCAGCACCGCTGGGGAGGGGGGGAGAGGCCAGCACCGCTGGGGAGGGGGGGAGGCCAGCACCGCTGGGGAGGGGGGGAGAGGCCAGCACCGCTGGGGAGGGGGGGGAGGCCAGCACCGCTGGGGAGGGGGGGAGAGGCCAGCACCGCTGGGGAGGGGGGAGGAGGCCAGCACCGCTGGGGAGGGGAGGGGGGAGGCCAGCACCGCTGGGGAGGGGGGAGGAGGCCAGCACCGCTGGGGAGGAGAGGGGGGAGGCCAGCACCGCTGGGGAGGGGAGGGGGAAGCCAGCACCGCTGGGGAGGGGAGGGGGGAGGGGGGAGGAGGCCAGCACCGCTGGGGAGGGGAGGGGGGAGGAGGCCAGCACCGCTGGGGAGGGGAGGGGGGAGGAGGCCAGCACCGCTGGGGAGGGGAGAGGGGAGGAGGCCAGCACCGCTGGGGAGGGGAGGGGGGGAGGAGGCCAGCACCGCTGGGGAGGGGAGGGGGGAGGAGGCCAGCACCGCTGGGGAGGGGAGGGGGGAGGAGGCCAGCACCGCTGGGGAGGGGAGGGGGGAGGAGGCCAGCACCGCTGGGGAGGGGAGGGGGGAGGAGGCCAGCACCGCTGGGGAGGGGAGGGGGGAGGAGGCCAGCACCGCTGGGGAGGGGAGGGGGGAGGAGGCCAGCACCGCTGGGGAGGGGAGGGGGGAGGAGGCCAGCACCGCTGGGGAGGGGAGGGGGGAGGAGGCCAGCACCGCTGGGGAGGGGAGGGGGGAGGCCAGCACCGCTGGGGAGGGGGGTAAGGCCAGCACCGCTGGGGAGGGGGGGAGGCCAGCACCGCTGGGGAGGGGAGTGGGGAGGCCAGCACCTCTGTAAGGCACATGGGTGCTCCAGAACAGTGGGCTCCAGCTCCCGGGCGCCGCCTGGGAGTTGGGAGCCTGGCAGCTGTAATATTAAAGGGCAAGGTCGTCACGGTAAAAGAAATATCGACAAAAAACTCAAGCGCAACGCACTGCCCCCCCCCCCCCCCCCCCCGCCCTCCCGCTTCCTCTCTTCCTCCCCCGTCCTCTCTCTTCCTCCCCTAAACTCTCTCCTCTCCCTCATCCTATCTTTATTTCTCCCCCTCCACAATCATCTTCGTCCCATTTAATCCATTCATTTTGTCCCCCCTCACCCCCCCTCACCCCCCCTCACCCCCCCTCGCTCCTCCCACTCTCCCTCTGCCCCATTCCTCAACTCTCTCCTTGCCCCCCCCCCACAAGTAGTGTAGCACATGTTGTATGGAGGTGTGAGAATGGTAAGGTGGTGGTGAGGGTATACCCAGGAGCAGGGAGCACTCTGGCCCACAGTGTGTGACTTGTATGTTGTGTTACCTGTGTTACCTGCAGTGTTAAGTGTTGTGTTACCTGTGTTACCTGCAGTGTTAAGTGTTGTGTTACCTGTGTTACCTGCAGTGTTAAGTGGTGTGTTACCTGTGTTACCTGCAGTGTTAAGTGGTGTGTTACCTGTGTTACCTGCAGTGTTAAGTGGTGTGTTACCTGTGTTACCTGCAGTGTTAAGTGGTGTGTTACCTGTGTTACCTGCAGTGTTAAGTGTTGTGTTACCTGCAGTGTTACGTGGTGTGTTACCTGTGTTACCTGCAGTGTTGAGTGTTGTGTTACCTGCAGTGTTGTATGTTGTGTTACCTGCAGTGTTGTATGTTGTGTTACCTGCAGTGTTGAGTGTTGTATGTTGTGTTACCTGCAGTGTTGTATGTTGTGTTACCTGCAGTGTTGTATGTTGTGTTACCTGCAGTGTTGTATGTTGTGTTACCTGCAGTGTTGTATGTTGTGTTACCTGCAGTGTTGTATGTTGTGTTACCTGCAGTGTTGAGTGTTGTGTTACCTGCAGTGTTGTATGTTGTGTTACCTGCAGTGTTGTATGTTGTGTTACCTGCAGTGTTGTGTTACCTGCAGTGTTGTATGTTGTGTTACCTGCAGTGTTGTGTGTTGTGTTACCTGCAGTGTTGTATGTTGTGTTACCTGCAGTGTTGAGTGTTGTGTTACCTGCAGTGTTGTATGTTGTGTTACCTGCAGTGTTGTATGTTGTGTTACCTGCAGTGTTGTATGTTGTGTTACCTGCAGTGTTGTGTGTTGTGTTACCTGCAGTGTTGTATGTTGTGTTACCTGCAGTGTTGTATGTTGTGTTACCTGCAGTGTTGTATGTTGTGTTACCTGCAGTGTTGTATGTTGTGTTACCTGCAGTGTTGAGTGTTGTGTTACCTGCAGTGTTGTATGTTGTGTTACCTGCAGTGTTGAGTGTTGTGTTACCTGCAGTGTTGTGTGTTGTGTTACCTGCAGTGTTGTATGTTGTGTTACCTGCAGTGTTGTATGTTGTGTTACCTGCAGTGTTGAGTGTTGTGTTACCTGCAGTGTTGTATGTTGTGTTACCTGCAGTGTTGTATGTTGTGTTACCTGCAGTGTTGAGTGTTGTGTTACCTGCAGTGTTGAGTGTTGTGTTACCTGCAGTGTTGTATGTTGTGTTACCTGCAGTGTTGTGTGTTGTGTTACCTGCAGTGTTGTATGTTGTGTTACCTGCAGTGTTGAGTGTTGTGTTACCTGCAGTGTTGAGTGTTGTGTTACCTGCAGTGTTGTATGTTGTGTTACCTGCAGTGTTGTGTGTTGTGTTACCTGCAGTGTTGTATGTTGTGTTACCTGCAGTGTTGAGTGTTGTGTTACCTGCAGTGTTGAGTGTTGTGTTACCTGCAGTGTTGTGTGTTGTGTTACCTGCAGTGTTGTATGTTGTGTTACCTGCAGTGTTGAGTGTTGTGTTACCTGCAGTGTTGTATGTTGTGTTACCTGCAGTGTTGTATGTTGTGTTACCTGCAGTGTTGTGTGTTGTGTTACCTGCAGTGTTGTATGTTGTGTTACCTGCAGTGTTGTATGTTGTGTTACCTGCAGTGTTGTATGTTGTGTTACCTGCAGTGTTGTATGTTGTGTTACCTGCAGTGTTGTGTTACCTGCAGTGTTGTGTTACCTGCAGTGTTGTGTTACCTGCAGTGTTGTGTTACCTGCAGTGTTGTGTTACCTGCAGTGTTGTATGTTGTGTTACCTGCAGTGTTGTGTGTTGTGTTACCTGCAGTGTTGTATGTTGTGTTACCTGCAGTGTTGTATGTTGTGTTACCTGCAGTGTTGTGTGTTGTGTTACCTGCAGTGTTGTATGTTGTGTTACCTGCAGTGTTGAGTGTTGTGTTACCTGCAGTGTTGTATGTTGTGTTACCTGCAGTGTTGAGTGTTGTGTTACCTGCAGTGTTGTATGTTGTGTTACCTGCAGTGTTGTATGTTGTGTTACCTGCAGTGTTGTATGTTGTGTTACCTGCAGTGTTGTGTGTTGTGTTACCTGCAGTGTTGTATGTTGTGTTACCTGCAGTGTTGAGTGTTGTGTTACCTGCAGTGTTGAGTGTTGTATGTTGTGTTACCTGCAGTGTTGTATGTTGTGTTACCTGCAGTGTTGTATGTTGTGTTACCTGCAGTGTTGTATGTTGTGTTACCTGCAGTGTTGTGTGTTGTGTTACCTGCAGTGTTGTATGTTGTGTTACCTGCAGTGTTGAGTGTTGTGTTACCTGCAGTGTTGAGTGTTGTATGTTGTGTTACCTGCAGTGTTGAGTGTTGTGTTACCTGCAGTGTTGAGTGTTGTATGTTGTGTTACCTGCAGTGTTGTGTGTTGTGTTACCTGCAGTGTTGTATGTTGTGTTACCTGCAGTGTTGTATGTTGTGTTACCTGCAGTGTTGAGTGTTGTGTTACCTGCAGTGTTGAGTGTTGTATGTTGTGTTACCTGCAGTGTTGTGTGTTGTGTTACCTGCAGTGTTGTGTGTTGTGTTACCTGCAGTGTTGTATGTTGTGTTACCTGCAGTGTTGTGTGTTGTGTTACCTGCAGTGTTGTATGTTGTGTTACCTGCAGTGTTGTATGTTGTGTTACCTGCAGTGTTGTATGTTGTGTTACCTGCAGTGTTGAGTGTTGTATGTTGTGTTACCTGCAGTGTTGTGTGTTGTGTTACCTGCAGTGTTGTATGTTGTGTTACCTGCAGTGTTGTATGTTGTGTTACCTGCAGTGTTGTGTGTTGTGTTACCTGCAGTGTTGTATGTTGTGTTACCTGCAGTGTTGTATGTTGTGTTACCTGCAGTGTTGTATGTTGTGTTACCTGCAGTGTTGAGTGTTGTGTTACCTGCAGTGTTGTATGTTGTGTTACCTGCAGTGTTGTGTTACCTGCAGTGTTGTATGTTGTGTTACCTGCAGTGTTGTGTGTTGTGTTACCTGCAGTGTTGTGTTACCTGCAGTGTTGTGTTACCTGCAGTGTTGTATGTTGTGTTACCTGCAGTGTTGAGTGTTGTATGTTGTGTTACCTGCAGTGTTGTGTGTTGTGTTACCTGCAGTGTTGTATGTTGTGTTACCTGCAGTGTTGTGTGTTGTGTTACCTGCAGTGTTGTATGTTGTGTTACCTGCAGTGTTGTGTGTTGTGTTACCTGCAGTGTTGTATGTTGTGTTACCTGCAGTGTTGTATGTTGTGTTACCTGCAGTGTTGTATGTTGTGTTACCTGCAGTGTTGTATGCTGTGTTACCTGCAGTGTTGTGTTACCTGCAGTGTTGTATGTTGTGTTACCTGCAGTGTTGTATGTTGTGTTACCTGCAGTGTTGTATGTTGTGTTACCTGCAGTGTTGTATGTTGTGTTACCTGCAGTGTTGTATGTTGTGTTACCTGCAGTGTTGTGTGTTGTGTTACCTGCAGTGTTGTTTGTTGTGTTACCTGCAGTGTTGTATGTTGTGTTACCTGCAGTGTTGTATGTTGTGTTACCTGCAGTGTTGTATGTTGTGTTACCTGCAGTGTTGAGTGTTGTGTTACCTGCAGTGTTGTATGTTGTGTTACCTGCAGTGTTGAGTGTTGTGTTACCTGCAGTGTTGTGTTACCTGCAGTGTTGTATGTTACCTGCAGTGTTGTATGTTACCTGCAGTGTTGTATGTTACCTGCAGTGTTGTATGTTGTGTTACCTGCAGTGTTGAGTGTTGTGTTACCTGCAGTGTTGTGTTACCTGCAGTGTTGTATGTTACCTGCAGTGTTGTATGTTGTGTTACCTGCAGTGTTGAGTGTTGTGTTACCTGCAGTGTTGTGTTACCTGCAGTGTTGTATGTTGTGTTACCTGCAGTGTTGTATGTTGTGTTACCTGCAGTGTTGTGTGTTGTGTTACCTGCAGTGTTGTGTTACCTGCAGTGTTGTATGTTGTGTTACCTGCAGTGTTGTGTGTTGTGTTACCTGCAGTGTTGTATGTTGTGTTACCTGCAGTGTTGTATGTTGTGTTACCTGCAGTGTTGTATGTTGTGTTACCTGCAGTGTTGTATGTTGTGTTACCTGCAGTGTTGAGTGTTGTGTTACCTGCAGTGTTGTGTGTTGTGTTACCTGCAGTGTTGTATGTTGTGTTACCTGCAGTGTTGTATGTTGTGTTACCTGCAGTGTTGTATGTTGTGTTACCTGCAGTGTTGTATGTTGTGTTACCTGCAGTGTTGTATGTTGTGTTACCTGCAGTGTTGTATGTTGTGTTACCTGCAGTGTTGAGTGTTGTGTTACCTGCAGTGTTGTATGTTACCTGCAGTGTTGTATGTTGTGTTACCTGCAGTGTTGTGTGTTGTGTTACCTGCAGTGTTGTGTTACCTGCAGTGTTGTGTTACCTGCAGTGTTGTGTTACCTGCAGTGTTGTATGTTGTGTTACCTGCAGTGTTGAGTGTTGTGTTACCTGCAGTGTTGTGTTACCTGCAGTGTTGTATGTTGTGTTACCTGCAGTGTTGTGTGTTGTGTTACCTGCAGTGTTGTGTTACCTGCAGTGTTGTGTTACCTGCAGTGTTGTATGTTGTGTTACCTGCAGTGTTGAGTGTTGTGTTACCTGCAGTGTTGTGTTACCTGCAGTGTTGTGTTACCTGCAGTGTTGTATGTTGTGTTACCTGCAGTGTTGTGTTACCTGCAGTGTTGAGTGTTGTGTTACCTGCAGTGTTGTGTTACCTGCAGTGTTGTATGTTGTGTTACCTGCAGTGTTGTGTTACCTGCAGTGTTGTATGTTGTGTTACCTGCAGTGTTGTGTTACCTGCAGTGTTGTATGTTACCTGCAGTGTTGTATGTTGTGTTACCTGCAGTGTTGTGTGTTGTGTTACCTGCAGTGTTGTGTTACCTGCAGTGTTGTATGTTACCTGCAGTGTTGTATGTTGTGTTACCTGCAGTGTTGTGTGTTGTGTTACCTGCAGTGTTGTGTTACCTGCAGTGTTGTATGTTGTGTTACCTGCAGTGTTGTATGTTGTGTTACCTGCAGTGTTGTGTGTTGTGTTACCTGCAGTGTTGTGTTACCTGCAGTGTTGTATGTTGTGTTACCTGCAGTGTTGTGTGTTGTGTTACCTGCAGTGTTGTATGTTGTGTTACCTGCAGTGTTGAGTGTTGTGTTACCTGCAGTGTTGTATGTTGTGTTACCTGCAGTGTTGTGTGTTGTGTTACCTGCAGTGTTGTATGTTGTGTTACCTGCAGTGTTGTATGTTGTGTTACCTGCAGTGTTGAGTGTTGTGTTACCTGCAGTGTTGAGTGTTGTGTTACCTGCAGTGTTGTATGTTGTGTTACCTGCAGTATTGTGTTACCTGCAGTGTTGAGTGTTGTGTTACCTGCAGTGTTGTATGTTGTGTTACCTGCAGTGTTGAGTGTTGTGTTACCTGCAGTGTTGAGTGTTGTGTTACCTGCAGTGTTGTATGTTGTGTTACCTGCAGTGTTGAGTGTTGTGTTACCTGCAGTGTTGAGTGTTGTGTTACCTGCAGTGTTGAGTGTTGCGTTACCTGCAGTGTTGAGTGTTGTGTTACCTGCAGTGTTGAGTGTTGTGTTACCTGCAGTGTTGTATGTTGTGTTACCTGCAGTGTTGAGTGTTGTGTTACCTGCAGTGTTGTGTTACCTGCAGTGTTGTATGTTGTGTTACCTGCAGTGTTGAGTGTTGTGTTACCTGCAGTGTTGTATGTTACCTGCAGTGTTGTATGTTGTGTTACCTGCAGTGTTGTATGTTGTGTTACCTGCAGTGTTGAGTGTTGTGTTACCTGCAGTGTTGTGTTACCTGCAGTGTTGTATGTTGTGTTACCTGCAGTGTTGTGTGTTGTGTTACCTGCAGTGTTGTGTGTTGTGTTACCTGCAGTGTTGAGTGTTGTGTTACCTGCAGTGTTGTATGTTGTGTTACCTGCAGTGTTGTATGTTGTGTTACCTGCAGTGTTGTGTGTTGTGTTACCTGCAGTGTTGTGTGTTGTGTTACCTGCAGTGTTGTATGTTGTGTTACCTGCAGTGTTGTGTGTTGTGTTACCTGCAGTGTTGTGTTACCTGCAGTGTTGTGTTACCTGCAGTGTTGTATGTTGTGTTACCTGCAGTGTTGTATGTTCCCCCTGTCCCCTCAACCTGCCACATATCCTACAACAGGGGTGGAGGGCTGCTACAACAGGTGTGGAGGGCTGCTACAACAGGTGTGGAGGGCTGCTACAACAGGTGTGGAGGGCTGCCACAACAGGTGTGGAGGGCTGCCACAACAGGGGTGGAGGGCTGCCACAACAGGGGTGGAGGGCTGCCACAACAGGGGTGGAGGGCTGCCACAACAGGTGTGGAGGGCTGCCACAACAGGGGTGGAGGGCTGCCACAACAGGGGTGGAGGGCTGCCACAACAGGGGTGGAGGGCTGCTACAACAGGGGTGGAGGGCTGCTACAACAGGGGTGGAGGGCTGCTACAACAGGGGTGGAGGGCTGCCACAACAGGTGTGGAGGGCTGCCACAACAGGGGTGGAGGGCTGCCACAACAGGGGTGGAGGGCTGCCACAACAGGGGTGGAGGGCTGCTACAACAGGGGTGGAGGGCTGCTACAACAGGGGTGGAGGGCTGCTACAACAGGGGTGGAGGGCTGCTACAACAGGGGTGGAGGGCTGCCACAACAGGGGTGGAGGGCTGCCACAACAGGGGTGGAGGGCTGCCACAACAGGTGTGGAGGGCTGCCACAACAGGTGTGGAGGGCTGCCACAACAGGTGTGGAGGGCTGCCACAACAGGTGTGGAGGGCTGCCACAACAGGGGTGGAGGGCTGCCACAACAGGGGTGGAGGGCTGCCACAACAGGTGTGGAGGGCTGCCACAACAGGGGTGGAGGGCTGCCACAACAGGGGTGGAGGGCTGCCACAACAATGTCATTGTTTTAGGCCATGTATAGTGTTATATTTGTGCGACCTGTCCTCAGGCTAGGCTCGTCCAGGAGCTGCGACCATTCTAATCTTACTACGTTTACAAATGTGTGTGTTTTTAAATAATATAAAGTTTTATTATTTCATACAGGAATGTGTTGCATAGGCCTAACTTAAGCGGTTAGGATGTGTTGGTGATTATTGGTATTTGCTGTATATGAAGCATGTGTAGAGGTGAGGGTGGAGCCGAGGTCAGGGACGACGCACGGGTCCAGACGCACACGAACCTCATCAGTTGAGTCGTGTGTAAAGTGTCGTTCAGTCATAAATAGAGGCTTTAGAGGGTGTCACAGTCCCGCTCCTGTGCCAGGGAAGTCCACCACGGGCTCACCGTAGCCCCTACCGCTTGCCCCGCTGCTTTTTTTTTTTTTTTTTTTTTGCAGGGATATTCCTGTGCGGGCCCTAAGCCTCTGGCTGGCCCACTGTGCGGGCCCTAAGCCTCTGGCTGGCCCACTGTGCGGGCCCTAAGCCTCTGGCTGGCCCACTGTGCGGGCCCTAAGCCTCTGGCTGGCCCACTGTGCGGGCCCTAAGCCTCTGGCTGGCCCACTGTGCGGGGCCCTAAGCCTCTGGCTGGCCCACTGGGCGGGCCCTAAGCCTCTGGCTGGCCCACTGTGCGGGCCCTAAGCCTCTGGCTGGCCCACTGTGCGGGGCCCTAAGCCTCTGGCTGGCCCACTGTGCGGGCCCTAAGCCTCTGGCTGGCCCACTGTGCGGGCCCTAAGCCTCTGGCTGGCCCACTGTGCGGGCCCTAAGCCTCTGGCTGGCCCACTGTGCGGGCCCTAAGCCTCTGGCTGGCCCACTGTGCGGGCCCTAAGCCTCTGGCTGGCCCACTGTGCGGGCCCTAAGCCTCTGGCTGGCCCACTGTGCGGGGCCCTAAGCCTCTGGCTGGCCCACTGGGCGGGCCCTAAGCCTCTGGCTGGCCCACTGGGCGGGCCCTAAGCCTCTGGCTGGCCCACTGTGCGGGCCCTAAGCCTCTGGCTGGCCCACTGTGCGGGCCCTAAGCCTCTGGCTGGCCCACTGTGCGGGCCCTAAGCCTCTGGCTGGCCCACTGTGCGGGCCCTAAGCCTCTGGCTGGCCCACTGTGCGGGCCCTAAGCCTCTGGCTGGCCCACTGTGCGGGCCCTAAGCCTCTGGCTGGCCCACTGTGCGGGCCCTAAGCCTCTGGCTGGCCCACTGTGCGGGCCCTAAGCCTCTGGCTGGCCCACTGTGCGGGCCCTAAGCCTCTGGCTGGCCCACTGTGCGGGGCCCTAAGCCTCTGGCTGGCCCACTGTGCGGGGCCCTAAGCCTCTGGCTGGCCCACTGTGCGGGGCCCTAAGCCTCTGGCTGGCCCACTGTGCGGGGCCCTAAGCCTCTGGCTGGCCCACTGGGCGGGCCCTAAGCCTCTGGCTGGCCCACTGTGCGGGCCCTAAGCCTCTGGCTGGCCCACTGTGCGGGGCCCTAAGCCTCTGGCTGGCCCACTGGGCGGGCCCTAAGCCTCTGGCTGGCCCACTGTGCGGGGCCCTAAGCCTCTGGCTGGCCCACTGTGCGGGGCCCTAAGCCTCTGGCTGGCCCACTAAGTGTTGTTTGTTTGTGTTTCACTTGGGCGGAGTATCATTAGTTGACGAGGACGCACAGGTACTTACCACTATTCACTCCCATGTTTCTACATTTCAGGGTTTCGTCAATTCCGGCTACGGCGTCAACGGTATAGCACACGTGAGTACCCTTCACTCTTCAACCCGTCATCACGCTAGGCTGGTTAAAGCAGCGGCCGTCCTCCCCACACGCATGCAGCAATTTTATCATTGTGTATTAAAAATGTTCTCAAATATAAATTATTATTATACATACAAATTCTATGTATAGTTAGGCGTAGGTTAGGTTAGGTGTTTTAAGTTCTGTTGGCGATTATTTGTATTGAAGTAGGTGAGTGAAGCATTTACCAACCCGTCCTCGACTCAAGTCCATTACATCCAGCGGTCGACCCCACAGAAGCATTCATAAATTTTTACATGCTGTTCATTCAAAACGAGAATTTTCTCAAATATAAATTAATATTATAATATATTAGCATATTGTGCATATATAGGCATAGGTTAGGTTATGTTAGGTGTTTAGGTTCTGTTGGCGATTATTTGTAGTACGTGGGTGAAGCATTTACAGCGTTGTGGTTCGAACAAAATTCGTCAGTGAAACACTTGTTCCGGAAGTGTTCGAACTTCGTCAGTCGAGTCGTGTGTAAACCGTTTTTTATTCATAAACGGGGGGGGGGGGAGGCTACCTTGAGGTGCTTCCGGGGCTTAGTGTCCCCGCGGCCCGGTCGTCGACCAGGCCTCCTGGTTGCTGGACTGATCAACCAGGCTGTTAGACGCGGCTGCTCGCAGCCTGACGTATGAGTCACAGCCTGGTTGATCAGGTATCTGATCATATGGGGAGGAGGAATGGAATCACT
Source organism: Procambarus clarkii (assembly GCF_040958095.1). Taxonomy (NCBI): domain Eukaryota; kingdom Metazoa; phylum Arthropoda; class Malacostraca; order Decapoda; family Cambaridae; genus Procambarus; species Procambarus clarkii. Next base: position 33,158,414 of record NC_091196.1, on the reverse strand, counting down.
TTTGGGTCTTTGTTTGGGGGACGGTTTATAGAATTGTGGTTCCAACAGAGGACGTGAGCAAAGCACTTGTTCCGGAAAGTGTTCGGACGTCATCAGTCGTGTGTAAACTGCTTTTCATTAAAAAAAACAGGGGGTTTGGAGGGTGGATTAACGACCTTAGATCATTTGTATGCCCCGGGGAGTAGGTACTGTTGCCCCGGGGAGAGTAGGTACTGTCGGCCCCGGGAGAGTAGGTACTGTCGGCCCCGGGAGAGTAGGTACTGTCGGCCCCGGGAGAGTAGGTACTGTCGGCCCCGGGGAGTAGGTACTGTCGGCCCGGGGAGTAGCTGCTGTCGGCCCGGGGAGTAGGTACTGTCGGCCCGGGGAGTAGCTGCTGTCGGCCCGGGGAGTAGGTACTGTCGGCCCGGGGAGTAGCTGCTGTCGGCCCGGGGAGTAGGTACTGTCGGCCCGGGGAGTAGCTGCTGTCGGCCCGGGGAGTAGGTACTGTCGGCCCGGGGAGTAGGTACTGTCGGCCCGGGGAGTAGGTACTGTCGGCCCGGGGAGTAGCTGCTGTCGGCCCGGGGAGTAGGTACTGTCGGCCCGGGGAGTAGGTACTGTCGGCCCGGGGAGTAGGTACTGTCGGCCCAGGGAGTAGGTACTGTCGGCCCGGGGAGTAGGATTTTTTTTTTTTATTATTACTATTTTCTACCACAGACGTGGCCACACATTTACAATGCTAACCAGCATATATACATTTTCTTGTGTCCTCCATGGCCAGGGCTAGAGATGTGTTAAACATAAGAGTTCAGGGGTTTATTGAACAACCACAGAAGGTGATTCGGTGCTGTCGGCTCGGGCACTTGTCCATAGGCTTATCTTTATTTTCGTATTTCTCTTGTAGTGATCAGTGTTGGGAATTGTATAACACATGACGCCATCAAGGGTTGATGGCGTCCGCCTTGCTGACACCGGGCGGGCCGTCCGCCTTGCTGACACCGGGCGGGCCGTCCGCCTTGCTGACACCGGGCGGGCCGTCCGCCTTGCTGACACCGGGCGGGCCGTCCGCCTTGCTGACACCGGGTGGGCGGACGGCCCATTCTCCCGTCAGGAGAATGACGGGAATTTGAATGGAATGTATAGTTATTTCTAGAGGGTGAGGGTCGAAGGTTAACACCACTCCTCCACAGTGTGGCAGCCGGCGGTGGGGGGGGGGTGGTGCTGGTGGGTGGTGATGGGTGGTGGCGAGTGGTGGTGGGTGGTGGCGAGTGGTGGTGGGTAGTGGTGGTGGGTGGCGGCGGGCGGGTGGTGATGGGTGGTGGTGGTGGTGGTGGGTGGTGGTATGTGCTGCCCAATACTCATCAGCCCAGTACTCAATAGTGGAACTCATCCACTTAAGAGACTGGGCCTCTGTGTCATTGATCCCCGACGTAAAACTTGTGGACGAGTGAGTAGAGGCGAGTGAATCCTCCTCCAATCCTACTCATATAACTATCAAAACGTATACTGGAGTGAACAGGAGTTTACTACCTACAAAACGACTGTTTAAAGCTAGCAAGAAAGACCACGGTCCAAGAGCTAGAGTCTATAAAATATAGTTGACCCTCACTTAATATCGCAGCGAGAAGGGAGGAGATTGGGGGGGGGGGGTAACCGGACACCCGCACCCGGGTCGCGTACGCGAGCGCCTTCACGATTAGCCGGCGATAAATCACGCTCATCCGTCAGTCATCCGTCAATCATCCATCTCCGCCGATGTCGCGCACGGTTTTAGGCACCCTGGGTGGCGGGGAGTAGGGGTGGGGTGTGGCGGGGTGGCAGTTGGGTGTTGGGTGGCGGGGTGTTGGGGGGGTGGACGGGATGGGGGTGTAAGTAGTAAGGTAGGGGTCAGGTGAGAAGGTACACAGGTAACGGAGTCATGTCTCCAGGCCCCGCCCCTCCCTGGATAGTGTCGCCCCGGCCTGACCTTACACCCCCCCCCCCCCCTCCCATCACCCCTCATCACCCCCCCTCCCATCACCCCTCACCACCCCCCCCTCCCCCATCACCCCTCACCACCCCCCCTCCCCCATCACCCCTCATCACCCCCCCTCCCATCACCCCTCATCACCCCTCATCACCACCCCCCTCCCATCACCCCTCACCACCCCCCTCCCATCACCCCTCATCACCCCCCCCCATCACCCCTCACCACCCCCCCTCCCATCACCCCTCATCACCCCCCTCCCCCCATCACCCCTCACCCCCCCCCATCACCCCCGCAACATCTGCCTGCCTAAGCTCGTCTTCACTACTGTTTACTCTTTAGTGTTTATCAGACGTAAACAGAATATTGTATTACACTAGTTAACCCTAATTTTAGTTTAATTAATGTGGTAATATTTGTGTGTTGACAGACGACCTGTCAGTAGCAGTTAACGTAGAGGAAAGTGTAGGCGCTTATTGCTCTATGCCAGGTAACTGGCTCTTTATACCAACCCTAATTAACAGGAATGTATCAGGTCTCGGGCCGGGCTTGGGGAGTAGAACAACTCCCAGAACCCCATCAAGCAGGTATCAAGCAAGCCTGCGTTTAGAACAGTTTAGAGATCTGTTATGAGCCTCAGTCATCTGTTCCATAAATCAAAACTATTCCCAAACCAGTATTTACCCAGGTCTTAACTGAATTAAAACTTACTTGTTTCGTGTTGTGTTTGGTGGCGGCGATGTTCGTCCTTATGAGTCTTAAGATGACCATCCATGACGTCACTACCAACTAGGAGGTGGCAGGTGTGTGTGTGTGTGTGTCAGATGATGACACCAGTGCCTGTTACGAGGCCCTGGTGTGCACGGCTCCCCCCCCACCCACGGCACGCGCCTCAGTGGGCCCTGCTGTACTGGCCCAGGTGGCTCCAGCTTTGTGCATAGTCACTGCCTCACTGTGGTGAGGGGCCCCAGTGTTTACTAGTTGTGTACTAGTTGTGTTTTTGCGGGGGTTGAGCTTTGCTCTTTCGGCCCGCCTCTCAACTGTCAATCAACTGTTTACTAACTACTATTTTTTTTTTTTTTTTTTTTTTTTCCCACACCACACACACACACACACCCCAGGAAACAGCCCGTGACAGCTGACTAACTCCCAGGTACCTATTTACTGCTAGGTAACAGGGGCACTTAGGGTGAAAGAAACTTTGCCCATTTGTTTCTGCCTCGTGCGGGAATCGAACCCGCGCCACAGAATTACGAGTCCTGCGCGCTATCCACCAGGCTACGAGGCCCCTTGTAGTGAGGCCCCTATGGTGAGGGGCCCTTGTGGTGAGGCCCCTATGGTGAGGCCCCTATGGTGAGGCCCCTATGGTGAGGCCCCTGTAGTGAGGCCCCTATGGTGCGGCCCCTATGGTGCGGCCTCCGGTGACTTTGCTTCACCAAGTTGGAGGGCCCTGACCAAGTGACTCCTAAGTGCTGGGGTTGATTACCAGGTCTTTGAGGGTCATCTTGAGGCAGTCGTTGAATAGTTTCATCTGCCCCCCCCCCCCAACTAAACTCGTGCCCTGACTTGATTATCCACACAGCAGCTGTATCCTGCTGGTATATACCTTATAAAGGTCCCCCCTTGGTCTACTTCACTCATGTCTTTATTTGGTTTACTAAAAAATATAATTAATCTCTCCATAAAGACCTTATACTTTTGTCATCCACTCTTCACGCGTAAATGAAGTGAGCGTGAACACGCCCGACACAGCCGCATGGTCTAAGTGAGACTCAAATCTGAATAACATTAGAAATGTTACTGCTGGCGTGTGTCGGAGACCATGGTGGTGGTGACACGGCTCCGTCAGGTGGAGGGCCAACCCGCTCTCGCACAAGACAGTACATATATGACTTATTGCTTACAGTCAATATTTGGCTTATTAATAAGTACATATGTGGTGTATTCCAAGTTATATTTTGTTTTTAAGGTACAAACTTTTCCTACCGATTTGCTATACACCAGTTTTATTATTCGAAATTTCTTTTTTCAGTTTTATTATACAATAGAGATTTTATACAAAATTTGCCAATATCCTGAGTTACTTTACAATTTATTTAAATATTTTACTTTTGTTTTAATATTTTTATAAAACTGTAATATCAATATAGGTATAGGTTAAGTATTAATTGTAATTAAGAAGCAATAAGATGCTTATTTTAACATACTAAGAAGGTTAGGCTAGGTCGGGGTTTTCTATTCAGCTTTTCAAGGTAAACTCAAATATTCACAATAAATTAGTATGTCACATATGCACTTATTAATAAGCCAAATATTGACTATAAGCAAATGCGAGAACGGGTTGGGAGGTCCACGGTTGTTCAACATCCTCACAGCGAGTATAAGAAATATTGCCGGAACAACCGTGGACATCTTCAAGAGAAAACTAGATAGTTTTCTTCAAGGAGTGCCGGAGTGTGGTGGGCCTGCGGGCCGCTCCAAGCAACAGCCTGGTGGACCAAACTCTCACAAGTCAAGCCTGGCCTCGGACCGGGCTTGGGGAGAAGAACTCCCAGAACCCCATCAAGCAGGAAAGACACCAGTACATAAAAACATAAGAACAAAGGCAACTGCAGAAGGCCTATTGGCCCATACGAGGCAGCTCCTATTTATAACCACCCAATCCCACTCATATACATGTCCAACCCGCGCTTGAAACAATCGATGGACCCCACCTCCACCACGTTACATGGCAATTGGTTCCACAAATCAACAACCCTGTTACTGAACCACTATTTACCCAAATCTTTCCTAAATCTAAACTTATCCAATTTATACCCATTGTTTCGTGTTCTGTCTTGTGTTGATATTTTTAATATCCTATTAATATCCCCCCTGTTCTAGTATCTAGGCTCCGTCTCCTAAAGATGTCGAGGGCTTGTGATAGTGATGTTTTGAAGTTCTTGATGAATATAGAATTCCAGGAGTGTGGGTCAGGTGCAGAGTGCATGGGCACGCTCTCTATGGCTACTTCAAAGTCCAGTGGGGTTAGGGGTGACATCTGATATGTGGTTCCAGGTTCATGTCACATTCATGAAAAAATCATTTGGATGACTGGTCTTTAATGTGTTCAGAGGTTCATTGTAAACAGAATCGTAATGAAGCCTCAGTATTTCACTCATTTCTTTCTTGTCATTTGTGAAAGTTCCATCAGCCTTGCGCAAGGGTCCAATGGTGGATGCCGTTTTTGTTCTAGTTTTTACATACGAGAAAAAAGTATTCGGGTTCCTCTCTCTTTCCCTTATGGCCTTTTGCTACCGTTGTTACTCTTGGATTCTATATGATTGTCTCAGCTTCAGCTCGATCATTTCTATTTCCCTACACAGCCTTCCTCGTCGTTGTTGGCATAGAGTGCAGCGTTGGACATGTTCTGCTTTTTTCACACATGTTGTTCTGTTTAAGGCTCTTTATTTTATTATTATTAGTTATCGAGTTGTTCATACATACACATAAATACATACATATACTCACCCATACACATATACATACGTATATATATATACATATATGCATATGCACACACACACATACATATACACATACATACACACATACATACTCAATTTTTCAATTATGGGGTATCTGGTCAGTATTTCATCTGGGAATTATATACTGTGGGGCTGGGTTTTCATCTAGTGAATCGAGGCTTTTGGGCCACCAGCTGTGGGAGTGGGGCGTCTCATCTTGGGCCACCAGCTGTGGGAGTGGGGCGTCTCATCTTGGGCCACCAGCTGTGGGAGCGGGGCGTCTCATCTTGGGCCACCAGCTGTGGGAGCGGGGCGTCTCATCTTGGGCCACCAGCTGTGGGAGTGGGGCGTCTCATCTTGGGCCACCAGCTGTGGGAGTGGGGCGTCTCATCTTGGGCGACCAGCTGTGGGAGCGGGGCGTCTCATCTTCGGCCACCAGCTGTGGGAGCGGGGCGTCTCATCTTGGGCCACCAGCTGTGGGAGTGGGGCGTCTCATCTTGGGCCACCAGCTGTGGGAGTGGGGCTTCTCATCTTGGGTCACCAGCTGTGGGAGCGGGGCGTCTCATCTTGGGCGACCAGCTGTGGGAGCGGGGCGTCTCATCTTGGGCCACCAGCTGTGGGAGCGGGGCGTCTCATCTTGGGCCACCAGCTGTGGGAGTGGGGCGTCTCATCTTGGGCGACCAGCTGTGGGAGTGGGGCTTCTCATCTTGGGCCACCAGCTGTGGGAGCGGGGCGTCTCATCTTGGGCCACCAGCTGTGGGAGCGGGGCGTCTCATCTTGGGCCACCAGCTGTGGGAGCGAGGCGTCTCATCTTGGGCCACCAGCTGTGGGAGCGGGGCGTCTCATCTTGGGTCACCAGCTGTGGGAGTGGGGCGTCTCATCTTGGGCGACCAGCTGTGGGAGCGGGGCGTCTCATCTTGGGCCACCAGCTGTGGGAGCGGGGCATCTCATCTTGGGCCACCAGCTGTGGGAGTGGGGCGTCTCATCTTGGGCCACCAGCTGTGGGAGCGGGGCTTCTCATCTTGGGTCACCAGCTGTGGGAGCGGGGCGTCTCATCTTGGGCCACCAGCTGTGGGAGCGGGGCGTCTCATCTTGGGCCACCAGCTGTGGGAGCGGGGCGTCTCATCTTGGAGTAATCTTTCTAACATTGGGTCCTCTAACATTAGGATGGTGTTCCACACCCTGATGGCTTGGTGCTGCAGTCTGATGTTTAGTGGCTGTATGTTCAGGAGTTCGTGGAGCTCCTGGATTGTCTGATCATATGGTGGACGGTGTTTTGCTGCTCTCCTTAGCGCCTTATTTTGTACTGCTTGCAGTTTCTGCATGTTAGTTTTCTTTATGGTGTGTAGTGGTACTGGGGGATATTCTAGATGCTGCCGAACTATGTTAGTACTGAGGCTTCGGAATCTCCTCAGTTTTCCTAATGCTGTTTTGGCTTTGTTTAGTCGGTCCCGTACATGAGTTTGTATCCCTGTTCTATTGATCATAAGTCCCAGTATTCTGCCTACCTCCGCATATTGGATCGGATGGTTGTCAAGGATGATGGGGTCCGGGTTTCTTTTCGCAATGTGTATTATCTGAAACTTTTGTTTGTTGGTGCTAATTTTCCATTGCTTCTCAAAGTTGTTTATGAGTTCAATTGCTGCCTTGGTCTTGTCGGCTAGTAGCGGCTTTGATGGGCCCGGTTGGCAAATTATTTGGGTGACATCGTCAGCGTATGTGATGTATTCTCCATGCTGGGGTTGGGGTAGGTCAGCTGTATATATGTTGAATAGTGTGGGGGAGAGGCAGCTTCCTTGTGGTACTCCACTTTTCAGTTCTATTACGTCACCCAAGTAGCTGCCGATATTAAGCCTAGCAGTTCTATTGTCTATAAAGCTGCAGAGAGTAGCAGTAAATCTCTCAGGAAGCCCTAGTTCAGATATCTTATATTTTAGGCCTGTGTGCCACACTTTGTCGAAGGCTTTCGAGACGTCCCTAAGCACTATATTACACTGATCTTTTTTCGACACTGCGTTGGCTATATGCTCGTAGATCAGGGCTATAGCTGTATGGGCCCCTCTGCTATATGCTGGTAGATCAGGGCTATAGCTGTATGGGCCCCTCTGCTATATGCTGGTAGATCAGGGCTATAGCTGTATGGGCCCCTCTGCGGTTTCTAAACCCATGCTGCCTGGTGTTATACTTCCCTTCCTCCTCCATGTACTTCACAAGTCTCTGATTGATAATTTTTTCGAATATTTTACCTGGTACTTCGAGGAGGGAAATTGGCCTGTAATTTTCAGTTTGGGTGTTGGGGGTTTACCTGGCTTGGGGATTAATCTTATTGTGGCATTCTTGAAGTATGTGGGGAATAGTCCAGATGCAAGAGCTGCATTTACTATACGTGTGTATTGATGGAGTGCAATCACTGGTAGGTTGGATAATACCATCTTATTTATCCTGCTATTGACCGGCGCCTTGTTCTTGTAACCTCTTAATTGTTTTATGGACCTCTGCAATGGTTATGTGTTTCATAAGGTGGCAGTCATCGCGTATGTTGTTAAGGTCTATTGTTTGCGTCGGGAGTAGTGCTGCAGCTCTGTTATCGACTTGAGTTGTAATTTCCCTTTCATTAATTGGGCAAAAATTTACATTTTCTTCCGGGTTTATCCTGAATATTTTGAATATTTATATATTCGTCACTATATTATATTAATATATTCGCCCCTCTACATCACCCGCCGCCACTCTACATCACCCGCCGCCCCTCTACATCACCCGCCGCCCCTCTACATCACCCGCCGCCCCTCTACATCACCCGCCGCCCCTCTACATCACCCGCCGCCCCTCTACATCACCCGCCGCCCCTCTACATCACCCGCCGCCCCTCTACATCACCCGCCGCCCCTCTACATCACCCGCCGCCCCTCTACATCACCCGCCGCCCCTCTACATCACCCGCCGCCCCTCTACATCACCCGCCGCCCCTCTACATCACCCGCCGCCACTCTACATCACCCGCCGACCCTCTACATCACTCGCCGCCCCTCTACATCACCCGCCGCCCCTCTACATCACCCGCCGCCCCTCTACATCACCCGCCGCCCCTCTACATCACCCGCCGCCCCTCTACATCACCCGCCGCCACTCTACATCACCCGCCGACCCTCTACATCACCCGCCGCCACTCTACTTCACCCGCCGCCCCTCTACATCACCCTCCGCCCCTCTACATCACCCTCCGCCGCTCTACTTCACCCGCCGCCCCTCTACATCACCCTCCGCCGCTCTACTTCACCCGCCGCCCCTCTACATCACCCGCCGCCCCTCTACATCACCCGCCGCTCCTCTACATCACCCGCCGCCCCTCTACATCACCCGCCGCCCCTCTACATCACCCGCCGCCCCTCTACATCACCCGCCGCCCCTCTACATCACCCGCCGCCCCTCTACATCACCCGCCGCCCCTCTACATCACCCGCCGCCCCTCTACATCACCCGCCGCCACTCTACATCACCCGCCGACCCTCTACATCACTCGCCGCCCCTCTACATCACCCGCCGCCCCTCTACATCACCCGCCGCCACTCTACATCACCCGCCGCCCCTCTACATCACTCGCCGCCCCTCTACATCACTCGCCGCCCCTCTACATCACTCGCCGCCCCTCTACATCACCCGCCGCCACTCTACATCACCCGCCGCCCCTCTACATCACCCGCCGCCACTCTACATCACCCGCCGCCACTCTACATCACCCGCCGCCACTCTACATCACTCGCCGCCCCTCTACATCACTCGCCGCCCCTCTACATCACCCGCCGCCCCTCTACATCACCCGTCGCCCCTCTACATCACCCTCCGCCCCTCTACATCACCCTCCGCCCCTCTACATCACCCGCCGCCACTCTACATCACCCGCCGCCCCTCTACATCACCCGCCGCCCCTCTACATCACCCGCCGCCACTCTACATCACCCGCCGCCACTCTACTTCACCCGCCGCCACTCTACATCACCCGCCGCCACTCTACTTCACCCGCCGCCCCTCTACATCACCCTCCGCCCCTCTACATCACCCTCCGCCGCTCTACTTCACCCGCCGCCCCTCTACATCACCCTCCGCCGCTCTACTTCACCCGCCGCCCCTCTACATCACCCTCCGCTGCTCTACTTCACCCGCCGCCCCTCTACATCACCCGCCGCCACTCTACATCACCCGCCGCCCCTCTACATCACCCTCCGCCGCTCTACTTCACCCGCCGCCCCTCTACATCACCCGCCGCCCCTCTACATCACCCGCCGCCACTCTACATCACCCGCCGCCCCTCTACATCACCCGCCGCCGCTCTACTTCACCCGCCGCCCCTCTACATCACCCGCCGCCCCTCTACATCACCCGCCGCCCCTCTACATCACCCGCCGCCACTCTACATCACCCGCCGCCCCTCTACATCACCCGCCGCCCCTCTACATCACCCGCCGCCCCTCTACATCACCCGCCGCCACTCTACATCACCCGCCGCCCCTCTACATCACCCGCCGCCACTCTACATCACCCGCCGCCCCTCTACATCACCCGCCGCCCCTCTACATCACCCGCCGCCACTCTACATCACCCGCCGCCCCTCTACATCACCCGCCGCCCCTCTACATCACCCGCCGCCCCTCTACATCACCCGCCGCCCCTCTACATCACCCGCCGCCACTCTACATCACCCGCCGCCCCTCTACATCACCCGCCGCCACTCTACATCACCCGCCGCCCCTCTACATCACCCGCCGCCCCTCTACATCACCCGCCGCCCCTCTACATCACCCGCCGCCCCTCTACATCACCCGCCGCCCCTCTACATCACCCGCCGCCCCTCTACATCACCCGCCGCCCCTCTACATCACCCGCCGCCCCTCTACATCACCCGCCGCCCCTCTACATCACCCGCCGCCACTCTACATCACCCGCCGCCCCTCTACATCACCCGCCGCCCCTCTACATCACCCGCCGCCCCTCTACATCACCCGCCGCCACTCTACATCACCCTCCGCTGCTCTACTTCACCCGCCGCCCCTCTACATCACCCGCCGCCACTCTACATCACCCGCCGCCCCTCTACATCACCCTCCGCCGCTCTACTTCACCCGCCGCCCCTCTACATCACCCGCCGCCACTCTACATCACCCGCCGCCGCTCTACTTCACCCGCCGCCCCTCTACATCACCCGCCGACCCTCTACATCACCCGCCGCCACTCTACATCACCCGCCGCCCCTCTACATCACCCGCCGCCCCTCTACATCACCCGCCGCCCCTCTACATCACCCGCCGCCACTCTACATCACCCGCCGCCACTCTACATCACCCGCCGCCCCTCTACATCACCCGCCGCCCCTCTACATCACCCGCCGCCCCTCTACATCACCCGCCGCCCCTCTACATCACCCGAACTGGATAAACACCTCCAGAGGATACGTGATCAATCATTCATATTCGTTCATATTTTTATTTTATTACAATCATTCATATTTGCAAACTTTCAAGGTTTAAAGCCAAAGTCAAGAAATAAAGTTCATAAATGGCCTCCTATTAGAGTCAAACTCAATATTTGGGGCATTCACGGAAACTCATACAAAAGATTACATGGATGGTGAAATCTGGATTCCAAATTATAATCTATATAGATGTGATAGAAAAACTAGGTCAAATGGAGGAGTAGGTCTGTATATTAAAGAAGACCTGGTATGCACAGAACTACTAAACTCAACTAATGAGGTGGTAGAGGTACTTGGAATGAAGGTGGAGAAACTAAACCTAATTATTATTCTAATATATAAATCGCCAGATACAACGATTGAGGAATTCACAGAGCAGATGCACAAAATAGAGAACATACTTGACAACCTAGCAAACCCAGCTCCAGATATTATCTTTCTTGGAGATTTCAATTTACCGAGTCTAAGATGGAGAACGGCAAACACAAATATCATAGCAGGGAATGACCCGGGAAATAACCAACCACAGGTCAGAGAACTTTTGAGATTCTGTGACAAATTCTCGCTCAATCAACAGATTACAGAACCAACTAGGAACGAAAACACACTAGACTTGTTATTCACAAACAATGATGAACTAATCAGGGATATCACAATCTCAGATACTTCATACTCAGACCATAAGCTCATTGAAGTGCGAACTAGCATAAATAACGGTAGTAGGTCTAAGAGACCCAACAAGCGAGAAGGAATATTCAATCAATTCAATTTCAACAATAAGAGGATTGACTGGGAAAAAATAAATGTAGACCTTGCAACCATTCAATGGGAGACGGTCTTAAGCGACAAAACTCCCACACAGGGAATAGCTCAACTGACAGCTGAAGCTTACAAGGTCTGCTTGAAGCACGTGCCTGTGAGGAGGGGCAGAAAGAGGACCACTCTAGAAAGAGAACGCAGACGACTGTACAGGAGAAGGAAAAAAATAACGGAAATGCTTCGGCAGACACAACTATCACAAGCAAGGAAAACAAGCCTAAGCAGGGAGATTGAGGAAATAGAACAAACGTTGAAGCGATCATATGAGTCTGAGGAAATGGAATTGGAACAGAAAGCTATACAAGAGATAAGGAAAAATCCGAAATATTTTTTCACATACGCAAAATCAAAATCCAAAACCTCGACCAGTATTGGACCGTTAATTACAAATGAAGGTACGTACACAGAGGACAACAAAGAGATTAGTGAAATTCTAAGAAGCCAGTATGAGGCTATGTTTAGCACACCAATAAACAACATGAAAGTTGATGACCCAGACAGCTTCTTTATGAATGACATTCAAGCTGCAGATAATATAACGGATATTACCACAAACTCGGAAGACTTTGAAAGAGAAATTGATAATATGCCTATGCACTCAGCTCCTGGGCCTGACTCATGGAATTCAATATTCATAAAGAAATGTAAAGTACCAGTAGCGAGAGCACTCAGCGTAATATGGAGAAAGAGCCTGGATACAGGGGAGATACCAGCAGCACTTAAATCTGCAGATATAGCTCCGTTGCACAAGGGGGGGAGTAAAGCCTTGGCAAAAAATTATAGGCCAGTTGCACTAACATCACACATAATAAAAGTGTTTGAAAGAGTGATTAGGAATCAAATTTCTAGTTTTATGGAAAACAATGAATTGCACAATCCAGGACAACATGGATTTAGAGCGGGAAGATCCTGTCTGTCACAGTTACTCAACCACTATGACAAAATCACAGAAGCCCTAGAAGAAAAGCAAAATGCAGATGTTGTATACACAGACTTTGCAAAGGCGTTCGACAAATGTGACCATGGGGTGATAGCTCACAAAATGAGGTCAATGGGAATAACTGGAAAAGTAGGACGCTGGATACTCAATTTCCTGTCGAACAGAACACAAAGAGTAACAGTCAATCAGATAAAATCGAGTCCAAGCGATGTTAAAAGCTCTGTACCTCAAGGTAGAGTCCTTGCACCGCTACTGTTCCTTATTCTCATATCTGATATAGACAAAAATACACGCCACAGCTTCGTGTCGTCCTTTGCAGATGACACAAAAATCAGCATGAAAATTACCTCTGCTGAAGACATTGAAAAACTACAAGCAGATGTCAACAAAGTTTTTGATTGGGCAGCAGAAAATAACATGATGTTTAACAGTGATAAATTTCAGGTACTCAGGTACGGCAAAAATGAGGATCTGAAACATAATACAGGGTACAAAACACAATCGAATCTTCCCATAGTAGAAAAACAGCATGTCAAGGATTTGGGAATAATGATGTCCGACGATCTAACGTTTAGGGAGCATAACCAAGCAAATATCGCGTCAGCCAGAAAAATGATCGGATGGATTACGAGAACTTTCAAATCCAGGGATCCCATCACAATGGTTGTACTCTTCAAGTCACTTGTGTTGTCCCGTCTCGAGTACTGCTCAGTACTCACTTCCCCCTTCAGAGCAGGAGAGATTGCTGAAATAGAGGGAATACAGAGAACATATACGGCACGCATAGACGAGATAAAACACCTAAATTATTGGGATCGTCTCAAAGCTCTCCAAATGTACTCTCTAGAAAGGAGACGAGATAGATACCAAATAATATACACATGGAAAATACTGGAGGGTCAGGTCCCAAATCTACACAGTAAAATAACAACGTACTGGAGTGAACGATATGGAAGAAAATGCAAGATTGAACCTGTGAAGAGCAGAGGTGCCATAGGCACAATCAGAGAGCACTGTATAAACATCAGGGGTCCGCGGTTGTTCAACGTCCTCCCAGCGAGCATAAGAAATATTGCCGGAACAACCGTGGACATCTTCAAGAGAAAACTGGACGATTTTCTAAGAGAAGTTCCGGATCAGCCGGGCTGTGGTGGTGGGTACGTGGCCCTGCGGGCCGCTCCAAGCAACAGCCTGGTGGACCAAACTCTCACAAGTCGAGCCTGGCCTCGGGCCGGGCTTGGGGAGTAGAAGAACTCCCAGAACCCCATCAACCAGGTATCAACCAGATCAACCAGGCTGTGACTCATACGTCAGGCTGCGAGGAGCCGCGTCCAACAGCCTGGTTGACCAGACCATCAACGAGGAGGCCTGGGCGAGGACGGGGACGCTAAGCCTGGGAATCAGGGCGCGGTAACCCAGCCGCCGCCGCCGCTTGCACCTGCGGCTGGTGGCGCTCCACCTCTTCACCTGACCTGAGCTTAACACGGGGGGCAGACTCCTCCCACGCCCTCACTCCCCCTCCCACTGTTGTGGGGTCACCCTCACCCCGCCCCTCTCCTTCACCTCCCCCCCCCCCCCCCGGCACCTCTGCTCATCTACACCAGTCGGTGTCGGGTTTATGTGTGTGTATATATATATATACTGGTATATATATATATATATATATATATATATATATATATATATATATATATATATATATATATATATATATATATATATATATTATATATTATATATTATATATATAATATATATATATATAATATATGATTCCTAGTGACAGTTGAGTTTTAGCTCCTGAGCCCCCCCCCCCCCCACCTTTCTGTTTAGCCATCCATCTTGTGTGGTGTCATCACAATATATAATGGTGCTTCCTCACATCTTGTATGCAAGTGTGGAGTTAGCCTCCCTAGTTCACTCACGCCGCTGCTCCGTACCTCAAGGTACAGTCCTTGCACCACTGCTGCTTCGTGTTACAGCTTCGTGTCCAAAAATCAGCATGAAAATTACCTCTGCTGAAGACATTGAACAATTACAAGCAGATATCAACAAAGTTTTCGACTGGGCATCAGAAAATAACATGATGTTTAACAGTGATAAATTCCAGGTACTCAGGTACGGCAAAAATGAGGATCTGAAACATAATACAGGGTACAAAACACAATCAAATGTGTCCATAGTAGGAAAACAGCATGTAAAGGATTTTGGAATAATGATGTCTGACGACCTAACGTTTAGGGAGCATAACCAAGCAAATATTGCGTCAGCCAGAAAAATGATAAGATGGATTACGAGAATTTTCAAATCCAGGGATCCCATCACAATGGTTGTACTCTTCAAGTCTCTTGTGTTGTCGCGTCTTGAGTACTGCTCAGTACTCACTTCCCCCTTCAGAGCAGGAGAGATTGCTGAAATAGAGGGAATACAGAGAACATATACGGCACGCATAGACGAGATAAAACACCTAAATTATTGGGATCGTCTCAAAGCTCTCCAAATGTACTCACTAGAAAGGAGACGAGAGAGATACCAAATAATATACACATGGAAAATACTGGAGGGACAGGTCCCAAATCTACACAGTTTTTACTGTGTAACAACGTACTGGAGTGAACGATATGGAAGAAAATGCAAGATTGAACCAGTAAAGAGCAGAGGTGCCATAGGCACAATCAGAGAACACTGTATAAACATCAGAGGTCCGCGGTTGTTCAACGTCCTCCCAGCGAGCATACGAAATATTGCCGGAACAATCGTGGACATCTTCAAGAGAA
This sequence comes from Procambarus clarkii, assembly GCF_040958095.1. NCBI lineage: Eukaryota > Metazoa > Arthropoda > Malacostraca > Decapoda > Cambaridae > Procambarus > Procambarus clarkii. Next base: position 33,142,960 of record NC_091196.1, on the reverse strand, counting down.
AACTGGATAGTTTTCTAGAAGGACTGCCGGACCAACCGGGCTGTGACGGGTATGTGGGCCTGCGGGCCGCTCCAAGCAACAGCCTGGTGGACCAAACTTGTATCAAGCCTGGCCTCGGGCCGGGCTTAGGGAGTAGAACTCCCAGAAGCCCATCAAGCAGGTGGTAGTGGCGGGGGCGGGGGCGGGCGTGAAGATGTGCTCCCACCACCAAGAGATCGCCGGCAGCAGTGGCGGCCCCCCACCACCCGGCCGTTGACAGCACCTCCCCTCACCCACGACCCTCACCCCCCTCACACCCCCTCACCCACGGCCCTCACCCACACTGTGCGGCCCTCACCCACGACCCTCACCCACGGCCCTCACCCACGGCCCTCACCCACGACCCTCACCCACGGCCCTCACCCACACTGTGCGGTCCTCACCCACGGCCCTCACCCACGACCCTCACCCACGGCCCTCACCCACACTGTGCGGTCCTCACCCACGGCCCTCACCCACACTGTGCGGTCCTCACCCACGGCCCTCACCCACACTGTGCGGTCCTCACTCACGGCCCTCACCCACGACCCTCACCCACGGCCCTCACCTACGGCCCTCACCCACGGCCCTCACCCACACTGTGCGGTCCTCACCCACGGCCCTCACCCACGACCCTCACCCACGGCCCTCACCCACGGCCCTCACCCACGGCCCTCACCCACACTGTGCGGTCCTCGCCTACGGCCCTCACCCACGACCCTCACCCACGGCCCTCACCCACGACCCTCACCCACGGCCCTCACCCACGGCCCTCACCCACGTCCCTCACCCACGACCCTCACCCACGGCCCTCACCCACGGCCCTCACCCACGACCCTCACCCACACTGTGCGGCCCTCACCCCCACTGTACGGCCCTCACCCACGGCCCTCACCCACGACCCTCACCCACGACCCTCACCCACGACCCTCACCCACGGCCCTCACCCACGGCCCTCACCCACACTGTGCGGCCCTCACCCCCACTGTACGGCCCTCACCCACGACCCTCACCCACGGCCCTCACCCACGGCCCTCACCCACGGCCCTCACCCACGGCCCTCACCCACGACCCTCACCCACGGCCCTCACCCACGGCCCTCACCCTCCTGGAGGTGAACAGTGCCACCTGGCAGCTGGGGTGGTGGTGGTGAACAGTGCCACCTGGCAGCTGGGGTGGTGGTGGTGAACAGTGCCACCTGGCAGCTGGGGTGGTGGTGGTGAACAGTGCCACCTGGCAGCTGGGGTGGTGGAGGTGAACAGTGCCACCTGGCAGCTGGGGTGGTGGAGGTGAACAGTGCCACCTGGCAGCTGGGGTGGTGGTTGTGGTGAACAGTGCCACCTGGCAGCTGGGGTGGTGGAGGTGAACAGTGCCACCTGGCAGCTGGGGTGGTGGTGGTGAACAGTGCCACCTGGCAGCTGGGGTGGTGGAGGTGAACAGTGCCACCTGGCAGCTGGGGTGGTGGTGGTGAACAGTGCCACCTGGCAGCTGGGGTTGTGGTGGTGAACAGTGCCACCTGGCAGCTGGGGTGGTGGAGGTGAACAGTACCACCTGGCAGCTGGGGTGGTGGTGGTGAACAGTGCCACCTGGCAGCTGGGGTGGTGGTGGTGAACAGTGCCACCTGGCAGCTGGGGTGGTGGAGGTGAACAGTGCCACCTGGCAGCTGGGGTGGTGGTGGTGAACAGTGCCACCTGGCAGCTGGGGTGGTGGTGGTGAACAGTGCCACCTGGCAGCTGGGGTGGTGGAGGTGAACAGTGCCACCTGGCAGCTGGGGTGGTTGTGGTGGTGAACAGTGCCACCTGGCAGCTGGGGTGGTGGTGGTGAACAGTGCCACCTGGCAGCTGGGGTGGTGGTTGTGGTGGTGAACAGTGCCACCTGGCAGCTGGGGTGGTGGTTGTGGTGAACAGTGCCACCTGGCAGCTGGGGTGGTGGAGGTGAACAGTGCCACCTGGCAGCTGGGGTGGTGGTTGTGGTGGTGAACAGTGCCACCTGGCAGCTGGGGTGGTGGTGGTGAACAGTGCCACCTGGCAGCTGGGGTGGTGGTGGTGAACAGTGCCACCTGGCAGCTGGGGTGGTGGTGCAGTGCCACCTGGCAGCTGGGGTGGTGGTGGTGAACAGTGCCACCTGGCAGCTGGGGTGGTGGTGGTGAACAGTGCCACCTGGCAGCTGGGGTGGTTGTGGTGAACAGTGCCACCTGGCAGCTGGGGTGGTGGTGGTGAACAGTGCCACGTGGCAGCTGGGGTGGTGGTGGTGAACAGTGCCACCTGGCAGCTGGGGTGGTGGTGGTGAACAGTGCCACCTGGCAGCTGGGGTGGTGGTGGTGAACAGTGCCACCTGGCAGCTGGGGTGGTGGTGGTGAACAGTGCCACCTGGCAGCTGGGGTGGTGGTGGTGAACAGTGCCACCTGGCAGCTGGGTTGGTGGTGAACAGTGCCACCTGGCAGCTGGGGTGGTGGTGGTGAACAGTGCCACCTGGCAGCTGGGGTGGTGGTGGTGAACAGTGCCACCTGGCAGCTGGGTTGGTGGTGAACAGTGCCACCTGGCAGCTGGGGTGGTGGTGGTGAACAATGTCACCTGGGAGCTGGGGTGGTGGTGGTGAACAATGTCACCTGGCAGCTGGGGTGGTGGTGGTGAACAGTGCCACCTGGCAGCTGGGGTGGTGGTGGTGAACAGTGCCACCTGGCAGCTGGGATATGAACAAGGGAGGTATTCGCGTTTGTTTAATGTATTGTGTTTGTGTTAAAGAGAGCCAAGTGCTTGTTCACTCCAGCACGTGTAATTGTTATAGGGATGTTGTCTGGTTTGGTTTGTTAAATATTCTCTGAAATGGTTTTTAAAAGTTGGTGGTATCTTGTTATGGCGAGTTGCTTGTTGGAAGACTGGCTGTTTTGTTTGTGTCTATCTTTTGTTGCTTGTGAAGTGTTTGTTGCTTGTTATATTGTCTTTACCCTAGTTATTGTTGTCAGGTGGGTGTAGCGTTTGGTTGTCAGGTGGGTGTAGTGTTTGGTTGTCAGGTGGGTGTAGCGTTTGGTTGTTGTCAGGTGGGTGTAGCGTTTGGTTGTCAGGTGGGTGTAGCGTTTGGTTGTTGTCAGGTGGGTGTAGCGTTTGGTTGTCAGGTGGGTGTAGCGTTTGGTTGTCAGGTGGGTGTAGCGTTTGGTTGTTGTCAGGTGGGTGTAGCGTTTGGTTGTTGTCAGGTGGGTGTAGCGTTTGGTTGTCAGGTGGGTGTAGCGTTTGGTTGTTGTCAGGTGGGTGTAGCGTTTGGTTGTCAGGTGGGTGTAGCGTTTGGTTGTCAGGTGGGTGTAGTGTTTGGTTGTCAGGTGGGTGTAGCGTTTGGTTGTTGTCAGGTGGGTGTAGCGTTTGGTTGTCAGGTGGGTGTAGCGTTTGGTTGTTGTCAGGTGGGTGTAGCGTTTGGTTGTCAGGTGGGTGTAGCGTTTGGTTGTCAGGTGGGTGTAGCGTTTGGTTGTTGTCAGGTGGGTGTAGCGTTTGGTTGTTGTCAGGTGGGTGTAGCGTTTGGTTGTCAGGTGGGTGTAGCGTTTGGTTGTTGTCAGGTGGGTGTAGCGTTTGGTTGTCAGGTGGGTGTAGCGTTTGGTTGTCAGGTGGGTGTAGTGTTTGGTTGTTGTCAGGTGGGTGTAGTGTTTGGTTGTTGTCAGGTGGGTGTAGTGTTTGGTTGTCAGGTGGGTGTAGCGTTTGGTTGTTGTCAGGTGGGTGTAGCGTTTGGTTGTCAGGTGGGTGTAGCGTTTGGTTGTTGTCAGGTGGGTGTAGCGTTTGGTTGTCAGGTGGGTGTAGCGTTTGGTTGTCAGGTGGGTGTAGTGTTTGGTTGTTGTCAGGTGGGTGTAGTGTTTGGTTGTTGTCAGGTGGGTGTAGTGTTTGGTTGTCAGGTGGGTGTAGCGTTTGGTTGTTGTCAGGTGGGTGTAGTGTTTGGTTGTTGTCAGGTGGGTGTAGCGTTTGGTTGTTGTCAGGTGGGTGTAGCGTTTGGTTGTTGTCAGGTGGGTGTAGTGTTTGGTTGTTGTCAGGTGGGTGTAGTGTTTGGTTGTTGTCAGGTGGGTGTAGTGTTTGGTTGTTGTCAGGTGGGTGTAGTGTTTGGTTGTTGTCAGGTGGGTGTAGCGTTTGGTTGTTGTCAGGTGGGTGTAGCGTTTGGTTGTCAGGTGGGTGTAGCGTTTGGTTGTCAGGTGGGTGTAGCGTTTGGTTGTTGTCAGGTGGGTGTAGTGTTTGGTTGTTGTCAGGTGGGTGTAGTGTTTGGTTGTTGTCAGGTGGGTGTAGTGTTTGGTTGTTGTCAGGTGGGTGTAGTGTTTGGTTGTTGTCAGGTGGGTGTAGCGTTTGGTTGTTGTCAGGTGGGTGTAGTGTTTGGTTGTTGTCAGGTGGGTGTAGCGTTTGGTTGTTGTCAGGTGGGTGTAGCGTTTGGTTGTTGTCAGGTGGGTGTAGCGTTTGGTTGTTGTCAGGTGGGTGTAGCGTTTGGTTGTCAGGTGGGTGTAGCGTTTGGTTGTTGTCAGGTGGGTGTAGTGTTTGGTTGTTGTCAGGTGGGTGTAGTGTTTGGTTGTTGTCAGGTGGGTGTAGTGTTTGGTTGTTGTCAGGTGGGTGTAGTGTTTGGTTGTCAGGTGGGTGTAGCGTTTGGTTGTTGTCAGGTGGGTGTAGCGTTTGGTTGTCAGGTGGGTGTAGTGTTTGGTTGTTGTCAGGTGGGTGTAGTGTTTGGTTGTTGTCAGGTGGGTGTAGCGTTTGGTTGTCAGGTGGGTGTAGCGTTTGGTTGTTGTCAGGTGGGTGTAGTGTTTGGTTGTTGTCAGGTGGGTGTAGCGTTTGGTTGTTGTCAGGTGGGTGTAGCGTTTGGTTGTCAGGTGGGTGTAGCGTTTGGTTGTTGTCAGGTGGGTGTAGCGTTTGGTTGTTGTCAGGTGGGTGTAGCGTTTGGTTGTTGTCAGGTGGGTGTAGCGTTTGGTTGTCAGGTGGGTGTAGCGTTTGGTTGTCAGGTGGGTGTAGCGTTTGGTTGTTGTCAGGTGGGTGTAGTGTTTGGTTGTTGTCAGGTGGGTGTAGTGTTTGGTTGTTGTCAGGTGGGTGTAGTGTTTGGTTGTCAGGTGGGTGTAGCGTTTGGTTGTTGTCAGGTGGGTGTAGCGTTTGGTTGTCAGGTGGGTGTAGTGTTTGGTTGTTGTCAGGTGGGTGTAGTGTTTGGTTGTTGTCAGGTGGGTGTAGTGTTTGGTTGTTGTCAGGTGGGTGTAGTGTTTGGTTGTCAGGTGGGTGTAGCGTTTGGTTGTTGTCAGGTGGGTGTAGTGTTTGGTTGTTGTCAGGTGGGTGTAGTGTTTGGTTGTTGTCAGGTGGGTGTAGTGTTTGGTTGTTGTCAGGTGGGTGTAGTGTTTGGTTGTTGTCAGGTGGGTGTAGTGTTTGGTTGTTGTCAGGTGGGTGTAGTGTTTGGTTGTTGTCAGGTGGGTGTAGTGTTTGGTTGTTGTCAGGTGGGTGTAGTGTTTGGTTGTTGTCAGGTGGGTGTAGTGTTTGGTTGTCAGGTGGGTGTAGTGTTTGGTTGTTGTCAGGTGGGTGTAGTGTTTGGTTGTTGTCAGGTGGGTGTAGCGTTTGGTTGTTGTCAGGTGGGTGTAGTGTTTGGTTGTTGTCAGGTGGGTGTAGTGTTTGGTTGTCAGGTGGGTGTAGTGTTTGGTTGTTGTCAGGTGGGTGTAGTGTTTGGTTGTTGTCATATAGGTGTACTCACTTCCCACTTCAGAGCAGGAGAGATTGATGAAATAGAGGGAATACAGAGAACATATACGGCACGCATAGACACAATAAAGCACCTAAATTATTGGGATCGTCTCAAAGCTCTCCAAATGTACTCACTAGAAAGGACACGAGAGAGATATCAAATAATATACACGTGGAAGATACTGGAGGGCCAAGTACCAAATCTACACAGTAAAATAACAACGTACTGGAGTGAACGATATGGAAGAAAATGCAGAATAGAACCAGTGAAGAGCAGAGGTGCCATAGGCACAATCAGAGAACACTGTATAAACATCAGAGGTCCGCGGTTGTTCAACATCCTCCCAGCGAGCATAAGAAATATTGCCGGAACATTATTATTATCATTAACATCTTTATTGACAAAATTAATTACAATTTTGCCTAATCTGAGGATTTTGATAAAGTCTTATTAAAGTGAGGATAATGCTGGTATTCACTGTCACGCAGGACAGAGGGTCATACATAAGACAATAGGTCTAAACTGTAGGCGGACGTACACATATATCATGGTTACAATCAATGTTTTAATGTATGGAGATGTGAAACAACTTTCTATTGTGCACTGCCACACAAGGGCAGGGATGTGCACTGCCACACAAGGGCAGGGATGTGCACTGCCACACAAGGGCAGGGATGTGCACTGCCACACAAGGGCAGGGATGTGCACTGCCACACAAGGGCAGGGATGTGCACTGCCACACAAGGGCAGGGATGTGCACTGCCACACAAGGGCAGGGATGTGCACTGCCACACAAGGGCAGGGATGTGCACTGCCACACAAGGGCAGGGATGTGCACTGCCACACAAGGGCAGGGATGTGCACTGCCACACAAGGGCAGGGATGTGCACTGCCACACAAGGGCAGGGATGTGCACTGCCACACAAGGGCAGGGATGTGCACTGCCACACAAGGGCAGGGATGTGCACTGCCACACAAGGGCAGGGATGTGCACTGCCACACAAGGGCAGGGATGTGCACTGCCACACAAGGGCAGGGATGTGCACTGCCACACAAGGGCAGGGATGTGCACTGCCACACAAGGGCAGGGATGTGCACTGCCACACAAGGGCAGGGATGTGCACTGCCACACAAGGGCAGGGATGTGCACTGCCACACAAGGGCAGGGATGTGCACTGCCACACAAGGGCAGGGATGTGCACTGCCACACAAGGGCAGGGATGTGCACTGCCACACAAGGGCAGGGATGTGCACTGCCACACAAGGGCAGGGATGGGTTCATAAGTGATGCAGCTTAGAAGTAATATAAATAAAAATTGTTCTTCATTCTTTAAAATGGACAAGCAAATTTTGGGTAAATTGTTAGGATGTCGTCCAGAACACCTGAGTCAATAAAATAGTTACACAGTTGGTGGTACAAGAGTCCAGGAGGTCTAAAATCCTTTACGGTTTCACATTCATCAATATTGTGTTCTAGTGAATGCATTAAAGGTTTATCACAGAGTTTACAATCTGAATATTCTGGTAGTGGCTCAGCTTCACTAACCTGCCAGATGTGTCTATAGCCAAGGCGAATTACCGCAATGACTACATCACATTGCCTGGTCCGGTTACTGTGAACAACTGTGGACATCTTCGAGAGAACTAGATAGTTTTCATCAAAAACTTCTGGAAACGTTTATTTCCCTCCCAGAACCCCATGAAGCAGGATATGATGTTACTTTGAGTGTTCAACGTGTTCAGTTTAAGAGAGACCACCAAACACTAGTGCTGTGACACAGGTGCTGGCGTGGCTGGTGATGGTGTCGGGTCTCCATGGGATGCTGTATGGCTGTCATCTATGTTTTTTGATTTATCGAATAATACGGAATTCGCACTATGTGGTGGAGGGAGGGCGTGGACGTGGTCTCTTAAGAGGGGCGACAATGGTGTGGGGTATGTGTTGAGGTTGGTGTCAGGTACAGGTGGCGATCATGTGGGTTGGTCGCTCTTGTGGCTCTTCTCTGGTTCACGTCTACCATCTCCAGTATCGGACTCTTAATTCTTCATTAGTGATTGTTCTCTTTCCTTCAGCAGGAGCCCAGTGGGTGGCAATTTGCATTTTGCATGAAAGTTATTTGGTTTTCTCTTTTTCTCTCGCACGTGTTATGTTGTGTTGTCATTGATAATTATATGGAGCTTTCTGGTTAGCAAAATTGTTTCCATTAACGCTCATACTTTTGTAATGAGGAGAGTGTGTTAATTGACCTTTTGTGGATTGTATTTGTCTGCTGCAGAGTGTTGTTGTTGTTGTTGGTTTAGTCTGTTGTTGCTGCGTCCATTACTGTGTGTCCCGCGAGGCTCCTCTTCTCCCAATCTAAATTTCCATAGTGTAAATCTCCCACGATAAATGTCTGACATTATTCCAGGTAGGAAGTGTAGCGGCTCTGTGGTGGTGCAAGTAATAATTTACCCACAAAATACCTGCAGTAGAAGCTTGAGTCGCAGCTTATATGGGAGACAAACGTGAACACTTTGGTGGCTGGATCATTATAGAAATTAACTACAATATTTTCATGTCTGCTGTAAAATGACACGTGACTGTGTGGTGTTAACTGTTAACTGTGAGTACCTACCTTGAGGCTACCTTGAGGTGCTTCCGGGGCTTAGTGTCCCCGCGGCCCGGTCGTCGACCAGGCCTCCTGGTTGCTGGACTGATCAACCAGGCTGTTAGACGCGGCTGCTCGCAGCCTGACGTATGAGTCACAGCCTGGTTGATCAGGTATCCTTTGGAGGTGCTTATCCAGTTCTCTCTTGAACACTGTGAGGGGTTTGCCAGTTATGCCCCTTATGTGTAGTGGAAGCGTGTTGAACAGTCTCGGGCCTCTGATGTTGATAGAGTTCTCTCTCAGAGTACCTGTTGCACCTCTGCTTTTCAACGGGGGTATTCTGCACGTCCTGCCATGTCTTCTGGTCTCATGTGGTGTTATTTCTGTGTGCAGGTTTGGGACCAGCCCCTCTAATATTTTCCACGTGTAAATTATTATGTATCTCTCCCGCCTGCGCTCAAGGGAGTACAGATTTAGGCTCTTTAGTCGGTCCCAGTAATTTAGATGTTTTACTGAGTGGATTCTAGCAGTAAAGGATCTCTGCACGCTCTCTAGGTCAGCAATTTCTCCAGCTTTGAAAGGGGCTGTCATTGTGCAGCAGTACTCCACTCTAGATAGCACAAGCGTTTTGAAAAGTATCATCATCGGTATAGCATCTCTAGTGTGAAAAGTTCTTGTTATCCAACCTGTCATTTTTCTTGCAGTTGTGACGGCTACTTTATTGTGTTCTTTAAAGGTAAGGTCTTCCGACATGAGTACACCCAGGTCCTTTACATTGCCTTTTCGTTCTATGTTATGATTTGCCTGCGTTTTGTACGTGGTTCCTGTTTTTATGTTTTCAATTTTTCCGTAGCGCATGAGCTGAAACTTATCCTCGTTGAATACCATATTATTTTCTGTAGCCCATAGAAAGACCTGATCAACATCTGATTGGAGGTTTGCCGTGTCCTCTATGTTGCCAACTCTCATGAAAATCCTAGTGTCATCTGCAAAGGATGATACAGTGCTATAGGTTGTGTTCTGGTCTATGTCCGATATGAGGATGAGAAAAAGTACTGGAGCAAGCACAGTACCCTGGGGGACTGAGCTCTTCACGGTTGATGGGCTGGATTTTATTTTGTTGACTATTACACATTGGGTTCTGTCAGTCAGGAAATTGTAGATCCATCTGCCTATTTTCCCGGTAATTCCTTTTGAACGCATTTTATGTGCAATAACACCATGGTCACATTTATCAAAAGCTTTTGCGAAATCTGTGTAAATTACATCAGCGTTTTGTTTGTCTTCCATAGCATCTAATGCCATATCATAGTGGTCCAGCAACTGCGACAGGCAAGAGCGCCCTGTTCTGAAACCATGTTGTCCGGGGTTATGGAGATGCTGTGATTCCATGTATTTTGTGATCTTACTTCTTAGCACTCTCTCAAAAATTTTTATGATGTGCGATGTTAGTGCTATCGGTCTGTAATTTTTTGCCTCTGCCTTATTTCCTCCTTTATGGAGTGGTGCTATCTCTGCTGTTTTTAGTATGTCAGGGATAACGCCAGTATCTAGGCTTTGTCTCCACAGAATGTGAAGGGCCTGCGATAGTGGTTTTTTACAGTTCTTGATGAATATGGAGTTCCAAGAATCCGGGCCTGGTGCAGAGTGCATAGGCATACTGTTTATGGCTTCTTCAAAATCTAGTGGGGGATAGGGTGACGTCTGATATGTGATTTGATGTTGGTATCATATCCATGAAAAATTCATTTGGGTTATCAATCTTTAGTGCATTTAATGGCTCACTGAAAACAGAGTCGTACTGCTTCCTCAGTAACTCGCTCATTTCTTTGTTGTCATCTGTGAAAGTTCCATCTCCCTTTCGCAGGGGCCCGATACTAGATGTGGTTTTTTATCTTGATTTTGCATAGGAGAAAAAATATTTCGGATTTCTCTCTATTTCACTGATGGCCTTTTGCTCTCTTTGCCTCTCCTGGGTTTTGTATGATTCTTGTAGCTTGAGTTCAATTGTTTCTATTTCTCTACCTAACCTTCTTCGCCGTTCTTGAGATAGGGTGCGACTCTCAAGTTGTTCCGCGATTCGTTTTCTTCGCCTATATAAGGAACGACGTTCCCGTTCCAATCTGCATCTCTTTCTCTTTTTTCTTAGGGGTATGCGGTTTGAACATATTTCTAGTGCTACTGAGCTTATTGTTTCCAGGCACCGGTTCAGGTTTGCATTTCCTAGCTGTTCTTCCCAGTTTATTTCTGTGAAGTCCTGGTTTATTTGCTCCCAGTTTATCCGTTTATTATTGAAGTTGAATTTGCTGAAATCTCCTCCACCGGGAATCTGGACTGGTTTTGGAGGTCCATTCCCCATGGTTGTCAGTACCTCAATTAAGTTGTGATCTGAGTAACAGGTATTTGTAATCATTATGTTCCCGATCAACTCATCATTATTAGTGAAAATGAGGTCCAGCGTGTTCTCCTTCCTAGTTGGTTCTACTATTTGCTGGTTTAAGGCAAACCTATCGCACATCCGTAGCAGGTCATTTGCATGTGCCTGCTCATTTAGGCTACTTCCTGGTATTCTTTCTGATATTACTGTATTAGCTAGGTGCTTCCATTTCAGGTGCCGTAGGTTGAAGTCCCCAAGCAGGATGATGTTCGGAGCTGGATTTGTGAGGTTTTCCAAGCAGTGCTCTATTTTCATTAGTTGGTCTTTAAACTGCTGAGGGTTTGCCTCCGGTGACTTATATACAAGGACAACAACTACATTTAGGATCTCTATTTTGACTATCAGCACTTCCACCATATCATTTGAGGTGTTTAGCAGCTCAGTACAGATGAGTGTGTCTTTGATGTAGAGGCTGACCCCACCCTGAAGCCGGTGTTTCCTATCACATCTGAAGAGATTGTATTCTGGGATCCATATTTCACCATCAAGGTAGTCCTTTGTGTGAGTTTCCGTTAGGGCTGCAAACACTGCATTTGCCTCATGAAGGAGACCATCTATAAAATGAACTTTGTTGGATTTGCGTGTTTTTATACCCTGGATGTTGGCAAATATAAATGATGTTATCGTGTTAGTGGAAGTGCTGGATGCTTTAATTGGTGTTAATATCTGAGGCTCTGGTAAGGAGGCCACTGTGTTTGCGTCCTCTCTAGCATTTGACCGAGTTGGTGGTAGAGTCTGGTCATTTTTAGCCATTCTTCTCCTCCTCCTCTTGCTAAAAAATTATCCCGGTTGATGGAGTAGTGGCTGTTTTCATAGTGGTAGTCTGTAGGTTTTATTCGCCTGGTACCTCTTATATGAAAAGCTGGGCATTCAGCATTGAAGCACTCTTTCCTGTCCAAAGAGTTCTTGCAAATTTCTGGGTGAAAGAATTCACAGCTTTTGGTACATTTACCTGTATTGAGGAGGTTTCTGCACTTTCTAGGGTGATTGTGTGTACATGTTCCATTTATTCTTCCCGATTCCCCATGCTTACAGGTAGCCCATCTGTAATACCAACAGATTTTGGGGCCTTGTTTTGTTTGTTTCCCTCTGCCAGGGACCGCACTCTGCTGCGGCGCCCCCGACACTGTGCTCTGCTCCGGTGCCTGTGACACCGCGCTCTGCTCCGGTGCCTGCGACACCGCGCGCTGCTCAGGGGTCCCCGACTCCGTGCCCTGCTCAGGCATCCCCGACTCCGCGCCCTGCTCAGGCATCCCCGACTCCGCGCCCTGCTCAGGCATCCCCGACTCCGTGCCCTGCTCAGGCATCCCCGACTCCGCGCCCTGCTCAGGCATCCCCGACTCCGTGCCCTGCTCAGGCATCCCCTACAGTCTACAGGAGTAGACTGTAGGAGTGTAGAGTAGACTGTAGGAGTGTACAGTAGACTGTAGGACTGGTTGTGTGTACTGTACACCCCCCCCCCCATCAACCAGGTATTGGACTGTCTTGCCTACCTTGAGGTTACCTTGAGGTGGTTTCAGTGCTTAACGTCCCCGTGGCCCGGTCGTCGACCAGACATGGTTGCTGGACTGGTCAACCGGGCTATTGGACGCGGCTGCTCGCAGCCTGACGTATGAGTCACAGCCTGCTTGATCAAGTATCTTTTGGAGGTGTTTATCGAGTTTTCTCTTGAACACTGTGAGGGGTCAGCCAGTTATGCCCCATATGTGTAGTGGAAGCGTGTTGAACAGTCTCGGGCCTCTGATGTTGATAGTTCTCTCTCAGAGTACCTGTTGCACCTCTGCTTTTCAACGGGGGTATTCTGCACATCCTGCCATGCCTCCTGGTCTCATGTGGGTCTCATTTCTGTGTGCAGGTTTGGGACCAGCCCTTCTAATATTTTCCACGTGTAAATTATTATGTATCTCTCCCGCCTGCGCTCAAGGGAGTACAGATTTAGACATTTTAGTCGGTCCCAATAGTTTAGAGGGACGCTTCCAAGGAGGCCTGGTCGACGACCGAGCCGTGGGGACTCGAAAAGCCCCGAAAACATGGTATAGTGTCTCTAGTGTGAAAGGTTCTTGTTATCCAACCTGTCATTTTTCTTGCAGTTGTGACAGCTACTTTATTGTGTTCTTTGAAGGTAAGGTCTTCCGACATGAGTACACCCAGATCCTTTACTTTGGAGGCAAAGCCAAAAAAAAAATACAGACCGATAGCACTAACATCACACATCATAAAAATCTTTGGGAGAGTGCTAAGAAGTAAGATCACAAAATACATGGAATCACAGCATCTCCATAACCCCGGACAACATGGTTTCAGAACAGGGCGCTCTTGCCTGTCACAGTTGCTGGACCACTATGACATGGCATTAGATGCTTTGGAAGACAAACAAAACGCTGATGTAATTTACACAAATTCCGCAAAACTTCGACAAATGTGACCATGGTGTTATTGCACACAGAATGTGTTCAAAAGGAATTACCGGAAAAATAGGCAGATGGATCTACAATTTCCTGACTAACAGAACCCAATGTGTAATAGTCATCAAAATAAAATCTGGTCCAACCGTGAGGAGCTCAGTCCCCCAGGGTACTGTGCTTGCTCCAGTACTTTTTTTCATCCTCAGGTTGGACATAGACAAGTATACAATTTATAGTACTGTATCTTCCTTTGCAGATGACACAATGATTTTTATGAGAGTAGAAAATATAGAGGACACGGCAAACCTCCAATCAAATGTAAATCAGGTCTTTCTATGGGCTACAGAAAATAATTGGTGTTTAACGAAGATAACTTTCAGCTCATGCGTTACGGAAAAATGAAAATATATAAAAACGGAAACCACGTACAAAACTCAGGCAAATCATAACATGGGACGAAAAGGCAATGTAAAGGATCTGGGTGTACTCATGTCGGAAGACCTTACCTTTAAAGAACACAATAAAGTAGCCGTCACAACTGCCAGAAAAATGACAGGTTGGATAACAAACTTTTCACACCAGACATGCTATACCGATGATGATACTCAAAGACGCTAGCGCTCTCTAGAGTGGAGTACTGCTGCACAATGACAGCACCTCTCAAAGCTGGTAGGGGCAAAGCATAGAAACTATAAAACATGTACATTATTGGAATCATCTCAAAGCTCTCAAAATGTACTCTTTGGAAAGGAGACGAGAAATGTACCAACTAATATATACATGGAAGATACTTGAAGGCCAGGTCCCAAATTTGCTGAGTAGAATAACATACTGGAGCGAAAGATATGGAAGGAAATGCAGGATAGAACCAGTGAAGAGTAGAGGTGCCATAGTCACAATCAGAGAACACTCTGAACATCAGAGGTCCACAGCTGTTCAACACCACCCCAGCAAGCATTCGAAATATTGCTGGAACAAAGGTGGACTTCTTCAAGAATCAATTAGACAAGTTTTTTGCAAGAAGTACCGGACCAACCGGGCTGTGGTGGATATGTAGGCCTGCGGGCCGCTCCAAGCAACAGCCTAATGGACCAAACCCTAACAAGTCAAGCCTGGCCTCGGGCCGGGCTTGGGCAGTAGAAGAACTTCCGAGACTCCCTGTATGCTCCAGGTAGGTGGGAAAATATGTTGAGTGTTCACCTCCCCCACGTGCAGCTGCCTCCACCTCCTGCCCACTTTACGACCCATGGTTGGGGTTGGGTGTGGGACGGGTCTGGCCAGGTTGGGACTCCCTAGGGACGGAAGGTCGGGCGGCTGACTCCTGAAATACCCCGCCTCCCTTCCCTCTCCCCCTCCCAAACTTTGTCTCTACTGGCGAGGCTCCTCGCCACCCTGACACACACACACACACACATGTATCATGGCTTGTATTGGTGGTTCAGGTGAGCGTACGTAATTACCTAAGTGTAGTTACAGGATGAGAGCTACGCTGGTGGTGTCCCGTCTTCCCAGTACTTTGTCGTATAACACTTTGAAACTACTGACTGTTTTGGCCTCCAACACCTTCTCATTTAGCTTGTTCCAACCATCTACCACTGCAAAAAAAAAAAAAAATTTTTCGGCACTTTTGTTTCCTTAACTTGAATTTGTGTCCTCTTGATCGTGAAGTTGCTGGTTTTAGAAATTCATTCTTCTGTGAATTTCGTTGATTTCTGTTAGTATTTTGTAAGTGGTGAACATCTCATCTTTTTCTTCTATCTTGTAGTTTTGGCATGTTTAATGCCTCCAGTCTCCCCTCGTAACTTGTTTTTCAGTCATTTTGTAGCATGCCGTTGTACCTTTCCAGTTTATTGATGTGCTTCTTGAGACTTGGGCCCCATACAACTGCTGCATATTAAAGTTCTCGTCTCACAAAACTCACGATGAAAAGTCAGACGAAAGTCTTTAGTATTTCACCATTCATATAATTAAAAGTAAGTGTGAAGTTGGAAAGCGACACATACGCTCCTCTCACAATGTTCTTTGTGTGTTCCTCAGGCGACACCTTACTATCCTAAACCACCACAAGGTCTCCTTCTTTATTACAGTTCTGTAATTCCTTTCCACATAATTTGTAATTTGTGTGTGATCTATTTTCTCCGGTTCCACATTCCATAACTTGGCATTTGTTAACATTGAATTCCATTTGCCACTTGACGCTCCAAACACTTATTTTATCTAGATCAATTTGAAGGGCATTACAATCGTCTGCGTCTCCTGTCTTGCCCAGTATCTTAACATCCTCCATTATGTTCATATAATTGTGTATTCCTTCTGGTAGATGGTTTATGTAGACGATGAACATTACTGGTGCAAGAACTGAGCCCTGTGGTACTCCGCTGGTAACACTCCTCCAGTCAGACACATTGTCTCTGATTACCGCCCTCATCTGTCTTTCAATTAGAACAATTTTCATCCATGTCAGAAGTCTGCCTGTCACCCATCCAGCATGTTCCAGTTTCAGCAACCTCTCGCGTGGGACTCTATCTAAAGCATCTTTTAGGTCCAGATACACAGTCAACCCAACCATCTCTTTCCTGTAGTATGTCTGTGGCTCTGTCATAAAAACTAAGAAGACCTCTAATATTGTCTGTCCGTTATTATGTCATTACTCTCTAGGCGTGACATTCATGCAACATTACTCTCTAGGCGTGACATTGATGCAACATTACTCTCTAGGCGTGACATTGATGCAACATTACTCTCTAGGTGTGACATTGATGCAACATACAGGACACTGGCAAGTGTGCAGAACCCCATGCCAATAGCTCAGACTAACACCAAGTAATGCAAATCAACCAGGTATCAAATCAACCAGGTATCAAATCAACCAGGTATCAAATCAACCAGGTATCAAATCTACCAGGTATCAAATCAACCAGGTATCAAATCAACCAGGTATCAAATCAACCAGGTATCAAATCAACCAGGTATCAAATCTACCAGGTATCAAATCAACCAGGTATCAAATCAACCAGGTATCAAATCAACCAGGTATCAAATCTACCAGGTATCAAATCTACCAGGTATCAAATCAACCAGGTATCAAATCAACCAGGTATCAAATCAACCAGGTATCAAATCTACCAGGTATCAAATCAACCAGGTATCAACAAAACTTTGAAGACGGGAAGAAGTTTCCTTCAAAACTTTGAAGGAAACGGGAATTGAATGTTATATATGTAAGAATAGATTTCACTCTGCTTGTACAGAAGTGGCCAACACCACCTGCCTCAAAACTGGTCATTTACCTGGGCACCTTACCTTGAGGTTACCTTGAGGTTACCTTGAGGTTACCTTGAGGTTACCTTGAGGGTTACCTTGAGATGATTTCCGGGGCTTAGCGTCCCCGCGGCCCGGTCGTCGACCAGGCCTCCTGGTTGCTGGACTGGTCAACCAGGCTGTTGGACGCGGCTGCTCGCTGCCTGACGTATGAGTCACAGCCTTGTTGATTAGGTATCCTTTGGAGGTGTTTATCCAATTCTCTCTTGAACACTGAGGGGTCGGCCAGTTATGCCCCTTATGTGTAGTGGCAGCGTGTTGAACACTGTGAGGGGTCGGCCAGTTATGTGTAGTGGCAGCGTGTTGAACGTAACAATGGGTATGCAACAATGACTTGCCAATTTGGAATATATTAAATAAAACCTTTTAGATACCATGACTCATTACCGAAAAGATTAATTCATTGAAAGTCTACCAGCCATCCAGGTAGAGTGGGGAAATAAATAACACTAGACCAGGAGCTGGGGCTATAGACAGGGTGGAAACTGAAACAGAAATTCAGGAAATTGTAAATTCTGACTCAGTATGTCCGGATTCAGATGACAGTAGACTAGAAAGTGTAAGAGACAACACTGACAGCTCCAGAAAGTGGAGTCCGGACAACTTTATGCGTGATATCCAAACCCCTGTAAATATTACTGATATCAACACGAGCGTGGCAGATTTTGAAAGAGAAATTGAAAACATGCCCGTAAACTTAGCTCCGGGTCCAGATTCATGGAATTCAATATTTTTAAAGAAATACAAAGTGCCGGTAGCACAGACACTCAGTATAGTGTGGAGGAAGAGCTTGGGCACGGGGGAGATACCAGATGCGCTAAAAGCAGCACACATAGCCCCTCTACACAAGGGAGGGAGCAAAGCATTGGCAAAGAATTATAGACCAGTTGCACTAAGGTCCCACATAATAAAAGTATTTGAGAGAGTGATCAGGAGTCAGGTCATTAGTTTCATGGGGGACCAATGACCTTCACAACCCAGGCCAACATAGATATAGAGCAGGAAGATCATGCCTACCTTGAGGCTACCTTGAGGTGCTTCCGGGGCTTAGTGTCCCCGCGGCCCGGTCGTTGACCAGGCCTCCTGGTTGCTGCCTCTCACAGCTACTTGACCACTATGACAAAATCACTGGAGACATTAGAAGAGAAACAGAATGCAAATGTGGTATATACGGACTAAGCAAAGGCAATCGATAAATGTGACCATGGCGTGATAGCACACAAAATGAGGTCAATGGGAATAACTGGTAAAGTAGGACGCTGGATACTCAGTTTTCTGTCGAACAGAACACAAAGAGTAACAGTGAACCATATAAAATAGTCCAAGCGCAGTTAAAAGCTCTGTACCTCAGGATGCAGTCCTTGCACCACTGCTTTTCCTCATTCTCATAGCAGATATAGACAAAAATTCAAGTCACAGCTTCGTATCATCATATCATCATATTATGATTTTTTTTATAAATGATAACAATCAGCATGAAAATTACCACTGCTGAAGACATTGAAACTACAAGCAGATATTAATAAGGTTCTCGTTTGGGCAGCAGAAAATAACATGATGTTTGACAGTGATAAATTCCAGGTACTCAGGTACGGCAAAAATGAGGACCTTAAACATAATACAGGGTACAAAACACAATCAAATGTGCCCATAGTAGGAAAACAGCATGTAAAGGATTTGGGAATAATGATGTCTGACGACCTAACATTTAAGGAGCATAACCAAGCAAATATTGCGACAGCCAGAAAAATGATAGGATGGATTACGAGAACTTTCAAATCCAGGGATCCCATCACAATGGTTGTACTCTTCAAGTCACTTGTGTTGTCCCGTCTTGAGTACTGCTTAGTACTCACTTCCCCCTTCAGAGCAGGAGAGATTGCTGAAATAGAGGGAATACAGAGAACATATACGGCACGCATAGACGCGATAAAGCACCTAAATTATTGGGATCGTCTCAAAGCTCTCCAAATGTACTCACAAGAAAGGAGACGAGAGAGATACCAAATAATATACACATGGAAAATACTGGAGGGCCAGGTCCTAAATCTACACAGTAAAATAACAACGTACTGGAGTGAACGATATGGAAGAAAATGCAGAATAGAACCAGTGAAGAGCAGAGGTGCCATAGGCACAATCAGGGAACACTGTATATACTCTCGGCCAGCGAGAGTCTGCAGGAGTGTACTCATTGACTCATCAATCATAACCAGGATTTTGTCTTTTTGTCTGCTTAATCGAAATTTTGTTTTAATCCTATTCAATAGACATTTGGGCAGCATCCATTGTAAGCGCAGCCATCACGTGTGTGGTACAAACATGTTGGACCTTTTGGTGAAGATGTCGTAGGCAGTTGTGTTTGAGCTCCATGAACACACGAGAAGACCCCCACCGTAGTACCAGAGTGTAGGTGTGGTGGTGGCTGGTGCTCACTCTCACCTGTAGGTGTGGTGGTGGCTGGTGCTCACTCTCCACCTGTAGGTGTGGTGGTGGCTGGTGCTCACTCTCACCTGTAGGTGTGTTGGTGGCTGGTGCTCACTCTCACCTGTAGGTGTGGTGGTGGCTGGTGCTCACTCTCACCTGTAGGTGTGGTGGTGACTGGTGCTCACTCACCACCTGTAGGTGTGGTGGTGGCTGGTGCTCACTCTCACCTGTAGGTGTGGTGGTGGCTGGTGCTCACTCTCACCTGTAGGTGTGGTGGTGGCTGGTGCTCACTCTCACCTGTAGGTGTGGTGGTGGCTGGTGCTCACTCTCACCTGTAGGTGTGGTGGTGACTGGTGCTCACTCTCACCTGTAGGTGTGGTAGTCACTGGTGCTCACTCTCACCTGTAGGTGTGGTGGTGGCTGGTGCTCACTCTCACCTGTAGGTGTGGTGGTGGCTGGTGCTCACTCTCACCTGTAGGTGTGGTGGTGACTGGTGCTCACTCTCACCTGTAGGTGTGGTAGTCACTGGTGCTCACTCTCACCTGTAGGTGTGGTGGTGGCTGGTGCTCACTCTCACCTGTAGGTGTGGTGGTGGCTGGTGCTCACTCTCCACCTGTAGGTGTGGTGGTGACTGGTGCTCACTCTCACCTGTAGGTGTGGTGGTGACTGGTGCTCACTCTCACCTGTAGGTGTGGTGGTGGCTGGTGCTCACTCTCCACCTGTAGGTGTGGTGGTGGCTGGTGCTCACTCTCACCTAGTTGATACCTGGTTGATGGGGTTCTGGGAGTTCTACTCCCCAAGCCCGGCCCGAGGCCAGCCTTGACTTGTGAGAGTTTGGTCCACCAGGCTGTTGCTTGGAGCGGCCCGCAGGCCCACATACCCACCACAGCCCGGTTGGTCCGGCACTCCTTGGAGGAATAAATCTAGTTTCCTCTTGAAGATGTCCACGGTTGTTCCAGCAATATTTCTTATGCTCGCTGGGAGGACGTTGAACAACCGCGGACCTCTGATGTTTATACAGTGTTCTCTGATTGTGCCTATGGCACCCCTGCTCTTCACTGGTTCTATTCTGCATTTTCTTCCATATCGTTCACTCCAGTATGTTGTTATTTTACTGTGTAGATTTGGTACTTGGCCCTCCAGTATCTTCCAGGTGTATATTATTTGATATCTCTCTCGTCTTCTTTCAAGTGAGTACATTTGGAGGGCTTTGAGACGATCCCAATAATTTAGGTGCTTTATCGCGTCTATGTGTGCCGTATATGTTCTCTGTATTCCCTGTATTTCAGTAATCTGTCCTGCTCTGAAGGGGGAAGTGAGTACTGAGCAGTACTCAAGACGGGACAACACAAGTGACTTGACGAGTACAACCATTGTGATGGGATCCCTGGATTTGAAAGTTCTCGTAATCCATCTTATCATTTTTCTGGTTGACGCAATATTTGCTTGGTTATGCTCCCTAAACGTTAGGTCGTCGGACATCTTTATTCCCAAAACCTTAACATACTATTTTTATACTAGGGGCAGATTCGATTGTGTTTTGTACCCTGTATTATGTTTAAGGTTCTCATTTTTGCCGTACCTGAGTACCTGGAATTTATCACTGTCAAACATCATGTTATTTTCTGATGCCCAGTCGAAAACTTTGTTGATATCTGCTTGTGGTTTTTCAATGTCTTCAGCAGAGGTAGTTTTCATGCTGATTTTTGTGTCATCTGCAAATGATGACACGAAGCTGTGACTTGTATTTTGTCTATATCTGATATGAGAAACAAGGAAAAACAGTAGCGGTGCAAGGACTATACCTTGAGGTACAGAGCTTTTAACTGCGCTTGGGCTCGATTTCATTCGATTGACTGTTACTCCTTGTGTTCTGTTCGACAGGAAATTGAGTATCCAGCGTCCTACTTTACCAGTTATTCCCATTGACCTCATTTTGTGTGCAATCACTCCATGGTCACATTTGTCGAACGCCTTTGCAAAGTCTGTGTATACAACATCTGCATTTTGCTTTTCTTCTAGAGCTTGTGTGATTTTGTCATAGTGGTTGAGTAACTGTGACAGACAGGATCTTTCCGCTCTAAATCCATGTTGTCCTGGGTTGTGTAGTTCATTATTTTCCATAAAACTAGAAATTTGATTGCTAATCACTCTTTCAAAAACTTGTATTATGTGTGATGTAGTGCAACTGGTCTATATTTTTTTGCCAAGGCTTTACTCCCCCCCCCTTGTGCAGAGTAGCTATATCTGCTGATTTAAGTGCTGCTGGTATCTCCCCTGTATCCAGGCTCTTTCTCCATATTACGCTGAGCGCTCGCGCTACTGGTACTTTACATTTCTTAATGAATATTGAATTCCATGAGTCCGGCCCAGGAGCCGAGTGCTTGGGCATATTGTCAATTTCTTTTTCAAAGTTGCGAGTTTGTGGTAATATCCGTTATATTATCTGCAGCTTGAATGTCATTCATAAAGAAGCTGTCTGGGTCATGAACTTTAATGTTGTTTACTGGTGTGCTAAACATAGCCTCATACTGGATAGGATACCTACCTTGTGTAGCTTCCGGGGATCAACGGCCCCGCTGCCCGGTCTCCGACCAGGCCTCTTGGTTGGTCGTCTGGTGAACCAGGCGCGGCTGCTCGCAGTGAATCACAAACTAGTTGATCAGGTATTCTTCGGAAGTTAGGTTAGGTTAGGGTTGGTTAGGATAGGATTGGTTTAAGGTTATGTTTACTAGTGTTATTAAGGAGAAGCGATGACCTGGAGTGAGTGGTAATTCACTTTACAGTTAATTTGGGGAGTGGTGTTGAGACATCTTCTGCACAGAAGTAAGTCCCAAGTTCCCAACTAGTATTTACCTATTTCTTTTCAAGTTAGTTTTTTGTTTACAGTTTGAATACATTGTTTAAATTTCAAAATTTCAATCTTGAGTGTATATTTTCAGAACTGTATTTACATCTCCGTTTTTTTTAATTTATTTCTCACATTTATACATTTGAGTTATGTCGCTCCTTTGTCTGAAGTCGTCTCTCTATTTAACTTCTCAAGATAACACGACGCCCACACTAAAAACTATGACACAAATTGAAAAATAAAGAAAATTGGTGATGTTTACAGTAGGGTTGAGAGGCTATTGATTGATGGTGCTCAGTGATTTGGTTGGCAGCTGTGTGTAACCTGCCGCCAGTGCTCCTCCTCCTCCTCACACCAAGTGTGCCCGGACACTCCTCCTCCTCACACCAAGTGTGCCCGGACACTCCTCCTCCTCACACCAAGTGTGCCCGGACACTCCTCCTCCTCCTCCTCACACCAAGTGTGCCCGGACACTCCTCCTCCTCCTCCTCACACCAAGTGTGCCCGGACACTCCTCCTCCTCCTCCTCACACCAAGTGTGCCCGGACACTCCTCCTCCTCACACCAAGTGTGCCCGGACACTACACCTATATTGGTAATGAGTGTTAACACGGACTACAGTGTCCGGGGGCAGGTGTGTGTGTGTGTGTGTGTGTGTGTGTGTGTGTGTGTGTGTGTGTGTGTGTGTGTGTGTGTGTGTGTGTGTGTGTGTGTGTGTGTGTATGTGTGTGCTGTGTGTGTGGTGTTGCCAGTGTAACCGTTGGTGGCTTAGGCTGGTGGAGGTGGGGGGGGGGGAGGGTGGTGGTGGGCGGCGGGAGGGTGGAGTATGGTGGTGGTGGTGGGCGGCGGGAGGGTGGCGTATGGTGGTGGTGGTGGTGGGCGGGAGGGTGGAGTATGGTGGTGGCGGGAGGGTGGAGTATGGTGGTGGTGGGCGGCGGGAGGGTGGAGTATGGTGGTGGGCGGCGGGAGGGTGGAGTATGGTGGTGGCGGGCGGCGGGAGGGTGGAGTATAGTGGTGGGCGGCGGGAGGGTGGAGCATGGTGGAGGCGGGCGGCGGGAGGGTGGAGTATGGTGGTGGGCGGCGGGAGGGTGGAGTATGGTGGTGGTGGGCGGCGGCGGGAGGGTGGAGTATGGTGGTGGCGGGCGGCGGGAGGGTGAAGTATGGTGGTGGCGGGCGGCGGGAGGGTGGAGTATGGTGGTGGCGGGAGGGTGGAGTATGGTGGTGGCGGGCGGCGGGAGGGTGGAGTATGGTGGTGGTGGGCGGCGGGAGGGTGGAGTATGGTGGTGGCGGGCGGCGGGAGGGTGGAGTATGGTGGTGGCGGGCGGCGGGAGGGTATAGCATGGTGGTGGTGGGCGGCGGGAGGGTGGAGCATGGTGGTGGTGGGCGGCGGGAGGGTGGAGCATGGTGGTGGTGGGCGGCGGGAGGGTGGAGCATGGTGGTGGTGGGCGGCGGGAGGGTGGAGCATGGTGGTGGTGGGCGGCGGGAGGGTGGAGCATGGTGGTGGTGGGCGGCGGGAGGGTGGAGCATGGTGGTGGTGGGCGGCGGGAGGGTGGCCCACGGTGGGCGGCGGGAGGGTGGCCCACAGTGGGCGGGGCGGGAGGGTGGCCCACAGTGGGCGGCGGGAGGGTGGCCCACAGTGGGCGGGGCGGGAGGGTGGCCCACAGTGGGCGGCGGGAGGGTGGCCCACAGTGGGCGGGGCGGGAGGGTGGCCCACAGTGGGCGGGGCGGGAGGGTGGCCCACAGTGGGCGGCGGGAGGGTGGCCCACAGTCACATACTGGTAAACATAACAACGTCAACTATCCATCTTATACACTTATGGGAAAATGTCCTGATCATTTATTTATATGTTTATAGAAACTAATTGAAATTTAGACACGTATTGAGTAAGGTTTTGTGATGAATATACGAGTGACGTATGGAATATACGAGTGACGTATGGAATATACGAGTGACGTATGGAATATACGAGTGACGTATGGAATATACGAGTGACGTATGGAATATACGAGTGACGTATGGAATATACGAGTGACGTATGGAATATACGAGTGACGTATGGAATATACGAGTGACGTATGGAATATACGAGTGACGTATGGAATATACGAGTGACGTATGGAATATACGAGTGACGTATGGAATATACGAGTGACGTATGGAATATACGAGTGACGTATGGAATATACGAGTGACGTATGGAATATACGAGTGACGTATGGAATATACGAGTGACGTATGGAATATACGAGTGACGTATGGAATATACGAGTGACGTATGGAATATACGAGTGACGTATGGAATATACGAGTGACGTATGGAATATACGAGTGACGTATGGAATATACGAGTGACGTATGGAATATACGAGTGACGTATGGAATATACGAGTGACGTATGGAATATACGAGTGACGTATGGAATATACGAGTGACGTATGGAATATACGAGTGACGTATGGAATATACGAGTGACGTATGGAATATACGAGTGACGTATGGAATATACGAGTGACGTATGGAATATACGAGTGACGTATGGAATATACGAGTGACGTATGGAATATACGAGTGACGTATGGAATATACGAGTGACGTATGGAATATACGAGTGACGTATGGAATATACGAGTGACGTATGGAATATACGAGTGACGTATGGAATATACGAGTGACGTATGGAATATACGAGTGACGTATGGAATATACGAGTGACGTATGGAATATACGAGTGACGTATGGAATATACAAGTGACGTATGGAATATACGAGTGACGTATGGAATATACGAGTGACGTATGGAATATACGAGTGACGTATGGAATATACGAGTGACGTATGGAATATATAAGTGACGTATGGAATATACGAGTGACGTATGGAATATACGAGTGACGTATGGAATATACGAGTGACGTATGGAATATACAAGTGACGTATGGAATATACAAGTGACGTATGGAATATACGAGTGACGTATGGAATATACAAGTGACGTATGGAATATACGAGTGACGTATGGAATATACGAGTGACGTATGGAATATATAAGTGACGTATGGAATATACGAGTGACGTATGGAATATACGAGTGACGTATGGAATATATAAGTGACGTATGGAATATATAAGTGACGTATGGAATATATAAGTGACGTATGGAATATATAAGTGACGTATGGAATATACAAGTGACATGCAGTTACCAGTTAAACCCTGGCCGGCTGCCCCCCCCCCCCCCCTCGTTACCGGGGAAATGGTGTGTTATTGAAGTGAGTGAATTATGTACAATGGCACGATACCGGTTCGCTTTTAGTCACATTTTCTGACAGGGTTTATCTGTAATGTGGGTGTCGGCGCCGGCTCTTGTGTTGGTGAGTGACTGCAGGTGAGACGTACACGCCAAGTTGTGAAGAGGAGCAGCGGCCGGCCTCCTCCTCCTCCTTCCATCCCACCCCTCCTTCTTCCCCCTCCTCCTCCTCTCCTCCCCCACCCCCTGCCCCCTCCTCCTCCTCCTCTCCTGCGAACTCCAGTCAGCGGCTTCGATGCTCCTCTCTTAGTCGGCGTTTCTCTCCACTTGGACCACTTTTACTGCTTTTCGCTCAGCTGGCTTTAAACAGTTTGTTCATATTCCAACGTTTCATTTCATTTTGTTAATGGTTGAATGGTATGAAGGACTGGATACTTGAGTCAGCGTTCTTTGTGAGCGCTCTTAAATATGCTCCGCTTGCACCTTTTAATTTTTGTGGACGTTGGTAACACTGGGTGACTGTTGACAATAATTGTTGTTGCTTACGTCCTTACGGCAGCTCTGCCAAATACTCAATACTCTCTTTAGAAATGTGTCTAATATATATATATTGCTACAGTCATTTTGTATATTGATAATATATACTAATGTTTAGGGTTGGTGCTCGCTGCCGCTGGCAATTGGTGACTCGAGGAGGAGTTTTGGAAATCTGGAAATTGTGTTGATAAGAGAAAACTTGGCAACTTAATAGGACTCCATGCGGTCTCGCATTTGGCGGGAGGTTATTTTAGCGGACAAGCGGGAACATGCGTTAAATATGATAAAACTTGTATATGCGATGTTCTCCTTCAATATTATTAATGTTTTTATATACAGTTTATGTTCGTTGTATACAAAACAACGTATAACGGGTAAAATCCGTATGCGAAGCAAGATCCAATTTTAGCTCAATGTTTTGTAACTGTGTAGATTAGAAAAATTTCGTATGTGTCTTATTTTCGCGGGGGTAAATGTCTTTCTTTTTTGTGTGTGTGTTGGCGGGAGAATTGTGTATTATGGAGACTCCGGCGCTGCTCACACTGCGCCGACATGCCACAAATAAAGGAAAAGAACCCGTGGAGTTGCCTAACGCATGAATAATAAATTATGTGGCAGATATCACAAGAGAAAGACAAATCAATATTACTCCAGGAATGGCTGGGATCGGTGCACGCAATTATGTGCCTTGTTGACGGGGAACTGTACGTGCATTGTGGAGGGCGCGCGTGGGAGACGTAAGGCCCATAATGCCCTGACACGCTCCCACTGGAGGAACACCAAGTATTTAAGGTCACAATGATCGCATATTTTACAGTATATTTAATTTTGGGGGAACTGGTAAAGCGTCGTTGGGAAGGTCTTCAACACGGGAGGCAGATATGGCATTGCCTAAGAACGCAAATATAGAGTTTGCGGTTTAAGAAATACCGGAAAGGACGAATAATTATGAAACACCAAAATAACTCTCCGCCAACATTGGCAGGACTGCGGCTGGGAAAAAAGATGCGTCTCGCGAAATACAGAATCTGCCAAAAGGACGTGAAATGCTGAAAATACGTTAGTGTATAAATCCAGGTCCACAAGGCTTTATTGAATTTTGTGCTGGTTCCTTAACTTAGCAGTTTCCTTAAAGGCTTGTGTATGACACTTGATCATACATTTGAAGGCACAAGTATATATTATTATGAGCAAGTATCCGGCGTGTTGGCTCCTTGAGTTGGCGGGCTGGCGGTGGGCCGCCGCCGCTGCCTCCTGCTTTTGTCTCTCATTTTTGTCCTTTTTCCCCCCCTCTATTTTTTTCCTGGGAGGGGGGGGGGGCGGACCGCTACCATTGGTTTAAGGCTATCGTGGAGCATTGTGTTGTGTGCAACACTTGTGGAGCATTGTGTTGTGGAGCATTGTATTGTGTGCAACACTTGTGGAGCATTGTGTTGTGTGCAACACTTGTGGAGCATTGTGTTGTGTGCAACACTTGTGGAGCATTGTGTTGTGTGCAACACTTGTGGAGCATTGTGTTGTGTGCAACACTTGTGGAGCATTGTGTTGTGTGCAACACTTGTGGAGCATTGTGTTGTGTGCAACACTTGTGGAGCATTGTGTTGTGTGCAACACTTGTGGAGCATTGTGTTGTGTGCAACACTTGTGGAGCATTGTGTTGTGTGCAACACTTGTGGAGCATTGTGTTGTGTGCAACACTTGTGGAGCATTGTGTTGTGTGTAACACTTGTGGAGCATTGTGTTGTGTGTAACACTTGTGGAGCATTGTATTGTGTGCAACACTGTTGTGGAGCATAGTGTTGTGTGTAACACTGTTGTGGAGCATAGTGTTGTGTGTAAACCTGTTGTGGAGCATTGTGTTGTGTGTAACACTGTTGTGGAGCATAGTGTTGTGTGTAACACTGTTGTGGAGCATAGTGTTGTGTGTAACACTGTTGTGGAGCATAGTGTTGTGTGTAACACTGTTGTGGAGCATAGTGTTGTGTGTAACACTGTTGTGGAGCATAGTGTTGTGTGTAACACTGTTGTGGAGCATAGTGTTGTGTGTAACACTGTTGTGGAGCATAGTGTTGTGTGTAACCCTGTTGTGGAGCATAGTGTTGTGTGTAACCCTGTTGTGGAGCATAGTGTTGTGTGTAACACTGTTGTGGAGCATAGTGTTGTAACACTGTTGTGGAGCATAGTGTTGTGTGTAACACTGTTGTGGAGCATAGTGTTGTGTGTAACACTGTTGTGGAGCATAGTGTTGTGTGTAACACTTGTGGAGAATTGTGTTGTGTACAACACTTGTGGAGCATTGTGTTGTGTGCAACACTTGTGGAGCATTGTGTTGTGTACAACACTGTTGTGGAGCATAGTGTTGTGTGCAACACTTGTGGAGCATTGTGTTGTGTACAACACTGTTGTGGAGCATAGTGTTGTGTGTAACACTGTTGTGGAGCATTGTGTTGTGTGCAACACTTGTGGAGCATTGTATTGTGTGTAACACTGTTGTGGAGCATAATGTGTGCAACAATGTTGTGGAGCATAGTGTTGAGTGCAACACTGTTGTGGAGCATAGTGTTGTGTGTAACACTGTTATGGAGCATAGTGTTGTGTGTAACACTGTTATGGAGCATAGTGTTGTGTGTAACACTGTTATGGAGCATAGTGTTGTGTGTAACACTGTTATGGAGCATAGTGTTGTGTGTAACACTGTTATGGAGCATAGTGTTGTGTGTAACACTGTTGTGGAGCATAATGTTGTGTGTAACACTGTTGTGGAGCATTGTGTTGTGTGTAACACTGTTGTGGAGCATAATGTTGTGTGTAACACTGTTGTGGAGCATTGTGTTATGTACAGCACTGTTGTGGAGCATAGTGTTGTGTGTAACACTGTTGTGGAGCATAGTGTTGTGTGTAACACTGTTGTGGAGCATAGTGTTGTGTGTAACACTGTTGTGGAGCATTGTGTTATGTACAGCACTGTTGTGGAGCATAGTGTTGTGTGCAACACTGTTGTGGAGCATAATGTTGTGTGTAACACTGTTGTGGAGCATTGTGTTGTGTGTAACACTGTTGTGGAGCATAGTGTTGAGTGCAACACTTGTGGAGCATAGTGTTGAGTGCAACACTTGTGGAGCATAATGTTGTGTGTAACACTGTTGTGGAGCATAGTGTTGTGTGTAACACTGTTATGGAGCATAGTGTTGTGTGTAACACTGTTATGGAGCATAGTGTTGTGTGTAACACTGTTGTGGAGCATAATGTTGTGTGTAACACTGTTGTGGAGCATTGTGTTGTGTGTAACACTGTTATGGAGCATAGTGTTGTGTGTAACACTTATGGAGCATAGTGTTGTGTGTAACACTGTTGTGGAGCATTGTGTTATGTACAACATTGTTGTGGAGCATAGTGTTGTGTGCAACACTGTTGTGGAGCATAGTGTTGTGTGTAACATTGTTGTGGAGCATAGTGTTGTGTGTAACACTGTTGTGGAGCATAGTGTTGTGTGTAACATTGTTGTGGAGCATAGTGTTGTGTGTAACATTGTCGTGGAGCATTTTGTTGTGTGCAACACTGTTGTGGAGCATTGTGTTGTGTGCAACACTGTTGTGGAGCATTGTGTTGTGTGCAACACTGTTGTGGAGCATTGTGTTGTGTGCAACACTGTTGTGGAGCATTGTGTTGTGTGCAACACTTGTGGAGCATTGTGTTGTGTGCAACACTGTTGTGGAGCATTGTGTTGTGTGCAACACTGTTGTGGAGCATTGTGTTGTGTGCAACACTGTTGTGGAGCATTGTGTTGTGTGCAACACTGTTGTGGAGCATTGTGTTGTGTGTAACACTGTTGTGGAGCATTGTGTTGTGTGTTGAAGAAGCTCTAGAAGAAAAGCAAAATGCAGATGTTGTATACACAGACTTTGCAAAGGCGTTCGATAAATGTGACCATGGGGTGATAGCACACAAAATGAGGTCAATGGAGTAACTGGTAAAGTAGGACGCTGGATACTCAGTTTTCTGTCGAACAGAACACAAAGAGTAACAGTCAATCAAATAAAATAGAGTCCAAGCGATGTTAAAAGCTCTGTACCTCAAGGTACAGTCCTTGCATCACTTCTGTTCCTTGTTCTCATATCTGATATAGACAAAAATACACGTCACAGCTTCGTGTCCTCCATTGCAGATGGCACAAAAATTAGCATGAAAATTACCTCTGCTGAAGACATTAAAAAATTACAAGCAGATATCAACAAAGTTTTCGATTTGGGCAGCAGAAAATAACATGATGTTTAACAGTGATAAATTCCAGGTACTCAGGTACGGCAAAAATGGGGATCTGAAACATAATACAGGGTACAAAACACAATCGAATCTGCCCGTAGTAGGAAAACAGCATGTCAAGGATTTGAGAATAATGATGTCCGACGATCTAACGTTTAGGGAGCATAACCAAGCAAATATTGTGTCAGCCAGAAAAATGATCGGATGGATTACGAGAACTTTCAAATCCAGGGATCCCATCACAATGGTTGTACTCTTCAAGTCACTTGTGTTGTCCCGTCTTGAGTACTGCTCAGTACTCACTTCCCCCTTCAGAGCAGGAGAGATTGCTGAAATAGAGGGAATACAGAGAACATATACGACACGCATAGACGCGATAAAACACCTAAATTATTGGGATCGTCTCAAAGCTCTCCAAATGTACTCACTAGAAAGGAGACGAGAGAGATATCAAATAATATACACATGGAAAATACTGGAGGGACAGGTCCCTAATCTACACAGTAAAATAACAACGTACTGGAGTGAACGATATGGAAGAAAATGCAGAATAGAACCAGTGAAGAGCAGAGGTGCCATAGGCACAATCAGAGAACACTGTATAAACATCAGAGGTCCGCGGTTGTTCAACACCCTCCCATCGAGTATAGGAAATTTTGCCGGAACAACCGTGGACATCTTCAAGAGGAAACTAGATTTATTCCTTCAAGGAGTGCCGGATCAGCCGGGCTGTGGTGGGTATGTGGGCCTGCGGGCCGCTCCAAGCAACAGCCTAGTGGACCAAACTCTCACAAGTCAAGCCTGGCCTCGGGCCGGGCTTGGGGAGTAGAACAACTCCCAGAACCTCATCAACCAGGTACAATCTAAGTCTGTGTATGAACTTTCACTAGGAAGAATCGGTCCAATACTGGCGGTTCTTGATTTCTATTTTGCATATGTGAAGAAATTTGTTTGATTTTTCCTTATCTCTTGTGTAGGTTTCTGCTCCAATAACATTTCTTCGATCTGATATGATTCCTTCAATCTCTGTTCTATTTATTCAAACTCCTTGTTTAAATTATTCTTTCTTTGTAGGGATAGTAGTCACTGCATAATATCATCAAATGTATATACGATAGGGCCTAATAGGCTCAGGATTCTGTACACCAGTTGATTGACAGTTGAGAGGCAGTACCAAAGAGCCTCAACCTGCACAAGCACAACTAGGCGAGTACACTTCCCCAGGAAGCAGCAGTAGCAGCTGTCAAACTCTGAGGTACCTATTGTATCACCTGCTACCATTGTAACCCCTCCCAGATACCACTGTAGCTTTTCACACTGGTGTTCCTAAGTATATTTCCTTAAACCGTCTACACAATATTTACAGTTGAGTGTAACCTGGTTCCTGTGGTCCCCCACACAACCAATGGGACCTTCAAGGACATGCTGAATGTCACTTCGGAGGAGAAACACCGGCTTCCACCACCCCATTACACATGAGTTACTACAAGAGTATTGATAATTACTAAATATGGGCTCGCCTCTGGTTCATGAGGGAAGCCACCACCCCCTGTTGACCTTACTGCTGAGACCTTCCTTCTCTTGTAATCACTTCCTGACAGTTATAATAAACAATTTAATACTGGAGAATTTGGACGGTTGACACAAGGAGGTTCAGCGACCTTGACGACCTGCGCGGGAGACGACCGTCGAGGGAAACTTGTGACACATATAAAGATCAACATTTAACAATATTTTATTTAATAGTATATATGATATTCACCACAAATTCCCAAGTCGCCTACACTGACAAACTTCCTAAGTCACTCTCCTACACTGACAAGATGGTAAGGAATTTAGATGTGGAAAATACATCAGAGATATGACACGTTACCTTTGAGTCTCTCACAGCTGGAGACCCTCTCTCACACACCTGGCTGATTACACAGTCTCACACACCTGGCTGATGACACAGTCTCTCACACACCTGTAAAACCCTGCTGAAATGTAACACCACTATAATGGATACTAAACTAATAATGTAAACACTACTTATCCTGAGTAACACTTCCCCATCGGTTGCACTTGGTAACACTGTTATGAGCTGACATATGATGGTTACACCGGAACTAAAGATACATTGCCAACAAGGAAATGCTAACACAGGATTAAATACGCTGCCACCATCTGCCTTTGACCATTGAGACTATATCAAGCAATGAGGCAAGAAACATTGCTTGACTTGGAGAGTACTTTCTATGACTGTCATTAATTATGGGACGGTTGTCCGCCCACTATATCCAAAAGGCTAAGAGGATTCAACAATTGACACGGACGGGAAATTTAACATGAGTTTATTGAGACCAAAATTATGTCAATCACCACTTATAAATCCTACTCTAACACTGGCAAAAATTTAAGAAATTTGGACATGGAACAAAACCTCAGAGATCACACACATTACCTTAAGCCCTCTGTCTCTCCCTGGCTGAGATGTTCTTCACAGACCCGCTCTCGATCCCGGTGTCCCGCACTCTCCTACTAAGTCCCTACAGGACCTCTATATACAACCCCCACAAGGGGGAGGGGGGAGATCATCTGTTGCTACCTACACCAAGAATGTAAAAGATCGGCCACATATGTACAAACACTCAAGAATTTTTATTAAACTTGTTTGACATTCACCATACACTCTTTAAGAGAGGAGTTATTAATTACGTGTGTGACTGACCTCTGACCTGGCCAAAAGGGGGAGATCCAAGGATGTTTACACATAAGAATCTGGAGTCTAATTCCATGGCAATGTTTGATAAGAGTATCATGAAATATTACATACTTGAAACTATGCTGACTAACACTAACCCAGGAATTTTTTTTAATCAACATACAAGATAATCCAGAGGTCATCTGGGCTGACCTCTTGGAGAAGGCTTCCCTGGGTGTGAACTCTAAGGGGTGGGGGTCATGGATGTTACACACCTGGCTGATGACACAGTCTCTCACACACCTGGCTGATGACACAGTCTCTCACACACCTGGCTGATGACACAGTCTCTCACACACCTGGCTGATGACACAGTCTCACACACCTGGCTGATGACACAGTCTCTCACACACCTGGCTGATGACACAGTCTCACACACCTGGCTGATGACACAGTCTCACACACCTGGCTGATGACACAGTCTCACACACACCTGGCTGATGACAGTCTCTCGCACACCTGGCTGATGACA
This sequence comes from Procambarus clarkii, assembly GCF_040958095.1. NCBI lineage: Eukaryota > Metazoa > Arthropoda > Malacostraca > Decapoda > Cambaridae > Procambarus > Procambarus clarkii. Next base: position 33,109,974 of record NC_091196.1, on the reverse strand, counting down.
CAGTCTCACACACCTGGCTGATGACACAGTCTCACACACACCTGGCTGATGACACAGTCTCTCACACACCTGGCTGATGACACAGTCTCACACACCTGGCTGATGACACAGTCTCACACACCTGACTGATGACACAGTCTCTCACACACCTGACTGATGACACAGTCTCACATACACCTGACTGATGACACAGTCTCACATACACCTGACTGATGACACAGTCTCTCACACACCTGACTGATGACACAGTCTCTCACACACCTGACTGATGACACAGTCTCACACACCTGACTGATGACACAGTCTCACACACACCTGGCTGATGACACAGTCTCACACATACCTGGCTGATGACACAGTCTCACACACACCTGGCTGATGACACAGTCTCACACACACTTGGCTGATGACACAGTCTCACACACACCTGGCTGATGACACAGTCTCACACACACCTGGCTGATGACACAGTCTCTCACACACCTGGCTGATGACACAGTCACACACACACCTGGCTGATGACACAGTCTCTCACACACCTGGCTGATGACACAGTCACACACACACCTGGCTGATGACACAGTCACACACACACACCTGGCTGATGACACAGTCACACACACACACCTGGCTGATGACACAGTCTCACACACACCTGGCTGATGACACAGTCTCACACACACCTGGCTGATGACAGTCACACACACCTGACTGATGACACAGTCTCACACACCTGACTGATGACACAGACCTTCTCTTCCCAGGGTACCCACACATCTAGCCGCCTATGCCCAGGGTACCCACACATCTCGCCGCCCATGCCCAGGGTACCCACACATCTCGCCGCCTATGCCCAGGGTACCCACACATCTCGCCGCCTATGCCCAGGGTACCCACACATCTCGCCGCCTATGCCCAGGGTACCCACACATCTAGCCGCCTATGCCCAGGGTACCCACACATCTCGCCGCCTATGCCCAGAGTACCCACACATCTAGCCGCCCATGCCCAGTATATATACCCAAAACTATCCCAGCTAACACACACAGATCACAATAGCGTGATGCATCAAATGAACAAATCCACGAGGGCCGTGACGAGGACTCGAACCTGCGTCCGAGATTTGTCTGGAATGCTCTATTACGCAGGTTCGAATCCTCGTCACGGCCCTCATGGATTTGTTCATTTATCCCAGCTAATATGAGCCAGGGTGGGGGGGGGGGTAGCTGGTAGCCCACCTACAAGTGGCCTTGTAGGGTGGTTGCTCACCCACGTACATCACACTCAGCATTTTATAAGAATTTTAATGCAAGGTGTTTGAGAAGTGTTCTCCCAGACTAGTGTTGTAACTACTGCCTCAAGACCTGCCACTACACCGTGTCTAAGGGGGACGGTCAACTACCGTCTACTTGACGACAAACAACATCTTAAAGGATTTTACCTATTACAATTTGTTGACATGTCTCTTAATTAATAGAGGGCGAGGTCAACTTCTGACCCCTACACGTCTCAAGGGAGAACTAGGGTGAGAGAGAGGGGGAGAGAGAGAGAGAGAGAGAGAGAGAGAGGGGGAGAGAAAAAGAGAGAGGGTGAGAGAGGGAGAGAGAGAGAGGGGGAGAGAGGGAGAGAGAGAGAGGGGGAGAGAGGGAGAGAGAGAGAGGGGGAGAGAGGGAGAGAGAGAGGGGGGGAGAGAGAGATAGGGGGAGAGAGGGGGAGAGAGGGAGAGGAGAGAGAGAGAGGGGGGGGGGGAGGGGTACTCTTAGGGTTGGCGGTGGTGATCAGTGGAATGTTTCTATTAATTCAGATGTGTCCCACCCAAATAAACTGGTCAATACCACAAAGACTGCAGGAGGTCAAAGGTCACCAAGCAGGTATCAAGCAGGGTCTGACCTCTCCAGAAGGCTAGGTTTACCCTAGGTGTTACACTATTACTGCCAGGTGAATAGGAGCATCAGCTGAAAGAAACTGTGTGTTTACTCACCTAGTTGTGCTTGTGGGGGTTGATCTTCGAGTCTTTGGTCCCGCCTCTCAACTGTCTATCAACTGGTATTTACTATATGTATCTGCAGAATCGTTTTATTGGACCCTGCCTTTCGAACCAATTTATTTTTCCTCTATTATGTCTATTACATATATATATATATATATATATATATATATATATATATATATATATATATATATATATATATATATATATATATATATATATTAGTATATTTTGGTAGCAGTCTTTCCTGTAGACATATATTATTAAATATGACCGAAAAAGTAAGATTAATAATTCTAACACGAATTTTCTCAATCTTTCGTACATTACGCTTCACTGTTGGAGGTAAATCAAAAATCACTTCTCCAAAATTCATTTTTATTTCTAGTCTGACGCGACACGGGCGCGTTTCGTAAAACTTATTACATTTTCAAAGACTTCACAAATACACAACTGATTAGAACTTACGTCTCTGATATTATATCTACATTTTGAGTGAGGTGGGAAGGATGATGTGGCATTAACACAAGACAGAACAGGGGATATTAATAGGGTATTAAAAGTATCAACACAAGACAGAACAGAAACAATGGGTATTGAATAGAAGTGTTTGTAGAAAGCCTATTGGTCCATATTTCTTGATGCTTCTATATTGGAGCGGAGTCTTGAGGTGGGTAGAATATAGTTGTGCAATAATTGGCTGTTGATTGCTGGTGTTGACTTCTTGATGTGTAGTACCTCGCAAACGTCAAGCCGCCTGCTATCGCTGTATCTATCGATGATTTCTGTGTTGTTTACTAGGATTTCTCTGGCGATGGTTTGGTTATGGGAAGAGATTATATGTTCCTTAATGGAGCCCTGTTGCTTATGCATCATTAAACGCCTAGAAAGAGATGTTGTTGTCTTGCCTATATACTGGGTTTTTTGGAGCTTACAGTCCCCAAGTGGGCATTTGAAGGCATAGACGACGTTAGTCTCTTTTAAAGCGTTCTGTTTTGTGTCTGGAGAGTTTCTCATGAGTAGGCTGGCCGTTTTTCTGGTTTTATAGTAAATCGTCAGTTGTATCCTCTGATTTTTGTCTGTAGGGATAACGTTTCTATTAACAATATCTTTCAGGACCCTTTCCTCCGTTTTATGAGCTGTGGAAAAGAAGTTCCTGTAAAATAGTCTAATAGGGGGTATAGGTGTTGTGTTAGTTCTTTCCACAGCTTTCTTTTCCACAGCTCATAAAACGGAGGAAAGGGTCCTGAAAGATATTGTTAATAGAAACGTTATCCCTACAGACAAAAATCAGAGGATACAACTGACGATTTACTATAAAACCAGAAAAACGGCCAGCCTACTCATGAGAAACTCTCCAGACACAAAACAGAACGCTTTAAAAGAGACTAACGTCGTCTATGCCTTCAAATGCCCACTTGGGGACTGTAAGCTCCAAAAAACCCAGTATATAGGCAAGGCAACAACATCTCTTTCTAGGCGTTTAACGATGCATAAGCAACAGGGCTCCATTAAGGAACATATAATCTCTTCCCATAACCAAACCATCGCCAGAGAAATCCTAGTAAACACAGAAATCATCGATAGATACAGCGATAGCAGGCGGCTTGACGTTTGCGAGGCACTACACATCAAGAAGTCAACACCAGCAATCAACAGCCAATTATTGCACAACTATATTCTACCCACCTCAAGACTCCGCTCCAATATAGAAGCATCAAGAAATATGGACCAATAGGCTTTCTACAAACACTTCTATTCAATACCCATTGTTTCTGTTCTGTCTTGTGTTGATACTTTTAATACCCTATTAATATCCCCTGTTCTGTCTTGTGTTAATGCCACATCATCCTTCCCACCTCACTCAAAATGTAGATATAATATCAGAGAGACGTAAGTTCTAATCAGTTGTGTATTTGTGAAGTCTTTGAAAATGTAATAAGTTTTACGAAACGCGCCCGTGTCGCGTCAGACTAGAAATAAAAATGAATTTTGGAGAAGTGATTTTTGATTTACCTCCAACAGTGAAGCGTAATGTACGAAAGATTGAGAAAATTCGTGTTAGAATTATTAATCTTACTTTTTCGGTCATATTTAATAATATATATATATATATATATATATATATATATATATATATATATATATATATATATATATATATATATATATATATATATATATATATATAATATTTGTTACTCACACACGCGCGCGCGCATATCCCCCAGGAAGTAGCCCGTAGCAGATGTGTAACTCCCAGGTACCTATTTACTGCTAGGTGAACAGAGCACCAGGGTGAAAGAAACGCTGCTCACTTGTTTCTGCCTCTGCTGGGGATTGAACCCGGGCCGCTTTACGACCATGTCCCCTCGTTCTGTTAGTATTCCTATCATATCCCCCCCCCTCCCTCTTTTTTTCTAGTGTCGTAAGGTTTAGTTCGTTCAGGCGATCTTCATATTCCATCCCTCGTAACTCTGGGACGAGCCTCCGTGGGGGCTCAATGATGGAGCTGCATGCTCTAAGACTGGTCTCATGTAGGCAGTGTAAAGCACCCTAAAAGCCTCCTCACTTAGGTTTCTGAATGATGTTCTAACTTTTGTCAGTGTATCAACCAGGTATCAACCAGTGTAGAGTACGCTGCTCTCGTTATCCTATTCATATATGTCTCGGGAGATAGATTAGGTGTTGCGTCCACGCCCAGGTCTCTTTCTCGAATCATCACAGGTAGGCAGTTCCCCTTCGTCGTATACTGTCCCTTTGGTCTCCTGTCACCTGATCCCATTTCCGTAACTTTACATTTTGCTCGTCTTGAACTCCAGTAGCTATTTCTCTGACCATCTCTGCAACGTGTTCAAGTCCTCTTGGAGGATCCTACAATCCTCATCTGTCCTCAACTCTTATTAATTTTGCGTCATCCGCAAACTTCGACATGTTGAATTCTGCTCCTGTAAACATGTTATTTATGTATATTAGAAATAGAATTGGTCCCAGCACCGATCCTTGAGGTGCTGGGACTCGCTACTGTTCGCCAGTCCGATTTCTCGTCTCTTACCGTTACTCACCGTTACTCTCTTGACTCCTTCCTGTTAGGTAGTTCCTTACCCATGTCTTACCGCTTACTCCTGCCTGCCTCTCACGTTTGAATAGTGCGGTGCGGTATTATACTCATGTGCGCTACTGTAGCAAAGGCTTTTTGGCAGTCAAGAAATATGCAGTCTGCCCATCCTTCTCTGTCCTGCCTTATCCTTGTTATTTTATCATAGAATTCCAAAAGATTTGTTAGGCATGATTTCCCTTTCCAGAACACATGTTGATGTTTGTTTTAATCTTAGCCTAATTATTCTTTCAAGTAGGGAAGGGGATGCTTGTCAGTGCTACAGGTATGTAGTTAAGTGCCTCCTCCCTATCTCCTTTCTTGAAAATCGGTAAGACAATTGCCTTCTTCCAACAATTGGGCAATTCTCCCAACATAAGTGACTCATTAATCCTTCCATCCTTGATCCTTGCCAGAGGCACGCTGAGGGCGTGCCCTGCCTCTTCTAGTATCCACGGTGATACTTTGTCTGGTCTAACCGCTATAGTTGCATCCAGTGTTGTCAACTGTTTCATTACCTTCTCTGCTGTCACCTCTATATCTGATAGTCTTTCATCTATGGTGATCTCTTTTTAACAGTGTGTGTGTATTCACCTAGTTGTGCTTTCGGGGGTTGAACTCTTGCTCTTTGGTCCCACAAGTGTGTGTGTGTGTGTGTGTGTGTGTGTGTGTGTGTGTGTGTGTGTGTGTGTGTGTGTGTGTGTGTGTGTACCAACCATGATGATGGTCGGGCGTCAGCTGGGCGTCGCTTTCCTCCTCTGCTTCTGACTCTTGTAACCAGTTCAGTAATCTTACCACGTGTCACTCTTCGGTTCTAAGTGTAATTGTGTGTGTGTGTCCAGGTCAGGGTCTGGAGTTGCTTGTAATTACATCCAGGCACTGACCCTTGAACACGTGTCTCATATAATTATACTCATTTAGGAAGTAGAATGTTCCTTAAGACTTGGTAGACTTTATCACTAGTGTGCTGAGTGTAAGTCGTCTCCTTTGTGTGGGGTCAGTGGTAACGTCACCTGCCTGTGTGGGGTCAGAGTGGTAACGTCTCCTGGCTGTGTGGGGTCAGAGAGGTAACGTCTCCTGCCTGTGTGGGGTCAGAGTGGTAACGTCTCCTGCCTGTGTGGGGTCAGAGTGGTAACGTCTCCTGCCTGTGTGGGGTCAGAGAGTTAACGTCTCCTGCCTGTGTGGGGTCAGTGGTAACGTCTCCTGCCTGTGTGGGGTCAGAGTGGTAACGTCTCCTGCCTGTGTGGGGTCAGAGAGGTAACGTCTCCTGCCTGTGTGGGGTCAGAGTGGTAACGTCTCCTGCCTGTGTGGGGTCAGAGAGTTAACGTCTCCTGCCTGTGTGGGGTCAGTGGTAACGTCTCCTGCCTGTGTGGGGTCAGAGTGGTAACGTCTCCTGCCTGTGTGGGGTCAGAGTAGTAACGTCTCCTGCCTGTGTGGGGTCAGAGTAGTAACGTCTCCTGCCTGTGTGGGGTCAGAGTGGTAACGTCTCCTGCCTGTGTGGGGTCAGAGTGGTAACGTCTCCTGCCTGTGTGGGGTCAGAGAGGTAACGTCTCCTGCCTGTGTGGGGTCAGAGTGGTAACGTCTCCTGCCTGTGTGGGGTCAGAGAGTTAACGTCTCCTGCCTGTGTGGGGTCAGTGGTAACGTCTCCTGCCTGTGTGGGGTCAGAGTGGTAACGTCTCCTGCCTGTGTGGGGTCAGAGTAGTAACGTCTCCTGCCTGTGTGGGGTCAGAGTAGTAACGTCTCCTGCCTGTGTGGGGTCAGAGTAGTAACGTCTCCTGCCTGTGTGGGGTCAGAGTAGTAACGTCTCCTGCCTGTGTGGGGTCAGAGTGGTAACGTCTCCTGCCTGTGTGGGGTCAGAGTAGTAACGTCTCCTGCCTGTGTGGGGTCAGAGTAGTAACGTCTCCTGCCTGTGTGGGGTCAGAGTAGTAACGTCTCCTGCCTGTGTGGGGTCAGAGTAGTAACGTCTCCTGCCTGTGTGGGGTCAGAGTGGTAACGTCTCCTGCCTGTGTGGGGTCAGAGTGGTAACGTCTCCTGGCTGTGTGGGGTCAGAGTGGTAACGTCTCCTGCCTGTGTGGGGTCAGAGTGGTAACGTCTCCTGGCTGTGTGGGGTCAGAGTGGTAACGTCTCCTGCCTGTGTGGGGTCAGAGTGGTAACGTCTCCTGGCTGTGTGGGGTCAGAGTGGTAACGTCTCCTGCCTGTGTGGGGTCAGAGTGGTAACGTCTCCTGGCTGTGTGGGGTCAGAGTGGTAACGTCTCCTGCCTGTGTGGGGTCAGAGTGGTAACGTCTCCTGCCTGTGTGGGGTCAGAGTGGTAACGTCTCCTGCCTGTGTGGGGTCAGAGTGGTAACGTCTCCTGGCTGTGTGGGGTCAGAGTGGTAACGTCTCCTGCCTGTGTGGGGTCAGAGTGGTAACGTCTCCTGCCTGTGTGGGGTCAGAGTGGTAACGTCTCCTGCCTGTGTGGGGTCAGAGTGGTAACGTCTCCTGGCTGTGTGGGGTCAGAGTGGTAACGTCTCCTGCCTGTGTGGGGTCAGAGTGGTAACGTCTCCTGCCTGTGTGGGGTCAGAGTGGTAACGTCTCCTGGCTGTGTGGGGTCAGAGTGGTAACGTCTCCTGGCTGTGTGGGGTCAGTGGTAACGTCTCCTGGCTGTGTGGGGTCAGAGTAGTAACGTCTCCTGGCTGTGTGGGGTCAGTGGTAACGTCTCCTGGCTGTGTGGGGTCAGTGGTAACGTCTCCTGGCTGTGTGGGGTCAGAGTGGTAACGCAAGAGGTGGACAAGTATTTCTGGTGCACTTGAGTGTTTTAGGGTTAATAAATTATATTAAGGTAAAACTTCAGCTGGTGTTTCCATCACTCTTCTTGCTTTGGTCGAGGTGATCTGCTGAGACTTGATCATACCTACACCTGCACCTGTGTATGGAGTCACCCGCCACCACCTGCATCACTCCCTAGTGCATTCCATCTCTTAACTACTGACACTGAACAAATTCTTTCTAATATATATATATATATATATATATATATATATATATATATATATATATATATATATATATATATATATATATATATATAATGTGTGTGTGTGCAACTAGTCATTGGTGTGAAGGAGGGTTGAGAGCGTGGCGGGAATATGAAGGAGGTGATGATGCAGCCTCACATAAAATTGGACACGTCCGTGGGCCTGGCCGGGGGAGGGGGGGGGGTGCTGGCACCAGGACAACCCCTGGTGTAAGTCCTTCACCAGGAAGCAACTGGGGGAGCATGTTACCTACACCGTCGCCTCTGACACTGCGCACTTACTTCAACCTCTTTATGCATGATATTGGCCGGTGATTTTAAGGCGCTGATGGCAAAAAGATTAATGTCTCCTCCAGACTCTTGGGTCTCTCCCCGGGATCCTGTGTGTCCTCTCCCTAGCCTGGCGGGGCCTGGCGGGGCCTGGCGGGGCCTGGCGGGGCCTGGCGGGGCCTGGCGGGGCCTGGAGGGGCCTGGCGGGGTCTGGTGGGGCCTGGCAGGACCTGGTGGGGCCTGGTGGGGCCTGGCGGGGCCTGGCGGGGCCTGGCGGGGCCTGGCGGGGCCTGGCGGGGCCTGGCGGGGCCTGGCGGGGCCTGGCGGGGCCTGGCGGGGCCTGGCGGGGCCTGGCGGGGCCTGGCGGGGTCTGGTGGGGCCTGGCGGGGCCTGGCGGGGCCTGGCGGGGCCTGGTGGGGTCTGGCGGGGCCTGGCGGGGCCTGGCAGGGCCTGGCTAGCACTGTTGCCAGAAGTATTATAATAATATACCAACATTATTACCTAAAATGAACCAAATTTGACAAAATACCAAATTTACATTGTAACGTAAAAATGCATTTTATATTTATTAACTGTCTAGGTCACTTTTGGAGATTGATGTACTAAATTCGTATTTTTAATTACTAAACATTTGCCAGTGTACTGACTTAGGAGTCGCCAGGGTTAGTGTAGGAACTTTTAACTAATTGTAATTAACATAATTGTAGGGACAATTATGGCGAAGATCATAATTGTGTCCCACAAACTAGTGTTTAATTTTCCATGTGTGCGTGTCAGTTATTAAAGCTGCCAATCCTGTGTGTTTTGAGTGTTAACAAGCGGTCAGTAAGTAATGACATGTAGAGGAGAACTCTCTAAGCCAAGCAGTGCTTCCCGGCCCACTGCCTGGTACACCTGAGTACCAAGACAGGGTGGTGGCAGCCTAGTTAACAAGTGTTTCTCTGTGTAACATTTCCTTGACAAGTTACCATTGGTTCTGGGTGTGACCCATCCGTGGTACACCATATTTCAGGTCAGATTACATGGAGTACAAATTACCAGTGTTACAGTAACTAGTACTACCAAGGGGTAATTCAGTTAAGAGTTACCAGCATTTAGTGACCAGGTGTGTAGTTTAACCAGTGTTACAAATGTTTGCACACCTAGTCACTTAGTGAGCACTTCAAGGACGCTGCAAGAATATCCGAGGTCACTTGGGCTGACCTGTCAAGGAGGCTTTCCACGGGGCATCATGGGTCTCTGGGTGTTGCACTGTGGTGGCGGAGCACGTGGTGCCGGAGCACGCGGTGTCGGAGCACGCGGTGCCGGAGCACGCGGTGCCGGAGCACGCGGTGTCGAAGCACGCGGTGCCGGAGCACGTGGTGCCGGAGCACGTGGTGCCGGAGCACGCGGTGCCGGAGCACGTGGTGCCGGAGCACGTGGTGCCGGAGCACGCGGTGCCGGAGCACGTGGTGCCGGAGCACGCGGTGCCGGAGCACGTGGTGCCGGAGCACGTGGTGCCGGAGCACGCGGTGCCGGAGCACGTGGTGCCGGAGCACGCGGTGCCGGAGCACGTGGTGCCGGAGCACGTGGTGCCGGAGCACGTGGTAGCCTGGCTCCCCGGCGAGGCTGGCTGCCTGCCGACAGATCTTAAACATTTTTGTTCCGTTGAGTTAATTGAAGAGATTCACTGGCTCTATGCCTAGTGTGTACCTGGCTATGACACACTGACTATGCCTAGTGTGTACCTGGCTATGGCACACTGACTATGCCTAGTGTGTACCTGGCTATGACATACTGACTATGCCTAGTGTGTACCTGGCTATGACACACTGACTATGCCTAGTGTGTACCTGGCTATGGCACACTGACTATGCCTAGTGTGTACCTGGCTATGGCACACTGACTATGCCTAGTGTGTACCTGGCTATGACACACTGACTATGCCTAGTGTGTACCTGGCTATGACACACTGACTATGCCTAGTGTGTACCTGGCTATGACACACTGACTATGCCTAGTGTGTACCTGGCTATGGCACACTGACTATGCCTAGTGTGTACCTGGCTATGGCACACTGACTATGCCTAGTGTGTACCTGGCTATGACACACTGACTATGCCTAGTGCGTACCTGGCTATGACACACTGACTATGCCTAGTGCGTACCTGGCTATGACACACTGACTATGCCTAGTGTGTACCTGGCTATGACACACTGACTATGCCTAGTGTGTACCTGGCTATGACACACTGACTATGCCTAGTGTGTACCTGGCTATGACACACTGACTATGCCTAGTGTGTACCTGGCTATGACACACTGACTATGCCTAGTGTGTACCTGGCTATGGCACACTGACTATGCCTAGTGTGTACCTGGCTATGGCACACTGACTATGCCTAGTGTGTACCTGGCTATGGCACACTGACTGCCTAGTGTGTACCTGGCTATGACACACTGACTATGCCTAGTGTGTACCTGGCTATGACACACTGACTATGCCTAGTGTGTACCTGGCTATGGCACACTGACTATGCCTAGTGTGTACCTGGCTATGGCACACTGACTATGCCTAGTGTGTACCTGGCTATGGCACACTGACTATGCCTAGTGTGTACCTGGCTATGGCACACTGACTATGCCTAGTGTGTACCTGGCTATGGCACACTGACTATGCCTAGTGTGTACCTGGCTATGGCACACTGACTATGCCTAGTGTGTACCTGGCTATGGCACACTGACTATGCCTAGTGTGTACCTGGCTATGGCACACTGACTATGCCTAGTGTGTACCTGGCTATGGCACACTGACTATGCCTAGTGTGTACCTGGCTATGGCACACTGACTATGCCTAGTGTGTACCTGGCTATGGCACACTGACTATGCCTAGTGTGTACCTGGCTATGGCACACTGACTATGCCTAGTGTGTACCTGGCTATGGCACACTGACTATGCCTAGTGTGTACCTGGCTATGGCACACTGACTATGCCTAGTGTGTACCTGGCTATGGCACACTGACTATGCCTAGTGTGTACCTGGCTATGGCACACTGACTATGCCTAGTGTGTACCTGGCTATGGCACACTGACTATGCCTAGTGTGTACCTGGCTACGGCACACTGACTATGCCTAGTGTGTACCTGGCTACGGCACACTGACTATGCCTAGTGTGTACCTGGCTACGACACACTGACTATGCCTAGTGTGTACCTGGCTACGGCACACTGACTATGCCTAGTGTGTACCTGGCTATGGCACACTGACTATGCCTAGTGTGTACCTGGCTATGGCACACTGACTATGCCTAGTGTGTACCTGGCTATGGCACACTGACTATGCCTAGTGTGTACCTGGCTATGACACACTGACTATGCCTAGTGTGTACCTGGCTATGACACACTGACTATGCCTAGTGTGTACCTGGCTATGGCACACTGACTATGCCTAGTGTGTACCTGGCTATGGCACACTGACTATGCCTAGTGTGTACCTGGCTATGACACACTGACTATGCCTAGTGTGTACCTGGCTATGACACACTGACTATGCCTAGTGTGTACCTGGCTATGGCACACTGACTATGCCTAGTGTGTACCTGGCTATGGCACACTTGTGGGAACCGACCTGTGAGATTTATATTTATTTAATTTATATGAATTTATATTTACGTTAATTTATATACTTCGATAGCAATTTGTATAATGATAAGTGGACTGTATTTCTGCAATAATCTCAATCTCACAAATCGATCCTCTACACATTAGGGGGGGTTTATATTTAATATATATGCAGCCAATCAAACTACAGTAACTACATACATTGAAAAGGTTCCTTATCTTATAGTACAGCAGGTTAGTCCACCAGGTATAACTAGGGTGTAGACACCAAATTATCCTCTTTGAGGTAGCTTCCATATCACCCAGTAACTGGTGCACAAATCTTGCATCCTCGTCTTGACCTGTCAAAAGTGCGCTAGCTGTGAAGCCAGATACCTATATATGACAAGTATATCAGAGAAAACAGTACATGGAACATGAAGACCTGGCTTAATTACCTTTAGTTTGAGGCTTCCATGTGATCTAACCGGTTCACCCTATATAATGACATTAATGGCCACTAATGATAAATAATGGGTTTCGGATAGACTTAACTTGAATTGTAGACATCGTGTTGACAAATGGTACACCTTTGGTTTCCATAACACTACGTCCAAGTAAATTTAACAGGAGCCGAATTTGCTCCCGTGTGAGCCTCTGGTCTCAATATAAACAATGGCTGCATCTAACACTCCATTCTATTGACGTCTGGCCGACATTGTCCAGATATGATAGGAGCCAAATTTACTCCACACGTCTCGGAGGTGACACAACAATGGCTGCCCTCCTTCCCCACTGACGCCTGGCCTACTTTGTCCAGATTTCAGAAAGTGATAGAAGGGTCACATTTACTCTACTTTAATATTGATAATTAAGTTAATTTATATAAGATGTTTTTATGATGGTAAAGTCCAAAGACTAATGTATTTAAGAATAATTCCCAGCAGAATAGCTGGTGAATTATAATAGTATGTGGTGATGATATCCCGTTTTCTTTAGATGGTAATTCCACTACAAGTTACGTTTTCTATGGGTAACTTGTTGGTAATACAGTTATTATCTGTATGATTATTAAATGGTGTCGGATTTTCCGACATAATTCCCCAGGGGCTGCTCACGGGTCGAAGTCCTAATTAGAACAGACGAACACCGATACTCCTCCTTCGAATTATTAGATTAATTTGATGTTAGTAGTTAGTAATCACACATTTGTGTGTCTGTTCGTACAGGACGGATGTCCCGTACTAGAGTTGCAGGGGTTAGAAGTCTAATGCAATTTCATTTCCCTGTCAACTCTTGAAAGGCTAATATTCAAGCCTTATACATATTATTTAACCCAGAAGACTGAATGTGATCAAGTACTACAGTCAAGTATGATTCAGGGACTACAGTGAGATCAGTGACATTAGATATAACTTGAAGTTTCTTCAGGTAACTGGTCACTGATATATAAACACTGAGGCCCATGGAATACATCTTGATTAAATAATAAATGTATCAAATCAGTCATCAGATTTATTGGGGTTTAATTTAGTTAATTGATTCAGAAGATTGAATAGCTCATCATTAAAGTAAAGTATGGTTCTGAGACTGCAGTGGGTTCAGTGACATTGGTCGCAGTGACTTGTAGCTGTTTTAGGCTACTGTTCACTGATTTGCCACTGAGGCCTCATGAACTCATCTCCAGCTTTAAATGATGATACTAACATCAACCTCTGTTGGTATAGTCAGCTGTAATCTCCTTTGTATAATGCTACTGGAGAAATATAATCAGCTGACAAATTTAGATTCTACTTGTATTGTTTATCTGCAGGCATAGGTCTCCTCAGGCTTGATACTGGGCCTGAGAGTAATTTACCTCCTGCAGAGTTTAACATGGTTATACCCTGATATTTAGTAGGGCTACCAATGAATTGATGGTAGTAGTCTGTCCCCACAAGGACAGCCATTTGGCATTTGATTTGCTCAAATTTACCTGCAGCTGCTTGATAATAGCTTTCCAGGTCAGCATAATCAACTGTTGATTGTTGTGACAAATCTTCACATTTCTTGATCTGTCTTGTTAAGTGGCCTTTAAGACCTGCAAGGGTTCCTTTCATTCTCCCTGCATTATCCATACTGGCTCGTTGGTGAAGCCTTGTGGGACTTGTACTTGGGCTGCTCATAAATTGTGAGCAAGTACTAATGGTAGCCTAGGGTTAAATTCTGCACTCACTAGGCAATAATCCTACCTCTACTAGAGGTTAGCACTTAAAATTAATACACATTATATATATACAATCATACACACTAATGATTTGAGTGATAAACCAGTGTCACTGGAAGTACCTTTAGGTTAGCTCTTCTATATCACCCTAGGATGGTAGAGACACTAATTAATCACTCAAAGGTGTAATGATCATAAGTAAATTATTATATATACAACTCAATTCGAGTTGATAAAAATTACACCCAAAATAGGGTCTGGACCATTCATTAATGGTGTTAGGTTATTCAATATAGTACAACTGACTATGGTAATAATGGGACTAGGATGAACGATAATAGTTCAACTAGTCAATGGTAATATCCTACCCTGTTGTGGGTTGGCAATTAGTAAATATTATACTGTGATCACTAGTGCAATTTATATTAAATAATTCTCTATTTTGGAGAAATAATATACACAATTATTGATAATAGCCTCTTAATTAGCCTCTATGAAACTTCTAATATTATCTAGAAGTATTAAATATTATTAGTGACCTCGCGAAATAAAGTCCACAAAATTCGTAGATAATCTCTCGCGAAATGTAACACCACGAAATCCGTGAACAATCTTGCGACAGTCACTAATTGGCTGGCTTCTATATTAGCGCTGTCATTTCACGAAATAACACGCCACCAAATATCTGTGGGTGTGCATGAAACCGCTGACGAAGCTGAACTGGGCTGAGGGAGGCTCCTGAGCTCCCTCGAGGCTACTCTGCCGTCTTGACTGCTGGCTTTGTTTAAATAACACTGCACTAGTATATTTAATGAATCCACTGGTTAACTGGTTCATCCGGTACTAAGATGACCAAATGTGGGTTCACAAGGATCAAATAATCCGTCATCCGGTTCGAAGATGACCAAATAATGTGGGAACCGACCTGTGAGATTTATATTTATTTAATTTATATGAATTTATATTTACGTTAATTTATATACTTCGATAGCAATTTGTATAATGATAAGTGGACTGTATTTCTGCAATAATCTCAATCTCACAAATCGATCCTCTACACATTAGGGGGGGTTTATATTTAATATATATGCAGCCAATCAAACTACAGTAACTACATACATTGAAAAGGTTCCTTATCTTATAGTACAGCAGGTTAGTCCACCAGGTATAACTAGGGTGTAGACACCAAATTATCCTCTTTGAGGTAGCTTCCATATCACCCAGTAACTGGTGCACAAATCTTGCATCCTCGTCTTGACCTGTCAAAAGTGCGCTAGCTGTGAAGCCAGATACCTATATATGACAAGTATATCAGAGAAAACAGTACATGGAACATGAAGACCTGGCTTAATTACCTTTAGTTTGAGGCTTCCATGTGATCTAACCGGGTCACCCTATATAATGACATTAATGGCCACTAATGATAAATAATGGGTTTCGGATAGACTTAACTTGAATTGTAGACATCGTGTTGACAAATGGTACACCTTTGGTTTCCATAACACTACGTCCAAGTAAATTTAACAGGAGCCGAATTTGCTCCCGTGTGAGCCTCTGGTCTCAATATAAACAATGGCTGCATCTAACACTCCATTCTATTGACGTCTGGCCGACATTGTCCAGATATGATAGGAGCCAAATTTACTCCACACGTCTCGGAGGTGACACAACAATGGCTGCCCTCCTTCCCCACTGACGCCTGGCCTACTTTGTCCAGATTTCAGAAAGTGATAGAAGGGTCACATTTACTCTACTTTAATATTGATAATTAAGTTAATTTATATAAGATGTTTTTATGATGGTAAAGTCCAAAGACTAATGTATTTAAGAATAATTCCCAGCAGAATAGCTGGTGAATTATAATAGTATGTGGTGATGATATCCCGTTTTCTTTAGATGGTAATTCCACTACAAGTTACGTTTTCTATGGGTAACTTGTTGGTAATACAGTTATTATCTGTATGATTATTAAATGGTGTCGGATTTTCCGACAACACTGACTATGCCTAGTGTGTACCTGGCTATGGCACACTGACTATGCCTAGTGTGTACCTGGCTATGACACACTGACTATGCCTAGTGTGTACCTGGCTATGACACACTGACTATGCCTAGTGTGTACCTGGCTATGGCACACTGACTATGCCTAGTGTGTACCTGGCTATGGCACACTGACTATGCCTAGTGTGTACCTGGCTATGACACACTGACTATGCCTAGTGTGTACCTGGCTATGACACACTGACTATGCCTAGTGTGTACCTGGCTATGGCACACTGACTATGCCTAGTGTGTACCTGGCTATGGCACACTGACTATGCCTAGTGTGTACCTGGCTATGACACACTGACTATGCCTAGTGTGTACCTGGCTATGGCACACTGACTATGCCTAGTGTGTACCTGGCTATGGCACACTGACTATGCCTAGTGTGTACCTGGCTATGGCACACTGACTATGCCTAGTGTGTACCTGGCTATGGCACACTGACTATGCCTAGTGTGTACCTGGCTATGGCACACTGACTATGCCTAGTGTGTACCTGGCTATGGCACACTGACTATGCCTAGTGTGTACCTGGCTATGACACACTGACTATGCCTAGTGTGTACCTGGCTATGGCACACTGACTATGCCTAGTGTGTACCTGGCTATGACACACTGACTATGCCTAGTGCGTACCTGGCTATGACACACTGACTATGCCTAGTGTGTACCTGGCTATGACACACTGACTATGCCTAGTGTGTACCTGGCTATGACACACTGACTATGCCTAGTGTGTACCTGGCTATGACACACTGACTATGCCTAGTGTGTACCTGGCTATGACACACTGACTATGCCTAGTGTGTACCTGGCTATGGCACACTGACTATGCCTAGTGTGTACCTGGCTATGGCACACTGACTATGCCTAGTGTGTACCTGGCTATGACACACTGACTGCCTAGTGTGTACCTGGCTATGACACTGACTATGCCTAGTGTGTACCTGGCTATGACACACTGACTATGCCTAGTGTGTACCTGGCTATGGCACACTGACTATGCCTAGTGTGTACCTGGCTATGGCACACTGACTATGCCTAGTGTGTACCTGGCTATGGCACACTGACTATGCCTAGTGTGTACCTGGCTATGGCACACTGACTATGCCTAGTGTGTACCTGGCTATGGCACACTGACTATGCCTAGTGTGTACCTGGCTATGGCACACTGACTATGCCTAGTGTGTACCTGGCTATGGCACACTGACTATGCCTAGTGTGTACCTGGCTATGGCACACTGACTATGCCTAGTGTGTACCTGGCTATGGCACACTGACTATGCCTAGTGTGTACCTGGCTATGGCACACTGACTATGCCTAGTGTGTACCTGGCTATGGCACACTGACTATGCCTAGTGTGTACCTGGCTATGGCACACTGACTATGCCTAGTGTGTACCTGGCTATGGCACACTGACTATGCCTAGTGTGTACCTGGCTATGGCACACTGACTATGCCTAGTGTGTACCTGGCTATGGCACACTGACTATGCCTAGTGTGTACCTGGCTATGGCACACTGACTATGCCTAGTGTGTACCTGGCTATGGCACACTGACTATGCCTAGTGTGTACCTGGTTATGGCACACTGACTATGCCTAGTGTGTACCTGGTTATGGCACACTGACTATGCCTAGTGTGTACCTGGCTATGGCACACTGACTATGCCTAGTGTGTACCTGGCTATGGCACACTGACTATGCCTAGTGTGTACCTGGCTATGACACACTGACTATGCCTAGTGTGTACCTGGCTATGACACACTGACTATGCCTAGTGTGTACCTGGCTATGACACACTGACTATGCCTAGTGTGTACCTGGCTATGGCACACTGACTATGCCTAGTGTGTACCTGGCTATGACACACTGACTATGCCTAGTGTGTACCTGGCTATGACACACTGACTATGCCTAGTGTGTACCTGGCTATGGCACACTGACTATGCCTAGTGTGTACCTGGCTATGGCACACTGACTATGCCTAGTGTGTACCTGGCTATGGCACACTGACTATGCCTAGTGTGTACCTGGCTATGGCACACTGACTATGCCTAGTGTGTACCTGGCTACGGCACACTGACTATGCCTAGTGTGTACCTGGCTACGGCACACTGACTATGCCTAGTGTGTACCTGGCTACGACACACTGACTATGCCTAGTGTGTACCTGGCTACGACACACTGACTATGCCTAGTGTGTACCTGGCTATGGCACACTGACTATGCCTAGTGTGTACCTGGCTATGGCACACTGACTATGCCTAGTGTGTACCTGGCTATGGCACACTGACTATGCCTAGTGTGTACCTGGCTATGGCACACTGACTATGCCTAGTGTGTACCTGGCTATGGCACACTGACTATGCCTAGTGTGTACCTGGCTATGACACACTGACTATGCCTAGTGTGTACCTGGCTATGACACACTGACTATGCCTAGTGTGTACCTGGCTATGACACACTGACTATGCCTAGTGTGTACCTGGCTATGGCACACTGACTATGCCTAGTGTGTACCTGGCTATGACACACTGACTATGCCTAGTGTGTACCTGGCTATGGCACACTGACTATGCCTAGTGTGTACCTGGCTATGGCACACTGACTATGCCTAGTGTGTACCTGGCTATGACACACTGACTATGCCTAGTGTGTACCTGGCTATGACACACTGACTATGCCTAGTGTGTACCTGGCTATGGCACACTGACTATGCCTAGTGTGTACCTGGCTATGGCACACTGACTATGCCTAGTGTGTACCTGGCTATGGCACACTGACTATGCCTAGTGTGTACCTGGCTATGACACACTGACTATGCCTAGTGTGTACCTGGCTATGACACACTGACTATGCCTAGTGTGTACCTGGCTATGGCACACTGACTATGCCTAGTGTGTACCTGGCTATGACACACTGACTATGCCTAGTGTGTACCTGGCTATGGCACACTGACTATGCCTAGTGTGTACCTGGCTATGGCACACTGACTATGCCTAGTGTGTACCTGGCTATGGCACACTGACTATGCCTAGTGTGTACCTGGCTATGGCACACTGACTATGCCTAGTGTGTACCTGGCTATGGCACACTGACTATGCCTAGTGTGTACCTGGCTATGACACACTGACTATGCCTAGTGTGTACCTGGCTATGACACACTGACTATGCCTAGTGTGTACCTGGCTATGGCACACTGACTATGCCTAGTGTGTACCTGGCTATGGCACACTGACTATGCCTAGTGTGTACCTGGCTATGGCACACTGACTATGCCTAGTGTGTACCTGGCTATGGCACACTGACTATGCCTAGTGTGTACCTGGCTATGGCAAGGTTGTCGTGTTAGCGCCGCCAAAAACTGGGTTCTCGTTCACACTGTGTAATTGTATTTGAGAATTATTTATCTCAGGTTAGAGTTATGAATTTGTAGGATTTATTCGTCTCCTTTGGTCATTTATAGTGTGTACGTGTATGTGACTAATGAGTATATGTATATGTGACTATAGTTTGTACGTATATGTGACTAATGAGTATACGTGTATGTGACTATAGTGTGTACGTGTATGTGACTAATGAGTATATGTATATGTGACTATAGTGTGTACGTATATGTGACTAATGAGTATACGTATATGTGACTATAGTGTGTACGTATATGTGACTAATGAGTATACATATATGTGACTATAGTGCGTACGTATATGTAACTATAATGCGTACGTATATGTGACTACAGTGCATATGTATATGCGACTATAAAGCATGTATAACACTGTTCAGGCTTTTGCATCAGATGCTTTTTTAACTCTGTTGGCGTTGAGTTGTAGTTCATCTGTGAAGGGGTGACTCTTGTGCATCCTTGAGTGCATTGCTGAGTGCATCGCTGAGTGCATTGTCGCTGTTAGCAACACATGTAAATAACGGAAACAACGCCATAGGAGGCCAGGAGGCAAGACAAAAGGTGCAAGATAGCCCCGTTGAAAAGTTGAGGTGCAACAGGCGCGCTGTTGCATTATAGGAGCCCGGGGACCATTACCCGACCCTAACCGTACCACCAACCAGGCCTAAACCTAGGTCTTTAGGCCTTAAATGTTTGATCTATTTAGTATGAAATGAAACTAATAAGACTGACATACTGACGTATTAGTGTAGTATAAAGTCATATATGCAGGTGTGAAGAGCACGTGCACAGTTACAGGTGTGTGCAACTTGTGCTCAAGGTCGTATGTTAGCACAGCTCAAGTGCACACTCTTCGTCGGCTGACCTGTTAGGTAATGTTGAAGTGGTTTTATTGTTATTCCTTACCTTAATGATGGGTGGGTGGTGGGGGGGGGAACAGGGGGCTGCCTCCACCCATGCTCCACCCATGCCCCTCCCATGCCCCACCCATGCTCCACCCATGCCCCTCCCATGCCCCACCCATGCCCCTCCCATGCCCCACCCATGCCCCACCCGTGCCCCTCCCATGCCCCACCCATGCCCCACCCATGCCCCACCCATGCTCCACCCATGCCCCACCCATGCCCCACCCATGCTCCACCCATGCCCCACCCATGCTCCACCCATGCTCCACCCATGCCCCACCCATGCCCCACCCATGCTCCACCCATGCCCCATCCATGCTCCACCCATGCCCCACCCATGCCCCACCCATGCCCCACCCATGCCCCACCCATGCTCCACCACTCATAAGTATACATTGTGTATATCGTGGAGGGTGGCAGCTTAGCCCTCATGCTCTGTATTAACAGTCTCTCAAGTTGTGTGCCTGATGTGAGTGATTGTAAGACGAAAATTTGGATAATATTAGTAAAGACCTGTTTGTTGCGTCGCAAATTAACGCTGTTTTGGGAGCCTTTTATTCGCGGCGTGGGCCATCAAGGTGGGGCATTGTGGGGCATTCGCGGCGTGGGCCATCAAGGTGGGGCATGGCGGCGTGTGGGGCATCGTGGCGTGGGCCATGAGTGTGGGGCATGGCGGCATGGACCATGAGTGTGGGGCATCGTGGCGTGGGCCATGAGTGTGGGGCATGGCGGCGTGTGGGGCATCGTGGCGTGGGCCATGAGTGTGGGGCATGGCGGCGTGTGGGGCATCGTGGCGTGGGCCATGAGTGTGGGGCATGGCGGCGTGTGGGGCATCGTGGCGTGGGCCATGAGTGTGGGGCATGGCGGCGTGGGCCATGAGTGTGGGGCATGGCGGCGTGGGCCATGAGTGTGGGGCATGGCGGCGTGGGCCATGAGTGTGGGGCATGGCGGCGTGGGCCATGTGTGGGGCATGGCGGCGTGGGCCATGAGTGTGGGGCATGGCGGCGTGGGCCATGAGTGTGGGGCATGGCGGCGTGGGCCATGAGTGTGGGGCATGGCGGCGTGGGCCATGAGTGTGGGGCATGGCGGCGTGGGCCATGAGTGTGGGGCATGGCGGCGTGGGCCATGAGTGTGGGGCATGGCGGCGTGGGCCATGAGTGTGGGGCATGGCGGCGTGGGCCATGAGTGTGGGGCATGGCGGCGTGGACCATGAGTGTGGGGCATGGCGGCGTGGGCCATGAGTGTGGGGCATGGCGGCGTGGGCCATGAGTGTGGGGCATGGCGGCGTGGGCCATGAGTGTGGGGCATGGCGGCGTGGACCATGAGTGTGGGGCATGGCGGCGTGGGCCATGAGTGTGGGGCATGGCGACGTGGGCCATGAGTGTGGGGCATGGCAGCGTGGGCCATGAGTGTGGGGCATGGCGGCGTGGACCATGAGTGTGGGGCATGGCGGCGTGGGCCATGAGTGTGGGGCATGGCGGCGTGGGCCATGAGTGTGGGGCATGGCGGCGTGGGCCATGAGTGTGGGGCATGGCGGCGTGGGCCATGAGTGTGGGGCATGGCGGCGTGGGCCATGAGTGTGGGGCATGGCGGCGTGGGGCATGGCGGCGTGGGCCATGAGTGTGGGGCATGGCGGCGTGGACCATGAGTGTGGGGCATGGCGGCGTGGGCCATGAGTGTGGGGCATGGCGGCGTGAGCCATGAGTGTGGGGCATGGCGGCGTGGGCCATGAGTGTGGGGCATGGCGGCGTGGGCCATGAGTGTGGGGCATGGCGGCGTGGACCATGAGTGTGGGGCATGGCGGCGTGGGCCATGAGTGTGGGGCATGGCGGCGTGGGCCATGAGTGTGGGGCATGGCGGCGTGGGCCATGAGTGTGGGGCATGGCGGCGTGGACCATGAGTGTGGGGCATGGCGGCGTGGACCATGAGTGTGGGGCATGGCGGCGTGGGCCATGAGTGTGGGGCATGGCGGCGTGGGCCATGAGTGTGGGGCATGGCGGCGTGGACCATGAGTGTGGGGCATGGCGGCGTGGACCATGAGTGTGGGGCATGGCGGCGTGGGCCATGAGTGTGGGGCATGGCGGCGTGGACCATGAGTGTGGGGCATGGCGGCGTGGGCCATGAGTGTGGGGCATGGCGGCGTGGGCCATGAGTGTGGGGCATGGCGGCGTGGGCCATGAGTGTGGGGCATGGCGGCGTGGACCATGAGTGTGGGGCATGGCGGCGTGGACCATGAGTGTGGGGCATGGCGGCGTGGGCCATGAGTGTGGGGCATGGCGGCGTGGACCATGAGTGTGGGGCATGGCGGCGTGGGCCATGAGTGTGGGGCATGGCGGCGTGGACCATGAGTGTGGGGCATGGCGGCGTGGGCCATGAGTGTGGGGCATGGCGGCGTGGACCATGAGTGTGGGGCACAGTATAGTGGAGCGGGTCGTGGATGAACAAGGCTGGTAAAGCGGGTCCCGGATGAGTGAAGCATAATGCGGGTCGCCGAAGGATAGTATTGATGACTGAAGCAAATCACTCCCTTCTCCTTCAATGAATATTTTTGCATAATTTCAAGACGTTTTCCCACAGAGTGTGAGGCATAGGTGAAGGGAAGTATAGAAGTGGGAAATACAGTGAGAGGTATGAAAGCAGGCGGACTGTCCCCCTCGCTGACTGTGTACTAGTACTGTGTCGCGCCCCCCCCCCTCACCCTCACCCCCCGTGCCCCCTTCCTCACCCCCCCCCCTGCCCCTCCGTCTTCTGTGACTGCTCCACATAATCGCCAGGCTTCACCACGTACTCATATATGTACTGTAATATATGTATATATACACACAGTATATTACATTATATATATATATATATATATATATATATATATATATATATATATATATATATATATATATATATATATATATATATATATATATATATATATATATAAGGGAAGGGAGTACCACCTCTGGCTGGAAGAAGGGGGACCCATAGCCTCGGAGGAAACCACACAACGCATTGGAGGGAATGTAGGTCCCCTCCAATACAGTTTCTGTGTGCTTTTCTCCTACCACCCCCTTCCTTTTTTTTTATTGTGTTACAAAACATACATGACAAATGCATATATATATATATATATATATATATATATATATATATATATATATATATATATATATATATATATATATATATATATATATATATATATATATATATATATTACAGTACATATACGTGTACGTGGTGAAGAAAGTTTTAGATTTATGATTCTGGCACAAATCTTCTCGATATTCTTGATGCTTTTCTTCGCTGAAACAGGAAGAATAAAAATTAACTCTCAAAGCTGATTTTTACTTATTATTTGAGTCTGACGCCTAGTGAGGAGTTGGTAAGGTCTCGCCTCACATTCTCAGACAAATTCTTCTATGTTAACACCTGATTATATCCTGTAATGGTGAGGTGGGAGGTGACAAGGATGAAGGACATACATGGGGGGTATTAATAGGGTAGTAAATTAAGAGTGACATGTTGGCATGTCATGAACATGTTATGTTCTTGTAGTGCTTCCGTTCCTGTGGCAGGCTCTTGCGGTCCACCTTCAGCAGTGGCTCGGGGTCTTGAAGTGGGTAGAGTGTAACTGTGTATTAGCTCGTTATTGGTTAGATTAGCTGGTTATTGGTTAGGTTATTGGTAACTGGTTAGCTGGTAACTGGTATTAGCTCGTTATTGATTGCTGGTCTACATTTCTTGCTATGCAGCGCTTCACTGATGTCTAATCTTGTATTGTCATTGTATCTACAATGGTTTTCAGTGTTGCTCGTCACAATATCCCTGGTGATCGTCTCCTTGTGTGTGGCGATTATATGTTCCTTGATGGAGCCCTGTTGTTTGTGCATTGTTAAACGGAAACTTTGTTGCCTTGCCTGTGTACTGAGGTCGTTGGGGCTGACAGTCCCCAAGTGGGCGCGTGAAGGCGTAGACAACGGTGGGTCTTTCAAGGCTTTTTTCTTGGTGTCGGGAGAACTCTTCATTAGCAGCTTGGCGGTTTTCCTACTCTTCTAATATATTGTTAGTTTTATCTTTTGGTTGACGTCAGTTGGTGTAACGTTCCTCTCAATGATGTCTTTTGGAGTTCTTTCTTCTGCTTTATAGGCCGCGGGGAAGAAGTTTCTGTAGAACAATTTTATTGGAAGTCCGGGTGTTGTGGTACTGGTTGTTCCGTCGCCTGCTGCACACCTACCTCGCCACCTTCCTTTTTATTGTCTTCGACATAACAATTGGAGAAACCATTGTTGACAAATCTACCTTATTCTACATACCTCCTCATCCACCTGCTTCCACCCAGAGCTGTGAGTGAGAGCTCCGTCGACGTAAGTGTTCACAACACTCCGGTTGTATCTCTCCGGGCCGTCGCTGTCAGCGTTAAGGCACATCCCTATGTTTGTCACCTTAGTGTATACTGCGTGATGAAAGCTCCGGTTCCTTCCTGCTACATCTAAGAAGGGCAGCTTACCTCCCCCCCCCACTCTCCATCTCATAAGTGAAGTTTAAAACCTTTTTTTTTCTTATTCTTACTCTCTCCTTTATTACACCTTACCTTCCCTACTTTTGCCTTAGCTTTCTTCCTTTAAGATTTTCTTCTCCTCACCTCTCTTCTGCCTATTTATTGCCTTCTCCTTCAATCATCACAATCATCTTGAGACTGGTCCAGGACGGACCGAAACGTCGTCGTCCCTTCACTATCTAGTGTGGGGTCTGGTCAACATTTTTCAGCCACGTTATTGTGACTCATCGTCTACATTTAAAACTGAGTTTGTTCGAAAACTTCCTTCAACTGCAACAGTCTTTCGGTATCTGGAACTTGTACAAATATGTCGTCGACACACCTGCAGTAGATGGCGGGTTTTAGGTGTGACCCGACCAGGACTCTCTGCTCAATAGTACCCATGTAAAAGTTTGCGAACAAGACACCCAGCGGGGAGCCCATGGCGACGCCGTCCACTTGCTTATACATGTGTCCGTCAGGACTTAAGAAGGGCGCCTCTCTCTCCTGCAAGCTTAAATCAGTTTCCTTAATAAGTCGGTCTCGATGCACTCTGTCCATCATCATTCCAATAGTCCGGTCCACGGACACATTAGTGAACATTGACTCCACGTCCAGGGAGACTCTTACACCTGCGGCCCGTCATCCTCTCAACAGGTCAACGAATGCCTTCGGCGACCTTAGGCTAAACGTCCTCGGTACGTAGGATGCCAACAGCGAGTTGAGTCGCTTAGCCAGCCAGTATGTGGACGTTGGTGTCTGGCTGATGATTGGCCTCGGTGGGTTCCCAGGTTTGTGGGTGTTTGACGTTTCCGTATGTGTAGCCCGGGTTTGTATTCTCCGGTGATTTTGTCTCCTTATGTTTTGTTCACGAGATAGACCTAAATGTCCACTTAGGTTGTGAATACGTTGAGCAGTAAACTAGTTAGGGAAGATCAGAAGGAAGTGGCATGATCCATCCGATCAACCAGGTAATCCTACACACGCCTCCTAATTTTTAACTGCTGTAGAATGTTTATTAATTATAATGGTGCCATGTACGTTATTATGTAATTTGTAACCCAATTAAATATATCAATTAATAAATTATACGATGTGGGTATTATACATAAATATATGCTCCAACCAGAGATGGATTAATGGTTTATTATGGAGGTGGTTGTGTGGAAGTGCTTTGGTTCATCTGGCCACACACACACACACACACACACACACACACACACACACACACACCCTACAAAATCCTCAGAGGAATCGACCGGGTAAACAAGGATAAACTATTCAACACTGGTGGGACGCGAACAAGGGGACACAGGTGGAAACTGAGTACTCACATGAGCCACAGAGACGTTAGAAGGAACTTTTTCAGTGTCAGAGTAGTTAACGGATGGAATGCACTAGGCAGTGATGTGGTGGAGGCTGACTCCATACACAGTTTCAAATGTAGATATGATAGAGCCCAGTAGGCTCAGGAATCTGTACACCAGTTGATTGACAGTTGAGAGGCGGGACCAAAGAGCCAAAGCTCAACCCCCGCAAGCACAAATAGGTGAGTACACACACACACACACACACACACACTCACCCACCCACCCACCCACCCACCTACCTGTCCTTGATGTGACGTTGGTGTGGTAACGGCTCTTGTCAACGCCGCCTCGGCTAACGGGGTCCCCGCGCCCTTACCCTCCACAAAACCATTTGTCAAAAGATATTTCATCATTGCGTTTAGTTGGTCCCATAGTTACATTAAACCATAGTTTTATGGAGGGGAAAATCGTCTTCAGTGAAAAACATTTATACACATTTGTGTGTTTCGTCTTCCATGTATAACTTAACCCCTGTATGGTGAGGTCACTGTCAGCTTAACCAATGTATGGTGAGGTCACTGTCAGCTTAACCCCTGTATGGTGAGGTCACTGTCAGCTTAACCCCTGTATGGTGAGGTCACTGTCAGCTTAACCCCTGTATGGTGAGGTCACTGTCAGCTTAACCCCTGTATGGTGAGGTCACTGTCAGCTTAACCCCTGTATGGTGAGGTCACTGTCAGCTTAACCCATGTATGGTGAGGTCACTGTCAGCTTAACCCCTGTATGGTGAGGTCACTGTCAGCTTAACCCCTGTATGGTGAGGTCACTGTCAGCTTAACCCCTGTATGGTGAGGTCACTGTCAGCTTAACCCCTGTATGGTGAGGTCACTGTCAGCTTAACCCCTGTATGGTGAGGTCACTGTCAGCTTAACCCCTGTATGGTGAGGTCACTGTCAGTTTAACCCCTGTATGGTGAGGTCACTGTCAACTTAACCCCTGTATGGTGAGGTGACTGTCAACTTAACCCCTGTATGGTGAGGTCACTGTCAGCTTAACCCCTGTATGGTGAGGTCACTGTCAACTTAACCCCTGTATGGTGAGGTGACTGTCAACTTAACCCCTGTATGGTGAGGTGACACTGTCAGCTTAACCCCTGTATGGTGAGGTGACTGTCAACTTAACCCCTGTATGGTGAGGTCACTGTCAGCTTAACCCCTGTATGGTGAGGTCACTGTCAGCTTAACCCCTGTATGGTGAGGTGACTGTCAACTTAACCCCTGTATGGTGAGGTGACTGTCAACTTAACCCCTGTATGGTGAGGTCACTGTCAGCTTAACCCCTGTATGGTGAGGTCACTGTCAACTTAACCCCTGTATGGTGAGGTGACTGTCAACTTAACCCCTGTATGGTGAGGTGACACTGTCAGCTTAACCCCTGTATGGTGAGGTGACTGTCAACTTAACCCCTGTATGGTGAGGTCACTGTCAGCTTAACCCCTGTATGGTGAGGTCACTGTCAGCTTAACCCCTGTATGGTGAGGTGACTGTCAACTTAACCCCTGTATGGTGAGGTCACTGTCAGCTTAACCCCTGTATGGTGAGGTCACTGTCAGCTTAACCCCTGTATGGTGAGGTCACTGTCAACTTAACCCCTGTATGGTGAGGTGACACTGTCAGCTTAACCCCTGTATGGTGAGGTGACTGTCAACTTAACCCCTGTATGGTGAGGTCACTGTCAGCTTAACCCCTGTATGGTGAGGTCACTGTCAACTTAACCCCTGTATGGTGAGGTCACTGTCAGCTTAACCCCTGTATGGTGAGGTGACACTGTCAGCTTAACCCCTGTATGGTGAGGTGACTGTCAACTTAACCCCTGTATGGTGAGGTCACTGTCAGCTTAACCCCTGTATGGTGAGGTCACTGTCAGCTTAACCCCTGTATGGTGAGGTAACACTGTCAGCTTAACCCCTGTATGGTGAGGTGACTGTCAACTTAACCCCTGTATGGTGAGGTGACACTGTCAACTTAACCCCTGTATGGTGAGGTGACTGTCAACTTAACCCCTGTATGGTGAGGTGACACTCAGCTTAATCCCTGTATGGTGAGGTGACTGTCAACTTAACCCCTGTATGGTGAGGTCACTGTCAGCTTAACCCCTGTATGGTGAGGTCACTGTCAACTTAACCCCTGTATGGTGAGGTCACTGTCAGCTTAACCCCTGTATGGTGAGGTGACACTGTCAGCTTAACCCCTGTATGGTGAGGTGACTGTCAACTTAACCCCTGTATGGTGAGGTCACTGTCAGCTTAACCCCTGTATGGTGAGGTCACTGTCAGCTTAACCCCTGTATGGTGAGGTGACACTGTCAGCTTAACCCCTGTATGGTGAGGTGACTGTCAACTTAACCCCTGTATGGTGAGGTCACTGTCAGCTTAACCCCTGTATGGTGAGGTCACTGTCAGCTTAACCCCTGTATGGTGAGGTCACTGTCAGCTTAACCCCTGTATGGTGAGGTGACACTGTCAGCTTAACCCCTGTATGGTGAGGTGACTGTCAACTTAACCCCTGTATGGTGAGGTGACACTGTCAACTTAACCCCTGTATGGTGAGGTCACTGTCAACTTAACCCCTGTATGGTGAGGTCACTGTCAGCTTAACCCCTGTATGGTGAGGTGACACTGTCAGCTTAACCCCTGTATGGTGAGGTCACTGTCAACTTAACCCCTGTATGGTGAGGTGACACTGTCAGCTTAACCCCTGTATGGTGAGGTGACTGTCAACTTAACCCCTGTATGGTGAGGTCACTGTCAACTTAACCCCTGTATGGTGAGGTCACTGTCAGCTTAACCCCTGTATGGTGAGGTCACTGTCAGCTTAACCCCTGTATGGTGAGGTCACTGTCAGCTTAACCCCTGTATGGTGAGGTCACTGTCAGCTTAACCCCTGTATGGTGAGGTCACTGTCAGCTTAACCCCTGTATGGTGAGGTCACTGTCAACTTAACCCCTGTATGGTGAGGTCACTGTCAGCTTAACCCCTGTATGGTGAGGTCACTGTGAACTTAACCCCTGTATGGTGAGGTGACGCTGTCAACTTAACCCCTGTATGGTGAGGTGACGCTGTCAACTTAACCCCTGTATGGTGAGGTAACGCTGTCAACTTAACCCCTGTATGGTGAGGTGACGCTGTCAACTTAACCCCTGTATGGTGAGGTGACGCTGTCAACTTAACCCCTGTATGGTGAGGTGACGCTGTCAACTTAACCCCTGTATGGTGAGGTAACGCTGTCAACTTAACCCCTGTATGGTGAGGTGACGCTGTCAACTTAACCCCTGTATGGTGAGGTGACGCTGTCAACTTAACCCCTGTATGGTGAGGTCACTGTCAACTTAACCCCTGTATGGTGAGGTCACTGTCAACTTAACCCCTGTATGGTGAGGTGACGCTGTCAACTTAACCCCTGTATGGTGAGGTAACGCTGTCAACTTAACCCCTGTATGGTGAGGTCACTGTCAACTTAACCCCTGTATGGTGAGGTCACTGTCAACTTAACCCCTGTATGGTGAGGTCACTGTCAACTTAACCCCTGTATGGTGAGGTCACTGTCAACTTAACCCCTGTATGGTGAGGTCACTGTCAGCTCCACTGTGAAGGTGGGGGGGGGGTCACCTCCCAGTCATCAACTATAGGTGACAGTGTTGCACCGTAAGATAATTATATTACTGTGTATGTGATAACATCTCTGGCTTACACTTTATTAATTTTGTTCAGAAATATTTGTTCAATGTACTAGTTTACTTGGGCTGTGGTGATGAAGGAAGTGTAAGTGTAAGTGTGTGGCAGTGAGTCATTATGAGAGTGGCACCTCGGGTGCATTACTTGGTGACGGGTGAGTGTAGACAGGTGAGTGACAGGTGTGGTTGTAGTGGGCAGCACTTGGCATCGCTAAGGACCCCACAACATGCTGGCGTCCTAACCTGTAACCTGAGATACACCAGTACTTGTTGAGCGCACCTGCTCGCTAACCGGCCACCAACCCCGTCGTAACGTTTGTGCACTCTTTATGAACACATTGTCCCGACGGGAGACATCTCCCGTCACGCTGGGTGCAGCCGAACCTCCATACATCTCCAGTATCATCTACTGATACTGGTAATGGCTCAAAAAGGGTCACCACTTACGGGCTATTCATGCCCGTGCCACCTTTTGGGTGGCTTAATCTTCATCAATGAATCAATCGAATACATTGAGAAGTCCGTTTTCTTTGTGTGTGTGTAGTGTGCAGGGGACCTCACACACCCACCACACCCTGTGTGTGTGTGTGTGTGTGTGTGTGTGTGTGTGTGTGAGTGAGTGTGAGAGGTGTCAGGAGCAGGAGAGGTGTAGTGGGTGTTGGTAGTGACTAGTGCTGGAGGTGGCCGGGGTTCCCTCTCCAGCACTTGTCTCAGGAACTACACTAAGTTCCTGAGACACACTAAGGAAGGAGGAAACACACTAAGATGAATGTGTCCCGCGGGCGGCGGGTGTGGCGGCACACCGGTGCCGGGGAGGTGGTGGTGGTGGGTCACAACACCTGCCTCACTCCCTGCAGGTCACCCTACACCACCTGTTGTTAGTGTCGTGTGTCCTCTTACTACACCTGACACACAGTGTGCTCCTACACACCTGACACACAGTGTGCTCCTACACCTGACACACAGTGTGCTCCTACACACCTGACACACTGTGTGCTCCTACTACACCTGACACACAGTGTGCTCCTACTACACCTGACACACAGTGTGCTCCTACACACCTGACACACTGTGTGCTCCTACTACACCTGACACACAGTGTGCTCCTACTACACCTGACACACTGTGTGCTCCTACACACCTGACACACAGTGTGCTCCTACTACACCTGACACACTGTGTGCTCCTACTACACCTGACACACAGTGTGCTCCTACACACCTGACACACAGTGTGCTCCTACTACACCTGACACACTGTGTGCTCCTACTACACCTGACACACAGTGTGCTCCTACACACCTGACACACTGTGTGTTCCTACTACACCTGACACACAGTGTGCTCCTACTACACCTGACACAGTGTGCTCCTACACACCTGACACACAGTGTGCTCCTACTACACCTGACACACAGTGTGCTCCTACACACCTGACACACAGTGTGCTCCTACACACCTGACACACAGTGTGCTCCTACACACCTGACACACAGTGTGCTCCTACTACACCTGACACAGTGTGCTCCTACACACCTGACACACAGTGTGCTCCTACTACACCTGACACACAGTGTGCTCCTACACACCTGACACACAGTGTGCTCCTACACACCTGACACACAGTGTGCTCCTACTACACCTGACACACTGTGTGCTCCTACACACCTGACACACAGTGTGCTCTTACTACACCTGACACACAGTGTGCTCTTACTACACCTGACACACAGTGTGCTCCTACTACACCTGACACACAGTGTGCTCCTACACACCTGACACACAGTGTGCTCCTACTACACCTGACACACTGTGTGCTCCTACACACCTGACACACAGTGTGCTCTTACTACACCTGACACACAGTGTGCTCTTACTACACCTGACACACAGTGTGCTCCTACTACACCTGACACACAGTGTGCTCTTACTACACCTGACACACAGTGTGCTCCTACTACACCTGACACACAGTGTGCTCCTACACACCTGACACACAGTGTGCTCTTACTACACCTGACACACAGTGTGCTCGTACACACGTGACACACAGTGTGCTCGTACACACGTGACACACAGTGTGCTCCTACTACACCTGACACACAGTGTGCTCTTACTACACCTGACACACAGTGTGCTCGTACACACGTGACACACAGTGTGCTCGTACACACCTGACACACAGTGTGCTCCTACTACACCTGACACACAGTGTGCTCCTACTACACCTGACACACAGTGTGCTCCTACTACACCTGACACACAGTGTGCTCCTACTACACCTGACACACAGTGTGCTCCTACTACACCTGACACACAGTGTGCTCCTACTACACCTGACACACAGTGTGCTCCTACTACACCTGACACACAGTGTGCTCCTACTACACCTGACACACAGTGTGCTCCTACACACCTGACACACAGTGTGCTCCTACACACCTGCCCGCTATGGCAGGCTGTGGTGTGAGGTTAACCTTGCTGTCTGTCATTATAACTGTTGTTCTTAATATTTCAGAATGTGAATATAACGTTTTCCAAACAGCTATTTTAACTATATTATGCTTATAAATAAAGGTAATTGCAGTTAGTAGTAGTTATAGAGCCTATATTAGTTTTGGCGTGGGATAAGCGCACTCGGGACCCCTTAGTACCAATTTACGAGGAGGTGAAGTCGTGCTGGAGCAGGTGTGGCGCTGGAGCAGGTGTGGAATAGGGTGAGTGAGACGGTACCCCACTAACACTTTCTCTGTCTTTCCAGGTAAGTACCGGTCCAGAGCCTGACCGTCACTGGCCGCGGGTGAGTACTGACCAGGACTCAGGGGCTGGCCACGGTGACGCTACTCTTGACAACCATCACTACACCATGACGTAGGGAGAGGGGAGCTCACTACCCCTCGGCCGGGCACTGGGTACTGCCAATAGGGGCTAGACTGTCAGTAGTATGGAGGTACTGGTGGGCAGGGGCGTCTACTGGGGTACTTGTGGTAGACTACTGCTGGTCACCACACTTGTAAACCACTGTAAACCAGACCTATCTACACCCACAACAACATTAGGTGTCTACTTGCAGTTGACTCTAGGATCAATGTCCCCGCGGCCCGGACTAGTATATTTTGGTAGCATTGTCTCTTGTAGACATATGTTGTTAAATATGACCGAAAAAGTAAGATTAATAATTCAAACACAAATTTTCTCAATTTCTTGTTTCTTTTACTCTATATATTTATATATATAATATAACCACTTTTTCCAGTTATTGGTGGAGGGATTTCTGGTCAGTATTTCATCTGGGAATTATGTACTGCAGGGCTGGGTTTTCATCTAGTAAATCGAGGCTCTTGGGCGTCTCATCTTGGGCCACCAGCTGTGGGAGTGGGGCGTCTCATCTTGGGCCACCAGCTGTGGGAGTGGGGCGTCTCATCTTGGGTCACCAGCTGTGGGAGTGGGGCGTCTGATCTTGGGTCACCAGCTGTGGGAGTGGGGCGTCTGATCTTGGGTCACCAGCTGTGGGAGCGGGGCGTCTCATCTTGGGTCACCAGCTGTGGGAGTGGGTTCTGCATGTTAGTTTTCTTTATGGTGTGTAGTGGTACTGGGGGATACTCTAGATGCGGCCGGACTGGAGCCTTATATAGGTGGATCTGGATGTTCCTGCTGATGCTCAGGAATAAACATCAGAGGTCCGCGGTTGTTCAACACCCTCCCAGCGAGCATAAGAAATATTGCCGGAACAACCGTGGACATCTTCAAGAGGAAACTAGATTTATTCCTCCAAGGAGTGCCGGACCAACCGGGCTGTGGTGGGTATGTGGGCGTGCAGGCCGCTCCAAGCCACAGCCTGGTGGACCAAGCTCTCACAAGTCGAGCCTGGCCTCGGGCCGGGCTTGGGGAGTAGAACAACTCCCAGAACCCCATCAAGCAGGTATCAACCAGGAATATCCTCAGTGTATCTAATGCTGCTCTTGTTTTATTTAATCTGTCATTTACGCGATTTTTTATTTCTTCGTGTGCATGATGGGGCGGAGAGTGGTGGATAGAGAGAATGGGGAGATGGGTAGGGTGGGAGGTAGGGAGGGAGAAGGGGTAGTTAGGGGTAGGGGGGGAGGGATGGGGCAGGGTAGAGAGTAGAGAGGAGACACACAAGAGAGCCAGATCAATGACAGATCATTTGGGGACCAGCACCAGTTTTGGCAGGTGATGCCCCCCCCCCAGGGTTATGTCCCCCCCCCCCCCATCATCCGGGTGATGGGGCCTTGGCTGGCTAGGCCCCCATTCATGTCTTGGCTGGCTCGGTCCCCATTCATGTCTTGGCTGGCTAGGCCCCCATTCATGTCTTGGCTGGCTAGGCCCCCATTCATGTCTTGGCTGGCTAGGCCCCCATTCATGTCTTGGCTGGCTAGGCCCCCATTCATGTCTTGGCTGGCTAGGCCCCCATTCATGTCTTGGCTGGCTAGGCCCCCATTCATGTCTTGACTGGCTAGGTCCCCATTCATGTCTTGGCTGGCTAGGTCCCCATTCATGTCTTGGCTGGCTAGGTCCCCATTCATGTCTTGGCTGGCTAGGTCCCCATTCATGTCTTGGCTGGCTAGGTCCCCATTCATGTCTTGGCTGGCTAGGTCCCCATTCATGTCTTGGCTGGCTAGGTCCCCATTCATGTCTTGGCTGGCTAGGTCCCCATTCATGTCTTGGCTGGCTTGGTCCCCATTCATGTCTTGGCTGGCTAGGCCCCCATTCATGTCTTGACTGGCTAGGTCCCCATTCATGTCTTGGCTGGCTAGGTCCCCATTCATGTCTTGGCTGGCTAGGCCCCCATTCATGTCTTGACTGGCTAGGTCCCCATTCATGTCTTGGCTGGCTAGGTCCCCATTCATGTCCTGGCTGGCTAGGCCCCCATTCATGTCTTGGCTGGCTAGGTCCCCATTCATGTCTTGGCTGGCTAGGCCCCATTCATGTCTTGGCTGGCTAGGCCCCCATTCATGTCTTGGCTGGCTAGGTCCCCATTCATGTCTTGGCTGGCTAGGTCCCCATTCATGTCCTGGCTGGCTAGGTCCCCATTCATGTCTTGGCTGGCTAGGTCCCCATTCATGTCCTGGCTGGCTAGGCCCCCATTCATGTCTTGGCTGGCTAGGTCCCCATTCATGTCTTGGCTGGCTTGGTCCCCATTCATGTCTTGGCTGGCTAGGTCCCCATTCATGTCTTGGCTGGCTAGGTCCCCATTCATGTCCTGGCTGGCTTGGTCCCCATTCATGTCTTGGCTGGCTAGGCCCCCATTCATGTCTTGGCTGGCTAGGTCCCCATTCATGTCTTGGCTGGCTTGGTCCCCATTCATGTCCTGGCTGGCTAGGCCCCCATTCATGTCTTGGCTGGCTAGGCCCCCATTCATGTCTTGGCTGGCTTGGTCCCCATTCATGTCCTGGCTGGCTAGGCCCCCATTCATGTCTTGGCTGGCTAGGCCCCCATTCATGTCTTGGCTGGCTAGGTCCCCATTCATGTCTTGGCTGGCTAGGTCCCCATTCATGTCTTGGCTGGCTAGGTCCCCATTCATGTCTTGGCTGGCTAGGTCCCCATTCATGTCTTGGCTGGCTAGGTCCCCATTCATGTCTTGGCTGGCTAGGTCCCCATTCATGTCTTGGCTGGCTAGGCCCCCATTCATGTCTTGGCTGGCTTGGTCCCCATTCATGTCTTGGCTGGCTAGGCCCCCATTCATGTCTTGGCTGGCTTGGTCCCCATTCATGTCTTGGCTGGCTAGGTCCCCATTCATGTCTTGGCTGGCTAGGCCCCCATTCATGTCTTGGCTGGCTAGACCCCCATTCATGTCTTGACTGGCTAGGCCCCCATTCATGTCTTGACTGGCTAGGCCCCATTCATGTCTTGGCTGGCTAGGCCCCATTCATGTCTTGGCTGGCTAGGCCCCATTCATGTCTTGGCTGGCTAGGCCCCCATTCATGTCTTGGCTGGCTAGGCCCCCATTCATGTCTTGACTGGCTAGGCCCCCATTCATGTCTTGGCTGGCTAGGCCCCCATTCATGTCTTGACTGGCTTGGTCCCCATTCATGTCTTGGCTGGCTAGGCCCCCATTCATGTCTTGGCTGGCTAGGCCCCCATTCATGTCTTGACTGGCTTGGTCCCCATTCATGTCTTGGCTGGCTTGGTCCCCATTCATGTCTTGGCTGGCTAGGCCCCCATTCATGTCTTGACTGGCTTGGTCCCCATTCATGTCTTGGCTGGCTAGGCCCCCATTCATGTCTTGGCTGGCTAGGCCCCCATTCATGTCTTGGCTGGCTAGGCCCCCATTCATGTCTTGGCTGGCTAGGTCCCCATTCATGTCTTGGCTGGCTAGGTCCCCATTCATGTCTTGGCTGGCTTGGTCCCCTCCGTCCCTAGGTTGCGGTGTTGGGGATGCAGAGGAGAGGACAAGCAGTAGCGGGTGGTGGGAGGGGTGGAGGGCGGGAGGGGTGGAGGGCGGGAGGGGTGGGAGGGGTGGAGGGCGGGAGGGGTGGAGGGCGGGAGGGGTGGAGGGCGGGAGGGTGGGAGGGGTGGAGGGCGGGAGGGCGGGAGGGGTGGGAGGGGGAGGTAACAGGTGAACGTCCTTGGGTGCAGCATCTTAAACGCGTTCCCACGCTCCCCCCCCCCCCCCCCCCCCCGCCCCTCACTCCTCACCCCCCCTGTAACCCACCTTCCCATCACCTGTCGTGCCGCCCCTTCCCCTCCCCTGTCGTGCCGCCCCCCCCCCCCCCCAGAATTCCTCCAGCTCCTCAGATGGCGGGCAGGAACCATTGATGCTGTGAGCATTTCCTCTCTGGATCGCCACACTAACGCTCTGAAATCATATATTATATATATATATATATATATATATATATATATATATATATATATATATATATATATATATATATATATATATATAATAATAATAATAATAATAATAATAATAATGTATTACATGTATCAACATAGTGTGACATGCAGTTTATGTTCGTGATATGCAGCGCTTCACAGATGTCTAATCTTCTATTGTCATTGTATCTACAATGGTTTTCTAAACCTTGGCTAGACTTTCATTGAGTAGATCGTGGCTTTTGGGCCACCAGCTGTGGGAGTGGGGCGTCTCATCTTGGGCCACCAGCTGTGGGAGTGGGGCGTCTCATCTTGGGCCACCAGCTGTGGGAGCGAGACGTCTCATCTTGGGCCACCAGCTGTGAGAGTGGGGCGTCTGATCTTGTGCCACCAGCTGTGGGAGTGGGGCGTCTCATCTTGGGCCACCAGCTGTGGGAGTGGGGCGTCTCATCTTGGGCCACCAGCTGTGAGAGTGGGGCGTCTCATCTTGGGCCACCAGCTGTGGGAGTGGGGCGTCTCATCTTGGGCCACCAGCTGTGGGAGTGGGGCGTCTCATCTTGGGCCACCAGCTGTGGGAGTGGGGCGTCTCATCTTGGGCCACCAGCTGTGGGAGCGGGGCGTCTCATCTTGGGCCACCAGCTGTGGGAGTGGGGCGCCTCATCTTGGGCCACCAGCTGTGGGAGTGGGGCGTCTCATTTTGGGCCACCAGCTGTGGGAGTGGGGCGTCTCATCTTGGGCCACCAGCTGTGGGAGTGGGGCGACTCATCTTGGGCCACCAGCTGTGGGAGCGAGACGTCTCATCTTGGGCTACCAGCTGTGGGAGTGGGGCGTCTCATCTTGGGCCACCAGCTGTGGGAGTGGGGCGTCTCATCTTGGGCCACCAGCTGTGGGAGCTGGGCGTCTCATCTTGGGCCACCAGCTATGGAGCGGGGCGTCTCATCTTGGGCCACCAGCTGTGGGAGTGGGGCGTCTCATCTTGGGCCACCAGCTGTGTGAGCGGGGCGCCTCATCTTGGGCCACCAGCTGTGGGAGCGGGGCGTCTCATCTTGGGCCACCAGCTGTGGGAGCGAGACGTCTCATCTTGGGCCACCAGCTGTGGGAGCGGGGCGTCTCATCTTGGAGTAATCTTTCTAACATTGGGTCCTCTAACATTAGGATGGTGTTCCACACCCTGATGGCTTGGTGCTGTAGTCTGATGTTTAGTGGCTGTATGTTCAGGAGTTCGTGGAGCTCCTGGATTGTCTGATCATATGGTGGACGGTGTTTTGCTGCTCTCCTTAGCGGCTTATTTTGTACTGCTTGCAGTTTCTGCATGTTAGTTTTCTTTATGGTGTGTAGTGGTACTGGGGGATACTCTAGATGCGGCCGGACTGGAGCCTTATATAGGTGGATCTTATATAGGTGATTTTGTTGTATTTAGTCACTTACGTGAATTTGTATCCCTGTTCTGTTGATCATAAGTCCCAGTATTCTGCCTACCTCCGCATATTGGATCGGATGGTTGTCAAGGATAACGGGGTCCGGGTTTCTTTTCGCAATGTGTATTATCTGAAACTTTTGTTTGTTGGTGCTAATTTTCCATTGCTTCTCAAAGTTGTTTATGAGTTCAATTGCTGCCTTGGTCTTGTCGGCTAGTAGCGGCTTTGATGGGCCCGGTTGGCATATTATTTGGGTAACATCGTCAGCGTATGTGATGTATTCTCCATGTTGGGGTTGGGGTAGGTCAGCTGTATATATGTTGAATAGTGTGGGGGAGAGGCAGCTTCCTTGTGGTACTCCACTTTTCAGTTCTATTACGTCACCCAAGTAGCTGCAAATAGCAGTTCTGTTGTCTATAAAGCTGCAGAGAGTAGCAGTAAATCTCTGTGGATGCCCGAGTGCAGATATAGTGTATGTATGCCAGATTATATCAAAAGCTTTCTGAACATCTCTAAGCATTATACTTTTGAAAGTATAATAAACAGAACATTGATCTTTTACCGTCGACAGTTCTACAGGTTTAGAAATTGCCTCTGTGGTTTCTAAAGCCATGTTGTCTGGTGTTATACTTCTCTTCCTCTTTAATGTACTTCACAAGTCCCCGATAAATAATTTTTGTCGAATGTTTTGCCTGGTACTTCGAGGAGGGAAATTGGCCTGTAGTTTTCAGTTTGGGGGTTGGGGGTTTACCTGGCTTGGGGATTAATCTTATTGTGGCATTCTTGAAGTATGTGGGGAATAGTCCAGATGCAAGAGCTGCATTTACTATACGTGTGTATTGATGGAGTGCAATCACTGGTAGGTTGGTTAATACCATCTTATTTATCCTGCTATTGACCGGCGCCTTGTTCTTGTAACCTCTTAATTCTTTTGTGGACCTCTGTAATGGTTGTGTTTAATAAGGTGGCATTGATTGTTAATGTTGTTAAGGTCTATTGTTTGCGTCGGGAGTAGTGCTGCAGCACTGTGCTCGATTAGAGTTGTCTACTCCCTGAGTTACACCCCCCCCCCTCCCTGGACTAGCCATAGTGTACCATCCCATACACTCTTCACCACTGGACTAGCCATAGTGTACCATCCCATACACCCATCACCTCTGGACTAGCCATAATGTACCATCCCATACACTCTTCACCTCTGGACTAGCCATAGTGTACCATCCCATACACCCATCACCTCTGGACTAGCCATAGTGTACCATCCCATACACCCATCACCTCTGGACTAGCTATAGTGTACCATCCCATACACCCATCACCTCTGGACTAGCCATAGTGTACCATCCCATACACTCTTCACCTCTGGACTAGCCATAGTGTACCATCCCATACACTCTTCACCTCTGGACTAGCCATAGTGTACCATCCCATACACTCTTCACCTCTGGACTAGCTATAGTGTACCATCCCATACACCCATCACCTCTGGACTAGCTATAGTGTACCATCCCATACACCCATCACCTCTGGACTAGCCATAGTGTACCATCCCATACACTCTTCACCTCTGGACTAGCCATAGTGTACCATCCCATACACTCTTCACCTCTGGACTAGCCATAGTGTACCATCCCATACACTCTTCACCACTGGACTAGCCATAGAGTCTCCCGAAAAAGTTTCAGCCGAAAATGTCTCCCACTCAAACTATCCCTAAATGGCCTCCTCGCGGAGTCAAATGCAGTATTTGGAGCTTTCACAGAAACCCCCATGCAGGGGAATTCTTGGACAGCAAGATCTGGATCCCAGGATATAACCTATACTGGAGGGAGCAAAGCATTGACAAAGAATTATAGACCAGTTGCACTAACGTCCCACATAATAAAAGTATTTGAGAGTGATTAGGGGTCAGGTCACCAATTTCACGGAGACCAATGACCTTCACAACCCAGGCCAACATGGATTTAGAGCGGGAAGATCATGCCTCTCACAGATTTTTGACCACTACGACAAAGTCACTGAGGCGTTAGAAGAAAAACAGAATGCAGATGTTGTATACACGGACTTGGCAAAGGCTTTCGATAAATGTGACCATGGAGTGATAGCACACAAAATGAGGTCAATGGGAATAACTGGTAAAGTAGGACGGTGGATACTCAGTTTTCTGTCAAACAGAACACAAAGAGTAACAGTCAACCATATAAAATAGAGTCCAAGCGCAGTTAAAAGCTCTGTACCTCAGGATGCAGTTCTTGCACCACTGCGTTTTCCTATTCTCATATCAGATATAGACAAAAATACAAGTCACAGCTTCGTATCATCTTTTGCTGATGACACAAAAATCAGCATGAAAATTACCTCTGCTGAAGACATTGAAAAACTTCAAGCAGATATTAATAAAGTTTTCGACTGGACAACAGAAAATAACATGATGTTTAACAGCGATAAATTCCAGGTACTCAGGTACGGTAAAAATGAGGACCTTAAACATAATACAGAGTACAAAACACAATCAAATGTGCCCATAGTAGGAAAGCAGCATGTAAATGATTTTGGAATAATAATGTCTGACTACCTAACGTTTAGGGAGCATAACCAAGCAAATATTGCGACAGCCAGAAAAATTATCTGATGTATTACGAGAACTTTCAAATTCAGGGATCTCATGATTGTACTATACAAATCACTTGTACTGTCCCGTTTTGAGTACTGCTCAGTACTCACTTCCCCCTTCAGAACAGGGGAGATTGCTGAAATAGAGGGAATACAGAGAACATATACGGCACGCATAGACACAATAAAGCACCTAAATTATTGGGATCGTCTCAAAGCTCTCCAAATGTACTCACTAGAAAGGACACGAGAGAGATATCAAATAATATACACCTGGAAGATACTGGAGGGCCATGTACCAAATCTACACAGTAAAATAATAACGTACTGGAGTGAACGATATGGAAGAAAATGCAGAAGAGAACCAGTGAAGAGCAGAGGTGCCATAGGCACAATCAGAGAACACTGTATAAACATCAGAGGTCCGCGGTTGTTCAACACCCTCCCTGCGAGCATAAGAAATATTGCCGGAACAACCGTGGACATCTTCAAGAGGAAACTAGATCATTTTCTCTAAGGAGTGCCGCACCAACAGGGCTGTGGTAGGTATGTGGGCCTACGGGCCGCTCCAAGCAACAGCCTAGTGGACCAAACTCTCACAAGTCAAGCCTGGCCTCGGGCTGGGCTTGGGGAGTAGAAGAACTCTCAGAACCCCATCAAGCAGGTAGTGGGATAGTTGTACCCGGCTGTCTTCCCTAGATGTACTACACGGCAGCCCAGCCCCATCTAGCCTAGAACAGCCCCCATCTAGCGTGTACTCACCTCCTCACTCCTCACCCTTTTCATTGTGCTCCCACCCCAGATCCTCTGCTCTCCACCTCCCCCCTTCGTGCATGACGCCCGCCCCCCCCCCTCTACCTTATACCTACACGTTCCCCAGTTGTGGCAGGGTCGGTCGGCCTGCAGGCGGGGGCCAGTGTCGGCTGACCTGTGTGCTGCCTTACACCATTCTAAGTGGATTGATGGTTCTAGCTGGCTTAGATGGTTCTAAGTGGCCTAGATGGTTCTAAGTGGCCTAGATGGTTCTAAGTGGCCTAGATGGTTCTAGCTGGCCTAGATGGTTCTAGCTGGCCTAGATGGTTCTAGCTGGCTAAGATGGTTCTAGCTGGCCTAGATGGTTCTAGCTGGCTTAGATGGTTCTAGCTGGCCTAGATGGTTCTAGCTGGCTTAGATGGTTCTAGCTGTACAGTTTGAAGAGTACAACCATTGTGATGGGATCCCTGGATTTGAAAGTTCTCGTAATCCATCCTATCATTTTTCTGGCTGACGCAATATTTGGTTGGTTATGCTCCCTAAATATTTGGTCGTCAGACGTCATTACTCTCAAGTCCTTTACATGTTGCTTTCATACTATGGGCAGATTCGATTGTGTTTTGTACCCTGTATTATGTATAAGGTCCTTATTTTGACCGTATCTGAGGACCTGGAATTTATCACTGTTAACCATGTTATTTTCTGCTGCGAATCGGAAACACTGTAGTTGTTCAGTGTCTTCTACATAAACTCTCGTGATGATTTGTTTCTTTTGCAAAAGATGACACGAAGCTGTGACTTGAAAATAAGGAAAAACAGTTATGGAAGGACTGTGCCATTAGGTAAAGAGCTTTTAGATGACTTACTCTTTGCGTTCTGTTTGAGAGAAAATTATATATCCATCACCGTACTTTACCAGTTATTCCTATTGAACTCATTTTGTGAGCTATCACTCCATAGTCACATTTATCAAATGCCTTTACAGTGTCCGTGTTTACCACATCTGCATTCTGGTCTCCTTATAATGCCTCAGTGATTGTGACACAGAGGTAGAGTAGCTGATGTATAATGTCAGTGTCGTCGTCCACCACAGCATAGTGCTGCTTGCAGACGTTTTTCTTCCAGACAGCGGACAGCAGAGTGGGAAGAACCTTGGTGTTTCTATCGAGATAGAACTTAGTGGAAAGTAATGTTTATCATTACCTGGCAGATAGCACTGTCAAGTTAACTAGTCGGTGTTTGGCTGTGCTTTGCCCGCTTTCTCCCGTGTTTTAGAATAAACTGCCGTGTGCAGTCTCGGACGCCGCGGTCACCCTCGTACAGGTGCAACATATACGTGACTGGGGAGCATGGCGCAGATGTCTGACGCAGGTGTGACTACTGCAGCACACGTAAAAAATGTGTAGTGCAGGTGTGTATAGAGAGAGTGACTACTGAGGGAAGCGTTGCCTGTGAATGCTGTGGTTAAGGCTGTAACGGGCGGGGCTGTAGAACAGTTAGTGTAGCCCGTGAGAAGGGGGGGGTGGGGGTGGGGGTGAGTCTACCCCCCACCACCACCCCCCCCCCATCCATACTAACCCCACCCCAATAAACCTCAAAATGGTGCAGCGTGCACACCTGCACCAACCTCCCAGGGAACACTGTGATGGAGGAGGTACCGTTCTTCAGCGACCCGGAAGGCGCAGAGTTGCGGCCGGTGGAGGCTCTCTGATGCCTCGAGGTTAGCAGTCTTCCTTTTCCTCGGTGACGAACCTCGTAGAGCCATCGGACGACACACTTGTCACAATCCTCTTGGGTTCTGATAACTCCAGCCCAAGTGTAGTACAGTATTGTATACATA
This sequence comes from Procambarus clarkii, assembly GCF_040958095.1. Lineage (NCBI taxonomy): Eukaryota > Metazoa > Arthropoda > Malacostraca > Decapoda > Cambaridae > Procambarus > Procambarus clarkii. The sequence goes on along the minus strand of NC_091196.1, from coordinate 33,066,421 downwards.
CACCGCTAATCTTATTGCGGCTCCAGAATGATTTTGTATATTAATCCAAGAATGCTGGAGTGCATTCGAGCCGTATGAAGGGCAGGCAGGCGGCGAGCAGCCCACACCTTGGGGAGCCGGTCGGCCGAGCGGACAGCACGCTGGACTAGTGATCCTGTGGTCCCGGGGTCGATCCCGGGCGCCGGCGAGAAACAATAGGCAGAGTTTCGTTCACCCTATGCCCCTGTTACCTAGCAGTAAAATAGGTACCTGGGTGTTAGTCAGCTGTCACGGGCTGCTTCCTGGGGGTGGAGGCCTGGTCGAGGACCGGGCCGCGGAGACACTGAAGCCTCGAAATCATCTCAAGATAATAGCACTGGGCGTCCTGCCACAACCATACACAACACACTTGTGTAGTGTTGGCAGGATCAGGAAGAGTATGGTAACACACGTTTACACTCGGCGCCTGTGATAATGTTCTGTAGGAGACAACCCCAATGTCTTCCCCGTCCACCACCACACACCAGCACCTCCCCCGTCCACCACACACCAGTACCTCCCCCGACCACCACCACACACCAGCACCTCCCCCGACCACCACCACACACACCAGCACCTCCCCCGACCACCACCACACACACCAGCACCTCCCACGACCACCACCACACACACCAGCACCTCCCCCGACCACCACACACCAGCACCTCCCCCGTCCACCACACACACCAGCACCTCCCCCGACCACCACACACACCAGCACCTCCCCCGACCACCACACACACCAGCACCTCCCCCGACCACCACACACACCAGCACCTCCCCCGACCACCACCACACACCAGCACCTCCCCCGACCACCACACACCAGCACCTCCCCCGTCCACCACACACACCAGCACCTCCCCCGACCACCACACACACCAGCACCTCCCCCGACCACCACACACCAGCACCTCCCCCGACCACCACCACACACACCAGCACCTCCCCCGACCACCACCACACACACCAGCACCTCCCCCGACCACCACCACACACACCAGCACCTCCCCCGACCACCACCACACACACCAGCACCTCCCACGACCACCACCACACACACCAGCACCTCCCCCGACCACCACACACCAGCACCTCCCCCGTCCACCACACACACCAGCACCTCCCCCGACCACCACACACACCAGCACCTCCCCCGACCACCACACACCAGCACCTCCCCCGACCACCACACACACCAGCAGCTCCCCCGACCACCACACACACCAGCACCTCCCCCGACCACCACCACACACACCAGCACCTCCCCCGACCACCACCACACACACCAGCACCTCCCCCGACCATCACACACACCAGCACCTCCCCCGACCACCACACACACCAGCACCTCCCCCGACCACCACCACACACACCAGCACCTCCCCCGACCACCACACACACCAGCACCCCCCCCGACCACCACCACACACCAGCACCTCCCCCGACCACCACCACACACCAGCACCTCCCCCGACCACCACACACACCAGCACCTCCCCCGACCACCACCACACACACCAGCACCTCCCCCGACCACCACACACACCAGCACCTCCCCCGACCACCACCACACACACCAGCACCTCCCCCGACCATCACACACACCAGCACCTCCCCCGACCATCACACACACCAGCACCTCCCCCGACCATCACACACACCAGCACCTCCCCCGACCATCACACACACCAGCACCTCCCCCGACCACCACACACACCAGCACCTCCCCCGACCACCACACACACCAGCACCTCCCCCGACCACCACACACACCAGCACCTCCCCCGACCACCACACACACCAGCACCTCCCCCGACCACCATCACACACACCAGCACCTCCCCCGACCACCACACCCACCAGCACCTCCCCCGACCACCACACACCAGCACCTCCCCCGACCACCACACACCAGCACCTCCCCCGACCACCACCACACACCAGCACCTCCCCCGACCACCACCACACACCAGCACCTCCCCCGACCATCACACACACCAGCACCTCCCCCGACCACCACACACCAGCACCTCCCCCGACCACCACACACACCAGCACCTCCCCCGACCACCACCACACACACCAGCACCTCCCCCGACCACCACACACACCAGCACCTCCCCGACCACCACCACACACCAGCACATCCCCCGACCACCACACACAACCAGCACCTCCCCCGACCACCACTCACACCAGCAACCTCCCCGACCACCACCACACACACCAGCACCTCCCCCGACCACCACACACACCAGCACCTCCCCCGACCACCACCACACACCAGCACCTCCCCCGACCACCACCACACACCAGCACTCCCCCGACCACCACACACCAGCACCTCCCCCGAACCACCACACACACCAGCACCTCCCCGACCACCACCACACCACCAGCACCTCCCCGTCCACCACCACACCACACCAGCACCTCCCCCGACCCCCACACACACCAGCACCTCCCCCGACCACCACCACACACACCAGCACCTCCCCCGACCACCACACACACCAGCACCTCCCCCGACCACCACCACACACACCAGCACCTCCCCCGACCACCACACACACCAGCACCTCCCCCGACCACCACACACACCAGCACCTCCCCCGACCACCACCACACACCCAGCACCTCCCCCGACCACCACACACACCAGCACCTCCCCCGACCACCACCACACACACCAGCACCTCCCCCGACCATCACACACACCAGCACCTCCCCCGACCATCACACACACCAGCACCTCCCCCGACCATCCACACACACCCAGCACCTCCCCCGACCATCACACACACCAGCACCTCCCCCGACCACCACACACACCAGCACCTCCCCCGACCACCACACACACCAGCACCTCCCCCGACCACCACACACACCAGCACCTCCCCCGACCACCACACACACCAGCACCTCCCCCGACCACCATCACACACACCAGCACCTCCCCGACCACCACACCACACCAGCACCTCCCCCGACCACCACACACCAGCACCTCCCCCGACCACCACACACACCAGCACCTCCCCCGACCACCACCACACACCAGCACCTCCCCGACCACCACCACACACCAGCACCTCCCCCGACCATCACACACACCAGCACCTCCCCCGACCACCACACACCAGCACCTCCCCCGACCACCACACACACCAGCACCTCCCCCGACCACCACCACACACACCAGCACCTCCCCCGACCACCACACACACCAGCACCTCCCCCGACCACCACCACACACCAGCACCTCCCCCGACCACCACACACACCAGCACCTCCCCCGACCACCACTCACACCAGCACCTCCCCCGACCACCACCACACACACCAGCACCTCCCCCGACCACCACACACACCAGCACCTCCCCCGACCACCACCACACACCAGCACCTCCCCCGACCACCACCACACACCAGCACCTCCCCCGACCACCACACACCAGCACCTCCCCCGACCACCACACACACCAGCACCTCCCCCGACCACCACCACACACACCAGCACCTCCCCCGTCCACCACCACACACACCAGCACCTCCCCCGACCACCACACACACCAGCACCTCCCCCGACCACCACCACACACACCAGCACCTCCCCCGACCACCACACACACCAGCACCTCCCCCGACCACCACCACACACACCGGCACCTCCCCCGACCACCACACACACCAGCACCTCCCCCGACCACCACCACACACACCAGCACCTCCCCCGACCACCACCACACACACCAGCACCTCCCCCGTCCACCACACACACCAGCACCTCCCCCGACCACCACCACACACACCAGCACCTCCCCCGACCATCACACACACCAGCACCTCCCCCGACCATCACCACACACACCAGCACCTCCCCCGACCACCACCACACACACCAGCACCTCCCCCGTCCACCACACACACCAGCACCTCCCCCGACCACCACCACACACACCAGCACCTCCCCCGACCACCACACACACCAGCACCTCCCCCGACCACCACCACACACACCAGCACCTCCCCCGACCACCACCACACACACCAGCACCTCCCCCGTCCACCACCACACACACCAGCACCTCCCCCGACCACCACACACACCAGCACCTCCCCCGACCACCACCACACACACCAGCACCTCCCCCGACCATCACCACACACACCAGCACCTCCCCCGACCACCACACACACCAGCACCTCCCCCGACCACCACCACACACACCAGCACCTCCCCCGACCACCACACACACCAGCACCTCCCCCGACCACCACCACACACACCAGCACCTCCCCCGACCACCACCACACACACCAGCACCTCCCCCGACCATCACCACACACACCAGCACCTCCCCCGACCACCACACACACCAGCACCTCCCCCGACCACCACCACCACACACCAGCACCTCCCCCGACCACCACACACCAGCACCTCCCCCGATCACCACACACACCAGCACCTCCCCAGACCACCACACACACCAGCACCTCCCCCGACCACCATACACACCAGCACCTCCCCCGACCACCACACACCAGCACCTCCCCCGACCATCACACACACCAGCACCTCCCCCGACCACCACACACACCAGCACCTCCCCCGACCACCACCACACACACCAGCATCTCCCCCGACCACCACACACCAGCATCTCCCCCGACCACCACACACCAGCACCTCCCCCGACCATCACACACACCAGCACCTCCCCCGACCACCACACACACCAGCACCTCCCCCGACCACCACACACACCAGCACCTCCCCCGACCACCACACACACCAGCACCTCCCCCGACCACCACACACACCAGCACCTCCCCCGACCACCACCACACACCAGCACCTCCCCCGACCACCACACACACCAGCACCAGGTAGGGGTAGTGGTGACCGTGGAGGGAGGGGTAGTGGTGACCGTGGAGGGAGGGGTAGTGGTGACCGTGGAGGGAGGGGTAGTGGTGACCGTGGAGGGGGTAGTGGTGACCGTGGAGGGGAGGGGGTAGTGTTGACCGTGGAGGGGGGGGTAGTGTTGACCGTGGAGGTGGGGGGTAGTGTTGACCGTGGAGGGGGGGGGGGTAGTGTTGACCGTGGAGGGGGGGGTAGTGTTGACCGTGGAGGTGGGGGGTAGTGTTGACCGTGGAGGGAGGGGGTAGTGTTGACCGTGGAGGGAGGGGTAGTGTTGACCGTGGAGGGAGGGGTAGTGTTGACCGTGGAGGGAGGGGTAGTGGTGACCGTGGAGGGAGGGGTAGTGTTGACCGTGGAGGGGGGGGGTAGTGTTGACCGGTGAGGGAGGGGGTAGTGCTGACCGTGGAGGGGGGGTAGTGTTGACCGTGGAGGGAGGGGTAGTGTTGACCGTGGAGGGGGGGGGTAGTGTTGACCGTGGAGGGAGGGGTAGTGTTGATCGTGGAGGGGGGGTAGTGTTGACCGTGGAGGGGGGTAGTGTTGACCGTGGAGGAGGGGGGTAGTGGTGACCGTGGAGGGAGGGGTGGAGGGAGGGGTAGTGTTGACCGTGGAGGGGGGGGGTAGTGTTGACCGTGGAGGAAGGGGGTAGTGTTGACCGTGGAGGAAGGGGGTAGTGTTGACCGTGGAGGGAGGGGTAGTGTTGACCGTGGAGGGAGGGGTAGTGCTGACCGTGGAGGGAGGGGTAGTGCTGACCGTGGAGGGAGGGGTAGTGTTGACCGTGGAGGGGGGGGGTTGTGTTGACCGTGGAGGGAGGGGTAGTGTTGACCGTGGAGGGAGGGGGTAGTGTTGACCGTGGAGGGAGGGGTAGTGTTGACCGTGGAGGGAGGGGTAGTGTTGACCGTGGAGGGGGGGTAGTGTTGACCGGTAAGGGAGGGGATAGTGTTGACCGTGGAGGGAGGGGTAGTGTTGACCGTGGAGGGGGGGTAGTGTTGACCGGTGAGGGAGGGGATAGTGTTGACCGTGGAGGGGGGGGTAGTGTTGACCGTGGAGGGGGAGGGGTAGTGGTGACCGTGGAGGAGGGGGGGTAGTGTTGACCGTGGAGGGAGGGGTAGGCGCCCCCTCCCACAAGGGGTCCAAGTGGTGATACAAGTCTGGAGGGCTGGTACAAGTGCTGGTACTGTACTCGACAATCCTCATTACCTAAGGAGGTCCTCCGTCTTCTCCTGAGTATGCTCAGGAAGATATAGGAGGGCTGGGCTCCTATGGTAATGCTCTTTGCCTTGAGTAAAGTGGAGACGGGTACGACCGTCCGCGGCGGCTGCTAGCGTTGCAATGCCCACCTTGTATCTTGTACATCGTTATCATGTCCGCCCTTTTCCTTCTTACCTCCATTGTAGTGAGACCCAGTTTCCCGTAGTCTTACTTCATAGCTCAGTCCCCTTAACTCAGGAACGAGCCTTGTATATTTTCGGACCTTTTCAAGTTTGGTTTTGTGCTTCTTTAGGCAGGAGTTGGATGGTGGGTCAGCGTACTCGGTAATACGTCTCTCTTATGGTGTATACACACCTCAGGAGGATCTGTGTCCCAATTGGTGAAGGATAACCGGGCGTGTGTCAGATTGTCTTCGTGCTCCAGCTCCTGTCCTCCTAACCTCGTGTTGTCAGGGGTTAAGCCTACTACAGTACCTGTTTACTTATATCGCCCCCCCCCCTCCCCCGGGGTCGAACTACTGACCCCGCCCAGGAGTAAACCCCGCAACAACCTGACTAACTCCTCAGTAACTACTTATTGATAGGTGAACAGATGCATTAGGGGGGTGTAGGATATGCGCCCAACCATTTTGATCCCGGAATACTCGATTGTGAGTCGAGAACGAAGCCAACTGTACTACCGGGATCGGAAATTTATATACATGTTCTTCGAAGGTGTTAATTATCCGCGAACATCGACACACAGGACCCGACTCTTGTAGACGTGTCGTGCACACCGACACACAGGACCCGACTCTTGTAGACATGTCGTGCACATATATTAGACATAGAACTGGTCCCAGCAGCGGTCCTTGAGGTACTCCACTCGTTACCCTTCACCAGTCCCACTTCTCGCCCCCTGACTTACTCTCTGGCTCCCGCCTCTTAGGCACTTCCTTACCCAAGCTTGGGCTTCTCCGGTTACTCCCGCCTGCCTCTCATGTTTGAATAGCAGTCTGTATTAGGCAGTGATGTGATACCTATTACATCACTGCCTAATGCATTCACTTTGTTTACCACTCTGGCACTGAAAAAGTTCCTTCTAATGTGTCTGTGGCTCGTTTGGGTACTAAGTTTCCACCTGTGTCCCTCTTGTTCCTGTGCCTCCCTGTATTAAATAAACTGGCTTTATCTACTATATCAATTCCTGTACTAATCTTGTATGTGGTGAACATGTCTGTGTGTACGTCTGGTAACATACTGCATGTGTAAAGGAAGAAATGTGTGTATGTTTATCACTCAGAATGTTCAATAATATGTTGAGGGTTTGTGATGTGTGTGTAATATAATCATGCATGAACTAGATCAGTGGTTGTCGAGGTCCAGCGTTGGCTGTTTCTTGTTCACAGTAAATTTAAGTCGGTTGAGTTTTGTTGGGTTCCCAGCCATATTGGTGTGTCTTAAATGAGCGTGCGGATGCTGCCGCTAGAGAGGCTGTCCGCTCTTGTCCCATCTCCCGTAAAGGTATTCCTTATTCCGACCTTTACCCGGTTATCCATTCCTCCATCCTTACCCGTTGGCAGGCTTGTTGGTCGTCTGTTACTGGTAACAAACTGCGTACTCTTAAGCATTGTGTGTCCCCGTGGCCGTCCTCCTGCCACCGTAACCGGCGGTGGGAAACGGCTCTGGTGAGGTTGCGTCTTGGCCATACTCGCTTAACTCACGGTCACTTAATGGAGCGCCGCCCAGCTCCTTATTGTCCACATTGCATTGTCCCTCTTACTGTTGTACATGTCCTTGTTGAATGTCCTGACTTCCAGGACGAGCGTGTCTTGCTTTCCGACCGTCCCTCGCGGTCACTTGTCCCTCGATAGAATTTTTAGTGAATCGGACAGTTTTGATATCGTTCACCTTATGCGTTTCTGTTCTCGTATTGGTGATATTTAGCGCCCTCTGATTATCCCGCACATTTGATGGTGCTACATAACCTTCCCGGCTTGGTGCCTTCTTTTGATAATTATTTACTTTGGCTCTTTGGTCCCGCCTCTCAACCGTCAATCAACTGATGTATAGATTCCTGAGCCTACTGAGTTCTTATCATATCTACATTTGAAACTGTGTATGGAGTCAGCCTCCACCACATCTCTGCCTAATGCATTCCACCTGTTAACTACTCTGACAGTGAAAAAGTTCTTTCTAACGTCCCTGTGGCTCATGTGAGTACTCAGTTTCCACCTGTGTCCCCTTGTTCGCGTCCCACCAGTGTTGAAAAGTTTATCCTTGTCTACCCTGTCAATTCCCCCGAGGATTTTGTAGGTAGTGATCATGTCTCCCCTCACTTCTGTCTCCAAGTGTCGTAAGGTGCATTTCCCTCAGCCTTTCCTCGTAATTCATGCCTCTTAGTTCAGGGACTAGTCTAGAGGCATACCTCTGAACTTTTTCCAGCTTCGTCTTGTGCTTAACAAGGTACGGGCTCCATGATGGGGTCGCATACTCCAGGATTGGTCTTACGTATGTGGTATAGAAGATTCTAAACGATTCCTTACACAGGTTCCTGAAGGCTGGTCTGATGTTAGCCAGCCTCGCATATGCTGCAGATGTAATTCTTTTTATGTGGGCTTGAAGAGACAGGTTTGGTGTAATATCAATTACTAGATCTTTCTATCTTTCCGTTTCATTAAGTACTTCATTTCCACACACACATCTGTGTGTGTGTGTGTGTGTGTGTGTGTATGTATGTATGTATGTATGTATGTATGTATGTATGTATGTATCTCCCCCGCCCATTCTCACCTCTTCTCTCTCCACTGCCGGCCCCCCCCCGTCTCCCCATTCACTGTAGTCCTCTGTTGATCATTTGTGAATTATCCGTGTGAATGACTCCAGCAAATCAAAATATAATTGGACATCACAATTCATCAATTGGTGTTTTATTGGAGTAGTTGATGAATTAGCAGGCCGGCTGTTGAGCCCCGCCCACCTGATTAATGCTCCAGTATCTCCCTAAGGAATGGTTCTCACAAATTATAAGTTATATTTAAGGTTTTATGCACTCTTGTCTCTGTCTTGACGTGAGGGCCAGTGGTGGGAGGGTGGGTCGGGCCAGGTGGTGGGTCAGGCCAGTGGTGGGTGGGTCGGGCTTGGCGGTGTGTGGGTGGGTGGGTGGGTCGGGCTTGGCGGTGGGTGGATGGGTGGGTGGGTCGGGCCAGTGGTGGGTGGGTGGGTCGGGCCAGTGGTGGGAGGGTGGGTCGGGCCAGGTGGTGGGTCAGGCCAGTGGTGGGTGGGTCGGGCTTGGCGGCTTCGGGCTTGGCGGTGGGTGGGTGGGTGGGTCGGGCCTGGCGGTGGGTGGATGGGTGGGTGGGTCGGGCCAGTGGTGGGTGGGTGGGTCGGTCCAGTGGTGGGTGGGTGGGTCGGGCTTGGCGGTGGGTCGGGCCTGGCGGTGGGTGGGTCGGGCCAGTGGTGGGTGTGGGAACCGACCTGTGAGATTTATATTTATTTAATTTATATAGAATTTATATCTACATTAATTTATATATTTCGATAGCAATTTGTATGATAAGTGGACTGTATTTCTGCAATAATCTCACAAATCGATCCAATACACATTAGGGGGGGGTTATATTGAATTTATATATATGCAGCCAATCAAACTACAGTATTAGACTACATACATTGAAGAGGTTCCTTATCCTATTGTACAGCAGGCCTTAGTCCACCAGGTATAACCAGGATGTAGACACCACATTTTCCTCGTGTGAGGTAGCTTCCATCACCCTGGTAACTGATGCACAAGGCATGCTTCCTCGTCTTGACCTGTCAAAAGGGCGCTAGCTGTAAAGCCAGAATCCTAATATATGACAGCTATATCAGAGAAAACACTGTACAAGGAACCATAAAGACCAAGGCTTACCTTGTTTGAGTCGATCATTTGTGATCTAACCGGGTCACCCTTTATATCTGCCTAATATTCATGGCCATAAATAATTAGATAAACGGGTTTCGGAAAGACACTTGCCTTGTATTTGCTGACAGCGTGTTGATGAAGGAAGACCACTACTCTGATCTTCGTCACACTCTGTCCAAGAGAATTTATAGGAGCTGTTACTTGCTCCAACGACTCTGGTCTTAAACAATAACAATGGCTAACCACTCCCTCCTCACTCACGCTACTGGCCTACATTGTCCAGATGACAGTAAGTTATAGAAGGGTCACATTTACTCTATTTTAATATTGATAATTAAGTTAATTTATATGAGATGTTTTTATGATGGTAAAGTCCAAAGACTAATGTATTTAAGAATAATTCCCGGCAGAATAGCTGGTGAATTTATAATAGTATGTGGTAAAGATATCCTGTTTTCTATAGACAAAATTCCACTACAAGTTACATTTTCTATGGGTTAACTTGTTTATACAATGCAGCAATATTATCTGCCTGTATGATATTATTAAATGGTGTCGGATTTTCCGACAGTGGGTGGGTGGGTGGGTCGGGCCAGTGGTGGGTGGGTCGGGCCAGTGGTGGGTGGGTGGGTGGGTCAGGCCTGGTGGTGGGTGGGGCTTGTGGGGATCAGTGTGTATTCACCTAGTTGTGCTTGCTGGGGTTGAGCTTTGGCTCTTTGGTCCCGCCTCTCAACTGTCAATCAACTGGTGTACAGGTTCCTGAGCCTACTGGGCTCTATCATATCTACATTTGAAACTGTATATGGAGTCAGCCTCCACCACATCACTGCCTAATGCATTCCACTTCCATCTGTTAACTACTCTGACAATTAAAAAATTCTTTCTAATATCTTTGTGGCTCATTTGGGTACTCAGTTTCCACCTGTGTCCCCTTGTTCGTGTCCCACCCGTGCTGAAGAGTTTGTCTTTGTCCACCCTGTCAATTCATTTAATAAGGTTCATTTACCGCGCGCGCGTGTGTGTGCGCGCGTGTGTGCGTGTGTGTGTGCGTGTGTGTGTGTGTGTGTGTGTGTGTGTGTGTGTGTGTGTGTGTTTGTGTGTGTGTGTGTGTGTGTGTGTGTGTGTGTGTGTGTGTGTGTGTGTGCGCGCGCGCGTGTGCGTGCGTGCGTGTGTGCGTGTTTGCGCGCGTGCGTGCTAGAGAGAACTATATATAGTAGATATAATAGAGGAAAAATAGATGGATTAGAAAGGCGGGGTCCAAGAGCTCGATTCTACAGACACAAATAGTAAATACACGCACACACTGGCCATCACCCTCAAACGACTCAACAAGCAGGTGACAGTTGGTACAAGGCGGCCAAAACGTACACCAACCTTGAAACATTTATACGCACACGTAGTACGTCCACAGATGAAGTGTATAAGTAATATATATGGTTACCTTACCTTGCGAGGCTTTGGGGGCTTGGCGTGACCGCGGCCCGGTCGTCGACCAGGCCTCTGGTAGCTCTCCACGTGTTACGAGGCTGTGGTCCCTGCTGCTACCTCAACACGAGGATGGGTCTGGTAGCTCTCCACGTGTTACGAGGCTGTGGTCCCTGCTGCTACCTCAACACGAGGATGGGTCTGGTAGCTCTCCACGTGTTACGAGGCTGTGGTCCCTGCTGCTACCTCAACACGAGGATGGGTCTGGTAGCTCTCCACGTGTTACGAGGCTGTGGTCCCTGCTGCTACCTCAACACGAGGATTGGTCTGGTAGCTCTCCACGTGTTACGAGGCTGTGGTCCCTGCTGCTACCTCAACACGAGGATGGGTCGCGTCAACCTTGCATCTTCTTTACTCAGTGAATAGTGTGTTGCTATTGGGAGCTTCCGTCTTGGTCAAACGGCATAGATTAAATAGAGGCATAACGGACACTGTCTCTCAAACTGATAACATTTACTAAGACAAGTATACACATTCAGAAATAATAACTTGTCTGTACTTGTTTGTTTGTTATACTTGGTGTTTGTCCTTGTTTGACACTGTTATACACCATTCAGTGTCAAACTTTAACCCATTAATTTGTCTCACAAGGAATTAAGAGGCTTCATAATGAGACTAACTCTACTCCATAATATTGATTTGTAAATAATCACTTGACAGCGTAAATAATCACTTGACAGCGCTAGGCTGCCCTTCAGTGAGTACCTTATGCATTATATATATGCAAGTGCATCTTAGTACGTGAGTCATATCAGTAAATGTGGTAACCCGTGCCGTAAAGGAACATGTGACCAACAAGGGGGCTTGGGAGGGGAGGTTACTTGACTAGCAACAGTTGATGGTCAAGAGACAAGAGTGAGCGTCGTCACTCAGGGTCGCTATCTCACTGTTGCTTCCTTGACGTCACTCTCCCACCACCTGCTTTGTGACATCTCAAGTGTTCTTAGGCGCCTCTTAATCACAATAACTTTAATGTTGTTGCAGATCACTCATTAAGGCTCATCTCTAATGAAGTCTTCGATTACTCTCCTTCCTTCGAGAGCAATACTGTATGGGTGGCGTCCTCGGGGTGCTCCGCCGCCCCTAATGTGCTGTATGCCCATAGAGTTGGTTGCTCCATGGGTGCTCCACCTTCCTGGGTAGTGTGAGTAGTGTGGCCTGCACTGGTGCACTACCTCGCCTGAGCATCACACCACCACTCTCTCCACTATATGCACCGACATTTCTCATGTGTTGTGTCACTGAAGATTAACGTCTTTTCGGATTGGCAGATACAATAATCGCGGCACTCACTGGCCAGCTCTGAGGCGAAAAGATTAATTAGTTACTGCACTCTCCGGTCGTCCTGTTGAATGCTACAAGCCTCTTCTTGCCCTGGCTTTCTTCTGTACGTCAGCTGCTTGGACACGACCGTCCAACTGGACTGGACTTCGCCTGGTTAAACTTGGAGGCACATCACCGGCACCCCTGAACCCATGTTGATGTGCCTTCTCAAGATTTTCTTCGAGCCTTTTCCTGATGTATAAACATCAGAGGTCCGCGGTTGTCCAACGTCCTCCCAGCGACTATAAGAAATATTGCCGGAACAACCGTGGACATCTTCAAGATAAAAATGGACTGTTTTCTAAGAGAAGTTCCAGATCAGCCGGGCTGTAGAGGGTATGTGGGCCTGCGGGCCGCTCCAAGCAACAGCCTTGTGGACCAAACTCTCACAAGTCGAGCCTGGCCTCGGGCCGGGCTTGGGCAGTAGAACTCCCAGAACCCCATCAAGCAGGTATCCTCACGATCTTCTCCATCACCTTGCATGGTAATACAGGTTAGGGAAACCGGCCTGTAGTTCAGTGTCTCTTGCCTGTCACCGTTTTTGTATATTGGGACTACATTGGTTGTCTTCCAGCTTTCCGGGAGGTCTCCTGTTTCCAGTGACCTGTTGTACACCATAGAGAGTGGCACACAGTGCTTCTGCACCTTCTTTTAGTATCCATGGTGCGAGTGTCAGGCCCAACAGTCTTGACGTGCTTGTGGGGACCTGAGTGCTTGACGTGCTTGTGGGGACCTGAGTGCTTGACGTGCTTGTGGGGACCTGAGTGCTTGACGTGCTTGTGGGGATCTGAGTGCTTGACGTGCTTGTGGGGACCCGAGTGCTTGACGTGCTTGTGGGGACCTGAGTGCTTGACGTGCTTGTGGGGACCTGAGTGCTTGACGTGCTTGTGGGGACCCGAGTGCTTGACGTGCTTGTGGGGACCCGAGTGCTTGACGTGCTTGTGGGGACCCGAGTGCTTGACGTGCTTGTGGGGACCTGAGTGCTTGACGTGCTTGTGGGGACCCGAGTGCTTGACGTGCTTGTGGGGACCCGAGTGCTTGACGTGCTTGTGGGGACCTGAGTGCTTGACGTGCTTGTGGGGACCTGAGTGCTTGACGTGCTTGTGGGGACCTGAGTGCTTGACGTGCTTGTGGGGACCTGAGTGCTTGACGTGCTTGTGGGGACCCGAGTGCTTGACGTGCTTGTGGGGACCCGAGTGCTTGACGTGCTTGTGGGGACCCGAGTGCTTGACGTGCTTGTGGGGACCCGAGTGCTTGACGTGCTTGTGGGGACCTGAGTGCTTGACGTGCTTGTGGGGACCCGAGTGCTTGACGTGCTTGTGGGGACCCGAGTGCTTGACGTGCTTGTGGGGACCCGAGTGCTTGTCGTGCTTGTGGGGACCTGAGTGCTTGACGTGCTTGTGGGGACCCGAGTGCTTGACGTGCTTGTGGGGACCCGAGTGCTTGACGTGCTTGTGGGGACCCGAGTGCTTGACGTGCTTGTGGGGACCCGAGTGCTTGACGTGCTTGTGGGGACCCGAGTGCTTGACGTGCTTGTGGGGACCCGAGTGCTTGACGTGCTTGTGGGGATCCGAGTGCTTGACGTGCTTGTGGGGACCCGAGTGCTTGACGTGCTTGTGGGGACCTGAGTGCTTGACGTGCTTGTGGGGACCCGAGTGCTTGACGTGCTTGTGGGGACCCAAGTGCTTGACGTGCTTGTGGGGACCCGAGTGCTTGACGTGCTTGTGGGGACCCGAGTGCTTGACGTGCTTGTGGGGACCCGAGTGCTTGACGTGCTTGTGGGGACCCGAGTGCTTGACGTGCTTGTGGGGACCCGAGTGCTTGACGTGCTTGTGGGGATCTGAGTGCTTGACGTGCTTGTGGGGACCCGAGTGCTTGACGTGCTTGTGGGGATCTGAGTGCTTGACGTGCTTGTGGGGACCCGAGTGCTTGACGTGCTTGTGGGGACCCGAGTGCTTGACGTGCTTGTGGGGACCCGAGTGCTTGACGTGCTTGTGGGGACCCGAGTGCTTGACGTGCTTGTGGGGACCCGAGTGCTTGACGTGCTTGTGGGGACCCGAGTGCTTGACGTGCTTGTGGGGACCCGAGTGCTTGACGTGCTTGTGGGGACCTGAGTGCTTGACGTGCTTGTGGGGACCCGAGTGCTTGACGTGCTTGTGGGGACCTGAGTGCTTGACGTGCTTGTGGGGACCAGAGTGCTTGACGTGCTTGTGGGGACCCGAGTGCTTGACGTGCTTGTGGGGACCCGAGTGCTTGTGGGGACCCGAGTGCTTGACGTGCTTGTGGGGACCCGAGTGCTTGACGTGCTTGTGGGGACCTGAGTGCTTGACGTGCTTGTGGGGACCCGAGTGCTTGACGTGCTTGTGGGGACCCGAGTGCTTGACGTGCTTGTGGGGACCTGAGTGCTTGACGTGCTTGTGGAGACCCGAGTGCTTGACGTGCTTGTGGGGACCCGAGTGCTTGACGTGCTTGTGGGGACCTGAGTGCTTGACGTGCTTGTGGAGACCAGAGTGCTTGACGTGCTTGTGGGGACCAGAGTGCTTGTGGGGACCAGAGTGCTTGACGTGCTTGTGGAGACCAGAGTGCTTGACGTGCTTGTGGGGACCAGAGTGCTTGACGTGCTTGTGGAGACCAGAGTGCTTGACGTGCTTGTGGAGACCCGAGTTCTTGTGGAGACCAGAGTGCTTGACGTGCTTGTGGAGACCCGAGTTCTTGTGGGGACCAGAGTGCTTGACGTGCTTGTGGGGACCAGAGTGCTTGACGTGCTTGTGGGGACCTGAGTGCTTGACGTGCTTGTGGGGACCCGAGTGCTTGACGTGCTTGTGGGGACCTGAGTGCTTGACGTGCTTGTGGGGACCCGAGTGCTTGACGTGCTTGTGGGGACCCGAGTGCTTGACGTGCTTGTGGAGACCCGAGTTCTTGTGGAGACCAGAGTGCTTGACGTGCTTGTGGAGACCCGAGTTCTTGTGGAGACCAGAGTGCTTGACGTGCTTGTGGAGACCCGAGTTCTTGTGGAGACCAGAGTGCTTGACGTGCTTGTGGAGACCCGAGTTCTTGTGGGGACCAGAGTGCTTGACGTGCTTGTGGGGACCAGAGTGCTTGACGTGCTTGTGGGGACCCGAGTGCTTGACGTGCTTGTGGGGACCCGAGTGCTTGACGTGCTTGTGGGGACCCGAGTGCTTGACGTGCTTGTGGGGACCCGAGTGCTTGTGGGGACCCGAGTGCTTGTGGGGACCCGAGTGCTTGTGGGGACCCGAGTTCTTGTGGGGACCCGAGTGCTTGTGGGGACCCGAGTGCTTGTGGGGACCCGAGTGCTTGTGGGGACCCCGACGTCAAATCAAATCATGAAATCAAGAAATAAAGTTCATTAATGGCCTTCTAATAGAATCGAACTCAATATTTGGTGCATTCAAAAGACCACATGGAGAGTGAAATCTGGATCCCAAATTATAATCTATATAGATGTGACAGAGTAATTAGGCCAAGTGGAGTCTGTATATTAAAGAGGAGCTGGCATGCACAGAGCTCCTCAACTCGAGCAATGAGGTGGTAGAGGTACTGGGAATTAAGGTAGAAAATATAAATAACTATTATTCTAATATACAAACCGCCAGATGCAACAGTCGAGGAATTCACTGAACAGATCCACAAAATAGAGAATATCCTTGATAACCTAGCAAACCCAGTACCAGACATCATCTTCCTCGGAGACTTCAATCTACCCCCAGTTTAAAATGGAGAATAGTAAACAATAACATTATAGCGGGAAATCAACCTGGAAATAACCAACCACAGGTCAGAGAACTACTGAGATTCTGTGACAAATTCTCGCTCAGTCACCAGATTACAGAACCAACTAGGAACGAGAACACGCTGGACCTGATAGTCACGAACAATGATGAGCTAATCAGAGACATTACTGTCTCAGACACTACGTACTCGGACCACAAGCTCATTGAAGTGCAAACTAACATTAATAACGGTAGTAGGTTAATAGAAACAACAAGCGAGAAGGGTTATTCAATAAATTCAATTTTAATAATAAAAGGAGAGACTGGGAGAAAATAAACAGGGAACTTACAAACATTCAATGGGAAAATGTTCTAAGTAATAAAAATCCTACACAAGGAGTAGAAAAACTGTGTAGCGAGTGTGTGAGTGCATATGGAGTAGCGTGAGTGCATACGGAGAAGCATGAGTGAGTGCATACGGAGAAGCATGAGTGAGTGCATGCAGATTTGTGTGAGTGCCTGCGGTGTAGTGTGTGTGTAAGTGCATGCAGTGTAGCGTGTGTGTGTGAGTACATGAGATGGAGCAAGTGTGTGAGTGCATGCAGTGTAGCGTGTATGTGAGTGCATGCAGTGTAGCGAGTGTGCGAGTGCATGAGGTGTAGCTAGTGTGAGTGCATGTGGTGTAGGGAGAGTGAGAGTGCATGTGGTGTAGCGTGTGAATGCATACGGTGTAGTGAGAGTGCATGTGGTGTAGCGAGAGTGTGAGTGCATACGGTGTAGCGAGAGTGAGAGTGTATGTGGTGTAGCGAGAGTGAGTGCATGTGGTGTAGCGAGTGTGAGTGCATGGGGTGTTGTGAGGTGTGAGGGGTCGGGGGGGGGGGGGGGGGAGGGGCCACAGTTGTGTATATCACAAAGCAAGACACATGCACCCAGTCGACTCCTTCCCCTATTATCTCCTCTCCTTCATGTGTGTCTTCCTCGTGTCCGTATATGTGTCCCCCCCCCTAGAAGTGGCCGCAGGCTACATACACTGGATATGTGTATTGTGTGTACGTACACGTGTAGATTAGTGTATGTAGTTTGTGACAGGGATGCCGCCGCCGCCAAGATAAAACCCCCGCGTACATCGCCCGCGCGCACCAACATTTACCGGGAATTAATCAAATAAGTTCACTTTCGATAAGACCGTATTAACCTTTATTAAATTATATGTTAATGGGGCAAATGAAAGTAAAATGACCAGCTATTAAGTCTGTATTATGGAAGGGTGAGTTTGGTGTTACGATACATAGAGTAAGCGAGATCAAAATGTTTTCGAGTGTTCGCGAAGTTAAGTGGGCGCCAAGCCGGCGTGAGCCCCTTGTGCACCTGGAGTTGCCACGTGTCGCCAGCGGCCGCGGCTCTGGCGGCCTCTGGCTCCCTGCTCTGCTTCTTGCTAATTTTTGTAGGAGGTAATGTGCAGTAGAGGGAGGAGCACGGTGCTTGTGTGTGTGTGTGTGTGTGGCTGGTAGTGCACGCCCGCCACCATACATCACTGTATTTACACCCTAGACAATGTTACTGGATCGATCACAAGACCCACGTAATGTTAAAACCGTAAGATTTCCCCTTTTGACTGGAAGTAATGTTGGCCAGCGGTGTTGTCAAAGGCGGCGGCGTGTGGCGCAACACTGGCCATCCCAACATGGCAGCATCCCGCCCCGGGATATCCCATTGTCTGGGATAAGCTCTTCTTTTTACTATGAGACATCAGGCAATATTAATAAAGCAAGTCCGCCGGAGACTCAAACGCACAGCACCAAATGGTCATTACCATCTTTTACGACGGTCTTGCCCCTTGTTGCACACAAAACTGATCTAAATACACATATCACTTAAGAGCCGGAGTCGCGCGTCGCGCACTCGCCTCATACGCTGATACATCGCGAAAATTTTGTATATTACAAACGTGGGGTGAGAGGGGGGGGGGGGGGGAGGAGGGGGGTTACCGAGTCGTAAAATAGCGCAGTCTACAGTCTGGGATCACGGCTTATTGCTGTGGTAAACTCTACGGTAGCTGGTGCCAGGGTTTACCTCACTGATGAGCACTGTGTGTGTGTGTGTTGAGTGGTGAGTGGCGGGCGGTGTGCCTCGCTACACTCTCACCTCTCTCTACACGCTCACAGGTGTCGCTGTCCTCACGCACACGCCCTCACGCACACGCCCTCACACACACGCCCTCACGCACACGCCCTCACGCACACGCCCTCACACACACGCCCTCACGCACACGCCCTCACACACACGCCCTCACGCACACGCCCTCACGCACAGGAGGAGCCGGTGAGCGGACAGTACGCTGGACACGTGATCCTGTGGACCCGGGTTCGGTCCCACTTCGATCCCAGGCGCTGGCGAGAAACGATGGGCAGAGTTTCTTTCACCCTATGCCCCTGTTACCTAGCAGTAAATAGGTACCTGGGAGTTAATCAGCTGTCACGGACTGCTTTCTGGGGTGTGTGTGTGGCGTGGAAAAAAAAGTAGTACAGTTAGTAGGAACAGTTGATTGACAGTTGAGAGGCGGGCCGAAAGAGCAAAGCTCAACCCCCGCAAGCACAACTAGGTGAATACAACGAGGTGAATACACACACACACACACACACACACACACACACACATACACATGCACACATACACATGCACATCAAGACACTGGAAGACAGTAGAATAAGGGGAGACATGAATTGACAGGGTAGATAAACTGGTTAACACGGATGGTACGGGAACAAGGGGACACAGCTGGAAACTGAGTACCCAAATGAGCCACAGGGACGTTAAAAAGAACTTTTTTAGTGTCAGAGGAGTTAAGATGGAATGCATTAGGCAGTGATGTGGTGTAGGCTGACTCCATACATAGTTTCAAATGTAGATATGATAGAGCCCAGTAGGCTCAGGAATCTGTACACCAGTTGATTGACAGTTGAGAGGCGGGACCAAAGAGCCAGAGATCAACCCCCGCAAGCACAACTAGGTGAGTACACCTCCCCCCCCACACACACATACATCTGGAGAGAAGGGACTTCATGACACACCGCCAACATGGGTCCAGGGAGGGTAAATCTTGCCTCACTGGCTTAATAGAATTCTACGATCAGGTGACAAAGATTAAGCAAGAAAGAGAAGGATGGGCGGACTGCATTTTTTGGACTGTCGGAAAGCCTTTGACACAGTACCGCATAAGAGCCTGTTGCATAAGTTGAAGAAACAGGCAGGAGTAACTGGTAGGGCGCTCCAGTGGCTAAGGGAGTACCTAAGCAATAGGAAGCAGAGAGTTAGAGTGAGGGGTGAGACCTCAGAATGGCGTGAAGTCACCAGTGGAGTCCTACAGGGCTCTGTACTCGGACCTTTCCTGTATCTAATAAATATAAATGATCTGCCAGAGGGTATAGACTCATTCCTCTCAATGTTTGCTGACGACGCCAAAATTATGAGAAGGATTAAGACAGAGGAGGACAGCTTGAGGCTTCAAGAAGACCTGGACATGCTGCAGGAATGGTCGAACAAATAGTTGTTAGAGTTTAACCCAAGCAAATGCAATGTAATGAAGATAGGTGTGGGGAGCAGGAGACCAGATACAAAGTATCATTTGGAAGATGAAATACTTGAGAGAGAGAGAGAGAGAGAGAGAGAGAGAGAGAGAGAGAGAGAGAGAGAGAGAGAGAAAGACCTGGGGGTTGATATCACGCCAAACCTGTCCCCTGAAGCTCATATCAAGAGGATAACATCAGCAGCATATGCCAGGTTGGCTAACATAAGAACGACCTTTAGAAACTTGTGTAAGGAATCTTTCAGAACTTTGTATACCACATATGTCAGACCAATCCTGGAGTATGCGGCTCTAGCATGGAGTCCATATCTAGTCAAGCATAAGACTAAAATGGAAAAAGTTCAAAGGTTTGCGACCAGATTAGTACCCGAACTGAGGGGTATGAGCTACGAGGAGAGACTACGGGAATTAAACCTCACGTCACTGGGAGACAGAAGAGTTAGAGGGGGGACATGATCACCACATAAAAGATTCTCAGAGGAATTGATAGGATAGATAAAGACAGACTATTTACCACAAGGGGTACACGCATTAGGGTACACAGTTGGAAATTGAGTGCCCAAATGAGCCATAGAGACGTTAGAATTTTTTTTCAGTGTCAGAGTGGTTGACAAATGGACTACACTAGGAAGTGATGTGGTGGAGGCTGACTCCATACACAGCTTCAAGTGTAGATATGATAGAGCCCAATAGGCTCAGGAATCTCTACATTAGTTGATTGACAGTTGAGAGGCGGGACCAAAGAGCCAGAGCTCAACCCCCGCAAGCACAATTAGGCAAGTACACACCCCCACCCCCCACACCCCCCCACACACCCCCCACACCCCCCCACACACCCCCCACACCCCCCCACACACCCCCCACACCCCCCCACACCCCCCCCACACCCCCCCCACACCCCCCCCACACACCCCCCACACACCCCCCCCACCCCCCCACCCCCACACCCCACACCCTCCCACACCCCCCACCCCCACACACACACCCCCCACACCCCCCACACCCCCCACACACCCCACACCCACACCCACACCGTTGCCCCTTGGGGACCAAATAAGGCAGCAACAGGCGTATCAAAACACGTCCCGATGAAAGCAATTAGAAGAGTGTAGCTTCGTTAATGTTTGGCCGTAAGACAAACCCTGGACAAGGAGTAACTTGGCGTCATAAGTGTTCGTCTCACAGCGGAATAGTGTTCATGGCGGTGCCACAATCCCACAGAAGAGATGATTTAGAGAGTGAGGTTATGGCAATATCTGTGGTTGTGATGTGACTCAGGGAGATGGTCTCTTTGTTGATGACTCATCTACCTCTACACAGTTGATAAGATCCTCAGGTAATATGGTGGAAGCAGAACCTATCTTGTGGTTACCTTGTATTGTTTCGGGACTTTGCGTCCCCGCGGCCCGGTCATCGACCAGGCCTCCTCGTTGCTGAACTGGTCAACCAGGCTGTTGGACGCGACTGCTCGCAGCCTGACGTATTAATCACAGCCTGGTTGATCAGTTATCCTTTAGAGGTGTTTATCCAGTTCTCTCTTGAACACTGTGAGGGGTCGGCCAGTTATGTGTAGTGGAAGCGTGTTGAACAGTCTCGGGCCTCTGACGTTGGTAGTTCTCTCTCAGAGTACCTGTTGCACCTCTGCTTTACGGCTTAGCTTTAGCTTTTATACGACTTAGTTTTTGCTTTGATGTCTAAAGAGCTTGGAGAGGATGTGGCATCTTCTTGCAGTTGTGACAGCTACTTTATTGTGTTCTTTAAATGTAAGGTCTTCCCTTAGACTCTTGGCTATGATCAGGAGACTCTTGACTATGTGCAGGAGACTCTTGACTATGTGCAGGAGACTCTTGACTATGAGCAGGAGACTCTTGACTATGTGCAGGAGACTCTTGACTATGTGCAGGAGACTCTTGACTATGAGCAGGAGACTCTTGACTATGTGCAGGAGACTCTTGACTATGTGCAGGAGACTCTTGACTATGAGCAGGAGACTCTTGACTATGTGCAGGAGACTCTTGACTATGTGCAGGAGACTCTTGACTATGTGCAGGAGACTCTTGACTATGTGCAGGAGACTCTTGACTATGTGCAGGAGACTACCTGGTCACACAGATAACAACACTCGCACACATCTGACACAACATATTCTGGCGTCACTCTCACCAGGTAAACTAACATGAACTATAACGTGTCTATTACACATGAGCATCGAGAGGGGGAAGTAAATGTTGTTTGAACAATTAAGTTACTTTAGTAATGGTAATGTCTTCTCACAGACGTAATAACTTAGGATTAAAACCCACACACTTGTGTATTATGTGAAATTTATGTAAAGAACTTACACTAAGTCTTTCACACTCTCCTGAGTGCTTGGTCAAGGTGTGAGTGTGTAGTGAGGACGACACACACTCACACCATGACGAAGCACTCAGGGAAGTGTGAATGACTTGGGTCAGTTCTTTACATAAATTTCAACAATACACAAGTTTGGGTTTTTATCCTAAATTAAGTTACTTGACAGGGAAGAAATAAATTAAGAATTGTGTATCATCCCCCGGGAAGCACTGATCCTGGAACACAACACAACATATATACACATGCAACCTGTCCCCAGGGTTGAATGTCCATCCGCTCAAGGAAATGGATTGGGAACGACTGCATAATTAGTGCTGTTATCTACTTTGCCCATAAATTAGGTTAAGGTTTGGTTAGGTTAGGTTTAATTATGTCTGAGTATTATTTACAATAATGTGAAATGTGGAATTCAAAAACTATTTCAGCGTGGCCGAGAATTTAGTTTACAGAAAACTATATTCGTCAAAGAAAACGTTTTCAGCATACACTTTATATTTTAAACCAACTATTATAATGCAATAATGTTAAAACTTGAGAATAACCTGTGTTTACGATAAAGGTTTATTTGCCAATTTACAAGTAAATTATTACTGGAACCGTAAAATGCTTCAGACCATCACAAATGTCTCTGAAACTATCAAGGTGGTTGTGTGTGTGTTGGGGGGGGGGGGGGGGGTCACATGGTAACACACCTGGTGTAGGACGGGCTCCAACACGGGCTCCAACATTACATGCAGAAGCATACAAAGCCTTCATAAAATATATTTCTCTGAGAAAGATAAGAAAGGGATAGATCTTGGAAAGACGGTGGAGATAAGAGGTCACAGAAATACTCCAGTTGCCACAAATTTCCAACAATGGAAAGCAAACCTGTAGAGAGAAATCACCCAAATGAAGCTGAACTAATACACCACTATGAAAGAAAAAAGAACGGAAGCCATCCACGAAATGGGAAAAATCGAAAATACATCATTAAATATACAGAGCAAATTAAAAAAAAAAACTTAGAGGGCCCCTATTTACCGGTGACGATAAAGAAATGAGCGAAATATTAACAATATAAATGTACCTTTAACAATACACTAGACACAATGAGAGTAGACCGTGGAATTTTTCGCGAACTCGTCCCACACAGACTTGAATCCGATAATGCAAAGATCCCCAATCTTTAGGAAGAAAGTGGACAGTAAGCTCGTGGCCAATTTAGCTCCTGGGCCAGATTACTGTAAATCAACGTATGCCAAGTGCTAAATTCCATTGGCACGGACATTAGGTGTAAAAGGATGAAAAGCCTGGAGGTATGACTTCGCGCAGACCTTAAGATGTATGGACATCGCCCCACTACACAAGAGCCCTGTCGCCCTAACATGCGATATCATTGAGGTTCTTGAGAGGGCGCTAAGACGACAACTTAAGGAGGAACAAGATGTACAGCCCAGGGGTAACACGGTTTTAGAGAAGGAAGACGCTTATAGGCCAATTAAACAAAAAACTCAAGTTCATATGTATACGCAGATTTTACAAAAACAATTGAGAAATGTGACCATAAAGGAAATAACGGGCAAAATGATGAGGTAGATTTTAAATTTTACATTAAACATATTGCTTATGAATCCAACTTCTGTCCAAGTACGACCCTGGGGTCCCACAAGGTACGGTACGACCCTGGGGTCCCACAAGGTACGGTACGACCCTGGGGTCCCACAAGGTACGGTACGACCCTGGGGTCCCACAAGGTACGGTACGACCCTGGGGTCCCACAAGGTACGGTACGACAATGGGGTCCCACAAGGTACGGTACGACCCTGGGGTCCCACAAGGTACGGTACGACAATGGGGTCCCACAAGGTACGGTACGACAATGGGGTCCCACAAGGTACGGTACGACCCTGGGGTCCCACAAGGTACGGTACGACCCTACGTCGTACGTTTCGACGGGACGTCTCGAAAGCCTTCGACAAAGTGTGGCACACACGCCTAAAATATAAGATATCTGAACTAGGGCTTCCTGAGAGATTTACTGCTACTCTCTGCAGCTTTATAGACAATAGAACTGCTAGGCTTAATATTGGCAGCTACTTGGGTGATGTAATAGAACTGAAAAGTGGAGCACCACAAGGAAGCTGCCTCTCCCCCACACTATTCAACATATATACAGCTGACCTACCCCAACCCCAACATGGAGAATACATCACATACGCTGACGATGTCACCCAAATAATTTGCCAACCGGGACCATCAGAGCCGCTACTAGCCGACAAGACCAAGGCAGCAATTGAACTCATAAACAACTTTGAGAAGCAATGGAAAATTAGCACCAACAAACAAAAGTTTCAGATAATACACATTGCGAAAAGAAACCCGGACCCCGTTATCCTTGACAACCATCCGATCCAATATGCGGAGGTAGGCAGAATACTGGGACTTATGATAGATAGAGCAGGGATACAAATTCATGTAAGGGACCGACTAAACAAAGCCAAAGCAGCATTAGGAAAACTGAGAAGATTCCGAAGCCTCAGTACATACATACAGATACACCTATATAAGGCTCTAGTACGGCCGCATCTAGAGTATCCCCCAGTACCACTACACACCATAAAGAAAACTAACATGCAGAAACTGCAAGCAGTACAAAATAAGGCGCTAAGGAGAGCAGCAAAACACCGTCCACCATATGATCAGACAATCCAGGAGCTCCACGAACTCCTGAACATACAGCCACTAAACATCAGACTGCAGCACCAAGCCATCAGGGTGTGGAACACCATCCTAATGTTAGAGGACCCAATGTTAGAAAGATTGCTCCAAGATGAGACGCCCCGCTCCCACAGCTGGTGGCCCAAGATGAGACGTCTCGCTCCCACAGCTGGTGGCCCAAGATGAGACGCCCCGCTCCCACAGCTGGTGGCCCAAGATGAGACGTCTCGCTCCCACAGCTGGTGGCCCAAGATGAGACGCCCCGCTCCCACAGCTGGTGGCCCAAGATGAGACGTCTCGCTCCCACAGCTGGTGGCCCAAGA
This sequence comes from Procambarus clarkii, assembly GCF_040958095.1. Classification (NCBI taxonomy): domain Eukaryota; kingdom Metazoa; phylum Arthropoda; class Malacostraca; order Decapoda; family Cambaridae; genus Procambarus; species Procambarus clarkii. The sequence goes on along the minus strand of NC_091196.1, from coordinate 33,040,882 downwards.
TGAGACGTCTCGCTCCCACAGCTGGTGGCCCAAGATGAGACGCCCCGCTCCCACAGCTGGTGGCCCAAGAGCCTCGATTCTCTGGACGAAAACCCCGCTCCACAGTATATAATCCCCAGATGAGTTATATATGTGTATATATGAACAGTTCATATATATGTGTATATATGAACAAATCGATAAATTATATGTATGTATGAACAACTCGATAAATAATAATAATAAAATAAAGAGCCTTAAACAGAACAACATGTGTGGAAGCATCGGAGTGTGTATACATGAATGCTACACAGTAATCATCTATGGACATCCATATATGGTGAAACACATGTGAAGAACCTCTCACACACTCACAGCTCCCTGACAAGAGGGAGCCAGCTTAGCTTAGCTGCCAACACCCACACATGGTGTCAGCAAGGCGGACAGCCCGCCTGCTTTCATACCTCTCACTGTATTTCCCACTTCTATACGTCCCTTCACCTATGCCTCTCCTTCCTCTTTACTAAAAAAAAAAAAAACCTGGGGTCCTACAAGGTACGGTACGACCCTGGGGTCGTCCAGTATATATATATATATATATATATATATATATATATATATATATATATATATATATATATATATATATATATATATATATATATATATATATATATATATATATGTCGTACCTAGTAGCCAGAACGCACTTCTCAGCCTACTATGCAAGGCCCGATTTGCCTAATAAGCCAAGTTTTCATGAATTAATTGTTTTTCGACTACCTAACCTAACCTAACTTTTTCGGCTACCTAACCTAACCTAACCTTTAAAGATAGGTTAGGTAAGGTTAGGTAGGGTTGGTTAGGTTCGGTCATATATCTACGTTAATTTTAACTCCAATAAAAAAAAATTTACCTCGTACATAATGAAATGGGTAGCTTTATCATTTCATAAGAAAAAAATTAGAGAAAATATATTAATTCGGGAAAACATGGCTTATTAGGCAAATCGGGCCTTGCATAGTAGGCCGAGAAGTGCGTTCTGGCTACTAGGTACGACACATATATCTATATATATATATATATATATATATATATATATATATATATATATATATATATATATATATATATATATATATATATAATATAATGTGTGTGTGTGTGAGAGACTGTTTCTAACTCTAGCCGAAGAGGTTGTTTACTGGTGACTGTAGCTGGGGGAGGTTGTTTACTGGTGACTGTAGCTGGGGGAGGTTGTTTACTGGTGACTGTAGCTGGGGGGGGGGTTGTTTACTGGTGACTGTAGCTGGGGGAGGTTGTTTACTGGTGACTGTAGCTGGGGGAGGTTGTTTACTGGTGACTGTAGCTGGGGGGGGGGGGTTGTTTACTGGTGACTGTAGCTGGGGGAGGTTGTTTACTGGTGACTGTAGCTGGGGGAGGTTGTTTACTGGTGACTGTAGCTGGGGGGGGGTTGTTTACTGGTGACTGTAGCTGGGGGGGAGGTTGTTTACTGGTGACTGTAGCTGGGGGAGGTTGTTTACTGGTGACTGTAGCTGGGGGAGGTTGTTTACTGGTGACTGTAGCTGGGGGGGGGTTGTTTACTGGTGACTGTAGCTGGGGGAGGTTGTTTACTGGTGACTGTAGCTGGGGGAGGTTGTTTACTGGTGACTGTAGCTGGGGGAGGTTGTTTACTGGTGACTGTAGCTGGGGGAGGTTGTTTACTGGTGACTGTAGCTGGGGGGGGGTTGTTTACTGGTGACTGTAGCTGGGGGAGGTTGTTTACTGGTGACTGTAGCTGGGGGGGGGGTTGTTTACTGGTGACTGTAGCTGGGGGGGAGGTTGTTTACTGGTGACTGTAGCTGGGGGAGGTTGTTTACTGGTGACTGTAGCTGGGGGGGGGGGGTTGTTTACTGGTGACTGTAGCTGGGGGAGGTTGTTTACTGGTGACTGTAGCTGGGGGAGGTTGTTTACTGGTGACTGTAGCTGGGGGAGGTTGTTTACTGGTGACTGTAGCTGGGGGGGGGGTTGTTTACTGGTGACTGTAGCTGGGGGGGGGTTGTTTACTGGTGACTGTAGCTGGGGGAGGTTGTTTACTGGTGACTGTAGCTGGGGGGGGGTTGTTTACTGGTGACTGTAGCTGGGGGAGGTTGTTTACTGGTGACTGTAGCTGGGGGAGGTTGTTTACTGGTGACTGTAGCTGGGGGAGGTTGTTTACTGGTGACTGTAGCTGGGGGGGGGTTGTTTACTGGTGACTGTAGCTGGGGGAGGTTGTTTACTGGTGACTGTAGCTGGGGGGGGGTTGTTTACTGGTGACTGTAGCTGGGGGGGGTTGTTTACTGGTGACTGTAGCTGGGGGAGGTTGTTTACTGGTGACTGTAGCTGGGGGGGGGGTTGTTTACTGGTGACTGTAGCTGGGGGAGGTTGTTTACTGGTGACTGTAGCTGGGGGGGGTTGTTTACTGGTGACTGTAGCTGGGGGAGGTTGTTTACTGGTGACTGTAGCTGGGGGAGGTTGTTTACTGGTGACTGTAGCTGGGGGAGGTTGTTTACTGGTGACTGTAGCTGGGGGAGGTTGTTTACTGGTGACTGTAGCTGGGGGGGGGGTTGTTTACTGGTGACTGTAGCTGGGGGGGGGGTTGTTTACTGGTGACTGTAGCTGGGGGAGGTTGTTTACTGGTGATTGTAGCTGGGGGAGGTTGTTTACTGGTGACTGTAGCTGGGGGAGGTTGTTTACTGGTGACTGTAGCTGGGGGGGTTGTTTACTGGTGACTGTAGCTGGGGGGGTTGTTTACTGGTGACTGTAGCTGGGGGGGTTGTTTACTGGTGACTGTAGCTGGGGGGGGGTTGTTTACTGGTGACTGTAGCTGGGGGAGGTTGTTTACTGGTGACTGTAGCTGGGGGAGGTTGTTTACTGGTGACTGTAGCTGGGGGGGAGGTTGTTTACTGGTAACTGTAGCTGGGGGAGGTTGTTTACTGGTGACTGTAGCTGGGGGAGGTTGTTTACTGGTGACTGTAGCTGGGGGGGTTGTTTACTGGTGACTGTAGCTGGGGGAGGTTGTTTACTGGTGATTGTAGCTGGGGGAGGTTGTTTACTTTTGACTGGAGCTGGGGGAGGTTGTTTACTGGTGACTGTAGCTGGGGGGGTTGTTTACTGGTGACTGTAGCTGGGGGAGGTTGTTTACTTTTGACTGGAGCTGGGGGAGGTTGTTTACTGGTGACTGTAGCTGGGGGGGGGTTGTTTACTGGTGATTGTAGCTGGGGGAGGTTGTTTACTGGTGACTGTAGCTGGGGGAGGTTGTTTACTGGTGATTGTAGCTGGTGGAGGTTGTTTACTGGTGACTGTAGCTGGGGGGGTTGTTTACTGGTGACTGTAGCTGGGGGAGGTTGTTTACTGGTGACTGTAGCTGGGGGAGGTTGTTTACTGGTGACTGTAGCTGGGGGAGGTTGTTTACTGGTGACTGTAGCTGGGGGGGTTGTTTACTGGTGACTGTAGCTGGGGGGGGTTGTTTACTGGTGACTGTAGCTGGTGGGGGGGTTGTTTACTGGTGACTGTAGCTGGGGGGGGGGTTGTTTACTGGTGACTGTAGCTGGGGGGGTTGTTTACTGGTGACTGTAGCTGGGGGGGGGGGTTGTTTACTGGTGACTGTAGCGGGGGGGGGGGGGTTGTTTACTGGTGACTGTAGCTGGGGGGGGGTTGTTTACTGGTGACTGTAGCTGGGGGAGGTTGTTTACTGGTGATTGTAGCTGGGGGAGGTTGTTTACTGGTGACTGTAGCTGGGGGGGGTTGTTTACTGGTGACTGTAGCTGGGGGAGGTTGTTTACTGGTGACTGTAGCTGGGGGAGGTTGTTTACTGGTGACTGTAGCTGGGGGGGTTGTTTACTGGTGATTGTAGCTGGGAAAGGTTGTTTACTGGTGACTGTAGCTGGGGGGGTTGTTTACTGGTGACTGTAGCTGGGGGAGGTTGTTTACTGGTGACTGTAGCTGGGGGAGGTTGTTTACTGGTGACTGTAGCTGGGGAGGTTGTTTACTTTTGACTGTAGCTGGAGGAGGTTGTTTACTGGTGACTGTAGCTGGGGGGGGGGGGTTGTTTACTGGTGATTGTAGCTGGGGGAGGTTGTTTACTGGTGACTGTAGCTGGGGGAGGTTGTTTACTGGTGACTGTAGCTGGGGGAGGTTGTTTACTTTGGACTGTAGCTGGGGGAGGTTGTTTACTGGTGACTGTAGCTGGGGGAGGTTGTTTACTGGTGACTGTAGCTAGGGGAGGTTGTTTACTGGTGACTGTAGCTGGGGGAGGTTGTTTACTGGTGACTGTAGCTGGGGGGGGTTGTTTACTGGTGACTGTAGCTGGGGGGGAGGTTGTTTACTGGTGACTGTAGCTGGGGGAGGTTGTTTACTGGTGACTGTAGCTGGGGGGGGTTGTTTACTGGTGATTGTAGCTGGGGGAGGTTGTTTACTGGTGACTGTAGCTGGGGGAGGTTGTTTACTGGTGACTGTAGCTGGGGGAGGTTGTTTACTGGTGACTGTAGCTGGGGGAGGTTGTTTACTTTTGACTGTAGCTGGAGGAGGTTGTTTACTGGTGACTGTAGCTGGGGGAGGTTGTTTACTTTTGACTGTAGCTGGAGGAGGTTGTTTACTGGTGACTGTAGCTAGGGGAGGTTGTTTACTGGTGACTGTAGCTGGGGAGGTTGTTTACTTTTGACTGTAGCTGGAGGAGGTTGTTTACTGGTGACTGTAGCTGGGGGAGGTTGTTTACTGGTGACTGTAGCTGGGGGGGGGTTGTTTACTGGTGACTGTAGCTGGGGGGGTTGTTTACTGGTGACTGTAGCTGGGGGAGGTTGTTTACTGGTGACTGTAGCTGGGGGGTTGTTTACTGGTGACTGTAGCTGGGGGGGGTTGTTTACTGGTGACTAGCTGGGGGAGGTTGCTTACTGGTGACTGTAGCTGGGGGGTTGTTTACTGGTGACTGTAGCTGGGGGAGGTTGTTTACTGGTGACTGTAGCTGGGGGGTTGTTTACTGGTGACTGTAGCTGGGGGAGGTTGTTTACTGGTGACTGTGGCTGGGGGTTGTTTACTGGTGACTGTAGCTGGGGGAGGTTGTTTACTGGTGACTAGCTGGGGGGGGGTTGTTTACTGGTGACTGTAGCTGGGGGGTTGTTTACTGGTGACTGTAGCTGGGAGAGGTTGTTTACTGGTGACTGTAGCTGGGGGGTTGTTTACTGGTGACTGTAGCTGGGGGAGGTTGTTTACTGGTGACTGTAGCTGGGGGAGGTTGTTTACTGGTGACTGTAGCTGGGGGGTTGTTTACTGGTGACTGTAGCTGGGGGAGGTTGTTTACTTTGGACTGTAGCTGGGGGGTTGTTTACTGGTGACTGTAGCTGGGAGAGGTTGTTTACTGGTGACTGTAGCTGGGGGTTGTTTACTGGTGACTGTAGCTGGGGGGTTGTTTACTGGTGACTGTAGCTGGGGGGGGTTGTTTACTGGTGACTGTAGCTGGGGGAGGTTGTTAACTGGTGACTCGCTGGGGGGGTTGTTTACTGGTGACTGTAGCTGGGGGGGGTTGTTTACTGGTGACTGTAGCTGGGGGGGGGTTGTTTACTGGTGACTAGCTGGGGGGGGTTGTTTACTGGTGACTGTAGCTGGGGGGGATTGTTTACTGGTGACTGTAGCTGGGGGGGGGGTTGTTTACTGGTGACTGTAGCTGGGGGGGGTTGTTTACTGGTGACTGTAGCTGGGGGGGATTGTTTACTGGTGACTGTAGCTGGGGGGGGGTTGTTTACTGGTGACTGTAGCTGGGGGGGGTTGTTTACTGGTGACTGTAGCTGGTGGAGGTTGTTTACTGGTGACTGTAGCTGGGGGAGGTTGTTTACTTTTGACTGTAGCTGGGGGAGGTTGTTTACTGGTGACTGTAGCTGGGGGAGGTTGTTTACTGGTGATTGTAGCTGGGGGAGGTTGTTTACTGGTGACTGTAGCTGGGGGAGGTTGTTTACTTTTGACTGTAGCTGGGGGAGGTTGTTTACTGGTGACTGTAGCTGGGGGGTTGTTTACTGGTGACTGTAGCTGGGGGAGGTTGTTTACTGGTGACTGTAGCTGGGGGAGGTTGTTTACTGGTAACTGTAGCTGGGGGGGGTTGTTTACTGGTGACTGTAGCTGGGGGGGGGTTGTTTACTGGTGACTGTAGCTGGGGGGGAGGTTGTTTACTGGTGACTAGTTGGGGGAGGTTGTTTACTTTTGACTGTAGCTGGGGGAGGTTGTTTACTGGTGACTGTAGCTGGGGGGGGGGTTGTTTACTGGTGATTGTAGCTGGGGGAGGTTGTTTACTGGTGACTGTAGCTGGGGGAGGTTGTTTACTGGTGACTGTAGCTGGGGGAGGTTGTTTACTGGTGACTGTAGCTGAGGAGGTTGTTTACTTTTGACTGTAGCTGGAGGAGGTTGTTTACTGGTGACTGTAGCTGGGGGAGGTTGTTTACTGGTGACTGTAGCTGGGGGGGGGGTTGTTTACTGGTGACTGTAGCTGGGGGAGGTTGTTTACTGGTGACTGAAGCTGGGGGGTTGTTTACTGGTGACTGTAGCTGGGGGGGGTTGTTTACTGGTGACTAGCTGGGGGAGGTTGTTTACTGGTGACTGTAGCTGGGGGGTTGTTTACTGGTGACTGTAGCTGGGGGAGGTTGTTTACTGGTGACTGTAGCTGGGGGGTTGTTTACTGGTGACTGTAGCTGGGGGAGGTTGTTTACTGGTGACTGTAGCTGGGGGGTTGTTTACTGGTGACTGTAGCTGGGGGAGGTTGTTTACTGGTGACTGTAGCTGGGGGGTTGTTTACTGGTGACTGTAGCTGGGGGAGGTTGTTTACTGGTGACTGTAGCTGGGGGGTTGTTTACTGGTGACTGTAGCTGGGGGAGGTTGTTTACTGGTGACTGTAGCTGGGGGGGGGTTGTTTACTGGTGACTGTAGCTGGGGGAGGTTGTTTACTGGTGACTGTAGCTGGGGGGGGGGTTGTTTACTGGTGACTGTAGCTGGGGGGTTGTTTACTGGTGACAGTAGCTGGGGGAGGTTGTTTACTGGTGACTGTAGCTGGGAGAGGTTGTTTACTGGTGACTGTAGCTGGGGGTTGTTTACTGGTGACTGTAGCTGGGGGGTTGTTTACTGGTGACTGTAGCTGGGGGGTTGTTTACTGGTGACTGTAGCTGGGGGAGGTTGTTTACTGGTGACTGTAGCTGGGGGTTGTTTACTGGTGACTGTAGCTGGGGGAGGTTGTTTACTGGTGACTGTAGCTGGGGGGTTGTTTACTGGTGACTGTAGCTGGGAGAGGTTGTTTACTGGTGACTGTAGCTGGGGGTTGTTTACTGGTGACTGTAGCTGGGGGGTTGTTTACTGGTGACTGTAGCTGGGGGGGGTTGTTTACTGGTGACTGTAGCTGGGGGAGGTTGTTTACTGGTGACTGTCGCCTGGGGGGGTTGTTTACTGGTGACTGTAGCTGGGGGGGGGGGTTGTTTACTGGTGACTGTAGCTGGGGGGGGGTTGTTTACTGGTGACTAGCTGGGGGGGTTGTTTACTGGTGACTGTAGCTGGGGGGGGGATTGTTTACTGGTGACTGTAGCTGGGGGGGGGGTTGTTTACTGGTGACTGTAGCTGGGGGGGGGGGTTGTTTACTGGTGACTGTAGCTGGGGGGGGTTGTTTACTGGTGACTGTAGCTGGGGGCGGGTTGTTTAATGGTGACTGTAGCTGGGGGGGGGGGTTGTTTACTGGTGACTGTAGCTGGGGGGGTTGTTTACTGGTGACAGGCTGGGACAGGGGAGGGAGGGAGGGAGGGAGGGAGGGGGGCGGCGACACAGGGCGGGGGGGGGGGGCATCATAATCCCCCCTACTCTTCCACTGATCAATAGGCTGAGAAAGGTCTACACTCTCTAGGATGTGTGCATGTGCTTCTGTCCGTGTCATATATATATATATATATATATATATATATATATATATATATATATATATATATATATATATATATATATATATATAATAATCTCCAATCTAGGCATACCTGTATACTTGGCTGTCTTTGGCGGCGGCGGCCAGGGTGGGAGACGGGGATGGCGGCGGCGGCCAGGGTGGGAGACGGTGGCGGCGGCGGCGGCCAGGGTGGGAGACGGGGATGGCGGCGGCGGCCAGGGTGGGAGACGGGGATGGCGGCGGCGGCCAGGGTGGGAGACGGGGATGGCGGCGGCGGCCAGGGTGGGAGACGGTGGCGGCGGCCAGGGTGGGAGACGGTGGCGGCGGCGGCGGCCAGGGTGGGAGACGGGGATGGCGGCGGCGGCCAGGGTGGGAGACGGTGGCGGCGGCGGCGGCCAGGGTGGGAGACGGGGATGGCGGCGGCGGCCAGGGTGGGAGACGGGGATGGCGGCGGCGGCCAGGGTGGGAGACGGGGATGGCGGCGGCGGCCAGGGTGGGAGACGGTGGCGGCGGCGGCGGCGGCGGCGGCGGCGGCGGCGGCGGCCAGGGTGGGAGACGGTGGCGGCGGCGGCGGCGGCGGCCAGGGTGGGAGACGGTGGCGGCGGCGGCCAGGGTGGGAGACGGGAATGGCGGCGGCGGCCAGGGTGGGAGACGGGGATGGCGGCGGCGGCCAGGGTGGGAGACGGGGATGGCGGCGGCGGCCAGGGTGGGAGACGGGGATGGCGGCGGCGGCCAGGGTGGGAGACGGTGGCGGCGGCGGCGGCCAGGGTGGGAGACGACGGTGGCGGCGGCGGCCAGGGTGGGAGACGGTGGCGGCGGCGGCGGCCAGGGTGGGAGACGGTGGCGGCGGCGGCGGCCAGGGTGGGAGACGGTGGCGGCGGCGGCGGCCAGGGTGGGAGACGGTGGCGGCGGCGGCGGCCAGGGTGGGAGACGGTGGCGGCTAGAGCGGGAGGAGAGCGACTAGGGGAGCCGGAGGAAGCATCAGATTGGGCGGGCGGGCGAGAAAATATTGATGTAGACAACAAACAGGACAAGATACCAGGAGACTGTGGGGTGCGGGGTTGGTGGTGGGGGGGGGTGAAGGCTGGGATGGGGAGGTTAGATGAAGGGCGGGGAAGCCCGTCCTCAGACCAAATCCATTATCATTGCCCCCCCCCCCCCCCCCCCACTCAAACCACCTGGATAATTTTCGAGACATTTGTGATGGTCTGAAATCATATTGCGGTTTCAGTAATAGTCTACATGTAAACTGGCAAATATACATTTGTCGTAAGCAGATTATTCTCAAGTTATAACTTCAATGTAATATAAATCGTTGGTTTCAAATATAAAAATTGTATACTGAAAACGTTTTCTTTGAAGAATTTGGTTTTCTGTAAATGGAATACACAGGCACATTGAAAATGTAAATGAATTCGAAATGTACATTTCGAATTCCATATTTCACATTATAGTCGATAATACACTTTATTAACTTAACCAAACATCCTGGGGTGCCATAGGCACAATCAGAGAACACTGGTCCACGGTTGTTCAACATCCTCCCAGCGAGCACAAGACATATACAACATCCTCCCAGCGAGCACAATGTCCACGGTTGTCGGAACAACCGTGGACATCTTCAAGAGAAAACTAGATAGTTTTCTTCAAGGAGTGCCGGACGAACCAGGCTGTGGTGGGTATGTGGGCCTGTGGGCCGCTCCAAACTCTCACAAGTCAAGCCTGGCCTCGGGCCGGGCTTAGGGAGTAGAAGAACTCCCAGAACCCCATCAAGCAGGTATCATGCAGGTTAACCTAACTTATCCATACTTTAGACTGACCATGGATAGAGAGTAGATAATATCACTAATTATGAAGTTTTTATTTTTTTGTTGGTGGGAGGGGGCGGGGGAGGATGGAGAGGCTTACTTACGTAAAGGGAAGTTTAGATTTGGGAAATACAGTGAGAGTTATGAAAGCAGGCGGGCTGTCCGCCTTGCTGACACCGGGCGGGCTGTCCGCCTTGCTGACACCGGGCGGGCTGTCCGCCTTGCTGACACGATGTGTGGGTGTTGGCAGCTAAGCTAAGCTTGCTCTCTCTTGTCAGGGAGCTGTGAGCGAATAAAGTTGTTTCCAGTCCATTCCCTCGATCTCCCCCATGAGGACAGGCTGGGGTGGGGAATTGGTGGGGGGGAGGGGGAGGTAGTGATGGGCTGGAGGGTGGTGGGGATGGTATTTGGGGGGTGGAGATGGTTGGTAAGGGCGGGAAGGGGGTCAGTAAGGCTGGTAGAGAAGGGAAGAGTGATGGGGGGGGGGGTCGAGGGGTGAATATGAACAGTGGTGAGGTGATTAATTGTTGACGGAAAGGGAAGGTGAAAGGAAAGATAGAGGTGAGGTAGGTAGAACTGGCGAGGGAGGGAAGGATTGTGGACTGTAGTGAGAGATGGAGGGAGGAAGGGAGGGGGAGAGATGGAGGAGGGAGAGAGAGAGGGAGGGAGGGGAGAGGGCGAGGGGAGAGAGGGAGAGGGCGAGGGGAGAGAGGGAGAGGGCGAGGGGAGGGAGGGAGGGAGACACGGTGCCAGCGAGAGGGTTTATTTCCAGGCTCACAGTTGGTCATCCACTTTCCATCTCACTCTAACCACCTCCACAATGGTTAACCTAACCACCTCCACAATGGTTAACCTAACCACCTCCACAAAGGCTAACCTAACCACCTCCACAAAGGCTACCCCCACAAAGGCTAACCCAGCCAGAAGTGCTCCACAAAGGCTAACCCAGCCAGAAGTGCTCCACAAAGGCTAACCCAGCCAGAAGTGCTCCACAAAGGCTAACCCAGCCAGAAGTGCTCCACAAAGGCTAACCCAGCCTAACCGCTATACTGGTCATGTCCTCCTCTCTTGATCATAATTACCCGGGAAAATTTGTTCCTAGTCTCCAGTCAGTCCCACGTTAAACACATTATTATTTTCACATGTTTATTTTATTTTATATCTAGAAGAGTTATTACATTCTTGTGAAGCCTCTAACACCATAGCGTTTCGGGCAGGTCTTTAATTTTAATTTACCCTGGAATACGACCCAATAAATCGTTTAACAACCAGGTACCCATTCACTGCTGGGTGAACAGAGGCGTACAGTACATTGGCGCCTAGTCAATCCTCCTCGGCCAGGATACGAACCCAGGCCAAATCCCTCACGAAGCGCGGGGCGAGTGTGTTACCACTGCGCCATGAGGACTGTCAAGCAACCCGCGTTTAAGTCTGAGCAGCGAGAAGTGTTGGAGCAGGATGACGGGATGGAAGCATGGCGCTAGTGGGCCCAGGCCCGCGACACGTGCCTCCAGGTTACACAACCTGGAGGCCGCCACAACACACCACACTGGAGGCCGCCACAACACACCACACTGGAGGCCGCCACAACACACCACACTGGTGGCCGCCACAACACACCACACTGGAGGCCGCCACAACACACCACACTGGAGGCCGCCACAACACACCACACTGGTGGCCGCCACAACACACCACACTGGAGGCCGCCACAACACACCACACTGGAGGCCGCCACAACACACCACACTGGAGGCCGCCACAACACACCACACTGGAGGCCGCCACAACACACCACACTGGAGGCCGCCACAACACACCACACTGGAGGCCGCCACAACACACCACACTGGAGGCCGCCACAACACACCACACTGGAGGCCGCCACAACACACCACACTGGAGGCCGCCACAACACACCACACTGGAGGCCGCCACAACACACCACACTGGAGGCAGCCACAACACACCACACTGGAGGCCGCCACAACACACCACACTGGAGGCCGCCACAACACACCACACTGGAGGCCGCCACAACACACCACACTGGAGGCCGCCACAACACACCACACTGGAGGCCGCCACAACACACCACACTGGAGGCCGCCACAACACACCACACTGGAGGCCGCCACAACACACCACACTGGAGGCCGCCACAACACACCACACTGGAGGCCGCCACAACACACCACACTGGAGGCCGCCACAACACACCACACTGGAGGCAGCCACAACACACCACACTGGTGGCCGCCACAACACACCACACTGGTGGCCGCCACAACTCACCACACTGGTGGCCGCCACAACACACCACACTGGAGGCCTCCACAACACACCACACTGGAGGCCGCCACAACACTGGAGGAGGCGGCACCCACCTGCTACCCGCTCCAGTGTTTACCTTCAACTCGCACACACTCTGCTGTAGGTAACGGGGAGTTCTCCACAAAACGTTATTACGACTTCATTGTGTATTTGAGGCGAGCGTTTAGAGAAGACCACCGAGTATGAGGTGGACGGGGGACTTGGTCGGTGCCTCCACGTACTTTGTGCCTTCCATCACATTCCAGGGTGTTTAACTTTTAGCATATCGTGATCTGTGGAGGGAGGAAGTTAAGGGGCCCGAATCGTGTTTTTGTCTATATTTTAATTTTTTTTATTGAATTGCCACTAGATAGCTAGATTTGCCTATATAGATTATAGAACTTTGTCCTTTTCAATTAAATTAATGAGACGAGAACCGTGACTGGAGTAATATTTGTAAAATCTTGGAGATTATTTTTCCCCAGCGTGTGCGGGAGCTTGGAACCTGCCGCCCTGCTTCTCCCAGGATGGTCTGGGCTTCATCACAATGTTGTGACGACATTGTACAGGTTTACGTCACTCCTTGTATGTCAGTGTTGGTTAACATGTGAAGGTGTCGCATATACCATGCTCCTTGTATGTCAGTGTTGGTTAACATGTGAAGGTGTCGCATATACCATGCTCCTTGTATGTCAGTGTTGGTTAACATGTGAAGGTGTCGCATATACCATGCTCCTTGTATGTCAGTGTTGGTTAACATGTGAAGGTGTCGCATATACCATGCTCCTTGTATGTCAGTGTTGGTTAACATGTGAAGGTGTCGCATATACCATGCTCCTTGTATGTCAGTGTTGGTTAACATGTGAAGGTGTCGCATATACCATGCTCCTTGTATGTCAGTGTTGGTTAACATGTGAAGGTGTCGCATATACCATGCTCCTTGTATGTCAGTGTTGGTTAACATGTGAAGGTGTCGCATATACCATGCTCCTTGTATGTCAGTGTTGGTTAACATGTGAAGGTGTCGCATATACCATGCTCCTTGTATGTCAGTGTTGGTTAACATGTGAAGGTGTCGCATATACCATGCTCCTTGTATGTCAGTGTTGGTTAACATGTGAAGGTGTCGCATATACCATGCTCCTTGTATGTCAGTGTTGGTTAACATGTGAAGGTGTCGCATATACCATGCTCCTTGTATGTCAGTGTTGGTTAACATGTGAAGGTGTCGCATATACCATGCTCCTTGTATGTCAGTGTTGGTTAACATGTGAAGGTGTCGCATATACCATGCTCCTTGTATGTCAGTGTTGGTTAACATGTGAAGGTGTCGCATATACCATGCTCCTTGTATGTCAGTGTTGGTTAACATGTGAAGGTGTCGCATATACCATGCTCCTTGTATGTCAGTGTTGGTTAACATGTGAAGGTGTCGCATATACCATGCTCCTTGTATGTCAGTGTTGGTTAACATGTGAAGGTGTCGCATATACCATGCTCCTTGTATGTCAGTGTTGGTTAACATGTGAAGGTGTCGCATATACCATGCTCCTTGTATGTCAGTGTTGGTTAACATGTGAAGGTGTCGCATATACCATGCTCCTTGTATGTCAGTGTTGGTTAACATGTGAAGGTGTCGCATATACCATGCCCCTTGTATGTCAGTGTTGGTTAACATGTGAAGGTGTCGCATATACCATGCTCCTTGTATGTCAGTGTTGGTTAACATGTGAAGGTGTCGCTTATACCATGTTTCGTAGTGTCAAGATGCATGGGTCAAAACTCCCTAAGCAAACGCTTGCACCACGGATAAGAAAGTTATTACACTCATATATTGTTCTAAACGGTGAATTTTGTATTTATTGGTGCAACATAGAAGACATGTTCATGGAAAATATAAAAGTTAAATTTGACACTACTAGTCCAACAACCACCGGCCAGCCTACCTTGTGGCTATCTTGTGTAGCTTCCGGGGATCAACGTCCCCGAGGCCCAGTCCCCGACCAGGTCTCCCGGTTGGTCGTCGGATGGGGTTCTGGGAGTTCTACTCCCCAAGCCCTGCCCGAGGCCAGGCTTGACTTGTGAGAGTTTGGTCCACCAGGCTGTTGCTTGGAGCGGCCCGCAGGCCCACATACCCACCACAACTCACCACATCATCACAAACTCATTGAAGTGCAAACGACCATCAATACTCAGAATAGACCTAAAACGTTGATAAAGCGAGAGGGGCTATTCAGTAAATTCAATTTTAATAATAAAAGGATAGACTGGGAGATAATAAACAGGGAACTTACATTCCATGGGAAACTGTTCTAAGTAATACAAGTCCTACAGAAGGAATAGAAAAACTGACTTCAGAAGCGTATCAAGTCTGTCTGAAACATGTTCCTTTGAGGAAAGCCAGAAAGAGATCTAACGTAGAAAGAGAACGCAGACGAAACTATAAACGCAGGAAAAAAATAACGGAACTGCTTATGCAGACACGAATTTCCCGTCAAAGAAGGAATAATTTAAATAGGGAGATTGAAGAAATCGAGCGGAAATTGAAACACTCATATGAAACTGAAGAAAGGCAGTTGTTTCTCATATGCGAAATCAAAAGCAAAAACCACTGCCAGTATTGGACCTATTCGTACAAGTGAAGGTTCATACACGGAGGATGACAAAGAAATTAGTGAAATCCTAAAAAAGCAGTATGAGGACATGTTTAGCACTCCAATAAACAACATGAAGGTGGAAGATCCAGACAATTTCTTTATGCGGGATATTCAAACCCCGGTAAATATAACTGATATAAACACGAGCGCACTAAATTTTGAAAGAGAAATTGAAAACATGCCCATGCACTCGGCCCCAGGTCCAGACTCATGGAATTAAATATTTATAAAGAAATGCAAAGTGCCGGTAGCACAGGCACTCAGTATAGTGTGGAGGAAGAGCTTGGACACGGGGGAGATACCAGATGCACTTAAAGTAGCAGACATAGCCCCTCTACACAAGGGAGGGAGCAAAGCATTGGCAAAGTATTATAGACCAGTTGCACTAACATCGCACATCATAAAAGTATTTGAGAGAGTGATTAGGAGTCAGGTCACCAATTTCATGGAGACCAATGACCTTCACAACCCAGGCCAACATGGATTTCGAGCGGGAAGATCGTGCCTCTCACAGCTACTTGTTCACTACGACAAAGTCACTGAGGCACTAGAAGAAAAACAGAATGCTGATGTGATATACACGGACTTCGCAAAGGCTTTCGATAAATGTGACCATGGCGTGATAGCACACAAAATGAAGTCAATGGGAATAACCGGTAAAGTAGGACGCTGGATACTCAGTTTTCTGTCAAACAGGACTCAGCGAGTAACCATATAAAACCATATAAAATCTAGTCCAAGTGCAGTTAAAAGCTCTGTACCTCAGGGTACAGTCCTTGCACCGCTGCTTTTCCTTATTCTCATATCAGATATAGACAAAAATACAAGTCACAGCTTCGTATCATCCTTTGCAGATGACACAAAAATCAGTATGAAAATTACCTCGGCTGAAGACATTGAAAAACTTCAAGCTGATATTAATAAAGTTTTCGACTGGGCATCAGAAAATAACATGATGTTTAACAGTGATAAATTCCAGGTACTCAGGTACGGTAAAAATGAGGACCTTAAACATAATACAGAGTACAAAACACAATCAAATGTACCCATAGTAGGAAAACAGCATGTAAAGGATTTGGAAATAATAATGTCTGACTACCTAACGTTTAAGGAGCATAACCAAGCAAATATTGCTGAAATAGAGGGAATACAGAGAACATATACGGCACGCATAGACATATACGGCACGCATAGACGCAATAAAGCACCTAAATTATTGGGATCGTCTCAAAGCCCTCCAAATGTACTCACTAGAAAGAAGACGAGAGAGATATCAAATAATATACACCTGGAAGATGCTGAAGGGCCAAGTACCAAATCTACACAGAAAAATAACAACGTACTGGAGTGAACGATATGGAAGAAAATGTAGAATAGAACCAGTGAAGAGCAGAGGTGCCATAGTCACAATCAGAGAACACTGTATAAACATCAGAGGTCCGCGGTTGTTCAACGTCCTCCCAGCGAGCATAAGAAATATTGCTGGAACAACCGTGGACATCTTCAAGAGGAAACTAGATTTATTCCTCCAAGGAGTGCCGGACCAACCGGGCTGTGGTGGGTATGTGGGCCTGCGGGCCGCTCCAAGCAACAGCCGAGTGGACCAAACTCTCACAAGTCAAGCCTGGCCTCGGGCCGGGCTTGGGGAGTAGAACAACTCCCAGAACCCCATCAACCAGGTATCAACCAGGTACCTGCACACAGAAATAACAGCACATGAGACCAGGAGGCATGGCAGGATGTGCAGAATACCCCCGTTGAAGAGCAGAGGTGCAACAGGTACTCTGAGAGAGAACTATCAACATCAGAGGCCCGAGACTGTTCAACACGCTTCCACTACACATAAGGGGCATAACTGACCGACCCCTCACAGTGTTCAAGAGAGAACTTGACTCCAAGGATACCTGATCAACCAGGATGTTACGTCAGGTTGCGAGCAGCCGCGTTCAACAGCCTGGTTGACCAGACGAGACGAGAGAGATATCAAATAATGTACACATGGAAAATACTGGAGGGACAGGTCCCTAATCTACACAGCAAAAAAACAACTTACTGGAGTGAACGATATGGAAGAAAATGCAGAATAGAACCAGTGAAGAGCAGAGGTGCCATAGTCACAATCAGAGAACAACCGTGGACATCTTCAAGAGAAAACTGGACTGTTTTCTAAAAGAAGTTCCGTACCAACCTGGCTGTGGTGGGTATGTGGGCCTGCGGGCCGCTCCAAGCAACAGCCTGGTGGACCAAACTCTCACAAGTCAAGCCTGGCTTCGGGCCGGGCCGGGCCGGGCTTGGAGAGTAGAACAACTCCCAGAACCCCATCAGGCAGGCATCAACCAGATATCAAGCACGTCACATTTGTCGAAATCTTGTGCAAAGTGTGTGTGTACTACACCCGCGTTTTGCTTGTCTTCCGTGCACCTAAGGCCATGTCATAGTGATCTAGCAATTTGTGCGTATGCACAGAACATTATAGCACATTTTACAATTAAATGATTCCCAGTTGTTTTCCCGATGAGATGATCATTGAGAACAGATGTTGGCGATTTAGTAAGGAGAGTGTCGGTTGAGTGAGCCACAAGTTTATAGGTAAACACTTGACAGCATGATGGTCACTACCACACTGCCTGAGAGGTACACCAGCGTGCGTTACTGACTGCGTGTGGGGCATGGGCACGTGGAGCGGTGCTGGCACACCTGTCACTGCCTCGCCCCAGGTGCCCGCCACACACCTGTGGCGGGAGGCACGCTTGCTCCTTACTCACACAGCTGACCTTCTCCTTTAACCTCGTGCAGTGTTAATTTCTCTCTGTAACCAGCCAATCTGTGGCTACGTCCAGGCTACCTGTCCACACCTGCCCCCCCCCTCGTGTATATATGTGGTGGGGGGGGGGCGGAGGGGAAGGAAAGTGAATGAATGAGGGGAAGGCAAGTGAGGACAAGGATGGAGGGAGAGTGAGAGGGGGTACTGGGTGCCCACACTCCAGTGTTGGGGTCATGCTGCCAGCTTGTTATGGCTCTACACCTGGGCATGTCTCTTGACCTTCATGCCCACTATGTGGTAGAGAGAGAGGGGGGGGGGCTCTCTCTCTACTTCCACTACTACTAAATTCCAGGTACTCAAGTACGGCAAAAATGAGAACCTTAAAATAATACAGGGTACAAGACACAATCTAATCTGCCCATAGTAGGAAAACAGCATGTCAAGGATTTGGGAATAATGATGTCTGACGATCTAACGTTTAGGGAGCATAACCAAGCAAATATTGCGTCAGCCAGAAAAATGATAAGATGGATTACGAGAACCTTCAAATCCAGGGATCCCATCACAATGGTTGTACTCTTAAAGTCACTTGTGTTGTCCCGTCCTGAGTACTGCTCACTTCCCCCTTCAGAGCAGGAGAGATTGCTGAAATAGAGGGAATACAGAGAACATATACGGCACGCATAGACGAGATAAAGCACCAAAATTATTGGGATCGTCTCAAAGCTCTCTAAATGTACTCACTAGAAAGGAGACGAGTGATACAAAATAATATACACATGGAAAATACTGGAGGGACAGGTCCCTAATCTACACAGTAAAATAACATCGTACTGGAGTGAACGATATGGAAGAAAATGCCGGATAGAACCAGTGAAGAGCAGAGGTGCCATAGGCACAATCAGGGAACACTGTATAAACATCAGAGGTCCGCGGTTGTTCAACACCCTCCCAGCGAGCATAGGAAATATTACCGGAACAGCCGTGGACATCTTCAAGAGGAACCTAAATTGTTTCCTCCAAGGAGTGCCGGGCCAACAGGGCTGTGGTGGGTATGTGGGCCTGCAGGTAGGTGTGGTAGGAGGACGGGCTGGGTAGAGAGGGGGGGGGGCGGGTGTGGTAGAGAGAGAGGGGGGCCGGGTGTGGTAGAGAGAGAGGGGGGGGCCGGGTGTGGTAGAAAGAGAGGGGACCGGGTGTGGTAGAGAGAGAGGGGGGCCGGGTGTGGTAGAGAGAGAGGGGGGCCGGGTGTGGTAGAGAGAGAGGGGGGCCGGGTGTGGTAGAGTGAGAGGGGGGGCGGGTGTGGTAGAGAGAGAGGGGGGGCCGGGTGTGGTAGAGAGAGAGGGGGGCCGGGTGTGGTAGAGAGAGAGAGGGGACCGGGTGTGGTAGAGAGAGGGGGGCCGGGTGTGGTAGAGAGAGAGAGGGGACCGGGTGTGGTAGAGAGAGAGGGGGGCCGGGTGTGGTAGAGAGAGAGGGGGGCCGGGTGTGGTAGAGAGAGAGGGGGGGCCGGGTGTGGTAGAGAGAGAGAGGGGACCGGGTGTGGTAGAGAGAGAGGGGGGCCGGGTGTGGTAGAGAGAGGGGACCGGGTGTGGTAGAGAGAGAGGGGGGCCGGGTGTGGTAGAGAGAGAGGGGGGCCGGGTGTGGTAGAGAGAGAGGGGGGCCGGGTGTGGTAGAGAGAGAGGGGGGGCCGGGTGTGGTAGAGAGAGGGGGGCCGGGTGTGGTAGAGAGAGAGAGGGGACCGGGTGTGGTAGAGAGAGGGGGGCCGGGTGTGGTAGAGAGAGAGAGGGGACCGGGTGTGGTAGAGAGAGAGGGGGGCCGGGTGTGGTAGAGAGAGAGAGGGGACCGGGTGTGGTAGAGAGAGAGGGGGGCCGGGTGTGGTAGAGAGAGAGGGGGGGCCGGGTGTGGTAGAGAGAGAGGGGGGGGCCGGGTGTGGTAGAGAGAGAGAGGGGACCGGGTGTGGTAGAGAGAGAGGGGGGCCGGGTGTGGTAGAGAGAGAGGGGGGCCGGGTGTGGTGGAGAGAGAGGGGGGCCGGGTGTGGTAGAGAGAGAGGGGGGCCGGGTGTGGTAGAGAGAGAGAGGGGGGGCCGGGTGTAATAGAGAGGGGAGGGGGGCGAGGTGCCGGGTGTGTGTGTGGGGGGGAGAGAAGCAACAGTGTGGGGGGGGGGGGGCTCACACTTGTCCCCGACATTAACAACTACATAGATTCTGGCAACTATAAAGCTAACAGCCAAACTTGAATATTCCTAGGCCTAGCTATTATAGCACATATATGTACTATATTAGGCTGCAGATAACCCTGTATTAGGCCTAGCATGGTAAGTGTATGTTAGTTTTTATTACCAACAACACCTTTTGCGGTTTGTCCAAATTCATTACTACCAAATTCAACTATGTAAGTGTCCCTTACGTCAGTATATGTAGGCCGGTCCACAGTGTTACTGTAAGTACTGTTTAAACGGGACGATGGGCCATGAGTGGTTGCCACTGTGTCACACATTATGCCCAGGTTCATTATTCCCCCACACCACCCCCACACCACCCCCACACCACTCCCACACCACTCCCACACCACCCCCACACCACTCCCACACCACTCCCACACCACTCCCACACCACTCCCACACCACCCCCACACCACTCCCACACCACTCCCACACCACTCCCACACCACTCCCACACCACTCCCACACCACCCCCACACCACCCCCACACCACCCCCACACCACCCCCACACCACTCCCACACCACTCCCACACCACTCCCACACCACTCCCACACCACTCCCACACCACTCCCACACCACCCCCACACCACTCCCACACCACTCCCACACCACTCCCACACCACTCCCACACCACTCCCACACCACCCCCACACCACCCCACACCACCCCACACCACCCCCACACCACTCCCACACCACCCCCACACCACTCCCACACCACTCCCACACCACCCCCACACCACTCCCACACCACTCCCACACCACCCCCACACCACTCCCACACCCACTCCCACACCACCCCCACACCACTCCCACACCACTCCCACACCACTCCCACACCACCCCCACACCACTCCCACACCACCCCACACCACTCCCACACCACTCCCACACCACCCCACACCACCCCCACACCACTCCCACACCACTCCCACACCACTCCCACACCACCCCCCACACCACCCCCACACCACTCCCACACCACCCCCACACCACTCCCACACCACTCCCACACCACTCCCACACCACCCCCACACCACCCCCACACCACCCCCACACCACTCCCACACCACTCCCACACCACCCCCACACCACTCCCACACCACTCCCACACCACCCCCACACCACCCCCACACCACCCCCACACACTCCCACACCACCCCCACACCACTCCCACAACCACCCCCACACCCCCCCCACACCACTCCCACACCACCCCCACACCACTCCCACACCACTCCCACACCACCCCCACACCACCCCCACACCACCCCCACACCACTCCCACACCACCCCCACACCACTCCCACATCACCCCCACACCACCCCCACACCACTCCCACACCACCCCCACACCACTCCCACACCACCCCCACACCACTCCCACACCACTCCCACACCACCCCCACACCACCCCCACACCACTCCCACACCACTCCCACCACCACTCCCACACACTCCCACACCACCCCCACACCACTCCCACACCACTCCCACACCACCCCCACACCACCCCCACACCACTCCCACACCACCCCCACACCACTCCCACACCACCCCCACACCACCCCCACACCACTCCCACACCACCCCCACACCACTCCCACACCACCCCCACACCACTCCCACACTACTCCCACACCACTCCCACACCACCCCCCACACCACTCCCACACCACCCCCACACCACCCCCACACCACCCCCACACCACCCCCACACCACTCCCACACCACTCCCACACCACCCCCACACCACTCCCACACCACCCCCACACCACTCCCACACCACTCCCACACCACTCCCACACCACCCCCACACCACTCCCACCACCCCCACACCACTCCCATACCACTCCCACACCACCCCCACACCACTCCCACCACCCCCACACCACTCCCACACCACCCCCACACCACTCCCACAACCACTCCCACACCACCCCCACACCACTCCCACACCACCCCCACACCACCCCCACACCACCCCCACACCACCCCACACCACTCCCACACCACCCCACACCACCCCCACACCACTCCCACACCACCCCCACACCACTCCCACACCACTCCCACACCACCCCCACACCACCCCCACACCACCCCCACACCACCCCACACCACTCCCACACCACCCCCACACACTCCCACACCACCCCCACACCACTCCCACACCACCCCCACACCACCCCCACACCACTCCCACACCACCCCCACACCACTCCCACACCACCCCCACACCACCCCCACACCCAATCCCACACCACCCCCACACCACTCCCACACCACTCCCACACCACCCCCACACCACCCCCACACCACTCCCACACCACTCCCACACCACTCCCACACCACCCCCACACCACTCCCACACCACTCCCACACCACTCCCACACCACCCCCACACCACTCCCACACCACCCCCACACCACTCCCATACCACTCCCACACCACCCCCCACCACTCCCACACCACTCCCACACCACTCCCACTCCCACACCACCCCCACACCACTCCCACACCACCCCCACACCACTCCCACACCACCCCCACACCACTCCCACACCACCCCCACACCACCCCCACACCACCCCCACACCACTCCCACACCACCCCCACACCACTCCCACACCACCCCCACACCACCCCCACACCACTCCCACACCACTCCCACACCACTCCCACACACTCCCACACCACCCCCACACCACTCCCACACCCACTCCCACACCACTCCCACACCACCCCCACACCACTCCCACACCACCCCCACACCACCCCCACACCACCCCCACACCACTCCCACACCACCCCCACACCACCCCCACACCACTCCCACACCACTCCCACAGCCACAGCTGGACCAAGACAAAGCCTTCAACACGGGTGGAACACCAACAAGGGCACACACGTGGAAACTTTATACCCACTTGATCCACAGAGACGTTAGAGAGAAGTTTTCAATGTCAGGATAGTAAACAGATGGCATGCATTAGGTAGTGATGGTGGAGGCTGACTCCATACACAGTTTCAAATGTAGTTATGATAGAGCCCAGTAGGCTCAGGAACCTGTGCATCAGTTGATTGACAGTTGAGAGGCGGGAGCAGAGAGCCGAAGCTCAACCCCCCGCCAAGCACAACTAGGCGAGTACAGGTGATGCAGGTCAATAGTTGAGGATGGTGCGGGAGATGTTGACCGTATGGTGAGGTCATTTGCAGCGGGATGACTTGGCCTCCTTGTGCTTTAAGTGTATTGATGTGAGGTGAGCGGGTCACTTGTCGCATGCTGACAACGGCAAGGCTCTTGCATAATATTTCATTCAGGTGATATATGAGGCAGCTGTAAGCTGTCTTTGCGAGTGAGATTATAGGCATTTCGCAGGTGTGTGAGGGGCGGCGCCCTGGGGGCTGCTGGTGTGTGAGGGGTGGCGCCCTGGGGGGCTGCTGGTGTGTGAGGGGCGGCGCCCTGGAGGCTGCTGGTGTGTGAGGGGCGGCGCCCTGGGGGCTGCTGGTGTATGAGGGGCGGCGCCCTGGGGGCTGCTGGTGTGTGAGGGGCGGCGCCCTGGGGGCTGCTGGTGTGTGAGGGGGCGGCGCCCTGGGGGCTGCTGGTGTGTGAGGGGCGGCGCCCTGGGGGGCTGCTGGTGTGTGAGGGGCGGCGCCCTGGGGGCTGCTGGTGTGTGAGGGGCGGCGCCCTGGGGGCTGCTGGTGTGTGAGGGGCGGCGCCCTGGGGGCTGCTGGTGTGTGAGGGGCGGCGCCCTGGGGCTGCTGGTGTGTGAGGGGCGGCGCCCTGGGGGCTGCTGGTGTGTGAGGGGCGGCGCCCTGGGGGCTGCTGGTGTTGTGAGGGGCGGCGCCCTGGGGGCTGCTGGTGTGTGAGGGGCGGCGCCCTGGGGGCTGCTGGTGTGTGAGGGGCGGCGCCCTGGGGGCTGCTGGTGTGTGAGGGGCGGCGCCCCTGGGGCCTGCTGGTGTGTGAGGGGCGGCGCCCTGGGGGCCTGCTGGTGTGTGAGGGGCGGCGCCCTGGGGCCTGCTGGTGTGTGAGGGGCGGCGTCCTGGGGGCCTGCTGGTGTGTGAGGGGCGGCGCCCTGGGGGCCTGCTGGTGTGAGGGGCGGCGCCCTGGGGGCCTGCTGGTGTGTGAGGGCCGGCGCCCTGGGGGCCTGCTGGTGTGTGAGGGGCGGCGCCCTGGGGGATGCTGGTATGTGAGGGGCGGCGCCCTGGGGGCTGCTGGTGTGTGAGGGGCGGCGCCCTGGGGCCTGCTGGTGTGTGAGGGGCGGCGCCCTGGGGGATGCTGGTGTGTGAGGGGCGGCGCCCTGGGGGCTGCTGGTGTGTGAGGGGCGGCGCCCTGGGGGGGGGGGGGCGTGTCATGTCACAGAAAACATCACTCTCACAACTATTACAAAGTACTTTCTTCCTGGCTGGCCTGGGAATGATATATTATATGAGACCTGTGAACACTGCCGGGCTGCGCAGGCGCAGGTCTCTTTTCAGCCGTATGCTTTTACATTATATTAATTATATAAACTATTGTGTGATTTATATCAATGTGAGGCTTCCCGGAAATGAAGAAAATAGATGCATCAAATATGAAGCATGTATGGAGGGAAGGTAAAGTAAGCCAGGACATGTTTCACACATGTAAATAGTATCATCACTCGCATGTCCAACCTTATTTTTAACTCAATTGGCAGTGGGCAAGTGTCCTTATGGCGGGGTCTAGGTGGGGTGCAGGAATGAACTAGCTGGCAACCCTGCTGACCAGCTGATGGGTGACGCAACTGTGTGACGTCACTACACCCCCCCCCCCCTCCACTCCCCTTCCCCCCCCACCATCCACCCCGATGAATGCACCGCCCGCCCGCCCGGTCCCTCCCCCCACCACCTCCCCTAAAGGAGGGTCATCCCGCCTTCCCTGCCCCTCCCCCACGTCACTTCGTGGGGAGGGGCAGGGGAAGAGGAGGGTCACCTCGCCCTCCCGGCCCCTTCCCACAAAAGAGGGTCACCCCCCCCCCCCCCGGTGGAAGTGAGAGCATACTCTCCCAGGACACCTCTCACTGTATTCCCACTAATAAACTTACCTTCACCTATGCCTCTACTTCTTCTTTACTCCCCCCAATATATATATATATATATTATATATAATAATATATATATATTATAATTATATATAGTATATATATATATATAATATGTATGTATATGTGAACAAGCCTGAATGGTCCCCAGGAAAAATGCTATGCCCAAGATTACCATCCGAGTGCCGGCGAGGAAGTGGTTCAAATAGCTTCGGCTATCACTTCTTTATTGTCCGGTCGTGATGGTCAAGCGGATTAATGCGCCCTGTAGTTACCAGTTGCGTTGCTGCCTGGGAGTATGGGTCGAGTCACTTATGGGGTGTGAGTTTTCAGTCATATATATATATATATACATATATATATATACATTATATATATATATATATATATATATATATATATATTATACTATATATTATATATATATATATATATATATATATATATATATATATATATATTATATATATATACATATATATTATATATATTATAATATATATATATATACTATATATATATATTATATATATAATATATATATATATATATATATATGTCGTACCTAATAGCCAGAACGCACTTCTATGCCTACTATTCAAGGCCCGATTTGCCTAATAAGCCAAGTTTTCATGAATTAATATATTTTCTCTAATTTTTTTCTTATGAAATGATAAAGCTACCCATTTCATTATGTATGAGGTCAATTTTTTTTTATTGGAGTTAAAAATAACGTAGATATATGACCGAACCTAACCAACCCTACCTAACCTAACCTAACCTATCTTTATAGGTTAGGTTAGGTTAGGTAGCCGAAAAAGTTTGGTTAGGTTAGGTTAGGTAGGTTAGGTAGTCGAAAAACAATTAATTCATGAAAACTTGGCTTATTAGGCAAATCGGGCCTTGAATAGTAGGCATAGAAGTGCGTTCTGGCTATTAGGTACGACATATATATATATATATATATATATATATATATATATATATATATATATATATATATATATATATATATATATATATATATATATATATATATATTAGGGGTACCACCTCTGGTGCAATTGCAGGGACCCACATCCTCGAAGAAGAAAACAAAGAGCATTCAGAGAAAATCTTGTGATTTATATATATATATATATATATATATATATATATATATATATGTCGTACCTAGTAGCCAGAACGCACTTCTCTGCCTACTATGCAAGGCCCGATTTGTCTAATAAGCCAAGTTTTCATGAATTAAATGTTTTTCGACTACCTAACCTACCTAACCTAACCTAACCTAACTTTTTCGGCTACCTAACCTAACCTAACGTATAAAGATAGGTAAGGTTAGGTTAGGTAGGGTTGGTTAGGTTCGGTCATATATCTACGTTAATTTAAACTGCAATAAAAAAAAATTGACCTCATACATTATGAAATGGGTAGCTTTATCATTTCATCAGAAAAAAAACTAGAGAAAATATATTAATTCAGGAAAAACTTGGCTTATTAGGCAAATCGGGCCTTGCATAGTAGGCCGAGAAGTGCGTTCTGGCTACTAGGTACGACATATATATATATATATATATATATATATATATATATATATATATATATATATATATATATATTATATATTATATATATAGGGGGGTACCACATCTGGTGCAATTATGGGGACCCACAGCCTCAAAGAGGGAACACAGAGCATTCAGAGAAAAACTTGCCATTTAACTCTAAATACGTAAGAGTGTTCGCTTCCCCTACCACCCCCCTTTTTATGGTGTACACTTTATTATGCAAGGTTATACAGTTACATATCTGATTTTATACAAAAAATGAACATTAAGAGGACACAAGAAAAAGTTCGCTTCCTAGAGGCTGTAGATTTCCTCAAACTCCTCCGACGCCGGGCAGGAACCTAGGATGCAGCGGGCATTCCCCCTCTGGATCGCGACACTAAGGCGCTGAAAGAGAAAACTTGCCGCTCAAGGGTCTCTTGTAGTGTCAATGAGCTTGGAACCAAGATCCTTAAGAAACCTTCTTGCACGCTCTCCCCATGGGCCTAGGGTCTCAGACCCTATGAGAATGGCGGTGATGAGTCACGTGTTGCCTGTGTGACCTTCCTGTGTGACCCTACTGTGTGACCCTGTGCGACCCTCCCTGTGTGACCCTCCTGTGTGACCCTCCTGTGTGACCTTCCTGTGTGACCCTTCCTGTGTGACCCTTCCTGTGTGACCCTCCTGTGTGACCCTCCTGTGTGACCCTCCTGTGTGACCCTCCTGTGTGACTTTCCTGTGTGACCCTTCCTCTGTGACCCTTCCTGTGTGACCCTCCTGTGTGACCCTCCTGTGTGACCCTGTGCGACCCTCCTGTGTGACCCTACTGTGTGACCCTTCTTGTGTGACCTTCCTGTGTGTCCCTACTGTGTGACCCTCCTGTGTGACCCTCCTGTGTGACCCTGTGTGACCCTCCTGTGTGACCCTCCTGTGTGACCCTACTGTGTGACCCTACTGTGTGACCCTTCCTGTGTGACCTTCCTGTGTGTCCCTAATGTGTGACCCTCCTGTGTGACCCTCCTGTGTGACCCTCCTGTGTGACCCTACTGTGTGACCCTTCCTGTGACCTTCCTGTGTGTCCCTACTGTGTGACCCTCCTGTGTGACCTTCCTGTGTGACCCTACTGTGTGACCCTCCTGTGTGACCCTACTGTGTGACCCTACTGTGTGACCCTTCCTGTGTGACCTGTGTGTCCCTACTGTGTGACCCTCTTGTGTGACCCTACTGTGTGACCCTTCCTGTGTGACCTTCCTGTGTGACCCTACTGTGTGACCCTCCTGTGTGACCCTCCTGTGTGACCCTACTGTGTGACCCTACTGTGTGACCCTACTGTGTGACCCTTCCTGTGTGACCCTCCTGTGTGTCCCTACTGTGTGACCTTACTGTGTGACCTTACTGTGTGACCTTACTGTGTGACACAACAAGCAGTATTCATAATAAAGCAACACTGGCACTCAGCCTCTGGCATTTGATATGATCACTATGTTGGCGTTAATTTTATATATAATTTGCGTGAAAATGTTGTGGAAGATGAGGAGAATGTGGCGGTATAAGTGGAAGATGAGGGAATGTGGCGGTATAAGTGGAAGATGAGGGAATGTGCGGTATAAGGTGAGATTCACTGGTGAGTGATGCAGGTTATGTGAGGGGGAGAGGTGACGCTGGTGGGTAAGATACTTGGGCAACAACTATTAACATGAATGTTTCGACATTACAGAATGCTGGTCCAGCACCCTCACCGCTCGGCCAGATGCCCCCCAGTGACGGTATGGGCCCCGGGGGCCCCATGCCTCCAGGCTTCTTTCCGGTAAGCTTTGCCCACCTGACCTGACCTTGTGTTTATCTTCTCTCCCACCTGCCCGTATGGGGTATATCTCGCACACTACCACTGTGCCTGCCTTCCTTACGGGCTATTCATGCCCGTGCCCACCTCTTGGGTGGCTTAATCTTCATCAATCAATCAATCAATCTGTGGCTGCCTGTGTGGTCACTCCTCTCCGCCTTCCCTTCCCTCCGTCACCTTCCTGCTCCCCCTGTTGACCTCCCCCGTCTCTAACACCTGCCCTTCACACTCCTCCCCATCACTCCTGGGACACCTGCCCTTCACACTCCTCCCCATCACTCCTGGGACACCTGCCCTTCACACTCCTCCCCATCACTCCTGGGACACCTGCCCTTCACACTCCTGCCCATCACTCCTGGGACACCTGCCCTTCACACTCCTCCCCGTCACTCCTGGGACACCTGCCCTTCACACTCCTCCCCATCACTCCTGGGACACCTGCCCTTCACACTCCTCCCCGTCACTCCTGGGACACCTGCCCTTCACACTCCTCCCCATCACTCCTGGGACACCTGCCCTTCACACTCCTCCCCATCACTCCTGGGACACCTGCCCTTCACACTCCTGGGACACCTGCCCTTCACACTCCTCCCCGTCACTCCTGGGACACCTGCCCTTCACACTCCTCCCCATCACTCCTGGGACACCTGCCCTTCACACTTTTCCCCGTCACTCCTGGGACACCTGCCCTTCACACTCCTCCACGTCACTCCTGGGACACCTGCCCTTCACACTCCTCCCCCTCACTCCTGGGACACCTGCCCTTCACACTCCTCCCCATCACTCCTGGGACACCTGCCCTTCACACTCCTCCCCATCACTCCTGGGACACCTGCCCTTCACACTCTTCCCCGTCACTCCTGGGACACCTGCCCTTCACACTCCTCCCCATCACTCCTGGGACACCTGCCCTTCACACTCCTCCCCATCACTCCTGGGACACCTGCCCTTCACACTCTTCCCCGTCACTCCTGGGACACCTGCCCTTCACACTCTTCCCCGTCACTCCTGGGACACCTGCCCTTCATACTCCTCCCTGTCACTCCTGGGACACCTGCCCTTCACACTCTTCCCCGTCACTCCTGGGACACCTGCCCTTCACACTCCTCCCCATCACTCCTGGGACACCTGCCCTTCACACTCCTCCCCATCACTCCTGGGACACCTGCCCTTCACACTCTTCCCCGTCACTCCTGGGACACCTGCCCTTCACACTCTTCCCCGTCACTCCTGGGACACCTGCCCTTCACACTCCTCCCCGTCACTCCTGGGACACCTGCCCTTCACACTCTTCCCCGTCACTCCTGGGACACCTGCCCTTCACACTCTTCCCCGTCACTCCTGGGACACCTGCCCTTCACACTCTTCCCCGTCACTCCTGGGACACCTGCCCTTCACACTCCTCCCCGTCACTCCTGGGACACCTGCCCTTCACACTCTTCCCCGTCACTCCTGGGACACCTGCCCTTCACACTCCTCCCCATCAAACATGGTACAGGTATTCAACACACTGCACCCCATCACAGATGGAACAGGTGCTCAACACATATTTAAGGTTGGTAAACAAAAGAATTGACTATAGACATCTGAATGTTTCACTACCTTATACCATGTACGTCAGAGCAACTCAGGAAGATGCAGCATCTGCATGTTCATATGCAGTGAAACCAAAACTTAGCTGGAGAAGTGTAACACTGAGGACATAGATGAGTAGATAAAGCACTATTTGTAATTGGTGGTTAGCGACAGAAGGGACCCCGGTAGACACTTTGTACCTAAATGGCTCACTTAGGTATTTGAAAGAATTAAATGGAATACATTTAAACGTAAAGTGGAGGGAAATTCCTGTAAATTCCTTGAAATGTAGATATGACATTGATTATTGAGAAACTGCTCTTGCGTCCTGGTTTACTTTCTCTGTACACACTACTAGTGGCACCTGTGCAGCACACACCTACAAC